>NC_133663.1:201522577-202202632 GCF_037893015.1 Macrotis lagotis
GAGCTTAAAATTCAGGGCTAAGAGACAAATGCCTCTAAAGCACATGGACAATGATTACACTGGAAGTATTATTCAAAGATAAAAACATTCGGAAAGTAGCTTATGGTGAACAACAAAGACGACAATATGGGGAAAAATATAGCTAATAGATTATCTTTTATCACAGTGAATATCAAGATTCACAACAATCCACTCTCAATTTAATCAAATTCTTTCATTTCTACTAACCACTAGTCTTAAATTTAATAGTTAAAAAATAATCAACAGAAAATAACTGGTCATTTTATAAGACAGCTGCATAACACAAGTAAACAAAAGGAATAAATGAATAGTACTCATAAAGGTATATTTTAAATAAAGATTTTTGAAAGAATTTAACGAATTTTGAATAATTTGTAATAGTTTGTTCTATTTTTATATTTTTAATTCTATCATATGATTAAGATTGAATTGTGTGATTATATTCTAAGAGTTCACGTGGAAAACAAGACTGAGGTTCACGTCTACCTCAGATCTGACTAAATTATTTAACTTCTTAAATCAAATGCTGGTAAATTGTTAAAACAATCAGCAAAAAACGTATTACAGAACATATATTTAAATTTAATTTAATCTGCATTACTAACATTTTCTTAAGTCAAGATGTTCAACAAAATAATTAAGCTTTGATATGTAGCTATTGCCAATTTCCAAAGAATAAATGCTCATATTGAAAAATTAAAAATCTGAAGCCAAGTGGTTTCAAACTGGCTCCAGCATTCCCTAGCTCCTAGCTAAGCCAGAGGTATCAAACTCAAAAGGAATGCATCCCTGAAGTCCACACATTGATTTAGAAAATCATAAATTAATATTGTTTAAGTTATATTTTTATTTATTTTGTTAAATATTTCTCAATTACATTTTAATTTGGTTGAGAATGCACTCAGAGGTTTGACAACCCTGCTAAGTCCCACAAATCTGCTTAAGGTAATTCTTTCTCTAGAAGTTGCAGAGAATGTTGAGATTTGTCTTAGAAAAGAAAATTTCTCGACATGGAAGTTTCTCTGTAGTAATGAAATTATATGGCCAGTCTCTCTATTCCTAACCATTAAGAATAAAACTATAACTGATTCAAATAAATCATCATTTAATTAGAAATGCAATGAAATAACCGCATTTATACAAAATAGTGCAGGTAGTGAAAATTTTTAAATGCTTTAAAAAACTTTAATTATTTCTTTCAAATAAAATAGTCATTAATATTAAATGACAAAATTTTTAATGCATTCCAATGGTAAGAAATGTATCATTGAAAATGGTATTTCTTAAAATGACTTTCTAGCACAATGCACTTTTAATTTACTATTATGCTATTCTAAATCTTATAAAAATCATCATTCTAAAGCAGGGCCCCAGAAAAATGATGTAATCTTTTGCCACCATGGATGTAAAGGTCAGGCCCCAGTTTTGGGGTGCAATGAGTATTCTAAGCCACTCCTTGGAGACTGCCCTTGTGGTATAAGCATTGGAGAATATCTGGAGCCTGGTGCTAAACCAGCTCCCCCAAGCACCACCCTTATCCCACCCACTAAGGGAGCAAAGATTCACCAGGTGGGAGGAAACCTATTCTCCTCTGGACTCATAACAGGCCATGTCTTCTTTTTCTCTCTCTAAGCTGGAACTATGTGCTCCAGCCCACGCTGCTGCAATAATAATGGCCCCAGTTCCATGTGGCTAGATCTATGTTGATCTAAGCTTTTCTTCTCTTTTTCTCTCCTGGGCTCCCTGTTGTTTCCTTCTCCCTTGTCTCCTCTAAGTTTCTTCCCTGGACTTATGCTGATCTAAGCTTTTCTCTCTTTTTTCTCCTTTTAACTTGATTACTTTTTTCCAGGCCCATAACTAACAATACTGACCCAGTTCCAGGCTGGACCCACATCTCCCTGGCTGTTTTTCATATCCTTTCCTCTTTCCCCTCCAGCATTTTAAACTCCACCTTTGTTATTCAGCCTATCCTTAAATAGTTCACAGCCTCTCCAGATGATATCAATTTGTTAACTGTTTGTGGTCTGTAATATATGTGAATTTTGCAGGCCTGTGAATTAAACTTAGAGCTCTTCACACCTCTGGGTTCAGTTCAAGCTTTTTCACTTAAACCAAGGCTGATTCTTAAAATCCTTTCTCTGAAGGAACTCACCCCCCCATTCCTACCATCAATTCTTTTTAGTAGCCTTTATTCATCTTTTTCTCTTTAATTGAAACATTAATACTATTTACTAACAACCTAGCTTGCAATCAACTAAACTGATGATTCTTTCCAATATCTGTTGACCAAAAGGTACAATTCTTATGGGTGCCTTTTAAAGGATAAATATACTGTGATTATGCAAGATTTCAAGCTATTATGTTTATAACTGATAATTCCTGTCAGTACTTACCAGAAATTACAATTTACTGAGATTATAATTAAAATTGAGAATGGATAGACAAAATCATTTGTCAATAATCCTGGCTCCTTTACCCCAACACAAAATATCAGTTACCAATTATATCAAATGTACCTTTACAATGTCTCTCTAATTAAAGTTATTCCTATTGTTATCATATCAAATCATAATTTCATGATTTTTCAACTGGCTTATCCTTAAGGAACTGTTTCCTAACTTCAACAAAGGTCAGATTAAAATACCGGAGGGGAAAGGGGAAAGAGGAAAGGAGATGGAAAACAGCCAGAAAAGAAACTGGGCTTAAACCCACGTGGGTCCAACTTGAAGCTGGGTCAATATTGTTAATGGGCCCAGAAAATAGTAGTCAAGTTAAAAGGAGAAAAAGAAGAGGAAAAACTGAAATTACCATAGGTCCAGGAAAGAAACAGAGAAGGGAGAAGGAAACATATTTTTCTGAGTGAGTCTACCCACCAATTTATTCTATATATTACTGCCAAATTGATCTTCCTAAATCACAACTTATATCATATTCTGTCCTACTAGAAACATTTCAATGACTCCTTTTTCTAACTCTGGAATAAGGTTCAAACTCTTAAACATATCATTCAAAGCCATACATAAATTAGAACATATTTGTCCAAGCTTATCTCATAATATACTTCAGCTCAAACAGATTATTCACTATTAACTGAATATTATCTAATATTTCTAACCTCTGCCCTGGCTACTCTCTATCCTCTGCCTAGAATTTTTTTTTTTAATTGGGGAGGAAGGGGGAAGCTCTAAACACCTCATGACTTACTTCTACCTGTAAAAATCTTATTTTTCATATAAAATGCCCCCTTCTCTATGAAGCCTTCTTAGATTTGCTCATATATATATATATATATATATATATATATATATATATGCCATCACAATTAAAAGGAAAAAAATTGTGACCATTCTATGAAAATTCCTTTTTTTCCCCTATTCAAATGTACTCAATATAAACTCCTCATGTTTCATCCCCTGCTCCAGTCTCTGCGGAAATTATTATCCTTCTACTTGCCAAAGTCAACAATTTTATTTGTGATCTTGATGCTATCCCTTCTTATTTTTTCCCTGGAACTTGTCACTTCAACCATCCTCTCACCAGTTTGACCATCTCTTCTAGAAACATGGAAAAATCTCCCCCCCCCCATTATTAAAAACTCTTTCATGTCATACTATCATATACTAAAGCTATTGTACTGCATCTCTCCTCCTTTTTCATAGTCAAACATCAAGAAAAAAAGCTATCTACACACATTGCCTCCACTCCCACTCACTTGTCAATCCTTTATAAAGTGCTTTTGAACTCCACTACTGAGATGAAAGTGCTCTAGTCTCTGTGGTTTAATGATTTTTCAATTGCTAATTCCATTTGTTTTTTTCTCCACTAGAGTTTTTAACACTGTGTTAGACCAATTCTTCTACCCAAGTATTCTCTTGACTCTGCATCTTCATACCACTATCTTCTGGTTTAATATCCTGTCCTAGCTACTCTTCAAACTTTTTTAAAGTCAAAATGCTATCGAATCCCATATGTGACACTGTAGTCCAGAGATTTTCCCTAAGGTTTCTTTTCTTGTCTCACTTAGTGACTTTATTTTTTTAAGGTTTTTGTGCAAGGCAAATGGGGTTAAGTGGCTTGCCCAAGGCCACACAGCTAGGTAATTATTAAGTGTCTGAGACCTGATTTGAACCCAGGTACTCCTGACTCCAGGGCCAGTGCTTTATCCACTGTGCCACCTAGCCGCCCCTCACTTAGTGACTTTAACAAACTTTATGGACCAACTATGTCCTCCAGGCAAATTTAAACATCCAGATCTACACATAATCCTCATCTCTCCCAAGCTCCAGTTTTGAGTAAGTAATAGCAGCCTTCTAGAAGACTTAACTAGATATCCTCATCTCAAACTCAGCATATCCAAAATAGAACTTATTATTCCTTTACCCTATAGATCTGTCCTTATCCAAAAAACTGAATCCTTTGATTTCACCACAATCCCTCTACTAAATCAAGTCCTTAATTCAGAAGTCTAGTCCCTATTTTTTTCCTATTAGTTGATGAATAAAATCTATCATGTAGATGCTATCTAGATCATATATCCATATCTCTGTATCAATACTATTCTCAACTCCGGCTGTTAGGTGGTGCAGTGGATAGAGCCCTGGTCTTGGGAGTCAGGAGGATGGGAGTTTGAGTCAAGACTCTAAATAGCTGTGTGTCTCTTAACCCTGATTGCCTCTCATTCAGGGTCATCTCTGGTCATCCTGAATCATATCTGGCCACTGGACCCAGATGTCTCTGGAGGAGAAAGTAAGGCTGGTTACTTAGTACAACACTCTCTCATTCAAATCCAATTCACATGCTTGTCATGGTCTGCTTCAAAAATGAACATCATTTTTCTCAACTCACACAACCCTTATTTGGTCTTCAACCTTGACTTCAGCCTTTAATAATCTATCCTCCCAGGGGTGGCTAGATGCCACAGTGGATGGAGCACCGGCCCTGGAGTCAGAAGTACCTGAGTTCAAATCCGACCTCAGACACATAATAATTACCTAGCTGTGTGGCCTTGGGCAAGCCACTTAACCCCATTTGCCTTGCCAAAAATAAATAGATAAATAAATAGATAGATAAATAATCTATCCTCCCTGCTGCTGCTATCCTCCCTGCTGCTGCTAAATTATTATTCCTAAAGAACAGGTCTGGGTCACTTCACTTCCCCCATTCAAAACCTTCGGTGACTTTTAGGTTATACCTAAAAAAGAAATATAATCCTTTGCATTTTAAATCTCATAATTTGACCCAAATCCATTTTTTTTCTGAATGATTTCATATTATTCTCCCTCAAATACTTTGCATTTCAGACCAACTGAACTAACTGCTATAATCATGGTAAAATTTTGTCTTCCATCTCTATTTTTTTAACAAGATTCCATCTCTCCATACTTAGATTATTGGCAGGGATCTAAGAAAGAAGATATTGGTCCTATAACAAAAGATAGATTAATAAAAAATACAGAAAAGATTTATTAAATACATCCTTTATTGACCACAGTACAATAAAATTGTCAATTATGAACATTTGAAAAAATAATTCAAAATTCAATGTGACTAAATATTTTGGCTAAAAATTAATAACTAAAACAGAGTTTTTTGAAAAATAAAATAAGTCAAAACTTACCTAATATGATAGAAAAAAGAAACTCAATATCAAAAATGAAAAAAATTATCAAAAATGGAAGAGGAAATAAGGGAAATCATTAGAAAATATACTACCCATTATCAGTCAAAAGAGCTAATTACCTAGCTGTGTGGCCTTGGGCAAGCCACTTAACCCCAATGCCTTGCAAAATCTTCTTTTAAAATCTACCATTAAAAAGCCTAAGAATAAAGAGACCTTTCCTTTAATATGGTGTCTAAAAATCAAATAGGTGTTATCAATAATGAACTAGTGATGTTCAATAAAATCTTGGTTAATTAAAAATATCCGCTATCACCACCATAATTTGATATAATTATAGAAATTCTAGTTATAGCAATAAAAGATGAACAAGAAATGGAGAGGAAGGAATGAGCATAGACAAAGAGAAAAACAAAATGTCATACTTTACACATACTATGCTGGTTTAGAAAACCCTAAAAATTCAGCTAAATGGGGACAGGTGGCTAGGTGGCACAGTAGATAAGAGCACCAGCCCTGGAGTCAGCAGTACCTGAGTTCAAATTCAGCCTCAGACACTTAATAATTACCTAGCTGTGTGGCCTTGAGCAAGTCATTTAACCTCATTTGCCTTGCAAAAACCCCCCAAAAATAAAAATAAAACAAAAAGTCTAAATGAAATAATTTCATTAAATTAGCATTCTATAAAATAAAATCACAAAACTATCATTCTTCTCATAGACTGCATGCAAAACCAAAGATAGAAAAGTAAATTCCAATAAAATAATCCCCCAAAATATAAAATATTTATTTTCTAATCATTTAATTGCAAATACAAAACAGTCTTCATAAAAATAAATAAATAAATAAATCCCATATGTACAAAAACAATTATAAAAGCTCTTTTGGTGATACCAAAGAATTAGAAACTGAGGGGATGCCCTTCAATTGTAGAATAACTGAACAAGTTTCAGCATATGAATGGGATGGAATACTATAAGAAATTGATAAAAGAATTGATGCTAAATAGCACAAAACCAATTACAGTGGAGGGAAAAATGGAAGTGGGCAGTGGATATTGCTTGACCCTTTCTCTCATCAGCATTAGTTCAAAGAGGGAATAATATGCATAATCAGTTGAATATGGAAATCTATTACCCTCCAGGAAAGTAGGAGGGAAGGAAATTAAGTAAAGTGGGAGAGGAGAGGCAGACAAAAAGGGGGGAAGATCTGGGGAGAAGTTAGACAGAAGCAAAATAACAGAAGGAAAGAAAGTGAAAGGAGAGAGACATCAAAAAGGAGGAAAAATATGATAGAGGGAAATGCATATTTAGAAATTATAACTTTGAATGCGAGTGGAATAAATTCTCCCATAAAAACTGCAGACGTTGCAGATGTTGTTTACAAGTAACACACTTGAAGCAGAGAGAGACACACACACACACACAGAGTAAAATAAGAGGCTGGAGCAGAATCTATTATACTTCAGCTAAAGTTAAGGTTCATGATCAAACAAAGAGATAGAGGGCATTAAGAAATGAAAATTGTATAATTTTTATTATAATAATGTAAAAAGCAAAATATAATCAAAGGGATGGATTTTTTAAAAAAGGATTTTTAAAAAAGGATAATTTATATGAATTGAAGTGGAGTATTTTGAGAAGACTAACCCAATATTGTAAAGAAAAATAAAATTTCTAGAAAACAAATTCTACAAAAATGAGTTAAAGATAAAATTTTGGTCCTTTATATTCCTATATACTTAGAAAATCAAAAAGGAGTCAATATTCAATTTGTTCTTTATAAATGCCTTTACTGCTTTTTTTCCAAAATGGGCAAGAGTTTGGTTATATAATATAATCTTTTAGTTTACACTGAGTAATTTAGAGATTGACTAGTTCAACTGATGGGGTCACTGTAAATTATTGAAAATAATTTATGCCCATGAGTTACCTTGCAATTTGGTTAACAAATATCTTTTATCCTTCTACACTAAAAAGAGTAATGGAGGGGAGGCTAGGTGGCACAATGGGCAGAGCACCCTGGAGTCAAGAGTACCTGAGTTCAAATCCAACCTCAGACACTTAATAATTACATACCTGTGTGGCCTTGGGCAGGCCACTTTAAGCCCATTGCCTTGCAAAAAAAAAAACTTAAAAAAAAAAGGAATGGAACAGGTTTTATTCTTAAACATTCCCTTTATAAGAATATACTTTCAGGAAAGGTTATATGGTGGTAACATTATGAATGAAAAATATAAGATAATCAGACAGGGAAATAATGTTAAAGATTTAAAATTAAATACCAAATACAGAATATGGAGGATAGTATAGTTTCTTTTTTGCTTTACTTTATATATTCTCTTCTAAAACTTTAACAGCCTAAGAGCCAATATTTTATGAAAGATATAAGATGTTAAAAAGAAGTCAATTAATTTATTAAATATTTAAAATCTTTCAAGTAAATAAACAGTTAAAGCTCAATTAATGTCCTCATTGCCATTATGATATGACAAAAGAAATAGATGCTTTCAAATCTATGCATGGTTTGTGTTACTTTCTGTCTTCTAAAAAGTTCAAAAGAACGGTTTTGAGTGTTAATGTATGCTTTAAATTAAACTAATGAACAAATATCAGCAGAGAAGTGAGACTACAATGAAAAAGGACTGCTATGATCTGAAGAGAAAATACCAGCTGTCTCCACTCCACAAAGACAAATCACCACCAATCCTGTTATCTTCCTTAAGAAGTAAAAGGAATACTGAACATTTTAACTGGCATAACTATATCCACATGCTATGAAGCTATGAGCTACTTTATGCCTAAAGATAAATATTTAAGATAAATATTCAAAATTGTAGATTCCCTTGGTAGACATGTTTTAATATAGATTAATCTTGGTCTTAATATCCACCATACATTCACAAAGTCTTACTGAAATCACATTTATTAAGTATTCAATATACATGGCTAAGGATACTTCCATAACGGACCTGTCTAACATTGTGTTCTCAATCTCTAACCATTTTAGGACACAAACATAGAGTTGGAATATGGAGTGTTGTATGTGAGGCACAATGAGAAGGCCAACATGTCTAGACTGCAAAGTTAAGGTGTGAAGGAGGTATGAAAATGGAAAGACAAATTGAGTACCTGGCTATAGAGGGTTTTAAAGGTAAACAGAATTTGTATTTTTATGCTAGAGGTAATAGGGAGCCACTGCATTTTATTTAGGAGGGAAGAAATATGGTCGGATTTGCACTGTGGCAGCAAAGTGAAAGACGGCAAGGAGAGACTTGAGGCAAGGAGAAGGACAATATAATTAGTTTAGGTTCTTTTCCAATCATACATTTTCCTAATAAAATCTTTTAAAATGTTTCTTCCTTGGTGCATGGTATAACCTCAGGAAACTTAAATTCTTCAGAGACCTTGATGTTCCATGACTCACAGCCAAACTTTCAAAGATAAAAATAAAAGACACTTTGCCCTCAAAGGAGATTACATCTTGTTAGGAAAATAAAATATAAGTTTGGGAATAGAACATTAAAAGGATGGTGTGGAAAGCATGAATAAAAATGAATTATTATTATAATAAACTCTGGCAGATTTGAAAATATTTTCTCAGATCCCATCTCTGCAATTTACGGCCGATGAAACTTTGGGAAACCTAATTAACTCCTCCGGGCATTAGTTTCCTCATCCATAAAATGAGGTGGCTGAAATTGACCTTTTCTGTCCCTTCTATCTCTAAATCCTACACTTGATAGGCTTCAAGCTTTGCAAAGACTGTGATTATCAAGTATTCCTCTTCCCATTTTACAGATGAGGAAGCAGACTGGTTAAAAAACCAGAATCCTTCAGTATGTTGTTTGCAAGAAACATCTGAAGCAGAAAGATACACACAGAGTAGAGGTAAAAGCCTAGAGCAGAATATATTAAGCTTCAAACTGAAGTAATAAAAGCAGGAGTAGCAATCCTGATAAAAGGAAAAAAGCAGAAATAGATTTAAGTAAAATGGAGAAGGAAAAAAACTATATCTTTCTAAAAGGTATCACAGACAATGAAGTAATAGCAATACTAAATATAAACACGAAGTGGTATAGCATCTAAATTCTTAAAGAAGCTAAAGTATTAAAATATCACAGAATATTAGAAAAGTTAGATATGAAAGACCTCTGAGAAAATTGAATGCTGACAGAAAGTAATATATCTTTTCCTGAGGAGCACATGGCAACTATACAATAAAACTGAATATGTTTTAGGGCAGGAAAACCTCACAATCAAATGCAAAAAATATAGAAATATGAAATGCAACATTCTCTGATCAAGACAATAAAAATTAGATGCTATAAAGGGCCTTGTAATGATAGACTTAAAATTAGCTGGTAACTAAAGAACCTAATTTTAAAGAATGAATAAATCAAACAACAAATCATAGAAAGAATAATTTCATCAAAGATAATGACAATAATGAGACAACATACTAAAGGATGCAGCCTAGACAGGCAATGGGGAAAATTTAATTTCTGTAAATGCTTACAGGAATGAAACAGAGAAAGAGGGTAATCAATGAAATGGGCATGTAACTAAAAAAGCTAAATAAATAAATTAAAATCCCAAATTAAATGCAAAATTAGAAATTCTAAAATCAAAAGAGATTTAATAATTGAAAGTACAAAAATTACTAATAAATAAAACTTGCCTTTAATAAAATAAATAATTTAATAAAATAAAATTTGGTTTTATAAGAAATCCAATAAAATAGATAAACCTTTGGTTAGTTTGAATACAAAAAAACAAGGAAGAAAACCAAATTACCCTTATCAAAAATGAAAAGGGTGAATTCACCACCAATGAGGAAGAAATTAAAATAATTTGAAGCCTATTTTGATCAACTGTATGCTATTAAATCTCACAATCTAAATGATGTGGATAAAGTTCTACAAAAATACAAATTGTACAGATTAATACAAGAGGAAATAAAATATATAAATAGCCCCAATTCAGAAAAAAAATTAGTGAATCATCAAGAAATGCCTAAGAAAATATCTCCAAGGCCACAAAAGGATTCACAAGTAAATTCTAAAAAAACATTTAATTCCAATCCTATATAAACTATTTGAAAAAATAGATGGAGTTCTACCAAATTTCTTTTATGACAACTATATGATGCTGATACCTAAAACAGAACAAGTCAAAACAGAAGAAAATTACAGACCAATTGCTATAATGAATATTGATGAAAATGTTATATAAAATATTAGCAAAAATATTATGGCAAGTAATCACCAGGATAATGCACTATGACATGGTGGGCTTAATAAAGTGGGATGGTTCAATTTTAAGGAAACAGTGGGGGGTGGCTAGGTGGCTAGTGGATAAAGCACCGGCCTTGGAGTCAGGAGTACCTGGGTTCAAATTAATAATTACCTAGCTGTGTGGCCTTGGGCAAGCCACTTAACCCCATTAGCCTTTCAAACAAAGCCTAAAAAAAAAAGAAAAGAAAAGAAAACAGTGGGAATAACTGACCATATCAGTAACAAAATTAACATAAATCATATGATCATCTCAACAGATGCTGGAAATGAAATGTCTTGGGCAAAATATCATACCCATTCCTTTAAAAAAAAAACCATTACAGAGCATAAGAACAAATGGAGTTTCCTTAAAAGATAAGCAGTGTCTATTTTAAAATCATCAGTAAACACTACATGAAATGGGATAAGCTAGAAGCATTTCCAATCCAATAAGATCGGGGTAAAAGAAGGATGCCCAATATCATAACTACTATTCAATATGTATTAAAAAATATTAGCTTTAGCAATAAGAGAAAAAGAAATTGAAGGAATTAGAACAGGCAATTAGGAAACAAAATTCACTCTGCAGATTTTATTAAGAAAATTTTGCAGATGATATTAGAAAATCAACTAAAAACTACTTGAAACAATTAACAATTTTAGCAAAGTTGCAGAATATATAAATCATCAGCTTTTCTATGTTTCCCACAAATCTGCAAAAGATAATAGAAACTCCATTCAAAATAACTGTAGATAACATAAAATACTTGGAAGTCGACCTACCAAGACAAACCCAGAAACTATAGGAATACAAATGCAAAACACTTTTCACACAAATAAAGTCAGATCTAAATAATTGGGAAAATATCAATAGCTCTTGGGTAGGTCAAGCTAATACAATTCTACCTATATTAAATTACTTATTTAGTGGCATACCAATCAAACTACCAAAAACTTATTTGATAAGGCTAGAAAAATAGTAACAAAATTCATCTGGAAGAACAAAAGGTCAAGCAAGAAATTAATGAAAAAATTATGCAAAGGAAGGTGACCTAGCTGTACTAGATCTAAAACTATATTATAAAGTGGCAGTCATCAGAACTATTTTTGGTACTGGCTAAGAAACAGAATGGTGGATGAGTGGAATAATTAGGTACAAAAGAAACAGTACTAAATGACTATAGCAATCTACTGTTTGATAAAACCAGAGACTGTAGCTTCTGGGATAAAACTTCACTACTTGACAAACACTGCTAGGAAAACTGGAAAATAAAACGACAGAAACAAGGCATAGATGCACATCTCAAACTCTATACCAAGAGAAGGTTGAAATGCATACAGTCTTAACAACAAATTGCAAAAATACAAAGTGTCCACTTTACTTTCAATCACAGCAATATCAATAGTAAGTCCTACTCCATTAAGGCAGAATCTTGATATATCTGGATTTTTTTTAAGGGGGGGTGGTTAAGATGATAGTATGAAACTAGGTATTCACTAGAGAATAGTAGATAGCAAAATGAATTTTTCTGTAGTTTAAATTTAATTGTTTTTAAAAGTTCATCATTTGTGAGAGTAAAAGCACCATCAAAAATGTAAGTAGTGTTATGGGAATTTTATATACATAAATAAAAATTTTAAAAAAGTGTTCTCCACAGTTAAGTCCTTAGCCCTTTCTCCCTTTAGTTTCAACAATACAGATGAACCTAAAATTTGCACTATCTGGACTGAACTTTCATCTAAGAAACTCCAATACATACACACATACATACATACATACATACACACACACACACACACACACACACACACACACAAAAATTACTAGATAAATGAACTGTATTTGGGTATAAAATCTTGCAAAAATAATATGAAATTAATCGAATAAATAGTTCTTATTTATAGGATAATTAAAGCATTCCTTGTAAATCCAAGGGGTGGAGGGGGTCAGGAAGAATTCAAATAATCACATTAGATACAGAAGAATGAATAACAATCAAGGCAACTATTGATGAAACAAATTAATTCACATATCAATTCATTTAAAAAATGAAGACTAAGTAATTTAGGACAATTACTTATAGAAAAATACTTTCGTTATGTCTATAATTGGTTAGACATTTTATGGAGAAATTTCCCTTTTAGAAAAGTGGCTTCAAAACCAACAAAAATATTCACTAGCCTTATGTCTACAGTTAGACCACCTAAGCTAAACAATAATTATAAAAGATCCTGGTCCTATTTGAATTGCAGATACCAGAGAGAACATAAAGTTTTTTTTTTTATAAAAATATCAGAATTCTCATGAAGACATTTTTTTAAATAGACAGGTAAATTACATGCAAGGTTTATTCAATTTGTTTTAGGCTAGCTGCCTCATTTTTATTTGGAACTCTGCCTGATTCCATTAAGCTTTGACCTTTCTCTCACACATCAAGTTTATATATGCATTTCTTCTAAGACTTAAAACATTGATTTTTCAAAGACATTATAAATAATAAAAAATAATATTGCCTTATATTAATATTGTATCTATTCTAACAGGCTTAAAAGAATATTAATAATTATCTAGTATTAAATGAGACAAAATAACCATGTCCTTTATAGCTAAAAAAATTAAGATAGAGAAAGATTAATTGGCATTACCAAAATTATTGAACAAAATCATTCTAAAAGCACATTTCATTGTTTTCCTGGTGATTCTGTGTTCATCTTACATATCATCCATAATTACTAACATAATTCCATGACAGACACTATATTTACTACTACTTATTCCTTTTTAGCAGGGTCTGCAAAGGTTTAAATCCTATTAAATTTGTGATTTCATCAGTGGTTACTTAACTGCACTAATGCAAATCCAAACCCTCCTCCCAAATTCTTAGAAGACAGTTCAATTGCTTCCTGGAGCCAAATGCCCTATTAGTACTTGAAGACTTTCCAGCTTATCAAGATCTACCCATAGTTTATGCTCTACAATGTGACAAGAACTCTGTGTACCTCTAAAAATTTCAGTGCTGGAATCAATTTTTCTTTCCTGCTCAAGGATTATTAGAGTCCCAAATCACCTTTCAGAACTGAGAGTAGGAACTACAAATCCTAAAATGATGGCTCTCCAGTTCATATTATACTTCTAAATATTTTAAATAGAGAAAAAACTTTGCTTCAGAGACAAATATAACTTCCTGAACTTCAATACTCTCTGGTCATGGCACTCTTTATCTCACTTGACTCCTTTTCCTGATCTCTTTATTTTAGTATTCTCCAAGGTTAAGTCCTTAGCCCTTTCTCCCTTTAGTTTCAACAATACAGCTGAATCTAAAATCTGCACTATCTGGACTGAACTTTCTTCTAAGAAACTCCAATCCTAAATTTCCTACAGAATATGTCCAAATAGATGTCCTATCAGGAACTCTAATTAAATGTGTCCAAAGCCAAATTCATCTTTCCCCCAATCCTGCTCCATTAGTCCAACTAACTTCTGTAATAACATCCCAATTCAATTAGTCATTCATCTTTGAAACTGTGGTGTTTCTGTCAAATTTCCTTCTCTTCTAATTCCAAAATAAAATCAGATATCAAGTTTTCTTAGTTTATTTCAAATGAATCATTCTTCTCTCAAGAATCATTCTTCTCCCAATTCACACTAATACTCTAATCAAGCCCTGATCTCCATTTACATGATAATATTCTAATAGTCCTCCAAACTGAAAGAACCTTTCTCCATTCTTCCTCAATTCCAATATTCCTATTGTTGCCAAATTAGCCTTTATATAAACCTAATTATGACACTCCTGATCTTAAAAACCTTTAATGATTCCCAACTCCTACCAAGATAAGACTTCTCAGCATAGTATATCTATTTTTTCAATTGTGCACATAGCCTGCCTTTCAGCTTCTCTCACTCCATTAGCCTTGCTGTACACCCCCTGCTCCATATAACCTGGAACACTTTCTAAATTTTCCTTTGTCTGTGTTTGCTCAGACTGTTCCCTGTGCTTGAATTGCTCTCCTATCTTCTACTATCCATAACAGCTTCTTCGGTGAAATCCTATTCACTCTCTAAGGACAGCTAGGTGGCACAGTGGATAAAGCCCTAGCCTTGAAGTTAGGAAGATAGGAGTACAAATCTGATCTCAGCCATTTGACACTTACTAACTGTGTGACCTTGGCTCACATTCAGGGTCATCTTCAGATTTATACCTGGTCACTAGACCCCGATGACTTTGGAGGAGCAAGTGAGTCTGGTGACTTAACACAGTTTGTCATCACTCAAAACAATTCATGTGTTTTTAATGGTATCAACTCCCTGATGTCATGGTCTTCTTCAAGGGGCGGCTAGGTGGCGTAGTGGATAAAGCACCGGCCTTGGAGTCAGGACTACCTGAGTTCAAATCTGGTCTCAGACACTTAATAATTACCTAGCTGTGTGGCCTTGGGCAAGCCACTTAACCCCATTTGCCTTGCAAAAGGAAAAACCTTAAAAAAAAAAAGAATGAAGGACAAACATCATCCAGTTCAATATCAATTCATGCAATTGTCACAGTCAGGAAATACCTTCAAACACAAATCCACAAGTCGGTTCATGAGAAATGCATGTTTCATTTTAAATTGGAGGTACTCTTCAATGTTTTGTAATCCCCTACAAGATAACTGGCCACATAAATCTTGCTTCACTTAATCCTTGTGATTAAGTTCAATTCAATAGCATTTTTGTCTTTGGTCCACATCTGTGATATCTTCTGTACAGAGTACTCCTGGTGTGAAAATTCTTTTCACCAATACAGATCAATAAGACATGGGTTATGAACATAATAAATGATGAAATTCTTCTCTTAACTTTTTACCCCCATAATTTTACTCAAATTTTTCCCTCCATCTGGATCCTTCTGCTATCATGTCTACCTTTCATAATACAACCCAGTCCCTTAAATTGTAACTCAATGACACCATTTGGCACAAGTCCCCCAAAACATTATTATTGTGCTGTGCTAAGGACTGGTGATACAGATTAACAAGTAGCTAAGGGAGTCTTTGAGGACAGAACCAAGATGGCAGAGTAGAGACATGAAATCTCAGAAGTTCTCCCCTAGAACACTCCAAATGCCTTAAAATTATGACTAAATTCTAGAGAGGCGAAATCCAAGGAAAAACTGAGTGGAACAATTTTCTGACCCAAGACAACTTGGAGTGTCTATTCAACTAGGGGCTGGAAAGGGTTGCAGCACATCCCACTCTGCACCAATCACTGGAGCAAACCAGCACCAGCTATCCAGGAACAGCCTATGCGGCACCTGGGTCCCTGGGAGGTACTTGGGTCTGTGAGAGTGGGCATGGTTTCCAGATCTCTCAGCCCAGGGATTGCCAAGGACAACTTAGAAGGTCAGCAGGAAAATTCTGCAGCACCAGAGGGAGCATGGAGTCTGGGCCAGAGCAGACCTCAGCGCAGGCTGGTCAGGAACTTGCAGAGCCACCCAATAGCTATTTGTAGTGCTCAGCCCAGATGCTAAGGGGGTTTGGGGAGACTGCAGGTAATTATGTTGAACTGCATATATTCCTGAATGGGAAGATGATACTGATAACTTATATGAACTTTTTCATTTATTAGTGCAGTTAGAAGGAGCATATATAGGCAAGGCACAGGAGAAAATTGAATATAACGGTATAATGTATTATAAAGATGGCTAACTCAATAGTTAAGAAAGGAATGTACTGGGAGAAAGGGAAAGAAAAGGTAAAATGGGCTAAGATATTTTATAGAAAAGAGGCAAGAAAAAGCTTTTGCAATGGTGTGGAAGTACAGAAGGTAAGGAGGAATGAGAGAGACTTTCTCATCAGAAGTGGATCAGAGAGGAAATAACATACCCACTCTATAGGCTGTATTGAATACAAAGAAATCTAGGGTCAGCTAGGCGGCACAGTGGATAGATCATTGGCCCAGGCATCAAGAGGACCCGAATTCAAATCTGACCTCTGACACTTAACCTAGCTGTGTGGCCTTGGGCAAGTCACTTAACCCCATTGCCTTGAGAAAGAAAGAAAGAAAGAAACAAACAAACAAACAAACAAACAAACAAACAAAGAGAAATATACCTTTCCCTAGGAGAAAAAAAGGAAAGGAAAGGGATGGGAGGAAAGGGGACTAGGGAAGGGAAAGGGGGGTGTAGTTGACAGAAGAAGAGAGGGAAGATTGTGGGAAAAGAAAGTCAAATATGACACTCTTTTGAGGAGAGACAGGGTGAAAGGAGAGACAGAATAGAACAAATGGGAATGGGGAAGAATAGGTTGGAGGGAAATAGTTAGCAATAGCAACTGTGGGGGAAAAAAATATTGAAGCAACATCCTTAATGGACTTAGGATAAAGAATGAGACCCATCCCAGAGTCGATGGTATCTGCAGACTTGCAGTACACTTTTTTTCCTCTCATTTTATTTTTCTTGAAATTTCTCAATCTTTATGGGGAAGGAGAGATTATGTTTACTTTTACAACAAGACTACTGTAGTGATGTGAAAAAAAATTAAATGTGAAGAAAACCAAAATACACACACACACACACACACACACACACACACACACACACACACACACGACTATTTGACAAAAAGTGTTGGGGAATCTGGAAAATTCTATGGCAGAATCTAGACATAGAATCTCACAGTCTAACCAAGATAAGGTTGAAATGAGTACATGATTTACACATAACAGGTAATACTATAAGCCAATTATGAGAACTAGGAATAGTCTGTCAGATTGATGGAGGGGGAAGAATTTATGACCAAATAGAGGACAGAAAAAAAGAACACAATAGATAATTTGATTATGTTATATTAAAAAATATTTTGGATAAACAAAACTAATGCAATGAGATTAGAAAAAAAGCAGAAAAAAAGGAAAATAATTTTTATAGCCAATACTACTGGTTAAAGTTCTCATTTCTGAATTCAAATTTATAAAAATAAGTCATTCCCCAATTGGTAAATGGTCAAAGGATATGAACAATTAGTTTTCAGAAGAAGAAATTAAAGCTATCAAGGCAGCTAGGTGGCACAGTGAATAAAGCACTGGTCTTGGAGTCAGGAGTACCTGGGTTCAAATCCGACCTCAAACATTTAATAATTACCTAACCATGTGGCCTTGGGCAAGCCACTTAACCCCATTGCCTTGAAAAATCTAAAAAAAAAAAGAGAGAGAGAGAGAGAGAGAAATTAAAGCTATCTATAATCATATGAAAAAATG
Organism: Macrotis lagotis; assembly: GCF_037893015.1. Taxonomy (NCBI): domain Eukaryota; kingdom Metazoa; phylum Chordata; class Mammalia; order Peramelemorphia; family Peramelidae; genus Macrotis; species Macrotis lagotis. The sequence continues at coordinate 201,540,728 of NC_133663.1, forward strand.
CTCTAAATTGCTATTGATTAGAGAAATGCAAATTTAAGCAATTCTGAGGTACCTCACACCTATAAGATTGGCTGATACAACTGAAAAAGGAAGTAAAAAATGTTTGCAAGGATGTGGTAAAAATGAGACATTAACACATTGTTGGTGGTATTGTGAATCAATACAACTGTCCCTGAGAGCAATTTAGAACTTTGTCCAAAGGACAATAAAACTGGATATATACCCTTTGTTACCCGAATAGAATACCACTACTAGATCTGTATCTCAAAGTGATCATTCAAAAAGGGGGGAAATGACCTATATGCACAAAAATATCTACAGGAGTTCTTATTGAGTCCAAAGAATTGGAAATTGAGGGGCTGCCTATCAATTAGAGAATGGTTAACAAGCTGAGGTATAAGCGATTGAATTTTCTTGTTCTATAAGAAATCACAAGCAGGCAGATTTCAGAAAAACCTGAAAAGACTTATATAAGCTTAGTGAAGTGAGCAGAAGTAGAACATTGTACTCATTATCAGCAACAATGTATGATCATCTAGGTGTTTCTCAACAATACAGTGATACAAAACAATTCCAAAAGACTTGTGATGGAAAATACAATTCATATCCAAAGAAAGAACTACAGAGTCTAAAATGCAGGGGGGGAAAGCACAATTCTATTTTTTTTTTATTTTTTCCCCTCAATGTTTTGTCTTTTGTTCTGATTCTTTTTTCTGAGTATGACCGAAACGGAACTATGTTTAATAGAATTGTGTGTGTGTGTGTGTGTGTGTGTGTGTGTGTGTGTGTGCATATATATACTATATAATATATATATATATATATCCTATATTAGATTACTTGCTGACTTGAAGATGTTGAAAACTCTCTTTACATGTAAATAAAATAAAATACAAATAAAATGGCTAAACAAATAAAAAAACTAAAATACAAAAATAAAGTATTAAAAACCACACATGCAAAAAAAGAGTCTTTAACCTCAAGGAACTTATATTCACATTCTAAGACAAAGGGAAACAGCACTTGAACAGAGGCATGGAAAGTGGGAAGAGGAAGGGGAAAAAAGGTCTATACATTCTGAAACATGTTATGAAAATACCCTGGAAGTCAATCAGTAAGCCTGTTTCCAAGCCTACAGCTTACTTTTTTTTTATTTTAGAGTCACAAGATTCAGGTGCAGAGTTCAAGGTTCCAAAGGAAGGAAGATGGTAATAAAGGCTAGAAAGAAGATAGCATAGTGTGGAAATATTAGCATGAGAATCATTATGATGAAAATAGAGTAACTAAACATAGTTAGAAAGATGCAGGTTCAAATATCCCCATGAGTCACTAGCTGTGTGATCCTTGTTAATCTTTGTGATGAGATAAATCTTACAAAACCTCAACTGATTCATCTATTAAAAAAATCATCACCACACTCATTCAAATTCTTAGAATTTAACAAGACTTATTCTCTAGTATATACTCCACACTCAAAGAATCACCAGAGCAGAATATTAGTGTTATCAATTAACACGACATTTAGGATAGCAATGAGGTAAGATTCATATAGCAAAGGTTTTCAAAATGCTTTACAAACACACATAAACACATACGATACACAGACATAAAAAGACACACACACACACACACACACACACACACACACACACAGAGCAAACGTCCTGATGAAGAAAGTCTTGTTACAATGTACATTCTCTGCACTTCATCCTCGTAGAAAAACAATGGTTCTTAGGAGCACTGAGGCTTGCTTAGGCTCATGCACAATATATATATCACTGGCAAAACTTGAACTTCCTGTTTACATCCAGTTATTCATCAACTATAATCACATTTGACTCAGTAATTATCATTCTAAAATCATTCTAAAAATCAGATTGCCTAGTTTAAAAATTATCTGAATTTATGGGTGCTAAAGAAAAAAAAAAGAACAGAAAAGAACAAAAATTGAACCAACATGGAAAACTCTTTGAGAAGTTAAAATTTTAAATTACGTATGTTTAAAAGTTAAAATTGGCCCCTTCATCTTATTTTTGAGGATATGCTTTTAAAATAGAAGTAGAAGGAAGCAGGAGAATCACAGAATTTCATAGTTCATCTATAGGAATTTCATAAGTTACATCACTGACTTTTGAGAGATCTATTTTATTAGAGTGGTGAGAATATCTGAACTTACATGTATAAAAAGAAAACCTAAGTGATCTAACTTCCTAAAAATTAACTTGTTTTCTTAATAGTCACAGAAATCTCAAAGTTCATTTAATGAATTACTTTATAAAGATACCAGGTAGACCTGTAATCATTCAATAATAAGAATAATAATGCATATTTATATAGCTCAACACCACTATAAATCAGTTTTTTTCCCTTTTGTAGCTCATTTTTAATTCTCATCTTAATTGATTAAACTGGCACCGAGAAGTAAATTTCCTAACTCTGAATCAAACTATGGAGTACAAACCCCAAAGAGTTTGAGAAGTTGCATTATAGGAACAAAGCAGATGTCTTTATTTCTCTAAATAGGCAAATGAGAGGCAGTTAGGGGGCATAGTGGATAGCGCATCAGCCTTGGAGTCAGGAGGACCTGAGTTCAAATCCAGTCTCAGACACATAATAATTACCTAGCTGTGTGACCTTGGGCAAGTCACTTAATCCCATTGCCTTAGAAAAAATATATAATAGTCAAATGATGATATATAGTGATCAAAAACTCTTAATATATATCTCATCTCTCCATAAAAATTTTGGTCATTGACTATATATCTGCTTTCCCTTCCGGAGGTAACCAAAAAAAAACTTGTTATAATCACTACCTTTCTCTTAACAGTTCACTTAAGCAAGGGGAAATTATAAATCTGTCAAAGATATCTATTTGATTAATATAACTCTCTTTTTTGAGCTATGACATGAAAGCAGAACCAAAACAAATCCACAGTAACAGCAACATTATACTCTGATCAACTGCGAATGACTTAGTTATTCTAGGCAATCTAAACGTAATTGTGAAAGACTTACATTGAAAAATGTTATCCACCTATAGAGGAAAAACTGATTTCAGTCTGAATGCAGACAATGACATGCTATTTTTTACTTTATTTTTTCATATTTTTGTGGGTGTTTTCTTTCATAATAGGATTACTATGGAAGTATATTTTGCATGATTGAACAGGTAAAACCTATATCAAATTGCTTGACACCTAAAGGGGAGGGGTGGGGAAGGAGGAAGGGAGAGAATTTGGAACTCATTTGTTTCAAATGAATACTAGAATAGTTTTTTTATATGTAACTGGGAAAAGTAAAATGCTATTTAAAAAGAGAACAAAATATTGTGGAGACAGGATAACAGTCAAGTATTTGAAAATCTGTTATGTGACAGAGAAAGCAACCTTAATTCTGCTCAGAAGGCAGAACTACAAATAATGGGTAGAAGTTGAAAATTTAGGTTTGAATTAAAGAAAAATTTTCCAACAATCTAAAGATAGAAAGAGGTTCTTATTAGATGCTAGATATCCCTTCACTGAAATAATGAAAATTTGAAGAAAACTGAACACTTTTCAGGTATTTTATGAAGAAAATTAATTATTGGGCTAGCTAGACACTGAGAATCCCCTACAAAGCTGAGAATTCTGTGATTTTGTGAGTACCAGGGCAGTATTTAGACCGTCCATCTGCCTTCTCATACACTATATGACTAACCTACATTCCTTTAGTGAATAGAATAATAGTTTTATATATATATATATATATATGTATGTATCTACACATATATACATATATGTGTATATATAATACCTGATATTTTTATGAATATACTCTTCCTATTATCTTAAGCCTTTAAACTTTCCAACTCTTGCTGTCTCATATATGGTATTCTTATATTTCCTGAGAAGCAGAAGGCAGTCTTAGAACCAGGAAAACCTATGTTCAAGTATTGACTTTGTGAAGGAATGAATGGATGAAGCATTTATTAAATATTTCCAAGGTGCAAAGCACTGTGTTAAAATGCTGGGGGTTACAAACAGAAAATTAAGACAAGTCTTATTTGCATGGAGCACATATTCTAATGAGGAGGTAAAACAGAAGAAAAGTTTAAGCTGCAAATCAAATGGATAGCTCTTGCAGTCCACTATTACTGCTATGGTTGTTTTTTAGGGGATTCACTCATATCTAACTCTCCTTGACCCTATTTGGGATTTTCTTGGCAAAGATACTAGAATGGTTTGGCATTTCCTTCTCTAGGTTATTTTATAGATGAGGAAACTGTGGGAAATGAAGTTAAGCTATTTGCCTAGAGAAACGCAGCTATGTCCTATGAAACTTCAGAAAGATGAGTCTTCTTGATTCCAGACCTGGCACTCTATCCACTGCAACTTCTAGCTATCTTATGACCCTTGAGGTGCAGGCAAAACTCAGCTGGTTGTCTCTTCTTTAATGGCATTTATCTCACCTTGTAAAATCAAAGTGATAATAGTACCTACCTCCCAAGATTGTTTGTGAGATAAAAATGAAATATTTGTAATTTGTTAAACATAATACTTGTGGCATTTTGCTGCTATTTTTGTTCATCATTCACTCCTTTCCAACGCTTTGGGACTCATTCCAGGCCCTTCTAATCTTCCTCTTTCTCTTGAAGTCTGTCAAGTTCATGTTCCTTGTTTTCATGATAGTGTCTATTCATCTTATTGTCTGTCAACTCTTTATCCTTTTGCCTTGAATCTTTCCCAATATCACGGACTTTTCCAATGAGTCCTATCATCTTATTATGTGGTCAAAGTATTTAAACTTCAGTTACAGTACTTGGCCTTCCAACTCTGTTCAAATAATTCTTAAAATTCTTCTCTAGCACCACAATTCAAACTGTAGCATTCAACTTTCCTTATAGTCCAACTCTCACGGTCATACATTACTATTGGGGGCAGAGCCAACAAGGCAGAACGGAGGCAGGAATTCCCAGAAGCTCTTCCCTAATCATTCCAAATGCCTTTAAATTAGTCTCTCTAACCAAATTCTAGAGGTTCCACCACAGAAAGACTGAACAGAACAATTTTATGGCCCAAGACAACTTGGAAGAGCCACGGTAAGGATATGTTCCACCACAACTGAAAGAGTCATAATACAGACCTGGACCATGCTGCATTGGAAGCAAATCAGCTCCAGCCTTCCAGTAATGGCCCACAGGGTGCTTGGGTGTGTGGCAGGAGGAGCAGTTTCCAGACCTCTCAGCCCAGGAATTGCCAAGGACAACTTGGAAAATCATCAGGAAAACACTGTCCAACCAGAGTGAGCATGGACCCCAGTGAAGCATAGAGTAGCCCTACCCTGGAAACCCGAGGCAGGCATGCAGATCCACCCAACAGCTGTTTACAGAGTACTCAGCCCATGGTAAAAGGGTCAGGGAAGATTACAGAGGTCTCTCTGCTAGCTATCCCTGAGGCAGGATTCTGCTGCTTTGCCTGTGCTCATATTCAGGTCATAATCTGGAGCCCCATGCTGCCATAGTGGAACAGGGACCCTCGCCACAATTCCAGGACAGAGGAGAGTGCTTATAGTCACTCACAGATGAGACCACAGGCCAAGAGAGTAGTCAGAGCCTCTCATAAGACCTTGAAGAATGTAAGGTCCCTGGTGGGTGTCCCAAAAACCCTCAAAAGCTTGGGAAGTGCATTAAAATCAGTTTATAGGCTGGGGAAATGAGCAAACAACAGAAGAAAATGAATCTGATCAGACAATTACTTTGGTCCCTTGGAGGATGAAAATGCATACTCAGAAGATGATGTGGTCAAAGCTTCTGTATCCAAGGCCTCCAAGAAAAATAGGAATTGATCTCAGGCTATGGAAGAGTTCTAAAAAGATTCTGAAAATCAATTAAGGGAAGTAGAGGAAAATTGGTAAGAGAAATGATAGTGATACAGGAAAATCATGAAAACCAAGTCAGTAGCTTGGTGAAGGAGATACAAAAAAGTACTGAAGAAAATAACATCTTAAAAATCAATTTAAATCAAATGGAAAATTCAGTCCACAAGGTCAATGAAGAAAAGAATAGATAAAGGAAACTGATGATTTTCTGAGAAATCAAGAAACAATAAAACAAAATCAAAAGAATGAAAAACTAGAAGAAAACGTGAAATATCTCAATGGAAAAATAACTGACCTGGAAAACAGATCCACAAGAGATCATTTAAAAATTATTGGGCTACCTGAAAGTCATGATCAGGAGGAGAGCCTAGACTTAATTTTTCAAGAAATTCTCCAGGAAAATTGCCCTGATATCCTAGCAGCAGAGGGTAAAATAGAAATTGAGGGAATCCACTAATCACCTCCTGAAGGAGATCCCCCCAAAAAATTTCAAAGAATATTATAACCAAAGTCCAGAATTTCCAAGTTAGAGAAAATATTCTAAACAGCCAGAAACAATTCAAATATAGTGGTACTATTGTCAGGATTACCCAGGATTTAGCAACATCTACATTAAGGGCTCATAGGAATAGGAATACGATATTCCAGAAGGCAAAAAAGCTTGTAGTACAACCCAGAATCAAATACCCAACAAAAAAATGAACATCCTCTTTTGAGGGGAAAAGATGAACATTCAATAAAATAGGGAATTTCAAATTTTCTTGTTTAAATGACCAGACCTGAACAGAAAGTTTGATCTTCAAATACAAGACTCAGATGATGCATAGAGAGGACAAACGGAAAGGGCAAATTTTGAGAGATTTTATAATGTTAAACTGCATGTATTCCTGTATGGGATGATACTGATAAGTCATACGAACTTTCTCATTTTATTAGAGCAGTTAGGACCATATATAGACAAGGTACACAAAGGAGCTGAATAGGAAACTTTAATGAATTATAATGATGGCCAAGTCAATGGCCAAGAAAAGAATGTACTGGGAAGAAGGGAAAGGAGAAGTAGAATAGGCTATGGTATTTTCCATTAAAGAGGCATGCTTTTGCAATGGAGTGAAAGGGGGGAAGATGAGGAGGAATGAGTGAGCCTTCATTCTCATCAGAAGTGACTATGAGAGGAAATAACAAACACTCAATAGGGTGTATTGATTTGAAAGAAATCTATCTTTCCCTAGAGGAAAATAGGAGAGGAAAGGGATGGGAGAAAGGGGACAGAGGAAGGGGGTGAAGTGATAGAAGAGGATAGGGAAGATCATGGGAGAGAGTAATCTTTTCAGGAGCGACAGGGAGAAAGGAGAGAAAAAACAGAATAGATGGGAATGGTGAGGAATAGGATGGAGAGAAATATAATTGCAATGGGGTGGGGGAGGGAATATTGAATCAACTTTTCTGATGGACCAAGAATGTGATCCATCCCAATGATATCTAAACACAGACTAAAGTATACATATTTATCACTTTATTTTTCTTGAAGTTTATCTTTGTAGGAGGAGGGAGAATTTAACTTACTTTTACAATAATATTATAGTAATGTGAAAATAAACTAAAAAAAAAAGGAAAAAAAATCACACTTTGACCATATAGTCCTTTGTCACCAAGGTGATATCTCTGCTTTTTAGACTGATGTCCAGATTTGCCATAGCTTTCCTTACAGGGAATGTTAATTTCATGGTTATAGTTATGATCTTTGGTGATTTTTAAGCCCAAAAATGTAAAATCTGACATTGTTATATCTTTTTCTCCCCCACCCCTTTTTAATTCATGCTCCCTTCCTTTCAAACTGTACAGAATGATGTGGAAAACTGAGAGCCTTCATGCACATGATCTTTTCTTCATGTATATAGAAGTCTATTTGATTGTTCTTGGATCTCAATTAGGAAATGCTCAATATCATTCTGTGGAATGCTACAAACAACAGAATGCCAGATGTGAGAAGTTCCTAAAATAACTTTCCAAAATTCCTTTTCAATTTGGACACACACTGGAAGTGCTCCATGATCATACAAAACACCTTTTCTCTTGTTTCATGATGCTTGAATAAAGTTACCTTTTTTAATCTAATCTTATCAAGGAATTGTGCATCATCTAAATACATGAATAGGGTAGAAAGGGGATGCAAGTTATTAAACACTAGCCTTAGAGTCATGAAGACCCAAGTTCAAATCCAATCTCAGTCATTTACTAACTGTGTGATCCTGAGCAAGTTAAGTTCACCCTGTGTATCTCAGTTTCTCATCAGTAAAATTAACTGGAGAAGGAAATAATAAACTCCTCCAGCAGCTGTGCCAATGGGGTTACACAGAGTCAGACACAGCGTAAACAATAATAACAACACTTTTGCTGGAGGACCACCTTTAAGTCTATATTTTTAAGAAAAATTTTTAAATGCTTTAAAAAAACTTCAAGCAATTTTATATTCTCAACACCTTTGAATCCAACAGAAGAACATCATATGTGAAAATCCACCTGTTTTCTCTCATTTTCACCAAGGATATATGCATAGATCATTCTCATTATTACAAATATTTAAAGAAATGAGAAAGGAAGCAGGTAGGCTGTTCTGTATTGACTGGTGCCTTCTCAACTGCCTTTTTTCATTATTGTTATTAGCAAATGAGATTTTTTTGGTTTGTTTTTCATTTTTAAGTTTTTGCAAGGCAAAGGTTAAGTGGCTTGCCCAAGGCCACAACGCTGGGTAATTATTAAGTGTCTGAGGCCTGATATGAACTCAGGTACTCCTGACTCCAGGGCCAGTACTCTATTCACTGCACCACATAGCCACCCCCAGCAAGTTCCTATGAATTTTTATCTTCTCATCTCCAGAAACCTTGAGTAATGAGAAAAATGATTATTTTTCTTTTATATTAATATCCAACTATCAAAATAAGATTGAAGTTTTCCCTCCCTATTTCCTCATTCAGAAGCCAACCTCTGCCGTTATTCAGCCTCATTGATAAATGAGATGGCCTAAACCTGCATGGTACAATGCTTTTCCATCTTTTTTTTTTTAAGTTTTAGGCAGTGGGGTTAAGTGATTTGCCCACAGTCAAACACAGCTAGGTAATTAAGCGTTTGAGTCTGAATTTGAACTCAGGTCCTCCTGACTCCAGGACCAGTGTTCTATCCACTACGCCACCTAGCTGCCCAATGCTTTTCAATCTGGATTGGAACCTCACCCACTAGAGGACCTTACAAATAGGATCCAGTCTAAGCAAAATCTTGCCCTTAGGAAATAAAGCTCAGTCCTTGGGACCTTCCATTAGAATTTAGAATTACCCAGTTTATGAAAGGGAAGCCAATCAGTATAGTTTGAATTGAGAGGGATTCTTTTGTCCAAATTACAGAAGGCAGTTGAGACTTAGTATCTCTCACATTCTCAGCAGGAGCTTTTTGCAGACCTCCTAATTAATATGTTCGCCCCTTCATAGATTTTGAACCAAATAAAAGTCGATTTTCTCCCTTAGGTACACTCCCTTTTCCAAAGGTTTTTAAGTACTGCATGTTCTCTAAGGAGCAACTTTGTTTTAGAAGAGAGTCAATGACCATCATTTTATTATTTGCTAGCTATAATAAAGTAATAATAAACTACCCAGAAACTGTTCTCAGACTTTTCATTCATCACAGTAATAATAGCGACCTACATTAAAACACTAAATAATTAACTGTAAATAATAGCAATGTTAATTTCTATGCTTAATTAATAATTTGGACAGTCTAGATTAGATATCAACAAAGTTTACATTCTTTTGACTTTTCAAGACTTTAATAAAATTGATACTGAGTTTATTCAAATTATGGAAAGACTTCTGGACATTAATTACTAAATAAACTAGGGACATAGAAAAGGGAAAGAACTTATAGTAACTGCTATGAGAAGTAATAAAATTGATCTTTGTAAGAAAATCAAAAAAGTTAGCCTTTTATAATCAAGGAAAAGTCTAAAATGATTCTTAGAAAGTCCCAAGAAGTTTCATATCTACCCTTTCAAGTGGCTTCATATCCACCCTTCAATTACTATTAAATAACAATCACAGTACCTTATGGTATTGCGTGTGTGCGTGTGTGTATGTATATGTGTGTGTGTATATATATATATATATATATATATATATATATATATATATATATTCTACTTTACAAGAAAAAAAAAGAAATTGGCTCAGGGGACCAGTGATTGATTATGAAACCTTTAACCTCAAAGTCATGTCATCAAATATTTGGGTCAAGTTTGTTTATCAACTAATTTTTAGTACATTCCAGTTATTGTTGTTGTTATATAGAATAGAAGTGAATTGACTGTTATTTAATCCTTGCTACAAAGCTGTGTGTCTATTCACCAAAATGTGCCAGTAAAGGTATTAGAAATTAGAGAAAAATTATTGTTGAACATTTTCCCACAATATTTATCTTCAAAGTCCTTGAGCATGAAAGAATATAATGGAAATATTATCTGCTCTGATTCTGATGCTTACTCAACCATTCTGGCAATAAAAAGAATATTTTCCTTTTTTAGATTGCCTACAAATGGAGGATAGAAGCAAGACAAGGGAACATGAAATTCAAATATATTTAAGTATATAATTTTAAACTCACTTTTTTTCATGAATGTGATAAAAATTATAATTTATTACTTTTCAGAAGCTTTAATTTAGTAATTTATTGAATTCCTTAATGGGTTGCTTTCTAGGTTTTTTTGGTTATTTTTAGTTATGTACTAAATTGATCTGCTCTTTTTCTTCTGTACTAAATGTTTATTAATTTTAATATTTTCCTTAAGGACTACTTTAGCTGCATCTCATAAATTTTGGCAGAGTATTTAACTGTTGTCATTTTAAATAAAATGTTCTATGTTTTCCATGATTTGTTTGCTAGTAGCTTTTGTAAAGTTTATATACGATTTTCTTTGTTCTGTTTACTTCATTTTGCATTAGTTCATATAAGTTTTCAAATATTTAGGTACTGCCTGTGGCTCTATTTCCCAATGTGTTAGATGGAATTGCCTAGACCCTATGCTTTCTGGGTGTTGGTCTAACACCTGTCCAAGATATTGGTATACATTGCTTTTCTTCTACTAAGGGCTTACTTCCACTCAAAGTTTTTGCCAATTAGATGGAAAAGTTTATGGCTATTTTTCTTTGGTTTTTTTTATTGTTGCTCCTTTTGGTACAATTTTTAAAACTTTTATAGGGAGTTTTTGGGGGACCTGCTCTTCTCAATCTTTACATCCTACTATCAATCCTACAATTACCCTACTCCAAAAACTTTTTTTCAATTTTACTTTTAATTTTTATATTCAGCTCCAAATTTTCTCCATGCTTCCACCCTCTCCCCACCCAACCACTGAAAAGAAATACAATACCTATTACAGATAACTCACATTAGCCATGTTGTCCCTCCCTCCCCCCAAACCCTCACAAAAGCAAGGAAAAAAGTGTTTCAAAAAGTGCTTCAATCTGGACTCAGGATTCATTAGTTCTATCTCTGGAGTGGATCACCATGTATCCTTTGGGATTTGCCTCGATCACTATGTTGATTAAAATAGTGAAGCCATTAGCAATTGATTATTATTACAATTTTGCTAATACTAGGGCACAGTGTTTTCCTTATTCATCTCACTTCACTTTTTATCAGCTCATATATTTTTTCAGGTTTTTTCTGAAATCATCTCCTTCATCTTTTCTTATATAGCACAAGAATATTCCATCATAATCACACACCACAACTTATTCAGAAACTATTCAGTTGATAGACATACCATCGGTTTCCAATTCTTTTTTTTTTCTTTTTTAGGTTTTTGCAAGGCAAATGGTGCTAAGTGGCTTGCCCAAGGCCACACAGCTAGGTAATTGTTAAGTGTCTGAGACCGGACTTGAACCCAGGTACGCCTGACTCCAAGGCCAGTGCTTTATCCACTACGCCACCTAGCTGCCCCCAGTTTCCAATTCTTTACCACTACAAAAAGTTCTAAGCATTTTTATACATATAAATCCTTTTCCCTCTGTCTCTTTGGGGTACAGACTTAAGAGTAGTATTTCTGGATCAAACTGTTCTGGTCCAGTTCACAGTGCGCACAGTGCATTCATTATTTTCCCACATCCTCTTTAGTATTTATTATTTTCCTTTTCTGTTATGTGAGTCAATCTGATTGGTGTGAGGTGGTACCTCAGAGCTGTTTTAATTTGCATTCATATAATTATTATTGACAGAACTTTTTTTTCAGGATTATAAAATAGCTTTGATCTTTTTCTTCTGAAAGTACCTGTTCATATTCTTTGACTTTTATCTACTGCTTTCCCAGCACCTTTTTAAGATAATAAAGTGAAAAACAGCCGTAGAAATGCTTTGGTGAAAGCATAATCTGAAGATTTTGTAGCTCAAACTCTGGGATAATAATAAACCAAATGCTTCAGTATTTGTATTTCAAAGGAGCTATCATATCATTGACTGAAATGCTCTACCTAATGGAACAGAACTCTCTACAACACTTCTTTTCATTCTATATACTTCTTTTCCCTTATTCCCAAGCATCTCCATAGAGGCATTAGCTGCAAAAATTTCAGAGGTAACATCAGTGGACTCTCCAAACAGGAGCTGAACAAGCATTCCTCTTCCAATTTTTGTTTAGATTTCTCACAAGCTAAATGAAACCCATTTTACTTCTCAATTGCTTTTAAGTTTTTCCTCACTTCCAATTTGAATTTGTCATTTTTCACCTATTCTTCCTACTGCTCTTGGTTCTATAATCTAATTATTCCTATGTGAGAATCCTTCAAATATTTAAAGATAGCTCTGTCTTCTAAGTATTCTCTTCTCCAAGTCAAACTTTTTTCCCAAAAATGATCCTAAGGACCTTTGAATTCAATGGCTGCTTCCAAACAGACTCATTTCTTCTAACATCAATATTCTTCTAATGAAGCAAAATGTCTCTCTAGAGGATCAAACTTCAGCTGAAAATAATGGACAAAGTTAATCTACATGTTGAGAATGTTTACTAAGTATTTCAAACTATATTCCTGATGAAAAGTCAGGTTTCTTTTTGTGGTAATTAATGGAATGTTGTCTCCTCATTTAATTACAAACTCAGGAAGACAAATGATGAGAAAAACTGGAAAATTTGTCCTACCCTCAGCCTTCAAATCCAGTAAGAAATGAAAATACAACAGATAATACTGTATAAGGATGGTGATCTTTGCAATCTCATAGACAGGTCTCAAAGGAGGTTAATGATATCTCTTATCCTTTGTTTATGGTTAAATTCTCTCTCTCTCTCTCTCTCTCTCTCTCTGTCTATGTTCAGTGTGGTCATTACCATAATGGCCTCTACCTATAGGTTTCATAACCTAAATTTCTAAACCATATTTTCTTTTTTACTTTAACCATAAATTTTTAGAGCTTACAATAGTAAGTATAAACAGGCTGGCTATATTTCCTATTAGTAGAAATTTATGGAAAAAAAGTGATCTGGTCATATAGTAAGAAAAAAACAGAAAAGATGACAGTCAAAGCACATCCTAGATTATTTATATTCATTACAATTATGGGAAAAGCATGGTAAATTTTATACTGGACTATCTGTAGAAAACCAAAATCACTCTAGTTAACAACTTTTCCCCAAGCACATTCCTCCAGTTAGTCAAACATAATACTACTATCTACTAATAAAACTATATTTACTTATGATAATAGTATTGGTTCATTTTTTATTACTCTCTACACTGTCCAAAAGAGTATATATACACTGAAACTATATTAAAAACTGAAGTTTGCATTATTTTATTAAACACTTTAAAATTAAATCAACATATAAGGTAAAAAAATTTTCTTTCAAAATATTTGCAAAGATGGCTTGCTTATGATAGTGACCAGTATAAACAAAGTCCCATTAGCAAGAAAATACCTCAGAAGTCCACTTACATTTAGTCTTTGATTAATAAGACAACGCCCATAGTAAGTCTCTTGATGTTTTAAAATTTTCTTTTTTTTCTCTTTAAAAAAGGTCTGACAGGAAAGATCTCTCTTCCGTGGTTCTTTTGGTAAGAAAGCCAGCAGATGTCTGGCTGGTCTAAAGGGAATTATTCTTTCTCAAGAGAAAACAGCTTAAATAGGAAAAGAACAGCCATATGCTGACTATGCAATGCTTAACAGATGAAGTAGAGAATCGTGTATTACAACGAAAGCTGGAGGGTTTGAGTAACTCAAATTACTTTTCCTTAAAATTCAATGTAATTATCTAAAGTCAATATTAAATTTAGATTATTATGTAAGAGGACAGACATTAACTACATAGGACAAAAAAAGAGAATATAAAATTTAATAATCAATATCATATGAAGAAAACTGATAAGGTAAGATTTTTCTTACATCTGTATCACTCTTAATTGGCCTAAACCCTAAGAAATTTACAATGCCAATTACAAGGGTTTAAATTAAAAGCTTAGGTTGGACACAAGTTGGTGAAAATTTAATTTTTCTACAATAATGATTCTTGGTCATAGAAATCTATTCTCAATTCTCTAGTCTGATTACACTTCTTAAAGTTCATGGATGTCCTTGATTTTTAAACACAACAAAGAAATCCAAATAAATATTTTAATATCCCTTCTCTCTTACCCTTTATACCAACTCTCAAAAGCTCAAAAATCTAAATTTTATCAAGAACTAGCAGATATCCTGTCAAGTATCAATGAATAATTTTATTAAATCTACCAAAATATTGTTTCAAGTCAAACTAATACAGTAAAATGGAATAATCAAGGAACACAAGCAATTTTTTTTCTTGTGACACAGATAAGACTTCATCAGCATTAAGTCAGAATGACACTATGAATTACTGCTTGAATCTAAGCTAATTTTAATTTGTTTATATAATCTGATATTTTAAAGGATAACTAAATAAAAATGTAAGCCAATATCATTGCTCTGCAATAAATAAAGCAATTTAAAATATTATATTTTAGAATGTATTTGATATGGGGCAGCTAGGTGGTCCAGTAGACAAAGAACCTTGCCCTGGAGACAAGAGAGCCTAATTCAAATCAGACCTCAGTCACTTAATACTTTACTTAGCTGTGTGTCCTTGGGTAAGTCACTTAATCACACTGCATGGGGGGGAATGTATTTGCTATTAATAATTTTTAATAATCAGAAGTTCCATTTGTTGATGCAGCTGTAAAATACAGTTTCAAATGCAAATGAAACACTGATGAATACTTTTAAAAGCTTTATCAACAACTGTGTTTGAAATATAACACTGCCTAAATATACTCATTAATGCCATTTCTTTGGAATATCATTTACTAAAATTTTTAAGATTGCTTTTGTCTTCTACTTGAGTCCTTGAGCAGAAAAAGAAAGTTACTTTGAACTTCTTCATACCTATCAATGAAACCAAAAAAGTCTGAGTGATATACTGAGAAAAATTATTTTAGTTATGGATTTAATAGCTAGCCATTGGACTTAGCTTGCATACACATACACACACACACACACACACACACACACATAATTATTCTCTTGGGTTCAATTATTTTTCTAACTTACAAAGCCTTGTGCTATCAAATGATAGGCAGAAAAGAACAGTATGGTTCATGAAGACTGCACTTCCACCTAAAACTGTGTTTTAGTCACTTATTATCTCACTATCCAAAATGTTAACTACAAATGCTGTTTCAGTCCATCTTGTAACAGGATGAAAAACAAAAATACAGGGCACTGAAACTGGAACAAGGAAATAAATATTAAAAAATGGAGTGCCCAAGAATCTGGTTTGTAAGAGTGAAAATTAATTCCTAAAAAATAGTTAGATGAGTTTCAAAAAATAATGGTAGCATATCCTAGTCAAGTCATTTTTTTCAAATTAACAGACTACTTTATAGGACTTTTCAATTATATTTCTTTTAACCTTACCTATTAACAATCCTCTCTTTACTTATCTACAAGTTATACTGATGACTAAATTAACATTACCTTAAAAACTTTGGAAATGAAAAGGGCTTTGCAGTAAACAATATGTGCAATAAACAATAAATTTTGATCCTTCAAAAACTGGTATTTTAGGAACAACAATAATAAGGGTTTATTTATATACTATTTGAAGGTTTGGAAAACACTTTGTTAATGTCATTTCGTTTCATTCTTCCAAAGCAAGGGAACTCTAGGGAACAGAGAAATGTAAGCCTTTCATAATGGAAACAAATCTTGTAAGTTTCCTGTATTGTGGGGGTATTCTCCTTCTGTGTAGGTTCTTCACGAACTTTATTTCCTAAGCCACTATGGACATAAAAGTAAGCCTAACCATGGTCAGTCTTTGAAGAAGGAACTTGCATGCATGGTGGTATTGAATGCTCCTCTTGCACAGTGACTGCTGCCTTTCATCAGGTAATAACCACTCCTCTAGCACTGCCCTTGCTCCTCCCATACTTAAGGAATCATCACTTCCTCTTCAAGGTCTTTGCTGTGAGGCTTCCAGTGAGGCTGCCCCCTACCCTTTCCTCTCCCTTTTTTCAAGTTGGATTCTTCAAATTGGATCCAAGTTCCATGCTGCTGGACCCATGTCGGTCCTCTATGCTTTTCTTCCTCAGTCATCTCTTACCTCATATTAAACTACCTAAACTAGATTTCCATGTGATCGTTCTCCATCATTACAGATCAGTGGTTTCCTGCCTTCTTTCCCTCAACAGGCTCAGCAGTCTTTCCTCTAAGTAACTCACTTTCTTGCTACTTCTCCAAAAAACCCATTTTGTGAACTTTTGGTAATTTATGGACTTTTATAATAACCTGTGAAACTTATGTGCAACCTATAAATTAAAGTCTAAGACTCTTTCCTCCCAGCGTCAGGGAGTTCTGTGATTTCTTCACTCAACTAACCAGAGTTATCCCTCTTTTCCAGCAACATTCCCAACAACTCTACATGGTAAGTGCTATTTTTAAATCTTCATTTTTTAGATGAAGAAATGAAAGAGGTTAACAGACTTTCCCAGAGTATAAAAGTCAATATTTGTGTAAGACAGAATTTGAATTAGGACTCCTTTATTCTAGGTCTTACACTCTACAACTTTATGCTAAAAAACATTTAAATGAATCCCCCAATTAACATTCCAAAATTTGGGGTATTTTTTGATGAAAAGGATCCATGATTTTCAAAAGTTATGAGAAAAATACTGTCATGTAATTTTATTTAATACTATGTGTTAGCTGATCTACAAACATGTCAGGTGAAATAAACTGGTAAGATATTTAGCTTCTGAGAGAAAAAAATTTATAGGTTAAAACTATTATTAGGCAATAACTGTCTTTGAAATTGAAAGGTCAAATTACACAATATAGATTTTAAAATTTCTGTTCACTTAAAGACTTCTAGATAGTCTTTGGCAACTAGAACTAAAATCAAAAAAATTTTGAAGAAAAAAAATCTAAAATTTAAGCCCTAAATGCTACTATTGTTACTTTTCATACTGATTTATTTATCTAGCAAAGAGAAATAATTGAGAAAAAAAGTACAATGAGGAAAAACAAGCAGACACACCAAGAAAGTGAAACAGAAATTCAAGATATTTTCTGATTTACAAACTTTGTAATCAGATAAACTATAATTTCAGATAGAATGGTTTCAAGATGTCATCTCCTTTTAGCCTTTGGTCATATCCTCATCTTCTTATGACATTCTGTCAAATCACTTTATCTACTGAGACTAAATTGTAACTGTCTAGCCATCTTTGGGATTTGTGATATGAAATACTAGCTCCCAATGTAGTCTATCTAAATCCTCCAAAATGAAATTCAAATTACACTTTATGGAAAGTAGAACATAATCAATCTATCACGTAGTGGTGTTCAAATCTACCTTACTACATACTACAGTAAAGAAAAAAAGCTTTAAAGGGGGGAAAAGGGCTGGATTTGTTTAAAATACTAAGATACAATTATTGCCTCAGGCTCACATCACCCCCAACATTGATCCTTGATCTTAATTGTCAATTCTCATTTTAGGAGTTTTCCTTAAATTCTTGATTAATTTTTCTTTCATTTACTTCCCTTTCCCCTCTTCTGTTTTCCCTCAATTAAATGGTGATTTCAAATTTTCCCTCTTTTCCTGCCCTCTGCTTTACACATTTATTAGTTTAATTTTTAATATAACTTTTGCTAAGACATATCTGTTTGCATTCTGCTCTTCACAAATTCCTTTCCTTTCCAGTCTTTTTTTGAAATTTTATTCTCTTATTCTTGATCTATACCTTTATTCTTTAACTTGTTTAGCATAAGTGATTTAAAAGTTTCTGAAGAACCAGATTTAATCTCCTACAAATAAGCTTCTGTTACTGACTATATAGATCTTGCAGGGATCCTTTTTCTGCTCTACTTAAATATCATCTGTGAGAGAAATAATCTTACAAAAAAGCAGCACTACATATGAGAAATGATTCAGTTTCCCAAATCATGTGGTTCAATTTTAACTCCTACCCTCCCGAAAATTTATTCTCCTCAGTTTCTATGCCATCTCATTTCTATATCTGTTGCCTTCCCACACCCTTGTGGACATCAGCTCACCCTCGGGAACACAAACACTCTCTCTCTCTCTCTCTCTCTCTCTCTCTCTCTCTCTCTCTCTCTCTCTCCTATCTATCTATCTATCTCTTCTAGGCCATGAAATTGAAAAAAATGATGGACATAAGCAATGATTGAGGAACTATCAAAACACTAATACACTGTTGGTGAAGCTGCAAACATTCTGAGGAAAAATCTACAATTATGGAAATAGTTATTAAAATGTTCATACTGCTTGACCCCAAAGAGGTCAATGACAAAAAAAAGGCATATCATATATCTAAATTATCAGAGCAGCTATTTTGTGATATCAAATAATAGAAAATAAATTATCTGGCCATCAAGATATTAACAAATAGTCTTATAATTGAATACTACTGTCTTGTAAAAAACTATGAATAAAACTACCATAAAGAAGCATCAGAAGACTTATATGAAGTGAGGCAAAGTGAAGCAGGAAACAATATGGACAGTGGCCATAACATTAAAAATAATCAACTAATCAAAATCGAGTGCTGTTAAAGCTTGACCCCAAAGAAGAGATACCTTCCTCCAGATCTTTGTAGAAATGGGGAGGAACAAAACACTGCATTTAATGCCAAATTTTTGGCTGATATGTCGATTGATCCTATTCAACTTTTATCACCTCTTATTGTTATTCTTTATTGTTAAGGAGAGAGAGAAAAGTATATTAAAAAACTTGAGTAAGGTTAAAAAAAAATCAATAAATTTATTTTGTTAATGGAAGAAATTTAATCTTACTTCTGCTATAAAATACCCAAAGCTCTATTAAGAATTTCATCTAAGCTTCATCTTCAAAGACTCAAAACAGATTTGACCTTCAAAAGTTTCCTATTATTATTAGGAAATCAATGTACATCCAATTCTTATTTCACTGAAATCTAATCAAGGTTATTTAAGACAGATCAAACATACATTCAGAAGCTGACTGAGTATAACCACCATAACAATAATAGCAAAATGAAAGATATTAAATGATTAGGTATCATATGTAATAACTATCAAAATTACTGAAACCCATATATTACCAACTAAAATAGTCTGTAAGTTGTACGAGGGTAAGGATTGTGACTTTTTTTTAATCTTTCTATCTTCATTGTCTTACATATTGAATTACAATGCTAAAGTTC
This sequence comes from Macrotis lagotis, assembly GCF_037893015.1. Taxonomy (NCBI): domain Eukaryota; kingdom Metazoa; phylum Chordata; class Mammalia; order Peramelemorphia; family Peramelidae; genus Macrotis; species Macrotis lagotis. The sequence continues at coordinate 201,560,335 of NC_133663.1, forward strand.
TTGATGGATTCAAATGAAATTTTAAGACACTACTAATGAATTAAGTATTAAAAGTATATCCTTATAGCATAAAATGTAATGACATTATATTTATCAATATTATATAGCAAATTATAAATGACTAATTCTTATCTCACTCTGACAATTTTTATCCCTTTTATCAACATCTCGATTCTTTAAAATACACTGAAATCTGTTCAGTATAACTTGAATATCGAATCAAATGAGTCCAAATCTCAAATAAATCAACTACTCTATTAAAGATAATTTCATCTTCCACAGGTTAATAAACAACAAATGAATTTCTAAAGCAATTTCACATAAACAATCTGCTAGATCAAGAAAACAAAATAGTCACTGAAAGAATATACTGAACTCCTCCAGAAAGAGACCCCAGTATAAAAAGTCCAAGGATTATCATAGGCACATTCCAGAATTCTTAAAAAGGAGAAAAGTACTGCAAGTAGCCAAAAAGAAAAAATTTAAATACAAATGCAAAGGAAGCACAATCAGACTTACATAGGATTTATCAACTATACTATTAAAAGGACTGGAGGGCCTGGAATATGGTATTTGGGAGGACAAAGTCCTTGGATTAAAACCAAGAATTTACTACCCTGCAAAATCCAGCATATTCTGTAAGGGGGGAAAGATGAATGACCAACAAAATAGAGAACTTTCAAAATTTCCTATCAAAATACTAGACCTGAACAGAGAATTCAACCTTCATATACAGATTCAAGAGATGCATAAAAAGGTAAACAGAAAGAGGGGAAAAAAATGTTAGTTAAGAGTATTAAATTGAATACAACTCTATAAGGGAAGACAACACTTGTAACTCTTGAGAGTTGAATTTCTCTTAGGATAGTTAATGGATTAAATACAGTTGAAAAGATTGTACTTAGAGGACATGGGTCTGGTTGGTTCTTGTCCTTCTATTGAAGACAAAAATTACATTACTATGTTTGAGACAAATTACAGAAAAATCACCCACAATGATAAAGATCCACTGTGGCTATTCACACCAATATGCACTCACAATGCTCTACCTCAGGTCATGCACAAATAGTCCAGGTAAAAAGTTGGGATGTTTACTCTGAACTTATGTGTCTTGGGTTCCCTACTTTAATTCTGTCCTGCTCATAGAGCACAGCACTTTCCATGATGAGGACATCCGATACTGAGCAGTCCTGTACCAGTGTCTCCCCTACCTTACAATCAATTGTAAAGTTCTTAAGAGATGGGCAGCTAATTGGCAAAGTGGATAGAGCACCTGGCCTGGAGTCAGGAGGATCTGAGTTCAAATCTGCTCTCAAACATGTAATACTCACTTAGCTGAGAGACTTTGGACAAGTAACTTAACCCCATTGCCTGGAGAAAAAAAGAGAGACCCTCAGAGTGTCCCAGTGCTCAGAGTATTTGGAGGCTCTATACTTAATTAAATCAGAAGTGACTTTACCTTACTAGATACTTAAGAGGTTTGTAGTACCATGGGGGGGGCAGAGGGTGGGAACCTACTTAGGAGGATTGGATATAAAGAGATTAAGGAACTGATTTTATCCTAATTCAAAACCTTAGTTAACAAGGGTTTAAGTACCAAGAGTTGAAATACAGATATATAGAGGTATTACTATCTCTAAATAGATTTATGCTTAATATAACTAGCTAATAATGTAATTATTAAACGAATGTGCATACAGTCTAATTCTCTAATCACATTATAAAGAACTGAATAAAAGTAAAAGTATAAAGGGAAAAAAAAAATCAAGATGCAATGACTAAAAATTCCAGTATGCTCTTTTCTAAACCTCCAAATCAAAAGTAGAAAAGCTCAAAAACTACATGTAAATATACCCAACATATGGGCAAATGCATACATGCACAAACACACAGTCAAGACGATGATCTAAGTCCAAGAAAATCAATATGCCTAATTCAATTCACTTTTAATATAGCTAGAAATTTCCTGAGGCACAGTATTATTTAAATTTCATTTTCCATTGCCATCATCAGAACAACTGATGTAACTCCAAAACCAGAAATCACTTACTTGCTACCTCCAGCGATGCATTATGACTCACAGCTTCTCCAAGATAATTCCGTGCTACACAGATATAGACCCCTTCATCAGGCCTACTTTTGCGTCCATGTACTATGCGTAAGAAAAATAAAGATCCACTTGGAAGTAACATTCGGTGTGAACGAGAGTCATCTTTGTCTGTTTCCACTCGCTCTCCTCCTTTATACCATTCAATGGTTGGTGTGGGTCTGCCTTCTGCTTTACAGTTCAAAGTAGCTGGTTCGCCTTTAGAAACAATGAGATCAGAAGGATGTTCAACTATACGAGGAGGAAAATCCTCCTGACGAAGACGGGAGCCTGTAAGAGAATTAAAAATTAATGTTATTCATGTATTAATCTTAAGAGATTTAAATTTGTTTTGATTCAAAAGACTTTTAAACTACTTGGGCGAGTATTCAAGAACTCATACCACCTCTCCTCTATCTTTGCACTAGGGTCAGCTTAGTGGTGCAATGAATAGAGCCCCAGGTCTGGAGTCAGGAGGACCTGACTTGAATCTGACTTCACACTTAATACTTACTTAGCTGCGGGACCTTGAGCAAGTCACTTATCTCCATTGCCTTGCAAACACCCCCCCCCCCAAAATTATCTTGCACTCTTACCCAATATAAAGTCAGGCAGCTGACATGTCTACTACAAGGTTATCCATATGACTCATTCATTCCTGCATGCTCCTAACTCTTTGCTCTCCTCTCAGCCTAAATTCTAGCAATCTGTCCTTACTTGAAGTATTCCTAGCTCATTCTAACCCTCAGTTAATCTTGAATTGTAATTAACCTATAACTATAGTATATTTTATGAATATGTCAGGTAAGTTGACTGAGAGTAGACTTCTTATATATTTTTAAATAAAGTCTAATGCCTAGAAAACTGCTGTAAGCATAGGAATGATAAGAACTGCCTTATAGAATATAGTAATATTCATAAAGGGCTTTTTAATAAAAATTCTACAAAATTCTACAAAATAAATAATACATATAAATCTTATCCCAATTTACAGATGAGAAAATATGACTCAGATCAAACAGTGTCAAAACTACAGCTTGTACCAGGGTCTTCTGATTTATTCTTGGGGGGGGGGGGTAGAGGAAGGGAGGAGAGTAACTGGAGTTAAATGGACTAACTCAATCATTTAACTACATAGAACTACTAAGTGTCTGAGGCTACATTTAAATTCAGATTCTCCTGACTCCAGGGCAGGTGCTCTATCCATTGCACCATCTAGCTGCCCCTCCTAGTTTATGTTTTAAAATATTTCTGAATAAATGCTCCTACATATTTCAAGGCATGATTAATGAGAAAAACATGTAACAGCAAGATTAATGTTTTCATAATAACTTTGGAGTAAGTTACTCAACCTCATATATAAATCAGTTATATATCAAAAATAAATTATAAATTAGTCATCTGAATTGCCCATAAAAATATTGTATCTATGTATTTCTATTTATTTAACTCATTATTCAGAGAGAAAAAATATAAAATATAACACTGCACATTATTAAAATTAATTATCTAATTGCCTAATGAATTTTGATGCAAAGATTTTAAAAAGATTACAAGAAAGCTATCATTAGCTAATACACTATGACCAGGGAGGATTTATATCAGGAATACAGGGTTGGTTCAATATTAGGAAAACAACCAAAATAAGTTGACCATATCAATAACAAAATTAACAAATCTTATGATCAATTCAATAGATGATGGAAAAAAAAGTTTTAAGAAAATACAGCACTCATTCCCAGTAAAAAATACCCAGAGAGAAGAGGAATAAATGGAGTTTTCCATAAAGTAGTATCTAAGCATTATATGTAATGAGTATAAGCTTGAAGCATTCCCAATAAGATCAGAGATGAAACAAGGATGCCTGTTATTACCACTATTATTTAAAATTATATTAGAATAGTTATCTTTAGCAATAAGAGAAGAAAAAGAAACTGGAAAAAAATAGGCAATGAGGAATCAAACCTCACTTTTTGCAGCTATGATGGTATACTTAAAGAACCTTAGAAAAATCAACTAAAAAACTACTTGAAACAATTAACAACTTTTGAAAAGTTGTAGGATCTAAAATAAACTCAATAAAATCATCTGCATTTCTGAATATTGCCCACAAAGTCCAGCAGTTGGAGAAATTAATAAAATTGAAAGCAAAAAAAAAAACTATTGAATTAATAAATAAAACCAAAAGTTGGTATTATGAAAAAACCGATAAAATTGATAAACCTCTGGTTAATTTGATTAAAAAAATTAAGAAGAAAACCAAATAGCTAGTATCATAAATGAAAAAGGTGAACTCACGACCAAATGAGGAAGAAATTAAAGTAATAATTCGAAATTATTTTGCCATAACTCTATGCCAATAAATATGATAACCTAAGTGAAATGGATGAATATATACAAAAATATAAGTTGCCCAGGTTAAATGAAGAAGAGATTAAATACCTAAAAAACCCTATCTCAGAAAAAAGAAATTCAACAAGCCATTACTGAACTACCTAAAAAAAAAAAATCTCCAGGGCCTGATGGATTCACAAGTGAATTCTACAAAACATTTAAGGAACAATTGGTTCCAATCCTATATAAATTCTTTGGGAAAATAGGGAAAGATGGAACTCTGCCTAACTCTTTCTATGAAACCAAAATGGTACTGTTACCTAAACCAGGAAGAGTTAAAACAAAGAAAGAAAATTATAGACCTATCTCCCTGATGAATATAGATGGAAAAAATCCTAAATAAAATCTTAGCAAAACAATTACAACAAGTCATCAGTAGGATAATACATTGTGATCAAGTAGGATTTATTCCAGGAATGCAGGGTTGGTTCAATATTAGGAAAACTGTTAGTATACTTAATTGTATCAACAACAAACGTATCAGAAATCATATGATCATATCAATAGATGCTGAAAAAGCTTTTGACAAAATACAGCATCCATTCCTATTAAAAACACTAGAGAGTATAGGAATAAATGGACTGTTCCTTAAAATAATTAGCAGTATCTATCTGAAACCATCAATAAGCATTATACTCAATGGGGAGAGGCTAGAGGCATTCCCAATAAGATCAGGGGTGAAACAAAGGTGCCCATTATCACCACTACCATTCAATATTGTATTAGAAATGTTAGCATCAGCAATTAGAGAAGAAAAAGAAATTGGGAAGGAAGAGACAAAACTCTCACTCTTTGCAGATGACATGATGCTCTAACTAGAAAATCCCAAGAAATCATCTAAAAAACTACTGGAAACAATTAGCAATTTTAGCAAAGTTGCAGGTTATAAAATAAGCCCTCATAAATCCTCAACTTTTATATATATATATATATATATATATATATATGTATATATATATACATATATATATATATATATATATATATATATGGCAAGAAACAGCAGGAAGAGCTAGAAAGAGAAATAGCATTCAAAGTAACCTCAGACTATAAAATATTTGAGAGTCTATTTGCCAAGACAGACTCAGAATCTTTTTGAAAACAATTATAAAACACTTCTCACACAAATTAAATTAGATTTAAATAACTGGGCAAATATCAACTGCTCATGGATAGGTAGAGCTAATATAATAAAAATGACAATTCTACCAAAACTAAATTATCTGTTTAGTGCTCTGCCAATCAAAACTCCAAAAAATTACTTTAATGAGTTAGATAAAATTGTAAGTAAATTCATATGGAGAAATAAAAAGTCAAGAATTGCCAGGAGCTTAATGAAAAAGAAGGTGGCTTAGCCCTACCCGATCTAAAATTATATTATAAAGCATCAGTCATGAAAACTGTTTGGTATTGGCTAAGAAACAGAGTGGTGGAATAGTGGAATAGACTAGGTGTAAAAGCAGGAGATGATTATAGTAATCTGCTCTTTGATAAACCCAAAGAGTCTGGCCATTGGGATAAAAACTCCCTCTTTGATAAAAATTGCTGGGAAAATTGGAAGTTAGTATGGAAGAAACTTAGATTAGACCAACACCTCACACCCTTTACCAGGATAAGATCCAAATGGTTACAGGACATAGACATAAAAAATAATACTATAAGCAAATTAGAAGATCAAGGACTAGTCTACCTGTCAGATCTATGGAAAGGGGAACAGTTTATGACTAAGGAAAAGTTGGAGAATATCACCAAAAACCAATTAGATGATTTCGATTACAATAAATTAAAAAGCTTTTGCACAGATGAAACCAATGTAACCAAGATCAAAAGAAATGGAGTAAATTGGGAAACAATCTTTACAACTAATGATTCTGACAAAGCACTCATTTCTAAAATATACAGAGAACTGAGACATATTTTTAAAACAAAAAGCCATTCCCCAAATTGACAAATAGTCAAAGGATATGCAAAGGCAATTTACAGATGAGGAGATCAAAGTAATCCATAGCCATATGAAAAAATGTTCTAAATCATTATTATTAGAGAAATGCAAATTAAAGCTTCTCTGAGGTACCACTTCACACCTCTCAGATTGGCCAGTATGATCAGGAAGGATAATGATCATTGTTGGAAGGGATGTGGAAAATCTGGGACACTATTACACTGCTGGTGGAGCTGTGAACTCATCCAACCCTTCTGGAGAGCTATTTGGAACTATGCCCAAAGGGCAACAAAAATGTGCATACCCTTTGACCCAGCAATAGCACTACTGGGTCTGTACCCTGAAGAGATGAGGAAAAAGGGTAAAAACATTACTTGTACAAAAATATTTATAGCAGCCCATTTGTGGTGGCAAAGAATTGGAAATCAAGTAAATGTCCTTCAATTGGGGAATGGCTTAGCAAACTGTGGTATATGTATGTCATGGAACACTATTGTTCTATTAGAAACCAGGAGGGACGGGATTTCAGGGAAACCTGGAGGGATTTGCATGAACTGATGCTGAGTGAGATGAGCAGAACCAGAAAAACACTGTACACCCTAACAGCAACATGGGAGTGATGTGCAACCCTGAAGGACTTGCTCATTCCATCAGTGCAACAATAGGGAACAAATTCGGGCTGTCTGCAAAGGAGAGTACCATCTGTATCCAGATAAGGAGCTGTGGAGTTTGAACAAAGTGCAAGGACTATTCCCTTTAATTTAGAAAAATAAACAGATAGCTTATTGTCTGATCTTGTTAACTCTTAGACTTCTCTTTAAGGATATGATTTCTCTCTCATCCCACCCAATGGAACAAAGGTACAACATGTAAACAAAGTAAAGACTGACAGAGTGATTTCGGGGGGGGGGGGGGGGGGGAGAGCAAGATTGGGGGAAAAATATAAAATTCAAATAATATCTTTAATAAAAATAAATTCAAAAAAAAAAAGAATATGGGCTAGAATATTTTGGCCTGGTTCAAAAGATGATCTAAAAAAATGTGAAGGGTTTGCAATGTACTTTACTGGAGATGAAGTGAGAAAGAAATCTTTTGAGGCTCTGAAAAAGTTATACATCTCCTTAGATCAGTATTAATGAATTATCTCAAGCTCACAATGAGAGAACTTAATATATTTTCCAAAAAAACTTCTCTTTTCCCAAAATTTTTCATTTCAATTGAGGATCACAACTATTCTTCTATTCTTTCATGTTCATTATTTTGACATCTCAAATTTTTAATAAACCACTCTGTTTCTCTCATATTTAGCTGTTTCTCTTAATCAGCCTCTTCATATTTTCCGTGAATTGTTGCAGTTGTCTATTCATATTATCTGCATGTTACAAAATCAAGCTACATGGCACATCAATAACAATATAAATTAAAATAATATACACATACAAACAGTTAAGTTTGGGGAGGGGGTTAGGTTTTTTGCAAGGCAAACAGGGTTAAGTGGCTTGCCCAAGGCCACACAGCTAGGTAATTATTAAATGTCTGAGACTGGATTTGAACCCAGGTACTCCTGACTCCAGGGTCAGTGCTTTATCCACTACACCACCTAGCCACCCCCAAACAGTTAAGTTTTGAAGATAAAATAACTTCATTGTGAAGAAATGAGTACATTTTCTGGTGATGCTGCCTCTTGATTCCACTACTACTTTAATTGTATCAAATTAGACTGATAATAAAAACTTGCTCCAAAATAAATCATTAGAATTCCCACACCACTATCAAGAATGCGAACCCTAGAATTAGAGTATTCATAGTACATGTAAGGAAGAAGGGAATAGGAAACTTCAGATTCAAAAGGCTGGTACATCTAAGAATTACCAAAAAAAATGCCTAGCAGCTGTAGATTAAACATAAATGCTTAATAATAAACCAGATACATGGGGGGGGGGGGGGAACTTGTCTAATCTGTTCCTGAGAAGTCATATATTATCATTAGCATCTAACCAAATATCTAACTACTAGAAAAGAAGTATTCTTCCCTGAGCCACATATAAACATCTTGATTCCAGAAATGCTTGCATAAAAAGAGTAGAGAATTGCAGCTTAAAGAATAATTGGCTAAAGTCAATTATACTTTCAGAAAACAAAAGAGTTAAAACATCCTTTTAAGGGATTAGTAATAAATCCCTACAGGAATGCAGTCAACTTCAGTCATACTTAAAACTCAGGAAAAGAGCAAAAGAAATAACCTGATTCTATCCATTCACTACCTTCCTTCACTTTCCAAAGTTTCCATAATGACTTTGATATCTTTTTTGTTGTTATAACATCTACATTTCCCATTGTATTCTTTCTCTAGTTTTCCTTCCAGAAAACCACTCCAAATAAAGTAAAAAGGAAATAAAAGATAGCAAAATCAGTCAACAAAATAACAAAAAGATCTGTCATTATATGTAGTATTCTATAACATAGAACCCTACATCTGCAAAGTAGGGAGTAGGTGCCTTCATGTACCACTTATTAGGAGCAAATCTTGGTCATTATAATTTCTCAGTATTCAGTTCTAATACTTCTTGTATTTTACATTTATATTGTTGTAGACATTGTGTTTACTATTTTGTGGATTTCAGCTTTCATCAGTTCATATACATTTTCCAATGTCTGTTATTACACTGCATAATCATTTTTCATAGTACAGTAATATTTCATTATATTAATGCTCTACAATTGCTTTAGATATTTCCTGATTAATAGCTACCTACTTTTTTTTCTCATTCCTTGCCACTACAAAAAGTATTATTACAAATATTTTGGCACTTTTTTTTATTAAACTCCTTAGGGAATATATCTAGCAGTGAAAGTTCTGTGTAAAAGGAAATAAATATTTAAATCACTCTATGATTAATGCTGATCCTCTTTCCTGAAAGTTTGAAACATTACTATTTTCAAGTTTTTTACTTGAGAACTATTTAATCATGTTCTATGCTTAATTAAAAATATTTAATATAAAGTTTTTTCCTAGTAAATTGTTCTCATTATTGAAGTTACAGTTATTCATCCAAAAGTTTTTAGAAGGTAGTTTGAGGAAAGTTATTTGAGAAAGTATTAATGTATTTGGGAGGTAGAATGGTAAGGTGAATCAAGTTCTGAACTTGGAGTTTAAAAAAAAGAAACAAGCCTGGGTTTAAATCCTGACTGATACGTACTGGTTAGGTTATAATAGGCACAACATTCAATGTCTCTGAGCTTTATTCTCTTAAAATTTAAAGTTACAGAGGAGTTCTGATTCCAAGAGGGAGTTTCAATACCAGGAATTTCTCATAGTCCTGACATAAAGTAAATACATATTAACATCAAATTAAGAATAAATAGTGTAGGGGCGGCTAGATGGCCCAGTGGATAGAGCACCAGCCCTGGAGTCAGGAGTACCTGAGTTCAAATCCGACCTCAGACAATAATTACCTAGCTGTGTGGCCTTGGGCAAGCCACTTAACCCCATTGCCTAATTAAAAAAAAAAAGAACAGTGCAAAGCAGATGTCCCAAAAATAAAACTACTATGAGTTGATATTCTGAAGTGAAGTCCATTTGATTAAACTACTTGTAGATGTCAGCTAATATGTAAAAGTACTACACGAACATTTAGAAGCAAAAATATGACCTGGAAGCTAACATTAAGTTTTACAAAATGGAATCATGATTTATCAGAAAAAATTTCAGTTTGCTGCAATGCAGATTTACTAAGTTTTATAACTACATAATTCAATTTTCCCTTCTCAGTAAAATATATAAGCAATTTCACTACATTTCCAAGGCAACAAACAAAGCAATGGAATTTGTTGGTAAATATTTGGTGACTACTCCTAAACAGAAGGAATGTCATCATTATAACTATAATTGACTCCCACAATGCCTTCATTTTTCAAATGGTTTTGACCCAGTTTTCCAAAGGAGGTCAAAAAAGACACAGAACCAAGGATTCTAAAGGTCAAGAGAAAATAGGAAGAAACAAATCCTTGATCTTAGAAAACAAGATGATGAATTTCCTTACAAATATATGAACAATTTTCTGATTTAAAAAAAGTATATCTTGTTCTCATCCTTCCCTTTTGATAAGAATTTGTTGAAGGAGGGAAAGATGAACCAGATAAATGACTTGTTTTTTAACCTTATGTATCAAAAAATAGACATAGTAAGTTTACCAGTTTCCATGCATCAGTACAAGGAAAATAGAGCAAGATCAAAGCTTCAAACAAAAAAAGGAACTGATTCTTAGATAAATTATTCTTAGCATATTCTACTATGCACTAGTATGGAAGACTTCACAGTAAAGACCTATTGCAATAATATAATTGGTCCTCTTCCACTGACTTATGTCTCGCTTCATCGATCTTCCAAACAGCTGCCAAAGTAGTATTACTAAATCCCTGGTCTGACCATGTCACTCCCCTAACTCAATAAACTATAATAGTTCACTATTACTCTTATGTCAAATACTAACTTTTATTTAACATCTAAAGCCCTTCTCAATTTGACTTCAACTTAAGTCTCTCATCTTATTTTAAACTATTTCCTTTGATACTCCCACGAATCCAACCAAACTGTTCCAATCATTATCCTTATTTGACCTTACACTTCTAACTATGTGCCTCTGCACAGGTTGTCCCTCATACCTGGAATGGATTACCTATTCACTGACATGCTAGAATCCCTAGCAACCATTCATATTCAGTCTAAATGTCATTTCCTACATGAGGACTTTTCCTGATTTTGTGATATCTAGCCCATCCAGGGAAGCCTAATAAACTTCCACAATAGGTCTTCCTAGTTCTGAGGTCTGCTCTCTTTCCACTATTCCCCTTTGTTTCTGCCGGTAGTTATGTGTATAATATATATACAAGCATATTTTTGTACTATGTCTCTCTCCCAATAAAATGCAAGTTTTTTATTTTATTTTTTGAAATAATATTTTCCAATTACATGTAAATACAGTTTTCAACATTTTCTAATAAATTTTGGGTTCCACAAATTTCTCTCCCTTCCTTCTATTCCCTACTACCCAAGATGACAACCAATATGATATGGGTTATACATTTGCAATTCTGTATACATGTTTTCACATCAGTCATAATGTGAAATAAGAAAAAGAATTAAAGGGAAAAGTCAAAGAAAAAAAGTGAAAATAGTGTGCTTTGATCTGCATACTTAGTTCTTTCATAGTTGGCCAGAATGCTTTCTCTGGATGTGAATATTTCCTTTGTAAGTCTTTAGAAATATTATATTGCTAAGAAGAATTGAGTCAAACAGAGTTGATCATCACAAAATGTTGCAGTTAACTGTGTACAATGTTTTCCAGATTTTGTTTACCTCACTTATAATCAGTCACCTAAATCTCTCCAGGTTTTTCTGAAATCTGTCTACTCACTTCTTATAGCACAACAGTACTCCATTACATTCATATACCACAAGTTGTTCAGCCATTTCCTAATTGATGGGCATTCTCTCAATTTCCAATTCTTTGCCTTTACATAAACAACTGTTATAAATATAAAATGTAAGCTTCTTGGGGACAACAAGCTGTTTAATCTATTGTCTTTGGCTATTTAGCAACTAGCCCCATACTGCATCTGGCACATACAATAAGCTAAACAGATGCTGTTATGTTCCTGTCAGACTAGCTGCTCAGGAAGTGTTAGGTTCCTGCTGGCTTATCCTTACCCAGGCTAATGTCAAAGGGGCAGGAGACAAGGATGAAAAGTTCTCCTTAAAGTTCTCCTAGTTCTTTATTTATGAAACCAAATACAAGGGCTTAAATATCCTCCCCTGTCCCTGGTTCATTCCCACTCCTGTGGCACTCTACAATCAACCAGTAAATAATGCTCTCGTGCTAGAGGACACCAGATGATGAAAGTTTTCGGTACTCCCACATACAACAGTCCCCTTACAAAATGCTTGTTCAATAATTATATTATCAGCACACTTTTTGGATTATTAGGTATTCGGTGTTCAAATTCAATACATTTATTAAACACATACTACTAGCAAGGTACTGTCTACAGGTGGTTCTGGAACCTATGAAAACAATAAAGACAGCAAAATTACAAAACTTTTTTTGAGTAAGCCTTCTATTATCTACAACTCTACTTCCTTTCCTTAATTCCTTAATACAATGCAGCTTCTAACCATTATCTGCCAACTTGAAACTATCCTTTCCAAAGTTATTAATGATCTCTTTACTGACAACCTTATTGGACTTTTCTCAATCCCTGCCCTTCTAGACCTCTCTGCAGCCTGTGACACTCAATCACTCTATTCTCCTTGAGACTATTTTCTCTCTAGGTTTTTGTGACACAATTCTCTCCTAGTTCTCTTCTGATCTATATGGCCCCTCCTTGCTGGATTTTCATGCAAGTCATGCCTGCTAACTGAAAGACCCTGTCTTAAACACTCTTTTCCCTAAATACTATTCCACTTGATCAGTTCTCATGAATTCAGTTAGCATCCCTATAGTGAGGATTCTCAAATCTACTTGTTTACTCTTAACGACTCTCATATGTCCAGTCTCATATCTCCTAATGGACATTAAGACTGATATTACAGATATATTTTTAAAATCAATGTATTTAAAATAAAATTAATTATCATTCCCCTGAAATCCTTTCCTCTAACTTCCCATCAATAATATGTTCTGAGGGCATCACCATCCTCCCAGTCACCAAAGCTCGTAACAACTTAGTTGCATGCTGGACTCCTCTCTCTCCATTCCACAGGTCCAATTTGTCATCAAATTCTACTGATTTTAACTTAGTTTAACATCTCTGAATAAGCCTCCTCCTCTCTTTTAACACTGACAGGAACCTATTGTAATCTTTGAATTATTACAATAGCTGACTGGGTTGATCTTCCTAACCACAAGTTTCTACATTCCGATTCATCCTCTACTCAGCTGTCAATGCAATCTTTCTAAAGCACAGGGTCTGATCACATAATGCCCTTTTTCAATAAACTCCTTTGACTTCCTGTCACCTCTGGGATCCAAAATCCTTTGATCTTTAAAGACCTTTATTCCCTACCCTCCTCACCCTGCCAGTCTTCTCAAACCTGAAACACCCTCCCCCACCAATCTCATGTATCTTGGATCCAGTGACACTAGCCTCTTGGCTTTTTCTTAGTTAAGAAACTGTCTCCTACTTTCTGTCATTTTCAATGACTATTCTCCCCACCCCACCCCCCATATGTGGAATGCTTTTTTCTTACCCATCTCTAATTCCTGGGCTATTTCAAAGTCCCAAAGTCCCTCAAGTTCTCCTGGAAGACTTCCCAGATCCTCGTTAATTCTAGCACATTTCCTCTGTTGATTATCTCTAATTTATTCTGTATTTAGCTTGCTTATACATAGTTGTTTGTATGCTATTTCTCCCACTTTAAACTTCATGAGCTCCTTAAAAGTGAGGCCTGTTTTTTGCTTTTCTTTGTCTCCCCAGTGCTTAAGCACAGTGCTTGACACAAAGAATGTGCTTAATACATATTAACTGACTGAAATGAAATTCACTTAAAAAGGGAAGTGGCACCCTAATCTAACACTCATCCACCACTTTCACTGAAAAGCTTTTCAATACCTTTTGAATGTCAGTAACTCTAATTTTTCAGGAAATGTCAACGTATATTTAAACGTATATTTAATGGAAGTCATTCTATTTTATTTAAATTTATTTTTAAAGCATTTTAAAAGAAAAATAAGTTATTTGGAAAAAATGAGAAATTATGTTTACATCTACCTATATTTCTTCTTCCCACACTAAGATGAAATCAACCTGCATTTAAAAAAATAACATATTATACCCATTTCAGATAATAAACGTTTTCTCTTTAACCTATCATAAATTATCTCATAAGTTATTGTACTTTTATTCTATAATAACAAAAGTTGAAAAATAATTTCACCCAGTTTGAACAAAGATCAAACACTATTACCTTTAATTTTTTTAAAAAATTATCATATTATGTAATTTTTTTCTATCTCTTAAACTTTATTTTTTCCCTTCAAGTATATGATTTCTCTCTCACACATTCAACTCAGATCAATGTATACCATGGAAACAATGTAAAGACAGCCTTCTATGGGGGGTGGGGGGAGGAAAGCAAGATTAGAGGAAAAATTATAAAACTCAAAATAAATAAAATCCTTTTTTTTTTAAGTTTTTGCTGGGCAATGGGGTTAAGTGGCTTGCCCAAGGCCACACAGCTAGTAATTCTTAAGTGTCTGAGGCTGGATCTGAACTTAGGTAATCCTGACTCCAGGACAGGTGATCCATTCACTGAGCCACCTAGCCACCTCAATAAAATCTTTCTTTAAAAAAAAATTCACCCAAATTCTTCAAGCAGTGAAACTAATTCCTGGCATAAGCTATGAACTAATTTGTTTGAAATAAGAGATTCTAATAGTACCCATTTTACGTAACTGGTATTACTAATACTATTCTAATAGCATTTGTCTCAAATCCCATAAAATAAAATCAACTAAATATTCTGAATAACATACTGTTCTCAAAAATTTAAACTAATATTGTCAATAGAATGAAAATGTGATAAAAATAAGTATGATAAATACTGCTTTGTGTAGTGAGATAAGACTACTTTCTAGTTATGGGTCACCTTACATACTTATTAGAACAAAAAGATTCTCCATATTCTATACACTGACTTCACTCTAACTACCCAATTCTACTATAAGAATGGACATGTAAATTATATAAACCAACTACATATTAACTCTATTTTATATAATCATTCTTGTTCAATAAAAAAGAATTTTACTATAAATATTTTATTGTGGCACCAAGGTGACTGGGTACTATATAAACTCTGGCAGATTGTACTGTTAAAAACACTTAAGTAGATTCCCAGTAACAGAATGGGTTTGTGTGTTTGTGTGTGTGTGTGTGTGTTTGGACTAACCTACTTAAACACAGAAGCCTAGCCAGGTGATGGTAAACCCATGCAGTAAAGAAAAATACAAAATGACCTTTAGTCTAATATAATCTCTTTTAAATTCCAAGGAATGGAGGAGATGGGATACTGAGGAAGTAAGTCTTGCAGAGTGTTAACAATCACATAGATTTTAGAACATCCATAAACATTAACTACTAAAATACTAAAATGTTAAAAAAGATTGTCCACTGTAAAAGTCAAAATAGTACTGAAAGACTTGAATGCCACCAATACAGAAATTCTCACTACAAATTAATACAGAGAAGCACAGAAATCTAAACATGAGTAAGTTCTCTTTGCAGAAGTAAATTAAAGAGATAAAAGAATTGTTTTTATTATGCTCTCAAAGACAAGATATTTCATTTTATGGAACATTTCATCATCTTGTACTGTAGTTTTCATGTCAAACATAAACATAAAGACAATAAAGATAAATAGCTTTTCCACTAATACCTATTGTAGGCAATCACAAACTATGGAAATTCTCTATAAGAACTTGTTAAAAAAAACATATACTGGGGGGGCAGAGCCAAGATGGCGACAAGAAAGAATGAGTCTTAGGAGCTCTCTGATAAAACTCATAAGCTAAGGACTCTAACTAAACTTTCGAGAGACAGAACCCACAAAGGGACCCAGTGAGGCCCTACTCAAGGTAACCTGGAAAAGAGCAGAAAAGGCTCTGCTCCCCGGGGTCGGAGGGGTGGCCCGCCAGAGGGATGGCATGCCAGAGCCAAAGAACCTCAGCCTCCCGGGGGCAGCCCCAGGGCGCTGGGAGCCACAGCTCACAGCAGTGGGGGCAGTTTCCTGACCTATGCCCCAGGAAGCACCGGGCACAAAGTGGGGGAACAGAGGGGGAACCCTGCCAGAGCGAGCACGTGGAGCCCAGCCCTCAGGGCACACAGCAAGCAACCTGGTCTTTCCTCAGCCCAGATCCAGGAACAGAAGCAAGCAGAGCCAGTAAGCAGGAGCCCCCAGGGCATGAGCCCATTGAGCTGAGGGAGGGGATTGAAGAGAGACTGCAGAGTTCTGTCCTCTGCCCCTGGAACAGGACTCTGGGGCTCTGACCACATTCAGATCCTGATCACAGTCTAGGCCCCCCCAATAGAACAGGAGGCCCCCCCACCTCGGCCCCACGGCAGAGGGGGGGCGCATATGGTCATTCACAGACCAGGAAGGAGGACAGAGCCTCACACACTGAGACCCTTGTGGGAGTGTCCCAAAAGCTCAGGAAGCACCCAAAAACCAGGCCCAGGCTGGGAAAATGAGCAAGCAAAGAAAAAAGAGGAACACAATTGAGAAATATTTTGCAAATGAACCCAAGAAGGTTCAAAATACTCAGTCTGAAGATGAGGAAGCACAAGCTCCTACATCTAAAGACTCCAAGAAAAACAAAAATTGGGCTTAGGCTTTGACAGAGATCAAAAAAGACTTTGGAAATCAAATGAGGGAGTTAGAAGAAAAACTGGGAAAAGAAAGGAGAGAGATGCAGGAAAAACATGACAGTGAAGTCAGCAGCCTAGTCAAGGAAATCCAAAAAAATGCTGAAGAAAATAGCATGCTAAAAACCAGCTTAGGTCAAATGGATAAAACAGTTCAAAAAGTTATTGAGGAGAAGAATGCTTTAAAAAACAGAATGGGCCAGATGGAAAAAGAGATAAGAAAACTCTCTGAGGAAAACAAATCCTTCAGACAAAGAATAGAATTCAGGGAGATTGATGAATCTGCCAGAATCAGGAATCAATACTTCAAAACCAAAAAAGTGAAAAATTAGAAGAAAATGTGAAATATCTCATTGAAAAAACAACTGATATGGAAAACAGACTTAGGAAAGATGATTTAAAAATTATTGGAATACCTGAAAGTCATGATCAGGAAAAGAGCCTTGACATCATTTTCAAAGAATTACTACAGGAAAATTGCCCTGATATTCTAGAAGCAGAGGGCAAAATAGAAATGGAGAGAATCCACTGATCCCCCCGAGAAAGAGATCCCAAAACACCAACCCCTAGAAATATTATAGCCAAGTTCCAGAACTCCCAAGTCAAAGAGAAAATATTACAAGCAGCCAGAAGGACACAGTTCAAATATTGTGGAGCTACAGTCAGGATCACACAGGACTTAGCAGCAACTACATTGGAAGCTTGTAGGGCTTTGAATATAATATACCGGAAGGCAAAAGAGCTTAGAATGCAACTGAGAATGAACTACCCAGCAAGGTTGAATGTCCTCTTCCAGGGAAAAAGATGGACTTTCAATGAACCAGGAGAATTTCAAATGTTCCTGTTGGAATGTCCAGAGCTGAACAGAAGGTTTGATCTTCAGATACAGGACTCAGGTGAAGCATAGACATTGGAGGAGAGGGGGGAAATATAAGGGACTTGATGATGAACTGCATTTGTTCCTGCATAGAAAAATGACACTGAAAATAATCATATGAACCTTCTCAGTTAATAGAGCAGGTAGAGGAAGCTTTTATAGTTG
Source organism: Macrotis lagotis (assembly GCF_037893015.1). Classification (NCBI taxonomy): domain Eukaryota; kingdom Metazoa; phylum Chordata; class Mammalia; order Peramelemorphia; family Peramelidae; genus Macrotis; species Macrotis lagotis. Next base: position 201,578,221 of record NC_133663.1, read on the forward strand.
AAGCACAGGAGAAAGATGAACTCGAAGATAAAATATGGTGTAAAAATAGAGTCAATAGGAAAAAAGGGAAATGTAATGGGAGAAAGAAAAAGGAGAGGGGGGAATAGGCCAAGATATTTCATATAATAAGATTTTTCTTTATTATAATGAGCTATTTCAATGATATGGAAGGGGGGAAGGCAAGGGGGAATGAGGGAAACTTAGCTGTCATCAGAGGTGGTTAGGAGAGGAAACAGCATATACACTCAAAGTGGTATAGGCATTTGGAGTAAGAAGGAGGGTGAGAGCAGGGGGAAGGGGGGGGATGTGAATGAAGGAGGAGAGGATGGACCATGGGGGGAGAGTGGTCAGATATAACACATTTTCTTTTATACTTCTTGCAAGGGGCTGGGATTGGATGGCCTGTCCAGGACCACAGGGCCAGGTGGATGCTGGGCCTAAGGGGTGGTATGTGGGCTCTAGGCCTCTTGGCCCCAGGGCCAGGGATCTGTCTGCCGCGCTACTCAGCTACCCTACAGCAGAGTCAGAGTGAAAGGAGAGAGAAAATATAGTACATGGTAGTGGAGAAATAAGAAGGGAGGGAGTTGCAATCAGCAATGGCAACGGTGGGAAAAAGATGGAAGTAACTTTTGCCATGGACTTACCATAAAGAACGTGATCCACCCACAACAGAGTTGTTGGTGTTGGAACAAAGACTCAAGCACATTTTATTATTATTATTATTATTATTATTATTATTATTATTATTATTATTTGGGGGGGGTGCACAGGGCAAATGGGTCTGGGTGGCCTGCCTGGGGCCGCATAGCAGGGTGATCCTTGGGTGTCTGAGGCCGGATTTGGACCTGGGTGCTCCTGGCTCAAGGGCCAATGCTCTGTCCACCACCCAGCCACCCCTACTATTACTATTTTATTGTATTTGGGGTCTTTTTTTCTCTCTTTTTTTTGGTTTTTGCAGGGCAGTGGGGTTCAGGTGGCTTGCATATCACATGGCTGGGTGACTGTTGGGTGTACAGGGCCAGATATGGGCTTGGGTGCTCGTGGCTCCAGGGCTGGTGCTCTATCCAGCGCCACCTGGCCATACCTACGATTATTACTATTTTTTTTATTTTAATTTTTTTCTGTCTTTACTTTATTGCTGAAGCAAGTCTATATTTATGGGGGGAAGGGGTATTTCATTTACTCTTAAACAAGAATATTTTACTAATGCAAAAATAACATTAATTGTACAAAATGAGAATAAATATTAAAGAAAAAAGAAAAAAAGAAAAGCAAAAAAAAATTCTTTAATATTTAGTGATTTCAATACAGAAGTGAGAATGGAACAAATGAAAAAAATTTTGATGGAAAAGAAAGCATATATTTCCCAATAGATAAATAATCAAAATATGTTTTTCAAAATAAGAAATCCAAGCTATCAAGAGCTATGGGGGGAAAACTGCTAAAAATCACTAATAATAAGAAAATATATATACTAAAAAAACCCTATGGTTCTACCTAGCACCCATCAGAGTGGTAAAAAAAAAAAAAAAGATCAAAAAGGAAAATGACAACTGCCTCAGAGGCAGTAGGAAGATAGGGACATAAAATTCTACATTGTCAGTAGAACTGGGAATTGTTCCAACAATTCAGGAAATCAATTTGGAACTCTGCCTGAATTGAGCAAACTCTGAAAGATTAATACCATTTATACCCTTAAACAATGAAAAAGGGAAAGAATGATGTGAACAAAAATATTTATACTAGTATTTTTTGTCAGCATAAAATTAGAAATAAAGGGATAGGGTACAGGATAACTATCAATTAAGGATTAACAAAATTTGAACAAACTGAACACAGGTATGGTATATGAATGAAATAGGACAGTTTCATATTTAGAAAAACTAGGAAGAGCCCCATGAAATGATGCAGAGTAAAGAAAAAGTCAGAAGAGCAATTTATACAACAGCTATACAAATAAACTGTGAAAGACTTAACTCTCATCATTGGATGATCAATTAAGGTTACTGAAGACTAATGAGAAAGCATGATTCCTACACCTCCTGGTAGAGAAGATGAAGTGCTAGCTACAGAATTTCAGACACTGGCAATGTATGAATTATCTTCTATACTTGTTATAAGAGAGGGCTTTTATTTTGCATAGGGGAAAGTGTTGTCAGTGGATGAATAGTTATAAAAAGTATAAATGAAACATTAAAACTACATAAGAAGGGGGTGGCTAGGTGGTGCAGTAGATAGAGCACCGGTCCTGGAGTCAGGAGTACCTGAATTCAAATCCGACCTCAGACACTTAATAATTAAGTGGCTTGGGCAAGCCACTTAACCCCATTTGCCTTGTAAAAAAAACTAAAATATAAAAAAAAACTACATAGAAGCAGAAAGTTTACAAGATGACACCTATAAGCAGGGCAGTATTATTTAATTTTATGTTAGTAATATATATTTTTTACAGTTTGTAAGTTAGTTTAATATATCCTCTATGATTTCTGCTCTTGAAACATTCATGTTTGTTAATTTGGTTAAATTCATGATAAAAACAAATTTAAAAAGAAAATAAAGCTCAGAATTAAACAATAAAGGCCAAATGCATATGATTAAACAAAATCTTCAAATATTAATGACTAATAACAATGATATAATTAGCATTTAAATAGCACTTTAAGTTTTGCAAAGCACTTTAGGAATCTTTCCTCATTTTATCCTCACAACAACCATAGAAGTTAGGAGCTACTGTCACCATTTTAATGATGAGGAAATTGAGAGTTAATTGACCTGGCCAGGGTCAAACAGCTTTTCAGTATCTAGGGATAGAAAAGCAAAAGTTAGGGTAGGAGGTTCAGTACTCACCCTGAGCACTGATGACTTGGATTCAGATTCCACCTGGGGAAAAAAAATTGCTATTTCTATTGAATTTTGATTATTCTTTATGAAAGAAGATAGGTACCTTTTTCTGAATCCTACATGTTGAATAACATATAAACTCCTTCCTCAGGTTATTCTGAATTAGAGATAATAGTTTGATTTTTATTCAGCATAAAACAGCTGTAAACAATACATCATTGGAAGGTTTAAAAAGAATACTGAAAACAGACAATTTTTTTGACAACTACCAAGAACTATAAAGAATAAAAGAGGGGCGGCCAGGTGGCGCAGTGGATAGAGCACCGACCCTGGAGTCAGGAGTCCCTGAGTTCAAATCCAGCCTCAGACACTTAATAATTACCTAGCTGTGTGGCCTTCGGCAAGCCACTTAACCCCATTTGTCTTGCAAAATCCTTTTTAAAAAAGAATAAAAGAAATGCTTAATAACTATTCCCAATTTTAATTTATATTTCAGTAGTAAATGTACTATAATGAAACAGCTGTCTTTTATGTTTTATCTTGCAGCTTCACCTAGGGTGGTTTTAAAACTTCATATTTTCTGAAATTAATAAGTTAAACACATGAAAATGATGAGTTTAATCATATCCATGATCTGGTAAATAAAAATTTTCCATTGTATTTAAAAACCTAAAGATGCAGATATCTTCAAAGTTAGAAATACTATTATTAAATGTGCAATACATAACAGAAAATGATTAAGATGGACCAGATGACTAAGTCATCCCTTCCACAGTAGCAAGATTTTATTAAGTATGAAAGCAGGCCTTTTGGATAAGTTCTCGCTCCCCCCCTCAGATTTCTCATGCTTCTCCAGCTCTCAGTATCATATTCTATAATATAGTTATATGTATATGTATCTATCACTACTGCATAATTAATTTTATACTAATTTATACTGGTGGGGTAGGTAGTCATTTCATTTTCCTCTTCTCAGTGCATAGTATATAAATACTACAGATAATTAATGCATTTTGGAATTGAATGTTGAAAAGGTTAATGAAAAGTTCTCATCTTTCTTGAATTCTCTACAGTTTTTGTGGATTTCTATGACATTGTTCCATTTTGATTTTTTTATTTGCTATCAAAGAAAAGCTAAATCATCTACATTAAAAATATATACTTATTAAACATAATACATATTATATGTATATTAAATATATGAAAACAATCTGCCTTCTATTTAGATTCCATCTCTGACATCAAATAATAAAAGAACTCAGAGTGGACAAATATATGAAGGTAAAGGAGTTTATCTTTGGTTCCTTATGAACTCATGTTTACTTTTTAATGTTTCCCTTGCTGCCTGTACATAAACTTGGCATTCTCATTAGGAATACTGAGAAGTCCTCTATTTCATTAAATATTCCATTTTTGCCCTGTTTGCCCTGTAGGATTATATCAGTTTTGATAGGTAAATTACTCTTGGCTATAGCTTTTTGGAATATTATGATATTCAAAGTTCTCTCCTCCTTTAGAACAGTGAATGGTAAGTTGCTGATACAAGTTTATGCCTATGTATTGGAGATCTGGTACATGCCCAGACCACTGAAATTGAGAAGACATTCCAGAAATGTTTCTAATAGATTGGAGCATTGATTGAAGTCTTTGGAACTATACAATATAAAAAGTGAACTAAATTATGAATCTAATTTTCCTCAGGGAAAGTTCGGGAGCTTATGATCCCAATGTGAGAGGGTGGAAGTGAGAAGGGAACTTTGGAGCTATATCTCTGAGGCAAATATTCCTCGGGAAAAGCAATCTGTCATTAAGAAATTAATGGAAGAGGAGTACTATTCACTGTACTCTTAAATATAGGGGAGGGGGAAGATACAGCCAGTAAGGGTTAGAGTCAATGGCAGAGAAAAGACTCCTTAGTCTCTTAAAGGTGTCTGAGAACTGTGAGGAAGGTAAAATAAAATATGCCTGGCCCTAAGAGAATAAAGTTTGTTACATATACATAAATTCACATAGAGCAATAAATATCAACTACAGAGTGATCATTCTTATAGAATGAACTTATTTCTACCCATTCTACAAAATTCAAAGAAGAAAGCTTCCCTTTTGAGAATAAAATAACATGAATTAAGTAATCATGTTCTAGTAATTTATATTAGTCATGCAGGACTGACAATTCCAAAAAGTGAAAAAAGTGAAAATCTAGAGAGATGATTTATGAAATAAATTACTTTATCTTTGCGGTGGGTTCTGCTATTGTGGGATTTAGAAATTTCCCCATGTTACTGACCTCTGACTCCAACACAGTTCCACTGATTCAAACCCCCAATCTTTCTTGTCCCTTTTCTCTAAATCATTGATCATGAAAGCTAGCAACTATGATTCTATCATCATTGTTGGGAAAGAGGAAGAGATTTTAGTGGTAGGTGTAATAACAATGGCAATAACAAAAAAAATGGCAATTTCCTGGATTCTAGATTGAGGTAATAAAAGGCATTTTAGAAACAAGAGAAGGATCAGATGCACAACTTTACTCTGGTTTCTAACCCCACCTTCAATCTGCTCCATACAATATGAACTAAATAAAGGATCCAAGTGGATAAAGACCAGATAGTGTTTTTCCAGCATTAAATGTGGGGATAAACAAATACACTTGAAAACACTTGAAAGCACTTGAAAAACATACCTAATGCTTTTTTACTGATGTTTTAATCCTTTAAAATATCTAAAAGCATCATGCCAACTTTAAAATCATGTGTGTGTGTGTGTGTGTGTGTGTGTGTGTGTAAATTCTGGATATTTGCAGCAGTTGTTTGCAATTTTTATAATTATATTTATAATTATATATAATTATAAATAATTATAATTATGTACAACCATGACTTTTTATTCAAATATCATAATATGTATGAGTATAAAATTATTCTCTACCAATCTATTATTAATTCTTGGATTTTTAACATAATTCAAGGAAAATGAATAAATTTGCAGTCAACATCGTGAGAGTTTTTGCAAATGTTTCACTAAGAAAATCAGAATTATGACATTAAAATAATAGTATTAGTAGAAAAATCTTAATCTCCAAACACTGACAATTCTTCTTAGTGTAGCATTATATAAAGCAGTATTACTTTGCTTCCCAATTCTATTTAAAGATTTGACTTATAAGATTAACAATCCATTTTTTTCTCCATTTACTAAATGAAAGTTTTTTTCATTGTTCCCTCCTAGAATACTCTCTACTCTATGCTTCTCTGTCCATTCAATTCCTAATCGGCCTAGATCCATATAAATAAATGGAAAACTTCCCTAAAATCACTGTAATGTATGATCTTTCCATCTATAATCCCATAACACTTTAAGTAAGTACTTCAACAATCAAATGTCAATCAGTCAAATATCTTTATCATCTCTTCTAATGTTTTTACTACAATTTCACTCTTGTTTTATTTAAATTCTCAAGTCTCCCAAATTGGATTATAATCTCATCATCTTACATTTAATAGTAGGCCCTACAAGTCTGTTGCAATGCTATGTACAAAGCAAATGTTCATTAACTATCATGGAAAGAAAAATAGTCATTACAAAAACTCGACTCATGTTCAGAATTATTAAGTTGTTAAAAAAAGAAATTTGAGTACCTCAGATAAAAATACCATATAAGAATCCAGGGTTATCATAATCAACGTTCTACAAATTTAAGTGTTATAAACAAACAATGTTTGATATGGCTAAATAATGCATTTAAAATTAGGGTCTTAAAGGAAAATTCCATTTTAAGCTCCCACTTGGCATTTACAGTTTCTTTTCTCCCCCCCCCAAAAAGTACAAGTACATTGTTAGTTCAAAAAGAAATGTATTAAAGTCTGAATAGAGCCTGCTAAAAAAAAACAAAAACAAAGCAAAAAAAAAACTATTAGCTTTAATCAAGTCAAAAACTTTTCTGAAATATTTGAATTCCACTTTGCTTTTCTAGGAAGGGAAAAATAGTTAAACAATAAGTCATAAAATTAACTGTGCACAAATTGCTGACCTTTAAACATTCCAAATTTTCCATATTGTGTCCAGAGCCATATACAAATACATCAAGTTTTATTAATGTGTCAGCAAAGATGCAGGATTTCATTGTATTTAAACATAAAATGAAATGATTAGAGTAAAACTGATAAAATTCCAAATATGAAGCATAACTTTGAATTTCATGCAACAGAAAGACCCTTCTTTCTTAAAGGAATGTATTTCTATTGAAAATTGAACCAGAAATCAGAGCAGCGGCTGTTGATTACTTAAACAGATGGTGTCAACAGATCACTCTTATTAGTCAGCTTGGCAAAATAGAGTGGTTTTATAAAATCCTACCAAACTAAATTTATGAGATATATATATGATATATATATCAAATATTACATTTTCTTTTACCTTTATTCATATGTTTATATATGTTTTATAGTTTAAACTTGCCCTTGGATACATGATATGGTTTACTGAATATTTTGTAAAATAGGTTAAGTACTATCCTATCAGGCTGAAATTTCCTCACAGGATTTTCAAAGAAATAGTGGCCTGAAAACAAAAGCCAAATCCCAGGATGAACAGCTGGGCTTAACAGGTGAAGAGATCATATCTAATAGTTTTCTATCAAAACATTAGTGGTGGTATAATTTTTGTCATTTCTTATATGTAATGAAAATACCAAATCTGGTTCTCTTGCTGATAAAACTTTTGAAAACTCATTTGTAAGATAAGCAACATTTAAATAATGCAAACTTCATCTTGTTTTGTGACAGGGTGATTAAAACATTAGATTAGGGAAGTATCTAGGACATAGTCTATATTTCAGCCAAGTCTCTCAAGACAGAATTAAAAAATTTGGGATCAATGACAATAAAATTAGGTAGATTCTTAACTGAACAACTGTATTCAGAGTACTAATTAATGGATCAATGTCAAAATGGAAAGCTAGTTCAAGAGGCACGCTATCAGGTTCATGAGTACTTGGCCATGTCCTGTTAACACTTTCATTAATGATTTGCACAAAAACACAGGAGGTATACTTATCAAATTCAGATGACACAAAGTTAAGAAGGAAACCTAATATGCTAAAAGACAGAATCAGGATTCAAAAATAACGATTAAAAAATAGACATTTAGGGGCGTCTAGGTGGCGCAGTGGATAGAGCACTGGCCCTGGAGTCAGGAGTACCTGAGTTCAAATCCGGCCTCAGACACATAATAATTACCTAGCTGTGTGGCGGCCTTGAGCAAGCCACTTAATCCCCACTGCCTTGCAAAAACTAAAAAAAAAAAAAAAAAAAAAAAAAAAAAATACATTTAAAAAGAATCAGGAGTTTTATACTCAATTTTTAAAAAAAAATATATTACAGGATAGGAGAAACTTTGCTTAAAACCAGGACACATTAAAAATATCTGGAATTTTTAGCACACTGAGCTCAATACAAATCAGTAGTGTCATAGACGTACAAAATGAATCATTTAACAAACTTATCAACACACTAATGGGGATATTATATCCAATTAATTTATCCACACGTCATCTTATGAAATTCTTACTTATATCCTACATAAAAACTTAACATGTGACATGCTAAGATGTTCATGTTCATGCTATTTCTTCTACAAGGAATATTGTTCCTCCTTAACTTTGCAATCTAACTCTTTTAAGGTCCCTATGAAATGTGTCTTTGAGCTTTTCCTATTCTTTCAAAGCAATCACTTTGCACCGTACCTTCCCAACTAGACCTTCAATTCCCATCCTAGGGCTCTACAAACTGGTCAAATACCACTAAAATTAGCCAGTTCTATCCACTATAATGCAACATATCCATGTTCCTGTCACACTGCTGTTCAATGGTCCCCCTCCATTCTCACCTCTCCCAAACCCTTTCCACCTCCTGCTGTGGGAAGTGATCAACTAATATTTCTGGAAAGTAAGGCAAGGCATTCAATTTCCCTATGACTTCTTTCACCATTCCTATGCTCAACAATCCCCTTATATGTCTTCTCCCACCCTTATAATCAGTGGTGGAATTCAGCTGGTTCACCAGATTCAGCTGAAGCAGTACCTAAATTTTATGTTGAGTTCCGCGAACCAGATGTTAAAATGGTACCTGTAATCAGAGTTCTCTCTAAGGTGGGTGCCTGGGCAGCCACCCAACATGGAAATCACAAATTTTACATTCCTTCTAGGAACCCATAATAATGTTCATTCTGTCCAAATGTGGGGGAAAAACTGACAAAAATTATGCTTGTAATATTTATCTATTGATTTCTTAAAATTCATTATAGCTTTGATGAAACACTACATTTTAATTCCCTTATTTTTGTTACTTCAGTAAACAAACACATAATGTAAAGAGAAAAGTGCCAAACAACCAGGGGTGACAGGTAACATTTGTTTCCACTTTGTTATGCCACAAAATCCCCCAAGATATTATGAGTGTACCAGGTGTTCCCTGAAAGGTGAAACCAATAGGAAGCTGGGACACATTGAACCAGTAGAAATAAGATTTCAAGGATTATCTTATCACCCATTTTGAAAGTTCTGGAAGTAGAATAAAAAAAGGAGAATAGGTAGAATGAAATGAGTATTGGTTCTGCATATGTTCCAACATTGACTGCTGTGGTCACATGGTTGCTTCTGCTCCTTAAGGAAATGTTTGCTTATTGTGAGTAATATAACAATCTAGTTTTCAGTATCATTTATTTGTCTTATTTAAGCATCAAATGCATGAAATATTAAACTTCCTTTTGGCATACCTTTTTTGCATACTTTAAACAGTCATTAGGGAAAGAGTACTGGTTGTAAATTTATTTAAATCCCTCCAATGCTTATATGCGTATGCCCAGCACTTAGCACTGAGATTGGCATATAGAAAGCACTTAACAAAGGCTTTTTAATTCCTTCAAATCTGTCTTCTGAACTTCTGGAAATACCTTTACTTCTGTGACATTTGCCATATTATTTTTATTGAATTTTTTTTGTATTTTTACTCATCGCCCATTCCCCCAAAATAACTAGACTAAAAGCTCTTCTGAGGGATAGCTATTCATCTGCTTGTATCCTACTTCACCTAGCACAATGCCTTAAACAATAAGTATGTATGTTAAATTACTGAATTAATTAGAAATTCCAATTTGTCTGGTCACTGTCTAATAGACAAGATTCAGGTTCAAAGCTTCAAATTAAAAGCAAAGTTGGAAAAAAAAAGTCAATCTGAAGTAGTTAGTATGAACCAGAGAAGGTTAAAATATGAATCCAAACTAGTAAATATTGACTGATGACATATACTGAGCAAAACACTAGGCTTCATGTACACATAGGGTAGGTTGAACAGAACAAATGGATTCTGGAAAACGTCTACAGCTCCAAATGTAGTTATGAACTATCCTTCCTTTTGAAGGAAATTTTTAAGAGTTAAAGAGAACACATAAAAGTTGAAAAAGCTAGTTTGATTTAGCTGATCCTCTTTACATACAATGCCTGGGCAGAATCTTACTGAGATTGGCCTAAGTGGAAAGGTTGAAATATTTCAAAAAACGAGAGGCCACCTTGTGATTTCAATTTTCACCTACTACACAATATGTATCCAGAAAATGCTCTCAGTCCCAGAGATCCAGAAGTCTGAGGTACAAAACTTCTGAGTAGATTACTTATTCCCCATACATCTTCATCAATTTAGTTTAAATATGACTCACAATTCACAAGCCATGTACTCCACACCTTATACTTTAACTAAATGGAAAAAAATGGGTTTTTTTTTAACATTTCTTGCACATAACTAACACCAACCTTAGCCTTGTACTTTATACCACCTACCTGTCAATCTAGTAAAGATAATAATAAAAAGTTTTTAAAACTAAGAGAGTTTAAATTTTTTTTACCAGAAAATTGTTTTTGTCCTTTGAATACCTAACAAGATAATTTCCTCTTAGAATACTTTGGGAGTTTAATAAGTTAAACTTATTTTTTTCTTCCAAGAAGCAATCTTTATCATCATCCAGTACAATAAATTTTCTAATCTTTCATTCAGAACACATCCCTATCTAATGTTCAAATTGATCCTTACTAATCTGCAGATCCATATAGCCTAAATGAGTACTGAGTAATATATCACAGCAGAAGACAACTGGAGTAAACATTCAGATCATATTTTATCATCTCAAAACTTCTTTAAACATAATTGTTCTGCTTTTCAGAAATGCTTGGGGTTTTTTTTAGAATAGATTTGATGGTATGATTTCCTCAATACTGCAAATAACAGTTACTAGAGATAGCAACTGGGCTTATTTGCTCTATTTGAATTTATTTTTAAGTTTTAAAAAATAATCGTATATTTCTTCCATTTAAGAAGATATTACATTTGAAGACCTGAGTTCTTAACTGGCAAATATCATATCTGTTTCCTAGTAAATAATAAAAATTTCTTCATAAGTCATAAGACAGTGAAAAATCATGTTATTACAATGATAATATTAATAATATACATTATTTTTTCTTTCAAGGCAATTAATTTGAGGAAGAAAAATTGTCCACAAAATTAATGATTATGAATAAAGAATAATAAAACACCAGTGTCATTTTTCTATTTAGTTTGCATAGATGAACAGAAGTGATTCCCAGAATTAATATTTGCATTACACATGTTCTTATCTCAGAAATTAAATTTAAAAATTTAATATCTAATGCCAAAACCTTACTTTTCAAACTTGAGAATACTAACATCTTTCAGTACACCTTTCCCCAACCTTCTCCTCCTCTCAGTTTTTCCTGAAAGCACTATGCTTCCAGTCACTTAAGTTAAAAACTCAGTCATTATCCCTTATTTCACATCCCTTGACCCTTCTTCATGATCTATTGGCAAGTTTTATCATTTTACCTCCTAATATCTTTTCCAAAAATTTCTTTCTACTAACATTATTGTAGCTCAGGTCTTCATGAAAATGTATTACTTGAACTTATTATTTAGTCAATTGGAGACTGTATTTTAGTCTCTGCCTTCTTACAACAAACCATTCCTTACACAGCTGTCAAATTAATGTTACCAAAAAATAAACTGGAAGAGACACTCCCCCCTCCCTACAACTAATTGGGCAAGTGGAAGCTAAAGACACCATAAGATATCAAGAAACAATAAAATATATTCAAAGGAATCAGAGGAAAAGAAAGAAGAAAATATTAAATGTCCCATCAGAAAAACTGACCTGGAAAATCAATCAAGGAGACCCTTGAGGGATAACTACAGTTAGAGGGTGTCACGTAAATGAAGATGTAGCTAAAGACACTGAGAAAGAATGGTATAACACATAGGAAAACTAGGAGAGAAGTGTCATGAAAAAAGAAATATTATCAAGGAAGAGAATATGATTAAGTGTAAAAGGCTACAGAGGACAAGAAAGAAGAGGATTAGAAAAAGGCCATTAAATTTAGCAAATATAAAAATCATTAATTTTAGAGAAAGCATTTTCAATTTTAAGTTGAGGTCAGAAGTCAGACTTTGGAGAGTTAAGAAGAAAGTAAAAGGAAATTAAGCAGAAGTCTTCATAGGCAGCCCTCACAGGGAGTTTAGGCATTAATGGAAGGAAAGGTACGCTAGCCGCCCCTGAATCTCCCTCAAACTTTTTGCATCCTGATTGCCAGGTAAGGTAACTTCTTGGTATAGGAATTAAACATATGTTTCTGTTTAAAAGGAAAGAATTATAACTGAGACTTCAAAGAAGAGAGAAGATTGATATAAACAGGGGAAAGTGCTGCAAAGGGCTGGTATAGTGAAATGACTTTTATCTGCTTCTACACTGTGTAGCAACTGGGACAGACATTAGAGGAACAAAGTGCCTTGATGTGCATAATTTTACATGAGAATTTTTTAATGAAAAAAAATAGGAGGAAAGGTAAAATATTTCATTAGAAAGTCAACTAACCTAGAAAATAGATCTAAGGGGAGAATTTAATAATTATTAGACTATCTAAAAGTTCTGATCAAAGAAAGTCTAGACATCATATTTCAAGAAATTATAAATGAAAACTGTTCTAATATCCCAGAATCAGAGTATAAAATAGATGTTGAAAGAATCCACTGATGCTTTCCTCAAAGGAATCATAAAATGAAAACTCCCAAGAATATTGTAGTCAAATTCTGCAGTCCCAGGTCAAAGTAAAAATACTTCAAGGAGTCATAAAGAAACCATCCAAATACCATGGGACTTATAGTCAAGATCACACAAAATGTAGTAGATATCATATCATATTATATTATATTATATTATATTATATTATATTATATTATATTATATTATATTATATATAAGTGAACAGATGTTTTAAATTTTTATTCCAGAAGCAAAAGGATTGAGATTATAATCAATAATAACCAATCCAGAAAAATTGAGTATAATCTTTCAGAGAAAAAAATGGACATAATGAAATAAAGGACTTTCAAACATTCCTAATTAGAAGACCAGAGTTCAAGAGAAAACCTGACTTTCAAATCCAAGACTCATGTAACATGGAAAAGGTAAACATTGAAGAGAACACAAAAAGACCTCAACAATATGAAACTGGGGACTTCCGGCCAAGATGGCGGAGAGAAGACAGGCACAGTACTAAAGTCTCCTGATCTTTCCCCATCTATGATATGAAACAAACCTCTAAGCAGAAATACGACCCACAAACCAGAAAGAAAAGCCTGGAGAAAGAACATCTACCTCAGGATTTGCCACCCGCAGCAGCCTTGGACAAATCCAGGCACAGTGAGTCTGGCTGGGCTCAGAGGGCAGATCAGCCTGGAATCAGAAAGATTAGTGGCTAAATTGGAGCCAGGGAGTCTGAGGGCCCAGGAGCTGGACCTGCTGGATCATGGGTGGGGCTAGAACTCTGAGGCTTGATTCAACTAGGGAGCAAAGGCACTGGTGTTGGTGCTGACCCTCTGGAGCTTGCCAACAGGGCTGGGGGCAGAGTTCCAATGCAGGAGAGCTGCAGGACACCATCCCTGGACTCCTCTGGTCTGAGGAACTCTGAGTTTCCGCCTCCAATGCAGCTGAGGCCCCTTCCCAGAACAAACAATAGCAGACTACTTCTGCCTCAGGCACAGGTGTGTGAGCAGAAGAAGGAGTCCAGCTGACAATAGAATGAGGGATGACCTCACCCCAGGGTAAAGCCCACCAGTGACTGAAAGCAAAAGGATTTAACAGCTTCAATCACTCCCTTCAAGCTAAGGGAGAAGGCCTCAATCAAGTTCAGACACTCCAGAGAATGTAACCAACACCTCCTACTGGCCAGTCAGAGAAATTGCACTCAGTGAGTAAAGCCTCCAGGGATCCCAAGCCCCAGTGAAACAGCCCCTCCCCAACTCAAGGTCTTAGGAAAATGAAGAAGGGTCAACGGAAAGGTGGAGCCATAGAAAAATTCCTGGAAGAGAAAGACCCCAACTCAGAGAGACCTAGAACCTCTGAGGAGAATATGATCTGGTCCCCAGCACAGAAAGATTTCCTTGAAGAAATAAGGAAGGAGTATAAAAATCAACTGGAAAATTTGGAAAAAGAAACCCAAGAGAAGATTAATGCCTTGCAACAAGAAAACAAATCCTTAGAAAATACAACTGGACAAATACAAAATGAGAATAACTCTCTCAGATCCTCAATTTAACAGATACAAAATGAGAATAAATCTCTCATATCATCAATGGGACAAATACAAAAAGAAAATAATTCTCTCAAAACCTCAATTGGTCAAATGGAAATGTCTTTATAAAGTAGAATTGACGAATTGGAAAAGGAGTTGCAAAAGATTAATGAAGAAAACTCCTTCCTAAAAAAAAATGGAGTCTACAGAAACTAATGATGTCATGAGACAGCAAGAGCTAATTAAACAAAATGAAAAAAAATAGAAAAAAAATAGAAGAAAACGTAAAATACCTCATCAGCAAAACCACTGACCTCCAGAAGAGGTCGAGGAGGGGCAACTTGAGAATTACTGGACTTCCTGAAAACATTGAAGAGGAAAAAAGCCTGGTCTTAATATTACTGGATCTCCTGATGGAAAATAGCTCTGATATCATGGAACCAGAGGGCAAAGTAGTTATTCAAAGAATACATTGATCCCCTCCAGAAAAAGATCCTAAAATGAAAACATCAAGGAATGTTGTGGCCAAATTCCAGAACTATCAGATAAAAGAGAAATTCCTGCAAGCAGCCAGAAAGAAACATATCAAGAAGCCACAGTAAGGATTAAGTAGGGACTGGCTGCATCAACATTAAGGGATGGAAGGGCTTGGAACAAGATATTTTGAAGAGCAAGGGAGCTTGGAATGGAGCCAAGAATCCACTATCCTGCAAAGTTGAGCCTTCTCTTCCAGGGAAAAAGATGGACATTTAACAAAAAGGAAGAATTCCAATAATTCCTGATGAAAAGACCAGAGCTAAATGGAAAATCTGGAAATCAAACAGGAAGTTCAAGAGACACATGAAAAGGTAAAAAAAAAATTTAAAAAAAAGGAAAATGGGGAGTAGTAAAAGAAAAAAAACTGCTATCCAATTAGTTGAAAATAGCTATATCCCAGCATGGCAAAACGATTCTCATAAATCTTGAGAATTGTAACTCTAACAGAGAGAATATACCTAGCCAGGAGTGATGGACATTCATGACCTATCCATGAGACCGCTATCCAATGGGATGTAACTGGTTTTAACCCCACTTGGGAGAAAGACTCTTATAACTCTCAAGAATTTTAACTCTATTAGATAGAATGAACTTAGCTAGAAATGACAGATGTTCAGAATTTTCTACAACTCAGAATGATCTCAAAAACACTACCCCCTTAAAAAGGGGGACAGGAAGGAGACAGGAAGAGGGGGGATTGAATAAGGAAAATGGCTTAAATTCAATTTATACATACTTAGTTGAGTGGGGGGAAAAGGGGAACTAACAAAAGGAAGGGAAGGGAAAAGAGAAAGGGGAAAGAAAGGGGAAGGGGTGATATGGGAGGGCAAACACACTGAAGGGGGTGATATTCAGAAACAAAATACTGAGGAATACAGATAAAGGAGGGAAGGGAGAAAATACAAACAGAAGGAAGATAGCATGGAGGGAAATAAATAATTAGTAATCATAACTTTGAATGTAAATGGGATGAACTCTCCATTACAAGGTAAGTGAACAGTAGAGTGGATTAAAAACCAGAAACCTAAAATACGCTGCATACAACAAACTCATTTGAAGCAAAGAGATATAGAGTAAAAGTAAAAAGTTGGAGGAAAATGTATTTTGCTTCAGCTGAAGTGAAAAAAAGCAGCGGTAGCAATCCTTATCTCAGACAAAGCAGCTGCAAAAACAGATATTATTAAAGGAGATAAGGAAGGAAACTTTATCCTCCTAAAAGGTACCATAGACAATAAAGTTATTTCAATACTACATATATACTCACCCAATGGGATACCATACAAATTCTTAGAGGAGAAGCTAAAAGAACTACAGGAAGACATAGACAGCAAAACTCTACTAGTGGGGGATCTCAACCTCCCTCTCTCAGATCTAGATATATCAAATCAAAAAATAAACAAGAAAGTTAAGGAGGTAAACAGATTGTTAGAGAAACTAGATATGGAAGATTTATAGAGGAAATTGAATGGTGATAGAAAGTAATGTACCTTTTTCTCTGCAGTACATGGAACTTATACAAAAACTGACCATGTACTAGGACATAAAAACCTAATGATCAACTACAGAAAGGCAGAAATAGTGAATACATCTTTCTCAGATCACAATTCAATAAAAGTAATATGCAATATTGGGCCAAGGAGATATAGACCCAGAACCAAATGGAAACTGAATAACTTCATTTTAAAGAATGAGTGGACCCAAAAACAAATTATAGAAAGAATTAATCATTTTATCCTAGATAATGACAATAATGAAACAACATACCAATACCTATGGGATTCACTCAAAGCAGATCTCAGGGGATATATTTTATCTTTAAATGCTTACATGAATAAATTAGAGAAAGAGGAAATCAATGAACTAAACATACGACTAAAAAAATTAGAAAAACAACAAACTTAAAATCCCCAATACCAAATTAGAAATTCTAAAAATTAAAGGAGAAATTAATAAAATAAAAAGCAAAAAACTACTGAATTAATAAATAAAACCAAAAGTTGGTTTTATGAAAAAAACAATAAAATTGATAAACATCTGGTAAATTTGAATTAAAAATGAAAGAAGTAAATCAAATTGCTAGCATCATAAATGAAAAAGGTGAACTCACCACCAATGAGGAAATTAAAGTAATAATTCAAAATTATTTTGCCTAATTCTATGCCAATAAATTTGATAATCTAAGTGAAATGGATGAATATTTACAAAAATGTAAGTTGCCCAGGTTAAATGAAGAGGAGATTAAATACCTAAACAACCCTAAGAAAAAGAAATTCAACAAGCCATCATTGAACTCCCTAAGAAAAAATCTCCAGGGCCTGATGGATTCATAAATGAATTCTACCAAACATTTAAGGAACAATTGGTTCCAATTCTATATAAACTCTAGGCAAAGATAGGGAAAGATGGAACTCTGCCTAACTCTTTCTATGAAACCAATATGGTGCTGATACCTAAACCAGGAAGAGTTAAAACAGAGAAAGAAAATTATAGAGCTATCTACCTAATGAATATAGATGCAAAAATCTTAAATAAAATCTTAGCAAAATGATTACAAGTTATCACTGGGTTAATACATTATGATCATGCAGGATTTATCCCAGGAATGCAGGGTTGGTTCAATATTAGGAAAACTGTTAGTATACTCTATTATGTCAACAACAAACCTATCAGACATTATATGTTCATATCAATAGATGCTGAAAAAGCTTTTGACAAAATACAGCACCCATTCCTGTTAAAAACACTAGAGAGTGTAAGAATAAATGGACTGTTTCTTAGAATAATAAGCAGTGTCTATCTGAAACCATCAACAAGCATTATATTCAATGGGGAGAGGCTAGAGGCATTCCCAATAAGATCAGGGGTGAAATAAGGGTGCCCACTATCACCACTACTATTCAGTATCATATTAGAAATGTTAGCTTCAGCAATTAGAGAAGAAAAAAAATTGAAGGAATTAGAATTGGGAAGGAATAGACAAAACTCTCACTCTTTGCAGATGACATAGAGAATCCCAAGAAATCACCCAAAAAACTACTGGAAACAATTAGCAATTTTAGCAAAGTTGCAGGTTATAAAATAAACCCTCATGAATCCTCAACTTTTCTATATATGTCTAGCAAGACACAGCAGGAAGAGCTAGAAAGAGAAATCTCATTCAAAGTAACCTCAGACAATATAAAATACCTGGGAGTCTATTTGCAAAGACAGAGTCACAAACTTTTTGAAAACAATTAGAAAACACTTCTCATACAAATTAAATTAGATTTAAATAACTGGGCAAATATTAACTGCTCATGGATAGGTAGAGCTAATATAATAAAAATGACAATTCTACCAAAACTATACTACCTGTTTAGTGCCCTGCCAATCAAATTTCCAAAAAATTACTTTAATGAATTAGAAAAAAATTATAAATTCATATGGAGGAAATAAAAAGTCAAGAATTGCCAGGAATTTAATGAAAAATGTGAAAAGAAGGGGGTTTAGCCCTACATGATTTAAAATTTTATTATAAAGTATCAGTCATCAAAACTGTTTGGTATTGGCTACGAAATAGAATGGTGGAGCAGTGGAATAGACTAGGTGCAAAAGGGGAGACGATTATAGTAATCTGCTGTTTGATAAACCCAAAGAGTCCAGCTATTGAGATAAAAACTCTCTCTTTGATTAAAAACTGCTGGGATAATTGGAAGTTAGTATGGAAGAAACTTGGATTAGACCAACACCTAACACCCTTTACCAAGAGAAGATCCAAATGGTTAATAGGATTTAGACATAAAAAACAATACTATGAGCAAATTAGAAGATCAAGGACTAGTTTACCTGTAGATCTATGGAAAGGGGAGCAATTTATGACTAAGGAAGTGTTGGAGAACATCACCAAAAACCAATTAGATGATTTCGATTACATTAAATTAGAAAGCTTTTGCACAGATAAAACCACTGTAACCAAGATCAAAAGAAATGTAGTAAATTGGGAAACAATCTTTACAACTAATGATTTTGACAAAGGACTCATTTCTAAAATATACAAAGAACTGAGTCATATTTTTAAAACAAAAAGCCATTCCTCAATTGATAAATGGTGAAAGGATATGCAAAGGCAATTTACAGATGAGATCAAAGCAATCCATAGCCATATGAAAAATTGCCCTAAGTCATTAATTTTGAGAGAAATTCAAATCAAAGCTTCTCTTAGGTACCTCCTCATGCCTCTCAGACTGGTCAATAGGACCAGAAAGGATAATGATCATTGTTGGAAGGGTTGTGGGAAATCTGGGACACTATTACACTGTTGGTGGAACTGTGAACTCATCCAACCTTTCTGAAGAGAAATTTGGAACTATGCCCAAAGGGCAACAAAAATGAACATACCCTTTGATCCAGCAATACCACTACTGGGACTATACCCTGAAGAGATGATTAAAAAAGGGTAAAAACATCACTTGTACAAAAATATTCATAGCAGCCCGGTTAGTGGTGGCAAAGAATTGGAAATCGAGTAAATGTCCTTCAATTGGGGAATGGCTTAGCAAACTGTGGCATATGTATGTCATGGAACACTATTGTTCTATTAGAAACAAGGAGGAATGCGAATTCAGGGAAGCCTGGAGGGATTTGCATGAACTGATGCTGAGTGAGATGAGCAGAACCAGAAAAACACTGTACACCCTATCAGCAACATGGGGGTGATGTGCAACCTTGATGGACTTGTTTGTTCCATCAGTGCAACCACCAGGGACAATTTTGGGCTGTCTGCAATGGAGAATACCATCTGTATCCAGATAAAGAGCCAAGGACCTTGAACAAATTTCAAGGACTATTCACTTTAATTTAGAAAAAAAAAACAGATATATTATTGTCTGATCTTGTTATCTCTTATACTTTTTATTTCTTCCTTAAGGATGTGATTTCTCTCTCATACTCAATTTGAATCAATGTACAACATGGAAACAAAATAAAAACTGAGAGATTGCTTTCCATGGCGGGGGGGGGGCGGGGGGAGGGAAGTAAGATTGGGAGAAAAATTGTAAAACTCAAAACTCAAATAAAATCTTAAAAAAAATGAAACTGTTTACTTTTACATATGGGGAAAATGATATATGTAACTTCTAAAAACTTTATAAACAGGGCATAGAAGTGAGCTAATTATATTGGGAGGGTGTAAAATAATGAATGGGGGGAAAAGAAAGATGTCCTGGGGGAAGGGGGAAGAGCTTTTACAGTGGAATGGGGGAATAGGGAAGAAGGGGGCAGAAAAAGCATAAATCTCACATCTAAATTGGTTCAAAGAGGTAAATAAATATATATATATATACACATAAATATATATATATACATAAATATACACACACATACACACACACACACACACACACACACACACACATACATACATACACTCAAATGTAACCAAAATCTATCTTCCCTACTGGAAAAGTAGGACAGGAAAGGGAAGGCACTGAAGGGAGTGGGGAAGGAGAAGGTAAAAGGTGTGAAAATAATAACAGGGATGAAAGATAAAAGAAGACCATCAGATTTTAGAGGAAGGAGAGGATAAAAAGAGTCAAAAGGATGAAAAGAAAAAAAAATAGGATGGAGAAAAATGCATCATTAGTAACCATAACTGTAAATGTGAATGGAATAAACACCCAGATGACTGAAGCAGATGACAGATTGGATAAGAAACTGGAATCCACTTCTTTCACAACACGACTCATATAGAAATATGCTGAACATGATATATGACCTATATGACCTATATCAAATTGCTTGGTGTCTTGGGGAGGGGGAAGGAAAAGGAGGGAAGAGAACTCAAAATCTTACGGAAATGAATACTGAAAATTTACTGTACACGTAATTGGAAAAAGTAAAACTTTTAAATGTAAAAAATTAAATGTAAAAAAAAATTAAATTAAATGTAAAATAAAGACACAGGAACACAAGAATATTTTGCTTATAATAAATACCACATTACACAGAGTTAAAACTAGGTGCTAAAGCATAATTATTATGGTTCTGCTGAAGTAAAAAGTGAGGGGAAGCAATCATGATCTCAGACAAAGCAAAAACAAAATTAGACCAAATTAAAAGGGAAAAGCAGGGAAACTGCATCTTGCTAAAAGATGCCATAGACAATGAAACAATATCATTAATGAACATATAAGCAACAAAGGGCAAATCATCAAAATTCTCAAAGGAAAAAACTATAGGAATTATATTAGCAAATCATAAAACTATACTAATGAGGAAAGTTAAATTTCCCTTCTCGGGGGCAGATAAATCTAATCATAAAATAAATAAGAAAAAAATCAAGCAGATGAAAAGAATCCTAGAAGAGTTAGAGAAAACTATTCCACAGAAAACTGATTGGGAATAGAAAATAAATCATTTTCTCAACTGAACATGGCATCTTCACAAAAATCAATTTATGGTATTTAAATTTCACAACCTAATGCAGAAAAACAAAAATGTAAAACATACCCTTTTAAAACCATAATTGACAGATAAATTCAATTTAATAAGGGATCGTGAAAGCAAAGATTCAAAATTATCTGAAAGCAAAAATTCAAAATTAAATATTCTAATTATGAAGAATGAGGTCAAAGAATAAATTAAAGAAACAGTAGATAATTCTATTAAAAAGAATGACTTTCTAAAAAAATGACATTCTAAAATTTGTAAGATACAGCCAAAACAGTATTTGAGAAAACTGGATCAATGAATTTTGTATGTAACTAAAAAGAACTAGGGAAAAAAATTTTAAATCCCCAACTAAATATCAAATTAGAAATCCTGAAAATCAGAGCAGCTAAGTAGTTCAGTGGATAAAGCACTGATCCTGGAGTTAGGAGGACATGAGTTCAAGTTTGACTTCAGCTGTGTGACCTTTTGCAAGTCACTTAACCTCCCTGCCCCTAAATAAAAATAAAAAAAAAATTAATCCTGAAAAAACAAAGGAGATTAATAATATTGAAAGCAAAAACTAAACTAATTTTTTAGAAAATCACTCAATTTATAACTAAAAGTAGGAGTTGGTTTTATTTATAATAAGTAGATAAATCATTGCTTAATTTTGTTTAAAAAAATAAAAATTATTAGTATCAAATATAAAAACGGTAAATGTAGCATTAAAAGAAGATGAAAGTCAGACAATTACTAGGCACGATTTTGTCCAATTATATGCCAGGAAAAACTGGCATATAAAAACTGTCAATCTAAGTGAAATTCAGAAAATTAATTTCCCAGATTAACAGAAGAGAAAATTATTTTAATAACTTTACTTAAAAAAAGAAATTGAACAAGCCATCAATGAACTCCCAAAGCAAACATTCCCAGGACCAGATGGATTTACAAGAGAATTCCACCAGTTACTTTCAATACTAAATAAACCAACTGGGGGAAAAAAACAGGTAAAAAAGGAGGTCTACCAAATTCCTTTTAAAAGACAAATATTTCTAAACCAAGGAAAGCAAAATCAGAGAAAGTTATAGACCAAATTCCTTAAAGAATATGAATGCAAAACTTTAAATAAAAAATTAACATGGAGATTACAGCAATATAATAGAAAGATGATTGATTATTATCAGGTGGGATTTATATCAGGAATGCAGAGCCAGTTCAATATTAAGAAAACTATCAACATAACTGAAACTAAAACAAAAAAAATCCATTTGATTATATTATCAGATACAGAAAAAACTTTCGACAATGAACAACATTCATTCATTAAATATATTTGAAAGCCTAAGAATAAACAAACCCATTCTTAAAATGATCAGTATCTATCTAAAACCTAAAATCCATTGGGACAATAAGAAAGAGAAAATCCATTTAAAATGACTACAGACAATATAAAATACTTGGGAATTTACCTGTTAAGACAAATCAGGATTTACATCACACAATTACAAAACAATTTTCTGTCAAATACATTAGAGAAATGTTAATTTACCCATTGGTAGGATAAATCAATATAATAAAAATGACAATTCTGCTGAAGGGTATTTACTTATTCAATGTCATACCAAATAAACTACCAGAGAATCACTTTGTAGAGCTAGAAAAAATTCACTTGTAAGAACAAAGTTGTTCCAGATGAATATCAATGGGCTCAATGAAAGAAAATGTGAAAGAAGATGGCTTAGTAGCACCAGATTTTAAATGATCTGGTACAAGATGGCAATCATCAAAACAGTCCTGCTAAATCAAACAGTGAAATAAATTTGGTATACAATACAAAGCAGCAAATGTCTATATTAATCTAGTGTTGATAAACTCAAAGATCAAAGCTTTTGGGTTATAAATTCAGCATTTAACAAAAATTGTTTGGAAACTGAAAAGCAGTTTAGCAGAAACTTATCACAGATCAATATCTCACACTCTATTCCAAGATAAGTTCAAAATAAATGATTTAGACATGAAGGGTGATATCATAAGTAAATGGTGGAGTATGAAAAAAATGTACCTGTCACATCTATTGGTTAAGAGAAGAGAACACGCTCAAACAAGAAATAGAGAGGATCATAGAAAATAAAATGGATGATTTTGACTACATTAAATTAAAAAAAAAAACTTTTGCACAAATTAATGCTGTCAAAATTAGAAGGAAAAAAGGAAATGGAAAATTTTTTACAACAGGTTTCTTTGATAAAGTCCTCATTTCTCAAATATAAAGTAAGTTCTGTTTACTGAGTCAAATTTTAAAAAATATAAGAATCATTCACCATAAAATGAATAGTCAACGGACAGGATCTTGGCAATTTTCAGAAGAAATAAAGTTGTCAATAGTCCTACAAAAAGAAAAGCTCTGGATCACTACTGATTAGAGAAATATAAATTAAAACAATTCTGAGATACCACCTTATACCTATCAGATTAGCAAATAAGACCAAAAAGAAGGGAAAATAACAAATGCTGAGGAGATATGGAAAAATTGGAACACTAATGCATTTGGTCTCTAGCCCAAAGAGAGTGAATAAAAAAGGGAAAAGACCTTACTTAAATAAAATATTTATAGCAGTTCTCGGTGTACCAAAGAATTCGAAATCAAAGAGATGCTCGCCTGAATAAGTTGTTCTATATGATTGTGATAGAATATTACTGTGCTTAAAGAATTGACAAAAGTGAGGCAAATAAAATAAAAAAGAACATTATACACAGTAAAAGCAATAAGGATTAGCTATAAAGACATAGCAATGCTGATCAAGGTAATGGTACAAGATAATTCCAAAGGATCTACAATGAAAAATATTATCCATGACCAGAGATGGAAATAATGAACAGTGAATGCAAATTAAAGTATGCTTTTTTTATTTTCTTTATTTTTCTTGTTTTATACATTTGTGTTTGTTTTTGCAACATGGCTAATATGAAAATGTTTTACATGACTTTACATGTATAATCACCGTCAAATTGCCTTTCTTCTTTAGGAAGGGAATGGGGCAGAGCAGAGGGGGAGAATTTGAAACTCAACAGCTTAAGAAGTGATTATGAAAAAAAGAAAAAAGGAAATGAGTGTTAATAGTGGAAATGCAGATTGATCAAAGTCAAGGAGTGGTAGAAAAATGTGGAACTCAAAAGAATGAATGTTGAAAACTATCTTTGCATGTAATGGGAAAAAGCAACAACAAAACACAGCACCCCCTGGAGTCAGGAGGATCTGAAGTCAGACACTTTACACACACTTCCTGTGTGATTCTACTTAAGTATCATAACTCCAAATGCCTTGCAAAAAAAAAAAAAGAAAGAAAGATTGCTAAAAACGCTTTTATATGTAATTGGAAAATATTTAAAGAAACAAACAAAAATGTATTTAGATTTAAAAAAAAGCATGACATCATCCCCGGTAGAATGTAAGCTCTTTGAGAGTCTAAATAGTGGGTATTTTCCTTTCTTTGTATTCAAAGACTTCAACACAGGATCCAGCATATAGCTAAGCATTTAATAAATGCTTAATGACAGGAAAACTTAGGTTGCCTTGGAAAGCAGGAGGTCAGTTTCTTTTTTTTTTCATTTTTCTTTTGCAAGGCTGTCAGCTAGGCAATTATTAAGTGTCTGAGGTCAAATTTGAACTCAGGTCCTCCTGACTCCAGGGCCAGTACTGTATCTTACTGCACCACCTAGCTGCCCCAAGAGGTCAGTTTCAATGGAGCTTTTCAAGCATAAAAAAAAAAAAAGATTACCAACCATTTGTCTAATATGCTGTAGGAATGGACTGGCCTTTCCAGCTTTCTAATTCTGAAAATCTATGACAAACTATCAAATAGAACAACTGAGCTATTGTTTGATGAATAGTATCTCACTGACAGGATTATAAACTATTTCTAAATGCTACATAAATTTTGATTTCATCACTGTTCAAATTATTTTAAGCTCACTTGAGACTGTTTCCATAAGAATGTATGTCATACTACTAAGATTGTTACCTAGAAAAACTGACCTTCTCTTCCAACAAACGGAGACCATTCATATTAAAAAATATATATCCAAGGTGGCTGGTTATACAACATACTTCTAAAAATATTGATATTAACTACTCTATATAAAACAGGAAAAAGTCCAGCAAATGCTTTGTTCCATAGAAAGAAGAGGAAACAAATATAATAACAGGGGCTAAAAAAGATTCTCATTCTGGTCTCCCCCCTATTTAGAACTATAATTCATCCAAATTATTTTACGAATGAATGCTCCCCATTTCCAAAAGACTGACAATCTAATTCATCAGATTATTCATATATTCTAAATCCAGAGAAAAAAATGATAACAGATTTAATAGTTGGCGTTGAGTAACAATTCTTTGGATTTAAATCCAGTATAATAAAATATGTTACCACCAAGGCAGTGTCTGGAATAACACATAGTGTTTTCCCACCAGCACACTCTCTATAAAACTGACATCAGACTCAGAGTAGCAGTAATTAATAATAGTACTAGGTAGTGGTAACAGTAGTAGCAGCAGTAGCAGTAATAGAAGCAGGAGTAGTTGTAGCACTACTCCTACTCCTAATAATAACAAGTTCTGCTTCTATTTTAACTCCCAGGCGAAATAGGTATAGTGCCAGGCAAAATTCATCTTTAATAAATGCTTATTGACTTAATTCGTCGTCTTCTTCCCCACCCCTCCATTTAATTTGTAAGTTTCTAAAAAGGGGTTGTCTGGCTTTTTCTTTTTGTATGCCTAAGAACAAATCTTAAAAGAGGCTTTTCTGCATCCCATTACACCCTTCCTTTGTATTTGGACAACAGGTACACACACACACACACACACACACACACACACACACACACAAACACAACCCCCTTTCTCCTTAAATTAAAGGTGATAATATAAAAGTTAATTGTTCTAAGCTTTCTATCAGCAGTTGAAACACCATCCAATCTTCCATCAGCTGTTAGTACTGATAAGTAATGAAATGAATAAATCAACCAGGAAAGTAAAGGACACAAAAAAAAAATTAAAAAGTTTAGATTGTCCAAAATTGGATTATCAATTCCTAAATAATCAATAACTAAACTTGTTAAAATAGTCAACTACTCATGTCCAAGTTCTGAAAACTTTCAAGCAACTAACGATTGAGATCTTTTAAACTGATAGTCCAACTATTTAGAAAATCTTTGAAATCAAATGTCAACATACTTCAGCCATCTATTCCCAGGATAGAAGTATTTAATATTTAGTCAACACATACAACTTGAGGAATATCAGGTTATTATTTATGATGAAGTAGTTAAAAACAGAAAACATCACCAAGTACTTAATATATGCAAGAATTAATTGGTCCAACTGGTGAATGTTTCCCTGGACTGTATTTGTTTCTTATAGATTGGTGCCCTGTTACAGTCTTTGTCTCCTGGTTCTTAGTGTTGGCTAATTAGTGCTTTTTTAATCCCTTTCATACTACAGAAGTTAGCTTTTGGTATTCGAGTTCCATAAATGAGTGACCACTTAGATTAGGTCAAAACAGATCAACCTACAATAGCATCTTTAATCAGTCAAGGTGAAATAAAAATGAAACAGAAAGCCTAGCTTTTATCTGACACTGGTTTCTGAGATAATTAAAATGCACCGAGTGCTTATTCTCATTACAGTCCTTCTATTCTATACTCTAATAAGCCACCAAAAGGTGCAGAAAGCAATGGACTGAATAATTACTTAAATTTACAATTCCTAAAAGGAGACTGATAAAAGGTTTCTATCCTTTAGCTATGCAGTTTCAGATCTGAAAGTTGTCATCAAATAGTACACATATTTGAGACATAGAAATATCTTTCAAGAGCATTAAGATATTTAAAAATGGCTATCACTTTGGTGTTTCATTTATTGACTTTCATTCCTCTTCCTCTCCCCCCAAACAAAGAAGTTAAAACCTCAATTCTTGACAGAAATCTAGTCCAAGAGGACAGCCAACTTCTCCTACTTTAACACATGCCATGAAAAACTACTGATAAAATAAACAGTAGCTAAGCTAAGTAGACTGGAAACAAGAAAGGGGTGAGACGGTGGGGAGAGGGAGAAGAGAGGCAATTGATTTAGTTTCTTTCTCCTCTCACCCAACCAAAAAAAAAAACCCTTCCAAACAAAAAAAAGTTATTTTTAAAAATTCTCAAGTCATTTCACTTACCAAAAACAAATCTTTAACTTATTGATTTAATATACATTAAGTTCTATAATAGAATAAATTTTGGTACTTCCTACATACAAAGATGCATGAATAGATCTCTCTCTCTCTCTCTCTCTCTCTCTCTCTCTCTCTCTCTCTCTCTCCACACACAGATAGATAGACAGACAGACAGACAGATGGATATATATATATACACACACATACACACAAATACATATAGTATGAATAACAAAATCATTAATGAAATCAAATCACCCATAAAATGGAAAACAATAGCAGAATAAATTAGAAATCAGAATATAATATTCTATGGTTTACAAGAAAGACATGAAAAATAAAGGGTTGAAAAACAGTTAAAATGAGAGATAGAGAAGAATTTATTATGCCTTAAGTAAACTAAAACAAAGAGGAAATAGCAATCATGATCTCAATGTTACAAATACACAGGGCTAAATGAGATAATTGGGGAAACTATATTATTTTTAAAGCTACCAAGGGTAGTAAGA
The DNA here is from genome assembly GCF_037893015.1 of Macrotis lagotis. Taxonomy (NCBI): domain Eukaryota; kingdom Metazoa; phylum Chordata; class Mammalia; order Peramelemorphia; family Peramelidae; genus Macrotis; species Macrotis lagotis. Next base: position 201,606,366 of record NC_133663.1, read on the forward strand.
TAATATCAATAATTAAAATTTATACAAGGAATGGAATAACATCTAAATACTTGATGGACATTAAATTACTTTCAAGGAGAAATAGGCAACAAAACTATAATACATGCCAGTTGAAAAATGCAGAAAAGCAACAAATAAAAAATCAATTAAATCTAAAAGATATTTAGAAAAATCAAAGAATAAAGAACCGGAAGAAAATAAATAAGAATCACAAATAGATGAACTAGAAGCTGTTTCTACAACATTAAAAATTATTTACTAATCTTATTTTTTCAAAATAGAAGGGGGAGAAATTTAGCTATCCTTATGAAAAATGAAAAAGAACTGACAGAATGAAGAGGAAATTATTATAAACAACTTTGCATAGCCTTGCCAACAAAAGAGATAAATTAAAAGGACATGAAAAAACATAAATTATCCAAAATAAAAAAACAAGAAACAGAAAAGGGAAATGTCAGGAAAAATAAATTAAATAAGACAAAGAATTCACAAAGACTCCAATATGAAGTGGATTTACAAAATAATTCTATCAAATATTCAAGGACAATTTAATTCTATTATTACACAAATTATTTCCAAAAATAGGTACAGAAGGGCTATTGCAAAAATCCTTCTGTTAATTAGTTGGGGTCTTATTACCTTAATCATGGAGAAAGATATCAAAGAAAGAAAACCATAAGTAATATCTATACAAAAATATTGAATAATTAATTAAATTCAAATTAGAATTAAAATGTTTAATAAAATATTAAGTAATCAAGCAGGCTACAGCAACATATGAAAAATTATACTTAATAGGCTGGATTCATATCAGGAATATTAGCTATATTCAATATTAGAAAAATTAATTTTAAAACAATATTAATGAAGAAAAAGCTATTGATAAAAAGTTTGAAAAGCATAGAAATGATTGGCTCTATTCTTAATGTCCCAAATAATTAATAGACATAAACAGTGGGAAATAGTAGGTACACCAAACACAGGACAAATGAACCTAGTAACCTAGTATGAGATAAAGCAACCTCATAAATACTAGGTTTAGTCAAACACTTCATACAACCCACCAAATTAATAATATGAATGGAATATTTTAAATGGTAACATAAATTAAATAAGACAAATCTTTCAGTTCTATGAGGAGGAAAAATAGTATTATAGAAGTTTAAAAAGACAATTTCAATTACACAAATTTAAACATTTTGCATAAATAAATAAAAATGCAGTAAAAATCAGAAGGCAAGGTAAGGCTATCCTGCCACATATCACATTCATTAAAGTCAAAGATTCCAATTTCAGGGCTCAAGATTCAGGGGGAGGAAATGATTTGAAAACTGGAAAGCAGTCTGGCAGAAGGAAGAGTTGAACTAAAATTTTACAACACATATTACAAGAAGTTTCAAATTAATAAATGACCAATAAAAAGGATCAACATGAAGACCAAGAAAAGATGTTTTTCATAACTTCAAAGAAGGGAAGAAATCTTGATCATGTAAAACAAAAAGATAATTACAGGAAATAAAATGGGTAGCCTAGAGTACATAAAATTGATAACTTTATTTACAAACAAAAAATAAATGGAGCTAAAATTATAGCATCTAACTAGGAAAAAGTTTCTGATAAAAATGTCATGTACAAAATATATAGAGAACTGACATAAATATATAAGCACAAGAGCCATTTCTCCAACGACCATATAATAGGAACATTTTTTTTTCCTATGAAAGGATGACTTTAGGGTGTTTTCTCATGACTTTTGTCTTGGGATTCTCCATAGAAAAACTCAGTCAAATTCACATAAATTTCCAAGGCACTATTTACATAAATATACACAAATATAAATATATTTAGGTATGTAAATTATATAGCAAACCATAGCAATTCATTTACACTCCTCAAACATTTACAGTTGCAAAATTCTAAAAGGCCAACATCATGATGTTTGACCTTTATTCTAGAATAATTGGATTTTTGAATGAGGGGCTGTGTGAGAGAGGCTTCTTTTCATCCGCCTCAATTTCTTCTCCAAAGCCATCTGGGTCCAAATATGGTCAGTTATAAATCTAGAAAACAGAAGATAATCCTGGATTTGAGGCAATCAGGGTGAAGTGACTTATCCAAGGTCAGACAGCTTGTTAAGTATCAGAGGCTGGTTTTGAACTCCCATTCTCCTGATTCCAAGACCAGTGTTCTATCCATTGTGCTGCCCAGCTGCCCTTGTCAACACATAACTATCACAAGAACCATAAATCAGATACTATGAAATGAAATACTACATTCAGAATTACATTTGACAGAAGTCAATCCATTTGTGGTATCTCAACTAACCCGAAACCTATCACATAGCTGATAATTAATAAAGACTTCTTAATTGATTGATTGCAAAAAGGTTTACTATGTCTATAATACTTTCTCTTCTCATAGACACTTTGTGAAAATCACTAGTTCTCTTCAAGGCTCAGTTGAGTTGCTATTTACTGAGAATCTTTCTGTTTCACTCCACCCAAACCCCAAATCTTGTTTGAATGACTAGGTAGTCGGGCAAGTGAGATGGGTGAAGTAAGCAATGTAAACATCTGCTGCAAAGAGAAAGTCAGTCCTTTAAGCTATCATTATAAAGAGTTTCAAAGAAACAAACAGCAGTCAGGGGGCCATATGTGTACAAAAAAATGAGAATGGAATAATCCTGAGGTGATATGATACACTTTGACATAAAACATGCAGAATTTATTAAACTGCCTTGATAATCCTAAATTAAATGCCTAATTTATTGGCACTCTACTACTCTCCACATACTCACACAATAGTGTTTCTGGTGAAAAACAAACAGGATAAAAGAGTTTCTCTGAGCTATAAGTGTCAGGCAATCAACTTGCACTGGTCAAATCCTGTCTCCTGAATCCTTTTGTAATATATACTTTTCACCTGACTGAAACTCTCAATAGCAGCCATTCAGAAACTCCAAGCTGATCAAATGCAGGCAATAGTGATACTTCAACACTGCTTGTTTTGCCTGAAAGAAATAAAATATTTTCCCTAACAGCAATCTAATGTAGAAAATCATTTGACCCTTCTTAAAATTTTTAAGGGAACAGTTTCCAAAAGGACCAAAGGAAATATTTTCCATTGGAAAATATGGGGCATGTCTATATCTTATCAAACTAAGCTTTTTACAGTGAATGAGAAACCACAATTCTTTGAATTATATTTTTTAAATTTATTTCTAAGTTTAAACACTATAAAAAGAATTTCTATACATAAAACATAATAAAAGACTGCATATTAAACTATGAATTTTTCTACATACCAATACATTGCTACAACTATAATTCTATACTTTCATTTCAAAACAGTTCTGCTTCTCATGTTACTAGCTGAACTTTCTTAATATGAATTTAAAATATTACAATGACCCTTTAAAATATCATTATTACTATTAATACATTATTAACCCAAGCTTCCATTAACCTAACTATTCTTCCAAATGAAAAACAAAAAGGGGGGTGGACTAGACTTATAAAACAATAAAAGTTAATTCACACAGGAGAAACCATAATTCTTAATAAAGTTAAGTTCAAAAAGATCCAGTCAATGATAAGTAACTCAGTCCTTTTAGAGGAGAAGTTGGTAATTATGCCTAGTCATGCAGAATAATTGTTTTTAGTTTTGGGATTTTTTTTAATCTCAAGCATTGTTCAGGAGAAGATGAGATCACAAAAGCTATTTTATTAAATATGCAGAAACTGAAGTAAAATCTGTAAATATATAATTTATCTCTTGTTTCCCAAAATGGTACCTGCTTACAAACTTTTTCACTAGTAAAAAATAGTTACAGCAAATGAAAGTCGGTGTTTCAGAATGTTAACCTTCTTCCTACTTGTCTTGAGAAATTGTTTTGCAAAACTTAGCCTACACACTGAAAAGGCAAGAAAAGGAAAAGAGGAATGGGGGTAAGAGAGGGAGAGGGAGAGGGAAGTAGGAAAGGAGGAAGGGAGGAGGAAGGAAGGAAGGAGAGACAGCAACTCTATATTATACCCTTGGATAATGAAGTCATCTTTCCAACAAAAAGAGAAAAGATATGTAAGACCAACTCTATGCCTTTTACATAAACTTTAAAATAATTAAAAACAATGTTCTAGAGAACAAAAGTATATCAGCAATAAAACAGTGAAGGTGGAAAGACAGATATGAAACAGGTCTGTAGTGTGCTCAGAAGAAACATGTATTTAGATGTTTGCTGAATAGCCCAGTGATGTTAAAACATTAATGATTTTTTAATTTAATTATCTGAGTATCTTACATATAATTTAAATTCCTTTAGGATATTACTATTGCTCACAGATTACATATACTATAAACTATAAATATGTAGAACAAGGTGGGACAGGAATAGATGATGATGATGATGATGACAGCATGAACAGAACAAATGGAATCAGTATTATTTTCAATAATCCCAACATAGTTTATTAAACTAAATAAATAACTGGGTTGCTATTTAAAATGTGCTTTTATAATCAACAATCTTGTACTTAGCCTGTAAAGTATGATCAATGAACATTTTGATACGAGAGTCTCCTATCAAAATGTTCATTGTTCACACTTTAAAAAATTGCTAAAAGGAACCTTAAATTGAATGAAAGTAAAGAGACGGAGAGAACCTAAGTAAATTTTGATATAGTCAAATTTGTCAAATTTGAATTTGAAACTAGACCAACCTAAAAACATTTTCCAAAATTGTTTTTAAACCTCATTTAATTCTTTTTTTCAATAGCTTCCCTCTTCATCAAAATCACTAGGCCCAGGTGAATTACTTTCCAGGATAATAAAAAAAATACAAAAACATAATTGGTTACTGAAGTTCAGAACCTCAGTCCACCTAGTCAAAGCGCTAAGATGAAAACCTCTGAGAGGTCCTTTTACAAGCTATCCAATTTACCAAGCAGCCTTCATTAGACCTCTAGAGTGAGGAAACCTGCCAAGACAGACATTTCAAATTTTCAAAACTAAGCACAACAGATACTACCTAACCAGGGCAATGTACAGCAAGACTCTTAGCAAATCTGAATATTACACCTTTCTTAATGCAGCCTCATCAGCTTTTTTTTTTGGGGGGGGGGGGGAGCAGAGACAGAAGGGACCATATATCATTCTGTTGAAACATATTGCACTTATCCTCCACAAAAGTCCCAGATCTTTACCAGACAAATTATTGTCTCTCCCATTTTTTGATCTAACTTCTGAAGTTGATCTGTTGAACACAAAGGCAAATGAGCGATCTTTATTTGGCCCAACAACTAAATTTGTTGAGACCTTTTTATATATCATGCAAAGTATTAACTATCCTACCCAGATTTTTTGGATCTGAAAATGTGCTAAATATGCTATTAATGCCATCTAAAACTAGAAGTCCTCTAAACATCCTAAATTTATCATGTTCAAAACTCATTATTGCATTCCAAACTTCAACTCTCTATCACTTTTGCTGTTACTGGGTAGGGACAATAAAAACATGGAAGAACTGGCTAATGACATCAAAAGATATGCTGTGGTTGAGTCTGATAAGTGGTAGTAGATAGGGTTTGGCACTTAGGTGGCACAATGGATAGGATTCTCAGTATGGAGACAGAAAGACTCTTCCTTCCTGAATTCAAATTTGGCCTTGGACACTTAGCTGTGTGACCCTGTGGCAAGTCACTTAACCCTGTTTGCCTCAATTTTCTCATCTATATAATGAGCTGAAAGAAAGGCAAACCATTAAGATATCTTTGCAAAGAAAATCCCAAATAGCTTCTCAAATTCTGCAAAATTCTATTTTGGTGAAACAGCAAATTAGACCATTCTGGAAATCAATTTGGAGCTATGATTTTTAAAAAGTGGGTCCCCTCACCCAGAGATCAAAATGCCAGACCTGTACCCCATCTAGGTCAAAAACAGAAATAACCACACAAACCAAAAATATTCAAAAAGGCATTCTTATTAATTAGGAAACAGTAATGAATTAACTAATACAAAGTGAAATAAACAGAACCAATAAAATAATATAACCTTCAAGTACAACAATGTAAATGAAAAATAATCAAAAAATCTTTTTCACTGTCATAAGGAATGGTTACCTGGGAGGTAGAGGAAAGGGGGTACATTTGGAAATGAAGGCAATATAAAAATAACAAAGTAACATCCATTTTTAAAAGAAAAAATAATTCATGTGATCAATATATTATTTTTTGCTACTTTTGATAATGTACAATGGACTGTATATATACACACACATAAACATATGTCAACTTATAGGTAGATATTGATCTTCATGTATATTCACACTTATTAAAAAAGTCAAAAATGTCGGGAAACTGAAGGTAAAGTTTAAGTTTTAGGAACTAAGGCCAATAAAGGAAAAAACAGATATATCTACAGCAACATTTTTTCATCTTGAAATGTTTTCATATAATCTGGGATATAGCTAAGTTTCCCACCTGTAGCAAACAGAGATAAATTGTGACACCAATAATCTGGTACCTCTTCTGGTAAAACATTAACAGCAAAAATCTTTAAGCCAAGATTTTTAAAAAGTTTACTAGAATGGCCATCAAAGGTTATATCTAGTTTAACTCATAGCTTGGAAAGAATTCCCTTAAATTATCTGATAAACTTATTCATATTTTTGCTTGAAAACCTCTTGTACCAAGCAGAACAAGTCTAATCCTTCTTCTATGTCACAGCCCTTCAAATTCATGATTTAAAGCTATCAGATTCCCTGATTCTTTCCTAGGCAAACTATCCCTAATTCTCAAACCTCTTCTACCCTGCCCAACTCCACTATTTTTGCTAAGGGCACAATAACCTTTCAAGTCACAAAACCTCAGAGTCAACCACCTCAATCTCAGTTCAGTGCCCCCATCACCTCTTGCCTAAAACAATTATTGTACAAGAATACTAAAAATGAGTTCCATGCCTCAAGTCTCTCCTCTCCAATCTATCCTCCATACATGGTCAAAGTGCTATTGCTAAGGTTCAAGTCTGTGCATACTACAATCTTGATCAAAAGGTTTCAATGGCTACATATTAACTTTAGGATAAAAACAATTGTTGGGCATGTAAATCCTACTTTGGTCTACCCAGATATAACACTTTGAGCTTATTTACTTGTGGTTTCCAGAATTCATTTCATATGAATCAATCTCTCTCTCTCTCTCTCTCTCTCTCTCTCTCTCTCTCTCTCACACACACACACCCCTATTATAATAACTAGTTCACTTTTTGTACATGGGAAAATATAGAGGCCTTTAAGATCCATGTAATTGCCTCATTTTCAGCTTTAAGGAGTTCATTTTAAAAGAATATTCTTTACTTCAATCACAACCACTCTGGGTCCCTAGTTAGAAAATTTTCTGTAACCCATACCTTATTGCTTCTATCTTAAATTAATCCCTGCTCTCTTTGTTGATGAGGCCAAATTCACAATAACAGAGGCATGGCTGGGAAAAGAGCTAACTTTTTCCTTTGACTTCCCTCAGTTGCTATTTGGTGAAGTGGATAGAGTTCCAGGCATGTAGTCAAAAAGACTTGAGATCAAAACTAGCCTCAAATTCTTCCTGTTTGAGTCTGGACAAGTCATTTAAGTGTTTGCCTCACTTTCCTCATTGGTAAAATGAGCTAGAGAAGAAAAGGGTCAACCACTCCAGCATCTTTGCCAAGAAAACCCAAAATAGAGTCATGAAAGGTTGGATACACCTCAAACAACTGAACAACAAGTAGTACTATGGATAAAATGTTAATTCTGAAGTCAGGAAAACTAAATTCAAATATGATGATAGACACTTACTAGCTATTAATCTCTGTCTACCTTAATTTTCTCAACTGTAAAATGGTTACTCTAATAATCATATTATCCAGGGTTTTTGTAAAAGACCAAATGAAATAATATTTATAAAGTATTTAGCAAAGGGCTGAGCAATAGCAGGTGCTTAATAAATACTTAATTCCTTCCTTCTTCCCTCTCTTCTATCTTTTTATTTTTTCCAATTAAAATGTAACTCCTTGAAGAAAGGGACTACTGTTTTCTTTGCAGTTCCTGGCACATAATAATAAATGTAGAATTTATTAATAAACATTGACCCAACTCTTTAATTTCTGAAACTATAACCACTGTCCCAACATAACTGACTACACACACACACACACACACACACACACACACACACACACACACACACACAACTGTTGTTGTTCAGGCAAGTAGTTGTGCCTTCATGATCCCATGGAACACACAGTACACCAGACCTTTCTAGCCTCCACTATCTCTCAAAGTCTGTACAAGTTCATTTTTGTTGTTTCCATAATATTATCTCTCATCTTATAATACCTTTTTCCTGCTTTCAATCTTTCCCAACATCAGTGACTTTTTTATTGCGCCCTGTCTTTCCATTACATGCCCAAAATATTTAAGCTTCAGCTTTCAATATCTGACCTTCCAGTGAATAAATACCCTGATTTAAAATTTCTTTAAGTACTGACTGATTCAACCTCCTTCCCATCCAGGAGACTTTGAAACATTTTCTTCAGCACAATTCAAAATTCCTTATAGTTCAATTCTCATAGCCATACATTGCTACTGGAGAAAACATAGCTCTTGACTACATGATCCTTTGCCTCTGCTTCTTAGTCTACTGTCCATGAGTAATATCTGAATAACCTATTTACAGACTATTATTTTACAAGTATGTTTTTTCCTTGAGCATTTAAACAAGACATAGATAAGTTCTACTGCCAAAAGCACACAACTGCAAAGAAAATGCATAACATAATTCAGAAGCATGTTAGGTTTTTTTTTATAATTTAAATCAGAAATTCTTAGCCCTGACTATGTGAACTCTTTTAATATTTTGATAACTTTCAATACAACTGGTTCCTTTGTAATCCTATGAATTTTATTCTATGAACTTAAAATCATTATTTTGAACAGTTCATAGAACAACCTTTACCAAAGTATCAATGATACAATCACATCCCAAAACATATATACCCATCAAAACATAAGAGAATAAGAAACAATTCCTCTCCCTCCCAGTCCACATGCAGTGATCAGAAAATGAACTGAAAAGGAATGAAGACTTGATTCATAAAGAATCAAATCAAGGAGGCTGACTACTAGTGCCACCACACTCCAGGTCTAATACTTACACTGCATGTAATGGTTATCCTTTATGATAAGAACTGCTGTATATATCACAAGTGACATTTTAAAAAGTTTCATTAGCATCTGGCAATTATCATTATTTGGTCAGACTTATAGTTGGTGATTTCAATGTCATAAGGAGTTCCTGAACAGGAAACTCCCTGTAAAATCATAGATTAGCAATTCTCTGGCAACTTATAATTATAGAAATTTGCCCTTGACACTGGGAAGCCAAGTGATACACAACCAGCATGTAATGGGTTAAATGGCAGGCTTGAATCCAGATAATAACATAATAATGCCTTGATGGTATAGAGGTAAATTTCATCAAATGTAAAATGAAGAGGTTGACTAGATGACCTGGCTCCTTTCCATCTTCAAATTAATGATCCCATATGTTCCAAATGCAGAAAAGAAAACAAAAATGGAACTCCCCAGATAGGTGCTGTGCCAAAAATAAAAACATGCTACTACAGTAATTTATTTCTCAGGGGAAAACAAACACACACACACACACACACACTCAAAATTTTTTAAAAATTGTACTTCTACGTATTTAACTCTTAGGCAAACTGTATATTAAGTGTTTTCATTTTCATTTATTTACTCTTGAGTGAACATTTAAGCAATAATAAGAAGTCAATATTTTAGCTGTATTTACCTATCTCTCTAATAAAAAGACAAGAGAAAAAAAAAGATTCAATCCAAGCAGTTCTTTGACCTATCAGTGCATAACACTGCTTGTACAATGCTAAGTGCAATGTCCTGACCTTGCATTTCCATCCTGACCTCTGAGAATAGAATCCACTCATCCTTCCCAAACTTTTATAACTTTAAGGATATTAGAGAAGGCTGCTTTGTTTAAGGGTCATTTACTTAAACTAAAAGCTTTTGTTTGGTCTATTATTGTTCATTCCAAAATTTAAGTTCATTACTTCAAAACAATCAAAACTATTCCACCTTTATTTGTTTATTTATTTAGTTAGTTAGTTAGTTTAAGTTTTTGCAAGACAAATAGGGTTAAGTGGCTTGCCCAAGGCCACACAGCTAGGTAATTATTAAGTGTCTGAGAGCGAATTTGAATTTTAATCTGGGTACTCCTGACTCCAAGGCCAGTGCTTTATCCACTATGCCACCTAGCCGCCCCTATTCCTTTATAAAAAGAAAATGTCCCCTATATTCTTCAAGGTATTCTTATAAAGTTATTCTACTCAAAAGTTCTTTTATAAAATCCTATCATATAAAAACAGAAAGTAAACCTCTTCAAAAAGCTTATATAATAAAAATCATGAATATTTCAGGAGTTCAAGAGGATAATAAAGCTAGGGAACTATTATTCTCAAAAAATATAAAAAACTCAAGTTTTCATACCAATTTAAAAATTATGAGAAAGCTTTAAAAAATCTCAGAACCCTAGGTATTAAAAACAAACAAATATTCTAAGGAATACACCTTTTGCTTCAAGATGGATACAGATAGTCTAACACATTTTAAAAGACAATTCAGCCTTTTATCCCTTTTCTCTATTATCTTGAGCAACTTCAAGCTCTTATCACTACTTTACTTAAATCTAATTGCCCTCCATTTAAATCCAGAATCAAGAAAAAGGTATGAACCAGTGAACAGGAGAAGAATAGATCAAATTGTCTAAGTGAAAAGTTAAAAAAGTAGAAGTATTTCCTGGAGCAGTGGCATCAAATTCTGAGATTCCTAATTAAAGGATCTGTCACACAATGACTTAGTTTTAAAATGTAATAATATCTATCTTTTAAAGTATTTTTATTTATCTTGCTAAATATTTCCCAATTACATTTTAATCTGATTTAATCTGTTCTTGGGAGTATTGTAGGCCACTAATGGTCTGGGTTTGACATGTCCTAGAAAAGACTGTATTGAATACATGATCAATGAAAAATAGCTATTCCCTTTTCTACCCCAAGTCTCTCAAAAGAGTTTAAATAAATTGTAAACTATAGTAAGGTGACAGGCCTGAATATCTGAATTCAAATTGCCTCACATACTTGCTAATCTTGAGCAAGTCATTTGTACTTTTCTGTTCCTTGGTTTCCTTGTCCATAAATGAAAAATTAAGCTCCATGATTTCAAAAATCCCCCAACCCTAAATCTATAATTCTACAATCCTAGTATCATTTATTAAAATCTCATTATACAGCAAAATATTTAGTTTGAAGTATCCATACCTCAATAAGAAAACTACCATATTTAATAAGTCTTTTCATTTGAAATAAGGATTAAATGGGTTCACACCCCCAACTCCCATAAAAGTTACTGCTGACCTAAAAAAAACATTTTTCCTCTCTAAAATAGTCGTTTGTTCCTTGCATGTAATGGAAGGAAAACAAGAGTTGCTTTGTTTGTGTACATTAACTTAAAGCTGTAAAAGTCATTCAGCCACAATTCACTATACTTTCACCCTTAAACCTTAACCTGACTTGTAACAACATTTGTAGCCTCTAAAATTACATTGGTTAAACCCAGACAGAGTTAATCACCCTTCACTGTCTCAATGAAAAGTATAATGATCTACCATTTAATTCTCAGCCATTAAAATCCTAGTGAGGGCAAGAATTCACATCATATATTTATAAATATTTCCCAGACTGTACACTCATACCATCAGAGTACTATTCATAAGCTGCTTAAGGAAAGATCAAAATTAATAAAGACTATTAGATAAACTAAAAATTTAAGGTAGTTTGTAGCCTGACTGCTTTTCCTCACCATATTTTCTACATCCCTAGAAAGTATTTAGTCAGTGAATACCTTCTGAATCCACATCATTAAAATGAAATAAATATTTAGATAGCCATAAATTTTGACTTTCAAGGTCTCCCAAAGTATAAAAATTCTAAAGAAAACATCATTATTAAATCTTTACCTAATCCTATTCCTTCTTTATAATTAGTTGAAACTACCAAAGTTATTACTTCTGAATGATTCAGTAATTAAAGCCCTTGTATTAATAGTTGCCAAGATGGGTGTAATTTACACAGCATCTAGAGTGAATAGAGAGAAGCACCCCACCTTGGAAAGCTTCGAGGTTCAGGGGCAGCATCCAGTGAGTTTAAAGCGCTGGGGAGTATACTTAACAAGGGCAAAGCAGAGCAACACATACATATGAATAGAAAGCTGACATTGTTCCACTGTTGAAAGGTCTGAGAGGGAAGGCCATACTGAAGATTAATCAAATGAGAGCCAGGTTAGGATTAGACTGACAGAGCTAAAGCACGGTGATGCCTTGCTGATATGTGATTGCCATTTTGTTGTCAGATTATCATTGCTGGTATTTTGTCATTCCAGGAGCACCCAGATACCTAGCTAATCTGGGAGGGAAAAAAATCATACTCAGGGCCCAAGAACTACCATAGCACTGGCCCATTCACAAAAGTCCTGTTTCCTATCAAATCAGGGAATAGGGTGAAATGGTTCTGGTAAAAACAAGCAAAATGGTTGTCTTAGCATAATACCCTCCTCGCTATAATAAACATAATTGTGCAAGTCATGTCATCATGTTTATGACAGCATGATCCCCTTCGATTAAAAAGGACAAACATCAGTCTTTTATCAAATTCCCAGTGTACTTAACAGACTATTGGATTTAAAGATTAGAAAGAGAATAAGTTTTAATGACGTCAGGTAAGACACCAACTGAAATTATAACTCCTCTATCCTGAGATTATAAAAACAAAGAAAGTTGGAACGTGACTCATGAAAAATGGGTGAAGAAAAAAAAAATCTATGAAAGCAAATGGCACCTGCAATTAGTGCTGATCTAAACATCAAGAAATTTAGGTGCCAGTCCTTGCCCTGCCACTGTATATTTGTACAAATATGGAAGTCTCTTCAATTCTCTGTACATATTTCCTCATGTGTTAAAGGCAAATGGACTGAGTGACCAATAAAGTCTCTTTCAGTTTTAAAGCCCTAAGCCATTGTAAAAGACAAATATTTTATTTCTAAACTAAGAACACTTTGAAAATCCCTATATTTTTAAAAGACATGAATATTATAAATTCCATATGTCTATATATTCAAGTAACTGATTAAGTGTGCCTTCAGGAACTTTACAAATTTAGAAGCTTTATATTAACAAACTCAAAACTTGTATAAAATGATTCAGAGCCAAGGGAACAGAAACAAGCAAACAATCTGCACAGTGGTTATAATAATGTAAAAGAAAACAGCACAGAAACACATCAGAACTCAGAGCTAAGGTGTGACCAACCTTGACTTCAGTGCACTAAAAGTGAAATATGCCCCTCTCTTCTCAACAGACATTGAAATAAATAGTGAAATAATACCCTTCTCCTCAGAGGTGGTAGGCTGTAGGCAGCATAATAATGAGTATTTTGTCAGATTTGGTCAATGAGTTAGCTTCTCTTGCTAAAATATACTTTTTTACAAGGGAAGCTTTAATGGCAGGAAGTAGGGTCAGTGGAAAGGGCAAGGGATGGCTAAAAGAGTGTACATATATTTGTATGTCTAAATACACACACATATACACACATGTACAATTCAGGTGGAACTGGAAAAAAAGAGAATAATAATGTGAAATCAGAGGATATCAGCACCTGGGAAAACTGCTTAAGTATTCAACACCAGGTTTGGGAAATGACTGAATAGAGGTAATGGAGAAACAAAAGAGCAGAAGTGAATGAAAAGGAAAAAAAAGACTACTTAATGATAATCACTTTGTCTTTCTTGTAAGAACTTGGATATCATTGATAAAAGTCTTCTATGAATGTTCCTCAGAGACAGAAACCAGAATGGTAGAGGAAATTAAGTTACCATCAGATTTCTACAAGCTTTTGTATACTCACACATTATCTCTCTTCAGTCACCCATAACTTCCAGAAAAAATGCAGATCTAATCAGAGAAAAGTATATATACTACACAAACTCTTTTTCACTCTTCAAGAGAGATGGAGTTCAGATTTTGCTTAGTACCATTTATCTAATATCTTCTATCAGTCACAGTAGGACTGGTTCCACAGTCATCTCTCACTCCAAATTCCAAAATTAAGTGGTATATTTGAATCAAAACATCATTGCAACTAAATCATTACAATCAAAATAGTCATTTTCAAAAACTGACACCATTAGAAGAAACCAGTGCTTTCTAGATTCTTTAAAATATTATTTCTGAGAAAAAGTACTTCTCTTGATTATAAGCTATAATAGTTTGCCAGTTTTTTTTAACATACATTAAGTAAGGCTGCTGTGGAAGAAATCCCTGAAATACACAAAGTAGAAACCAGTGCTTTCTAGATTATTTAAAATATTATTTCTGAAAAAAAGTACTTCTCTTGATTATAAACTATAATAGTTTGCCAGTTTTTTTAACATACATTAAGTAAGGCTGCTGTGGAAGAAATCCCTGAAATACACAAAGTAGAAATGTATTTAGAGTTGGGAAGAATTTAGAGTTGGGAAGAATCTCATGAAGACATTAAATCCAGCCTAATTTTATGAATGAAGAAACCGAGACCCTGAGAGATCACATAGGAAGCAACAAAGGCAGATTTTGAATCTAGGACTTCTGATAACAAATTCAGTATTCTTAATATTGTAGCAGACTACCAACTACTTAATAAAAATCTACCGTGAACACTTAATAAATGGGGCTGCTTCATGCAGTTATAGAGTAAGACTAAAATGTTTGTGTGTTGTGTTTGTATGTGTTTGTATGTGTGTGTATGTATTTAACCCAATGTCCTTACTCCCACTGCCAACTACTACCACTTTAAAAAACACATCATTTCTTTCCTTCACAGAAAAGTTGTTTTAATATACACAATAATCACTTACATTAAAGTTTGGCAATAAATACTTAAGCAAATTTAATCTTGCAATATCAGAAAAATGTTTCACTTATGTGCTGCATTTTCTTAGTGCTATATAAGCACTGCAATTCCTGGAGACACCAATGTGTATCAATATATTTTATTTCACCCTTTAAAAAGTAAAAAGAGGAAAAAATACAGTCTATAGTAAGTAATTTAGGAGTTCAAAAGAGTAGGAAGGAGGAAGCAGGGTTTCATTCCCTTTTCCCAGATAGGTCAGTCTTAGGGGGAAAAAAATGTAAACAGATAAAGTCTTTCTTTGACACCTTCTACCTCCAATGCTGTACTTCTCTCTTGACCCATTTCTGCCAGGGACTTCATGATCCCTTCTCTAAAACGTAACTGCATTAGATCCACTCTAGAAGCCAAGCAAAGTGTTCAGAATTATACACCGTTCTGTCAAAATTCCCATCCTCTCAAAGAGACTCTCAATTCATTATTTGGGCTAGATTTTCAATCAGATTAATGACTCAGAGAATCATCTGATTTTTTTCTAATTTTTAAAAGATGCTTGTTAAACCCCCAAAGAATATCTGTTGGACTGAATTTCAGGCAGTGTAAAACAAAATGTGATTTTGAGGTTAGTACCATGTGACCATGAGCAAGACTGTCATTTTCTCATTGGTTAAATAAATCCAACTATCATATTCCAGAATCATGTAGGTAGGCCAGGCCTACCTGGGTGTTTGAACCCAATTAAGTTCCCCTTATTTTTTCAAAACATCTTTTTAAACCCAGAGAGTCTCTAACTCTCTACTTTTGGGGGGCAATTCCCCATGGCTTTACAGGTCTCGCAATTTTTACATACAGGTTGTTCTAAGGTCAGGCATTACCTTAATAATTTAACTATATGATGATTCCTTTGCTACTATTAAGAAATTGGAGGGGAGAGGCACAGAACTAAGATGTGGCAGTGTGGAGGGAGGAATTCCCAGAAGTTCTTCTCCAAAACACTCCAAATGGTTTAAAAACCAAATTCTAGCTTGATAGAACCCACAGAAAGGCTAAGTGAAATAATTTTCCAGTCCAAGGCAACTTGGAAGATCCATGGGCAGGATCTGTTCCATCAGAGCTGGAAAAGGTTTCACCAGAGCCAATAAATTGTAGTCTTCCAGGAATCGTCTGTGGGGCCCCTGGGGCCCCGGGGATGCCTAGGTGAGTATTTTCCAGATCTCTCAGACCAGAGATCTCCAAGGACAATTTGGAAGGTCTGCTAGATAACTCTGTTGCACCAGAATAAAGCCCAGGCCTCAGAGCAATCTGCCACCCCACAACCAGACCCTTGTGGAGTCACCCAGCTCCAGGTTGCAATCTGGGGCCCCCAAACTATCAGAAGAGGAGTAGGGACCTCCTCACAGCTCCAGGGCAGTTGGGAGGGCTTATGGTCATCTGGTCATCCACAAAATCAGACCATACGCCAGGAGAGGAGTCAGAGCCTCTCAGTGAACATTGGAGGGATTAAAGTGTCTGGGGAGGTGTCCCAAAAACACTCAAAAGCTTAGGAAGTATGTTAAAACCAGGACACAGAAAGAGAAAATGAGTAAACAACAGAAGAAAAAGAATCTGACCATTGATAATTACTTTGGTCTCAGGGAGACTCAAAATGCACCCTCAAAAGAGGACAAAGTCCATGCTTCTGTACCCAAAGCCTCCAAGAAAAATACGAATTGATCTCACAATATAGAAGAGCTCAAAAAAGATTTTGAAAATGGGAAGAGTAATGAGAGTGATGTGCGAAAAATGAAAACCAAGTCAGCAGCTTAGTGAAGGAGATATGAAAAAGTACTTTAGAAAGTCACATCTTAAAACCCAGTTTAAATCAAATGGATTGGCCAGATGAAAAAGGAGATAAGAAAATTCTGAAAAAAAATAACTCCTTCAAATATAGAATGGAGCTAAGAGAAGCTGATGGCTTTGTGAGAAAACAAGAAATAATAAAACAAAACCAAAAGAATGAAAAACTAGAAGAAAATGTGAAATATCTCATTGGAAAAACAATTGACCTGAAAAACAGATCCAGAAAAGAAAATTTTAAAATTATTGGGCTCCCTGAACAGGACAAGGACAAGAACCTAGACTTCATTTTTAGAGAAAATCTCCAGGAAAATTGCCCTGATATTCTAGAAGCAGATGGTAAAATAGAAATTGAGGGAATCCAGCAAAAAAGATCCCCCCTTAATCAAAAAAACACCCAGGGAATATTATAGCCAAGTTCCAGAACTCCCAAGTCACAGAGAAAATATTACAAGCAGTCAGAAAGAAATAATTCAAATATAGTGGTGTTACAGTCAGGAATACCCAGGATTTAGCAGAATCTACATTAAGGGTTTGTAGGGCATGGAATATGATATTCTGAAAGGTAAAAGAGCTTGTATTGCACCCAAGAATCACTTACCCAGCAAAGTTGAACATCCTCTTTCAGAGGAAAAGATGGACATCAACACTTTTCTGTTGAAATGACCAGAGAAGAACAGAAAATTTGATCTCCAAGTACAGGACTCAGGTGAAGAGAGAGAGAGAGAGAGGGTGGATGGAAAGAACTAATTATGAAGGATTTAATGATGCTGAACTGCTTGTATTCCCTGCATGAGAAGATGATACTGAAAATTCACATAAACTCATAAAACTCATTTATTAGAGTAGTTAGAAGGAGCATATTATATAAATAGACAAGGCACAGGAGGGAGTTGATACAAAGATAAAATACATTATAAAATTGGAGTTAATGGGCAAAAAAGGAATATCCTGGGAGAAAGGGAAAGGAGAAGTAGAATGGGCTAAGATATTTCACATAAGAGGCAAGAAAAAAGCTTTTGCAATGGAATGGAAGGGAGGAGGTGAAGGGGAATGACTGAGCCTTTATTCTCATTGAAAATGGCTCAGAAAATAAACAACATACACACTCAATAGGATATAGAAAACTATCTTACCCTAGAGGGAAAAAGAAGAGGAAAGGGATGGGAGAAAGGGAAAGGGGAAGGGAGCTGTAAGTGACACAAGAGAGGGAAGACAGTGGAAGAGGAAAGTCAGATACAACATACTTCTGGGGAGGGACTCAGTGAAAGGAGAGAGGGAATAGCATAAATGGGAGAAGGAAGGAAGGAAGAGAATAGAGGGAAATAAAGTTAGCAATAGCAACTGTTAAGAAAAACATATTGAAGCAACTTCTGTGATAGACTTATGATAAAGAATTCAATCCATCCCAAAGTCAGAGCTGAGGTAGCTGAACTCAAACTGAAAATTCAATTTTTTTCCTTTTTCCTCTAACTTTATTTTTCTTGAGGTTTCTCTATCTTTGTGGGAGGAGAGAGAATTTTACTTACTTTTACAACAAGACTATTGTAGTAATGTGAAAATAAATTTTTTTTAATTTAAAACAATTAAGTCAGCACTAAATACATAAAATAGTTAAATGCTTGAAATACTTTGTGACAAGAATAAATGAAACTTCTACTTATGCTCCTATCATATCACACATGAATGAAGAATATTAGAAATTGCCTAATCCAATTTTCTCATTTTACAAATGAAAAAACTGAGGTCCAAAGAGGTTCTAACTTTCCCAAGATCAGTTAAGAACTTGAGTAGTTTGATTCCTATATATGCTCCAAAGTTCTTTACAATTCTAGAGAACCAACAGGTGAAATCTTATCCAAAGTGATTACACTTAATACTTAGGAAAGGCAACAAATGTAACCATGCTCAGTTCTCAAAACACATACATTCTTAGATACTTTTCCATGACAGACCTTCCCGTGACAATACATGGCAATACATTCTATCTCCTAAACACTATAATTCAAGTTGGAAGACGAGTCTAATGTAAATTCTTATGTTCATTTTTCAATAGCTGATTGGATTCTATCCTCTAAATTAATGAATTAAAAATCCAGACTCAATGGGATCTATATTTCTTTTAAATGTTTCCCTTTTCCAAAAAAAGAAGTTAAGATTAATTAATTACTCTGCAGGAATTACCCAATAGATACGAAACCCTAATTATACAGGCAATGGCTGAGACAATACAATTGTCTTATTAACACTGGATCTCAGAAATACAATACTGGCAAGTCAGTACACTTAAATAGCAAGTTAAATATAAGATAAATTAGATGGCAAGAGGGGAAACAGTTATGCTTTTTCCAACAATTAATTAGTAAATCTTGGAAGAAATATCAATGTCATATTCTTGCCATAGTCTAACCAATACATTGGATCATATAATATTTCTTCAAAACTTTGGAAATTAATTTTTTAAAAGGAAGGTCATAATTTTCCTTCAAATGATGAATAAACATTTTCTATGGATGAAAAACAGTTTTGTCATAACAGGTAATACTAGTCTTTAAATATGTTTCCTATTATCAGTGAAATGAAATTGAAAGTTTCCAGTTTTCCATTTCCAAATAAATCAGCTTTCCTTGCTTAAGGCACACTGCTACTCCTGCCATCTCCCACTACCCCTCCCTTGACCCCTCACATGTTCTCTCTTGATTCATGCTTATAAGAATCTCACATTAGAAATGAGCAGCCATGCTAGAATTTAACATGAGTACTGTTGCTACTGATGTAGTCTAACATGAGAAATGCTACTAAATGATCCACAACAGGACACAGGGTCATAATGTCCCAGTGGCCTGAGTCAAAGAAAGAAAAATTCAATGCAGCATTGTAATTAACAGGGAAACAAAATAAGGATGAGGCATTTCCTCAAATAAGCAGATTTGCTATGGTTCATCTGTAACTGTCCAGTCTTAGCTAATACCTTATGTAAAGGATAATTTGTACCTATTTTAGTTAAGGTTTTTGGCTTCTTGTTTTTTAATTGTGCTTCAACAACTATGTTTCCAAGTGGTTCAAAAACACAACGAAAAAAGTACATCCTTAGGATTTTTAGAAGTTGTTATGAAAGATGAAAAAGTAATGAAAAATCTGGGTCCTCAAAGGCCATCCAATCCCAACTCCCTTAATGCTACAGATAAGGAAATTTAGGTTAAAAGAGACTGTTACCTGACCAAAGTCATTCCAGTTGCTTTAGTTTCAATTCTAATAGATGTTAAATTGAAAGGGGAGATCAACCTTTTAGCTTTAAGCTTCTGGACTCCAAATCTGTAATCTATAATCATTAAAATGGTAAATAAAATAAGTGGGTTTTTATATAGTTTTAAGATTTATAAATCACTTTAAATATGCCAAAGTAACTAAAGAGCACAATATTTTAAAAAGTTCAATAATGAATTCTTTCATAAAGTAAATACTCTCCTAGAATGACCAGGAAACTAACCCATTTTAATTTCCATTTTTTATATTAAATGTTTCTTACATAATAAAAACACTGTAATAGAAAACACAACAGTTTTTCTAAGGACTTTCAAAACCATTCTATTTTTTGAACACTTCAAAAAGGTTAGAGAGGGCAGATATTAATATCCCCATCAAAGAGGTAAAGAAACTTGTCCAAGTTACTGGTGGAGCCCAAAGCAGTTTTCCTGACTATTAATTTAAGTCCAGTGATCTTTGGTCAATGGAGCAGAATACATGACTCTTTTTCTGGGTGTCTTTCAAACAGATAGTCTTGACTATAAACATGATGTCTCCTTATGTTCACCAATCTTTAGCTTAACATACATTGCTCAAGTGGACAAAGTCCACTCTTATTTTTATAATGCGACTAAAGGACGATTTTAAAAAAGAAAATGCAAACATAAAAACAAAACAAGAAAGTATAGTATGTCACTTTCCTCAATTCAAATAATTTTGTTGTCTTAGCCTCCAATTAGATATCAACTCTCATCAGGCACAGCAATTTCTTGCCTGACATTAGTCAGAATCATTAGTATAAAAAGACAATCACGTAAAAATATACTATCATTTTTGCATCTACAAGTATTAGAGAATAATATACATTATCCAAATTATAGAAGTAAGATTTAACAATATCTTTATTTTTAATTTCAGGAAGGTTATCTGACCTCTCTATAATTCATAAGAAATACTTGTCTGAGGTATATTTAGAATTAACAAACTATGTAATAAAATTCTACTGTATCTATATTTCATCTAATTGGTCTATTTCTCAAGTCACTATTTTCCAAATACGTCTTCCCAACTCTACCCTAAACAAAACAAGGGTTCTCCCCTTCATTCAAATAATTCTTGAAACTCATTTCTCCAACAAAATTCTTCTAATAGTAGCAAATGTTTCAAGCATTTGTCACATCTAAACATGCAACCTTCTATTCTCTTTTCACCAACCTCGAATTCATCTATCATCTTCCTACTGTAATTCCATTAATTCATACATATATTTGCTGAATCTTTATCTCATTTTTATATGTTCATAGAAGTATAATATATCTCTTATTAACAAGCTCCTAGGTGTTAAAAGTTATATCCCTAACTCATTCAGTAAAGAATTAAAAACACATATAAGAAAGACTGAGCAAACAGATTTCAGAAAAAACTGGAAAGATTTACAGGAACTGATGCAAAGGGAAGTAAGCAGAACCAGGAGAACACTTACAAAGTAACAGCAATACTGTTCAGGATGAACTATGATTAACCTCTAGCTCTTCTCAGCAATGCTCCAATACAATTCCATAAGATTCATGATGGAAAATGCTATCCACTTCCAGAAAAACTGATGGAGTCTGAATGCAGATCGGAGCATACTATTTTAGTTTTTTTTATTTTTTTCAGTTTTTCTTTTTGTTCTATTTCTTCTCACAAGACTAATATGGAAATATATTTTATATTATTGCAACATATATATCAAATTGCTTACCATCTTTGGGAGGAGAGAAGGGAGAGAGAAAACTTGGAACTCAAAATTTTAAACAAATGATTATTAAAAATTGTCTTTATATGTAAATGAAAAAATAAAATACTATTTAAAGGGGAGAATTAAGCATTGCAGGGACTAAATGATGCTTGGATTATTACAATGTTAAACTTCTTGCTTAGCTAAGAAATTAATCAACAGAATGAGTTACAGTGATAATGCTTTTATTACATTAAATTTTATGTTAGGCACTTAAACAATGACCATTATTAAAACAGGCATGATAGTCTAAGTATAAAAACTTCTTGAATATAAAGTTTTTAAGGTTCAAATCAAGGAGAACCATAGATCTCTTTAGACCTTTTGGGAGATTTATGTATACTAGATGTAACAGGATAAGGAAGTGGGAAAAGAGGCTTTCAGCAATAGAAAAATAATAATCCTCCACTCCCTCCCATTCCCTTTAAATTTTGAAAACCTCACATAAGATTCTTAGATAAGGTTCCAAATATCATACAGTCTCAGAATAAAAGCCAAGTATCTTAGCTACATGTGGTAGTGAATAAGGGAAGAGAACTAAAAAACTATCAAATTAAGTCTAAAAAAAATAGCCATACAAAAAAATTTGCCAATATACGCCTGAAATACTTCTATAATAACAGTAGAGAAAAATTAAATAGCATTACAAAAAAAACCATATCAACCTATGAAAGCATATCGATTACACAGCTGATTTTGAGGGCTATTACAGACTGCATGCAGATTTTCCTGACACAAATATGTCAACCACAAAACTAGATACTTTATTTTCTATAAAATTTTTAAAGGATAAATAAATATCAGAGACAAATTCATCTTCTGCTAAATACATTTTAACCAATAAATTTATATGTCAAATATAATAGTGAAGACTGAAGAAAAAGAAAATTCACAAACTATTTCCTTGAGAATCTGTATCCTAGAGATGAGATAGAGATAGAGATAGAGATAGAGATAGAGACAGAGACAGAGACAGAGACAGAGATAGAGACAGAGATAGAGACAGAGACAGAGATAGAGACAGAGATAGAGATAGAGATAGAGATATATATGCCATCTTTCCTTTTTGTCTACTTTGAACAAAAACCAGAACTGGAACCAAACTGCTACTTCCACTCTCCACCAAAGTACTGATGTTTGAATATCTTTTGATTAACATAGTTATCCATGAAGGAATGATTAAATAGAACATTTTAAGTGTTTATTATGTACAAAACTGTGCTAAATGGTGCGGGGGATATTATGGAAAAGCAAAGAATCCCTCCTTTCAAAAACTCTTATAATTCTAATGGGGGGGGGGGGGGGACATAAGGAAAGTTTCAGATGCAAGTCAGATGGAAAAGTCCCATCATCCCTTACAGTGAAACAGCAAAGCCAATGATAATGCTTGTTCTTTAATGTCATTTGTACTGATAGTATCTATCATATTATAAACTAATGAATAGATAAATGGAGATTAATTTCAAGAATGTATCATGTACCAACATTTTCCCTTTATTATAGTATGAAATAATTCTGAATATTCCTCTCCATTAGTCTATCTACACACACACACACACACACACACACACACACACACACACACACGGAAAGTTTTTGGCAGTGTCATCAAATGTATGTGCTAATTAGGTCAGGTTATGGTTCCAAATTTGAAACCATGTTGCTAGGAAACTTCTCTGCAAAGAGAAGAGGAAAATTAAGTTAAAAGTCTACCTCCCACTCACCAAATTTAACTAAATTAATTCCATAAGCCAATTTACCTTAACTAGGCAACTTACTAATAAGTCAGTTGAGTAGCTCTGAGTCACTGAAACTATTTTTTCTATTAAAGCAGTTTAAGGTTACTCAAAGTGTACAGTTAACACTTGCAAACAATTTTAATGCATTTTTTTGTATGGAATAGAATTGTGTTAATGAAATTCCAGAGAGATTAAAGCTATCAACTAAACTTCCATGGTGTAATAAAGAGTTCTGAATTTGGAATCAAGGATCTGGGTTCAAAGTTTATCTCTTTTTTTTCCATTTTGTCATCTGCATGACCTTGGGCAAGTCACAATCTCCCTGAGTCTTAGTTCCTTCATTTCTAAACTGTAGGAAGAGAGGAGGGAGGGAAGGAGGGGGGGGGGGGGGAAGAGAGAGAGAGAGAGAGAGATATGGAAGGGGGAAAGAGAAAGGTAATCCCTTTCAGTTTTAGATTTATGATTCTATAAAACCCCAATCATTTCAGCTCTGTTGAAAGGATTTCTTGTGTAAAATGATAAAACTGAACAAAATGAACTAAGCTCCCTTCCTCTATATGATCAATAATAAAAATTAAAAGTCAACATCAGGCTTGAGTGATCAAAAGAGAAAAATACATCCAACTTGAAAATGTCCTTAGTTAAATAAAAATTGGGTAGATTTTAAATATTTTTAAATCCCTACAAACATATTAATCATAACTTGAAACTGAAATAAGGATGCTACATTCAGGTTAGTTAGGAAAATTTTAGATTTATGAAATCTTTCTAATCATAAATTAGTTATTGAAATTTAATATAAGTATAAATACCAATGAAACAAATCCAAACACTAATTTATGTATTATTGATTTTATGGGGGGGTAGAGTGTCCACTGCAATTAAAGGGATAGAGAGTATGATTTCACTGGTACAGACAGTTTTCAGATAAGCCAACTCCCTCTACCCATGCAATTTTGTATCTTTTCTGGGCCTCCTGGAGAAAGGGGCATTTAAATGACTTTTACAGTTACACAACCAGAGTGTGTGTGGGGGGGGGGGGGAAATCAGGACAATAAAGGATTAGACAAAAAAATTTAAATTTTTAAAAGAGGAATATTCAAGTAAATTCAACTTGACCCTTTCTAATCTAAACTGAAAATCTGACCTCCAATTGTTTTATAAAAATTAATATCTTTTACTTATGCAGAAAGGGCAGTTTGTCATTAAATAAAAAAAAGTTTTTGTTTTCCTCCTCAAAATAGTGGTGAAACAATTACTAACAAATGTTTATAGCTATAGTTAATATGTGGAAAAAAGTACTAGTTCTTGGGTCAAAGGATAATGGATTAAAATCTTATTACCTGTATGACTTTAAACAACTAAATTCAAAACCTCCTTGGACCTCAGTTTCCCTATATGTTAGATAAGAGTTGAATTAAATAAAATCTGAGGTACCTTCCAACTCTAGATTCATAATCCCAATGTGCAAAATATTACTACTTTATGATACTATTAAATCAAAAACTCCGTAAAAGTTCAGAAATTCTTTTTAAAAGGTTTCTTAATGCTGATAAGTCACATTTCTATGCCTGATTCCCTGGAAACCCTTTCAGGATGTGGTTGTTGTCCATATACAAATACAGATAGACAGACAGACAGACAGACAGACAGATAGATAGATAGATAGATAGATAGATAGATAGATAGATAGATGATGTATATATATATGTAGATAAATATAAACACACACATATATACATACTTTATACATTTCACAGTTTACCAATACAGAAGTCAAGAATATATCATACTTTAAATTACGACAAAGTGACAGTGAGAGAGACAGAGAAGAGAGCTCATGTGTACGAAAGAGTAAGAGCAATTCTACTAGACCTCCAACATACAAACATGCTTTTCAAAAGACATTTTCAGAACCCTGAGTTCCATTTAAAATACAAGTATCACAAGATCTAAACAGATTTTGAAATGCATTTTTATTATTAGGGAATCAAAGACTACTTCTCTATATACAATGCATACTAAACCATCTGGTTTAGTACCACACAGAATACAAGTTCACTCAATACTGAATTATGCTCTTCCCTAGAACAGTAAATTGACATTTGCTTGTATTATTGGTAGTGCTTTTAATACTTCATTTAAGTGTCAGAGAAGATGACAGGCATTGAGACTGTGGACTACCTGGCACCAAACTCAAGATCCAGGACCTTTCCTGAAATTCCCTACCTTCCACACACACATATACCCTAAAAATAAATAAATAATGTAGTTAATCTTCCCAGGCTCTGAGCCGAGATGTGAATAGTGTACAGACACTTTATAAATGAAGTCTGGGAGATAACCAAACCAAGACCTGAAGCCTAGAGTAAAATGAAGATGAAATTTTCCCTGCAACAAGGGAACATAAAAAGCCTTTTAGCAGTGGAAATATTCTTTCATTTGAGAAAAAAGAAAAGAAAAAAGGAGACCAAAATGTATCTTCTAGGTCAATCAGAAAAATCCCACCCCAAGCACAACCACCACTAGTACTAAACACTCTTGCACAACAGCAAGGGGAAGGAGGAGTTAAAGATTGGAGGAAAGAAGAAAAGGAAATCACATTTCCAAAATGGAAAAGAAGTAATGTTTTGATCTCTGCAGGATGACAACTTCATAGGCCATGCTCAAAAAGTTTCTAACTAGCTGGTCAACCAGGTATTTAAAGCTTAGACCTATCGTGATGAGTAACCATGAAGTGAGTCATATATGAACAGAAATCAGGCACAAGTGACAGACACTACAACACACCAACATCAACAGTAACTACAATCACATCCAAAATGCTAATCTTTCTTGTTAATTTTTTGCTTCCTTTTTTCAGGGAGAAGGAATTTCTAAAATGATTACGAATGAAAAATTTTTTCACTTTCTAGAAAAGATGAAAACTGGAAAGGATTGTGAGAACATATCTTTCTCCTACTGGTAAACATTTTTAATCTCTCTCAGGACAAAATGTTCAATATTTTCTTCCAAGCATGTGAGAAAACCATGTATATAGTATGTTGCATTTGAACAGTGAACATTGTGTAATATGATGGTATTGTTTAAAATGTAACTTTTCTTCCTCAGAGAGAAGAAAATATAGCACTCTCCTCTTCCCACATATCCATTACTCAACAGTCTATTTCTTGCAGAAATTGTTTAGATTTTAGTAATCTTTACAAATAAACCAAATCTTATTTATATATTAAAATTAGGGGGGCTCATGGAAGTACCCCCCCAAAGAGAGTTCTATCATTCAAATGCTCTGTCCTTACATCAATAAAGACGACTGGCCTTTGGTTTTGCCTTACTCAAATAGGCTAACATTATGGTGTTGCTTTTCTTTCAATGTAAAGGTTTGGAAGAGAAAAATGATAATAATAATTTTATCATACTGAGGTCAAGTCAGAAAAACTTCAGATAAATTCTGGGTACAAACTTAGCTTTTTAAAAAAGTATCCCCATATTTAACAATTGATGAATCTATTTGAAATATGAAAAGATTGCTAATATAGTTATTCCAAACTGTATTCATTGTAAATAATGAAGTTAAAAAGCTAACATGGATCTTCTCATCAAAGGCTTTGTCAAGCTCGGAGATGCCCAGTATACTAAAGTTACTATTATTGAGACATCAAGAAGATCTCTCTACTAACAGCTTTTTTTTTCCCTTTCCAGGTACATAAAACAGAGTAGCAAACAAAAATATGAAAAGCAAAAAAATTTGAGTGGGTTTTTTTAAGTTTCTATATTGAAGGAGGGGATTTGGAGGGGAGGAAAATGTTGGAGGGGGGGGGGGAACACAAGCTAATCAAATTGACCAGAGACTAAATGAAATGATTCACAGCACATCTAACCTTTAAGGGGTTGAAAAAATGCTCCTTTGTCACAGAGAAAAGAGAAAAAGACCATGCCAAGAAGCTTATACTTCATTTGAAATTCAGACCACATCTTAAGTTTGAACCTAAACACAATCCTGGGTTATTACTTTTTCTCTTGAAAGCAAGCCTTAGAACAAAGTGATTTGAGGAGGGAAGGAAAAATGTATATAAGCTGCTCAAAGACCACACAGATTTTTCTCTCACTTATTTTTTGTGGGCCTGAGAATTTTTTTTTTGTTTTACTTATTTCATTATAGGCATCCCTAAAGAAAATACATAAAGTGATCAAAGTAGGTATTTTGTTGAGGGAGGGTGGGGTTGTTCTTTTTTTAAGCCACCACTATGAAAACAAATCTTTCTTTTCCATAATAAAGACAGACACTATAAGCTTCAGGCCATATTAATAAAAAGAAGGCCAAAAAGAAAAAGGAAACACACCCTTTTAAACACAAAGCTCCACTTAGCATTCAGTAAGATATTAACATACTATCAACTCCAACAAAATAGTTTATAAATTGCTTAAAGACTCATGGGAGTACTGGTCCTGGAAGCAAAAGGATCTGAGTTCAAATGTGGCCTCAAACACTTAATACTCACTTAGTTGTGTGACCTTGGGCAAGTCATTTAACCCCATTGCTTTTAGAAAACCAAAAAAAAAGACTCATGGAAAATTGGGAAAGAAAATGAAGGACCAATCACAATTTTTGTAGGCTTCATCTTGTTATAAGTTCACAACCACCTCAAAGCATTCTGGGTTCAAATTTCCCTTAAAGACATTGTATTAACTAACAAGTGATAGACTTATGATCTTGTGCTTAGGATTAGGAATGATATACAATCTTTCAAAATCTCCATTCATTCAATTACCAGGTGTTTTGGACACACCCAACTTTGCTCACTTCTCTGAGTTCCCAGAAGTTTTATTTCCATCAACATTCCCTTTATAACAGCAAACTCTTATGAAATCATACCAGTTCAGTTTAGTCTCCAAAGATCATTACTTTCTGATTTTGCAGAAAGACTAAGGAAAAGCTGCAGAAGTATAAAGAAAAAACACTTTATTATGATGCCCCTAACCTGCAATCTAACATGTATGGGGGGGGGGGGGCTTTTTAAAAACATGCAAGAGTTTTACTTGAAAATGAAATTGGAAATGAATCATGTTATAAATGTGATAATCCCATATATGTCATATTCCTATCCATTAGATATTAAATACATATTAAACTACTGAATCTGAACGTCAAAATATGCAACCCTACAGAATTCACTATCAACCATACTCTATTAGAGTGACCTTATCTTTAATCTACAGGCCTGATAAGATGCCCTAACACTTACAAACTCAGCTCAAACAGTGACTAATGACCATTAATCCCCCTATCTCCAGTAATTTCCCCTTCATTTATCACATTGACATTTCACTTTACACAGTGAATAAACTTTAACAGAAAAGGTGAATCAAAAATAATCTCAAAGCAATCTGCAGCTATAAATTAAACTAAGGGACTCCTAAGAGCTGGGGGAAAAATAAAGAAATCAGATCTTGATACTTTTGATATGCATATTTGTTCAAGGAAAGGCAGGCCAGAGGGTGGCAGAAATAAACCTATTCAAACCCCCCCACCACCACAGACAAGTAAATTACTTAAACAGAAAAAGGTAAAAATGGGGGTTGAGGGGAGGAGGGTGTTAAAGATGAAGCAAAGAGTTTACTTACATTTAAATTCATTTACCTGTCCAGAGGGGTACAGTGGTCATCTGAACCACCCTAAATCATTTTTAAGAAACAACAGGCAAAAGAAGTTCCCCTTTAACCTCTCTCCATCATTCATTTGACCTCTGGTAAGTAAACATTTCTCAAGCTGTTGGGATTTTCTTGAAATCAACCAAGTGATTTTACACAGTGGGGAACTCTGAATTCTGATTTTCCAGCAATTACTCTGCTTAAGTAAAGTAACTGTTTGGAATAGTCAAAGACCGAAATGAGCTGCAAAAAAAAAAAAAAAATCACAATTGTTTCTTAAATATGCAAAGTTTGTTGCAACAACCACGGTAAAAATTCCCTGAAGTGTACTTTTTGTGTGGAGTGTCGTCCCCCCCTATAAAAAGGCTAGAAAGAAGAAACGTAAAACTTTTGATTGATACCAGAATCTTTCCAGTGGGAGGGGGGGGAGAGGGAGGGGAGCTAAATTTACCTCCCTTCCCAACCCAGTTTCTTTGGGTTAAAAAAACTAAAACCAAACAAATAAGACAATAAAATTCTCTACCAAAAAAGAAAAAGACTCCTGAAATGGTTCTTCAACCTTCTAGTACTTCACACACAGAGTATAATATTACCTTTAAAATCTTCAAAAATGATCAGAACCTCAACTTGACCACACCAAAGAGGAGTTCCTTTCCAGCTGTTTCTTTCATTATACCTGCCCTTCCATCGGAGGCATTTCTGAGCTGCGCCGAGGAAGGGCGACTACCAGAGGGAGAAGTTATTTCCTGCAGTTCCTTCTTGATGAGGCTTTTAATTACAGACTTGGTCTACATAAAACAAACGGCTAATAATCCCTTTTCTGCTCGTCGGGGGAGGCGCGCCAGGCTCCGAGGGCCGGCTTCGGGCAGCCCCGCGTCTGGCGGCGGCGCCTGTGCCCGAGCGGCGGGGTCCAGGAAAAAAGGGGCCCCCGTGCCGCCCGAAGGTCCCGCTGTTCTCCTAACCACTTTGGAAGGGGGGGAAAGGGGGGGTTTTATATTAAAAAAAAGGGGGGGGGGAACGTGATCTAAAAGCTTCAGGTAGCGGACCGGCTACGGCCAGACCCCGGACTCCGAAAAAGTGCTGCTGTTTGGGTGTGGAGAGGGGAGAATGGGAGCAGAGACGCGTTACCTGAGCAGAGACACAGCAATCCCAAGAGGTAGAGGTGGGCGGACTCCGCGATCATTGTCCCGGGGCGGCTGCCGCCAGCAGCCTCATGCCAAGCGGGGCGAACGCGGAGCCCCCAAACGCGCGGACCCGCACTTGCGCGCACGCACATACACACAAAAGCCGGCTGTGGGCGCCGCGGGCCGCGGCGGCAGGAGTGTGCCCGGGCCGCGGCCGGCTGCCCCCGGCGCGGACCCCGAGGCTGGCGCCCGGCTCTGGGGGGTGAGGAGCCCCGCGGCTCTCAGGGACCATCCAGGGGGGACAACAAAGGGCGGGCGCCCCGACGGCCAACAAGTTGCGGGCGGGCGGGCGGGCGGCGCGGGCCCTAGGCGGCGGCGGGGCAGCCTCCTCCCTGCTGCCCCATCACTGGGGGGACGCGGCGGGGAGCGCGGCGAGCCGCGGGGCGGGGGAGGCGCGCACGCCCCCGCGACGCCCCCACACGCAGCGGCCCCGCGCCGCCCGGACCATCGCCCCCTCGCCCCAGGCGGAGCAGCGCCCCCTCCGCCGAGACCTCCCGGACCGAAGCGGCGCCCCCCAAGCCTCCCAGGGGCGATGCCGGGCCGAGCCGAGCCGAGCCGGGGCGGAGCGGAGCGGGGAGCACGCTGGGGGCGGGCGCCGCGGCCGGGGCTCGCTCCGGCTCCGCCGCCGCCGCTCAAGTTTCTGCTCTCCCGGCGGCTCCGTGCTCCGCTCGGGCGGCGGGTGCCCCCTCCCTCCCCTCCCTCCCCTCCCGGGCAGAGCCGGCTTAAAGGGGCCGCGCCGCACACTCACCCGGGCCGGCCTAACCACTCCCGAAAATCCCTTTATTTATTTGTATCTCTAAACTTCAAGCGGCGCTGCAGTCCAGGGCCGCGGGGATCGGCCCCACGCTTGGAAATCCAAGCGTAACATGAACACACCAGCCCCCCATCCCCTCCCATCCTTCGACGCCCCCCCGCACGTTCCTCAAAAATGGAACCTCCCAGCCAAAGACTTCCAAAAAAAACCCCTCCCTGGTCCTACTTAACCCTTTCGTCGCCACTTCCAGCAGCATCTCTACTTCCCCCATTTCCCCATCCCTCCACCTTCTCAGCTAGACTACCTCCAAAAAGGGGGGGGGGGGTGGAGCGCTTATCATTCCAACCAAAAAACTCATCCCCATAAACCTGGAGGGGCTTAGGGGGTTGCTTCGATTGTTTTTTTCTATTCGCACCCCCAACAAAGTTTTGGGGTTTATTTCTAATTATTGACAACCCTCTAAAAAAAGAGAAAAAGAAACCCCAGGGGGCTATATCTTTTTTTTCCTGGTTCAGGACGTCCTGCTTTAACTGATCTGAATCTCAACTTAAAGCGGGCTTTGAAGAAGAATTTTAACTAGAGGAAAGTGATTAAGGAAGGAAACAATGAAAATATTCTGGACGTCTAGTGTCTAAATCATCTTGAGTTTTAGCCTTTCAAATAGAAAGTGTACCTCGATTGTTATTGTTCTTTTTTTTAAAACAGTTGGGGCCGTAGGGAAGAAAATGTAGAAAAGGAAGACAAACTACACAATAAATGCTGATGTAATTTAACAATTAATGTAACAGTGTCCCGAGGATAGAATTCATTTCAGATGTTTTGGTTTCTGCGGGTTCATCAGCGAGCTCAAATAAACATCCTTCCTTCCACTAGGAGATGGGGGAGAAAGGGGTGGGGGCGGGGAGGATAACGAGTTTACAGCTTCTATCCTCCAGAACTTTAAAAAAATAAAAGTTGAAAAGTAATTGAGATTCTTAATCCTAAACAAACTCACTGAAAATTCAGTAAACAACTTTGAGATAAGAATTGAAAACCTCTAAAGATTTTTTCTCAGAATTTAAGACCAAAATATCCTATGTAAATATTGAAAACAAAAGTTCCTCGAGTTGAACTTTTGTTAAAGAGAATGAGGAACATCACCTTTTTTTTTCTCTGATAAAACATCCATTTAAACTGATCGATATGATAGAGAAACAAACCAAGGAAGGCATCGTTTTTTTCTTTCTACCAAAGAGAGAAAAGAGAAGGGGGATAGGGGTGGGGGAACACCTAAATCCTTTAAATCCCCATAGCATCTAAATGCATTTTCTAAGGTCTCAAACTTTCCCTTGATAAAGGATACGAGCTTTTAAACAGAAAATAAAGCAAGGTGTCATTTAGTGTGATTACCTCAAATTGGGTTTCCTAATCTCCAGAGAATTAATACCTCCCAAAATATTCCATTTCTACTTAGCCTTTGGGCAGTGATTATTGGGAATAGGCAGGTAAACTGTGCTTTATTTCTGACAGTCTTTCTTTGTCGGGGTGAGAGAATTCAAATGAAATCACTTAGAAGAATTCACTCCTAAGCAATAAGAAGCCCTAGGCCCCATCCAAGTCCAGCAGACTTAAAATGAGCAGAGTCTAGTTTTTGCTAAACTGCTATCCTTCATCTCATCTGCTTCCAACTTCTTCCTTGCCTTTTCCAAGCTAATATCTCTTCAGGTTGGATGGGGAAATGAGATAGACAATTAAGTAGCTCAATTTTATGACATTTCCAACAGATTTCTAGAGGTAGGTCATCAGGTGATCACTATCCTTTTTGTGGCTGAACTCTAGGCCTCCTGATATATATATACATATATATATTCCTCTAAAACAGGCTTCAAGCAAGTTAGTTTATATTAGAGATAATAAAGCAAATAAACAATAATACAAAATAAAGTGTAAAAGTACCTAAAAAGACATAAAAAGCCTTCTAAGATTTCTAAGAAGGATGAAAAGAAAAGAAAGAAATGTTCTTATTTGACAACATAATAGGAACTCTGACAAAAGTAAGTCAAGCAACATTAATTCCGAAATGGTCCCCCTTGTCTATTACTGAACTCACTTCTGTTCTTTTCTGTACATTTTAAAATTTTCTTTGTTTATATTCTTTGCTCCTCTTTTTTAGTAAGAAGTACATCACCATCTCTTATTCCTCTCCTGAATCTCCCTTCTCTCCTCCAGAAAAGTCTTCCCTTGTAACAAATAAACATAGCCAAGAGAAACAAATACATGTGTTGCCCATGTCTGAACATCCACGTCTACATTTGCAAGCATCATTCTGTACCTCTAGTCAATCACCTTTCTGTGAAGAGAAAGAAGGTAAACCTCATCTTTACTTCTCTGGGATTATGGAATCATAGTCTAAAAGAAACCTCAAAGGACATCAGTTCAGTACCTTTAGTTTATACATAAGGAAAACAATTCTAGTTCTTCTCACTTTTACTCTTCACCAGTCTTCCCGGATTTCTTCAAGTCCATCACTTTCATTATTACTTATGGTAAAATAATATTCCATTCAACAGTCTTATACCACAATTATGAACATGATGTAAAGTGAACACATTTCACTAATTGATGGGCAATCCCCTCCTTAGTTTCAAGTCATTTGAACCACAGATCCACTAACAAGTAGCACATCAGTTGCATTGTCCACACTTCCAAATCACTTCCAAAAAAAGTCAAGTGTTGGTGATACAAAGAAAGGTCAAAAACATCACAGCTCTCAGAATCCAAGGTCTCATGGGAGAAACAACACATAAACAATTATTTAAGAACAAAATATGTACAAGATAAATTGAAGAAAATTTTGGAGGGAAGACACAAAGAATGAGGAAGAACAGGAAAGTCTTTTTACACGAAGTGAAACTTTAGCTGAGATCTGAAGAAAGCAGGAAAGACAATATGCAGAGATAAGCACGAAGAGAGTTCCAGTTATGGGAGACAACCTGTGAAAATTCACTGGAAAGGATAGGAATATCTTGTTTGAGGAAACAACAAGGAGACAAATGTCATCGAAACATGAATATATTGTAATCATTTAGAGGAACTAGGTGTAAGAAGACTGGAAAGGTAAAAAGGGAATGAAATTATAAAAAGGCTTTTAAAAGCCAAATAGACAACTGTATACTTAATCCTCGAGGTAAGAGGGAACCTCTTCAGTTTATATTGAATACCAAAGCTATGCTTTGCAAAGATCACTTTCATGACAGAATGGTGGATGAATTAATGTGGGAAGAGAATTGAGGCAGGGACACCAAGCCAAGGTCATTGCAAATAGTCCAGGCATGAGGTGAAACAGTTTAGCACCAAGATAATGGTAGTATCAGGCAAGAGGATATGAATAAGAGATACTAGGAAAACAAAATTGACAGGAATTGGAAACTGGCTGAATATGGAGAGTGAGAGAAAATGAGGAGACAAAGATGACATCCACGTTGTATGTTTGGATAACTGAGTCAATAATGCTATAGAAAATAATCAAAATGTTAGGAAGAGGAGAAGGTTAGGAGGGAAAGATAATGAGTCCAGTTTTGAACATGTTAGATGTAACCTACATATGTTGCATTCAATTCAACATACTTAATAATCATGAAAATGAGATATGAAATGAAGTCAGGAAGGAGGTTTAGAGCTGGATAAATGTAAATGAGAAAAATAGAGATAAAAATTTAATCTATAAAAACTGATTAAGATCACTAAGAAAAATTGAAGAAAAGGAGAAGAAAAGAAAGCCCAGAAAAGAGCTTTGGGGGATACCCACAATTAATGAACATGACTTGGATGATAAAGGAGAAGAATAACAGGTAGAAGAAGCAAGAGAGAACTGCTGTGTCCTTAAAATCTGAGGAGAAGAGAGAACAGAGGATAATTCAAGGAACAGAGAATAATCAATGGTGTTTAGAGCTGCAGAGTTCAAAAAGACTAAAAAGAGCAGTTTGGGTTGAAAGAAATCAGACCAGAGAGTTTTGAGAATTGAGAAGAAAGGAAGTAGAGGCAACTACTGTAGACTACCTTCCTTAGAAGTTTAGCTATGAAAGGGAAGGAAAATATATTATGATAGATTTGGATGAAGTGAAGGTTTTTGAGTATGGAGGGGACTTGGTAATGTTCTTGTCATCTTTGTCAATTTAATAGGTTTGAGGTAGAACCTCAGATATTTTAATTCATATTTTTCACCATAACTGAACATTAGGACCTTTCTTATTTTCTTCTTCTAACTACCAGTTCAAATTCATTCACTGCCATTAAGGAATAGATGTTCTTAATATATATTTTCCTTATTTATCTTAGATCTAAGAACTTTGCCAGATGAATCTTTATTTTATTTTTGCCCTGAGCATTGGAGCCAACCAGATCCCTAGTATATAGGCTAAAATGTTTGGAATATTTAACACAAGTCACTCTGTTAGCAGATACACAGCCAGTTGTATAAGAAAAGGTAACAATTCTCACATATTTATCTGAATGAAAAATTTTAAACTATTTTTGTACTCTGTATAGTGCAATCAGTAATATTGGAATATATGGGCAATTTAGTATTTACTGCACAATCACCATATGTCCAAAGTTATGCAAGATACTCATAGTAAGAAGAGTACAATTCCAAGGAGTTTATACTTTACTTACCCAATTACTTGCCCAATTAGCTTGAAATGATTAGAACAATATATAATATTATATAATCAAATTCCATTGAAATATAATGAAAATTTTAAGTGCTGCAGAAATTCAGAGAAGAGATTCTTGGGTTTGGTACAGAGAAGCATCACATTATTAAAATATCTAGCAACATCCCTCAGAAGCAGCATTGGATAGAATGCTGAGCCTGGAGTCATGAACATCTGAGTTCAAATTCAGCCTCTGACATTTACTAACTAGATTTTAGGCAAGTCACTCAACCTCTGTCTGCCTGAGATTTGATACTTAAGTAAAATAGCGCCACCTTCCAGGGAGATTGTGAGCATCAAATGAAATAATACTTATAAAGTATTTAGTACAGGGTCTAGCACATGATAGGAACTTTCTAAATATTTGTCACTTTCCTTCCTTTTTTCCTTTTTCCTTTCCTTCATTACTTATTTTCTTTCTCTTCATAGGAAAGTACCTTCTTTTAATCTATTCTCCTCTGTTCTAAAATGCTACAAAGTATTTTGCTTTCTCTGGGTGGTTTTGACATGGATTTATATGACCTCACTTAGGACTAAAAGAAGAATAGAATTTCTAGGGAACTAAACCACACTTAGCAATCTAAGGAGGCAGTTTGACTAGAATATTGGAATCAGCATCAGGAAGATCTGAGTTCAAATTCTATCTCAGATACTAGCTATATGATCTTGGGCAAGTCACTCATTCTTTGTTTACCTTAATTTCCTCTTCTGTAAATTTGGGATAAATTAGCATCTACTTCCCATGGTTGTTGTGAGGATAAAATAAGATATATTTGTAAAGTGTTTTACAAACATTAAAATGCTACATATATGCTATTTATATTTAAGGCACTAGCAGCCATATTAATTTTGTCAACAAAGGGTAGAAGTTGTTTCTTCTGTTTTCACTTCATCATAAGATCCATTCTCACTTGGCAAGAGCAGTTCCTTGCTAAAACTCAATCTATTGTGAGCTCTGGTGGCTTTGTGGTCTCATAGATGTGAGGGTATTCCCTCAAACAGTACAGACTGCAACTATAATGGGAGTAAGCATTGCCTTGATATCCTCCTCCAAAACTGAGTCAGTTCTAGCAGACTATGTACTGTATTTCCCTGTGTATAAGATGCACCTTAATTTTGGGGCTGTAAATTTGAGGAAAAAAGTTATTATATAAAGTTATTGAACTGAAGTTTTATTCATCATAAAATTCATACAACTCCTCATCACTGTCAAAACTCCCATCCATTAGCTTGTCCTCATCTGTGTTTGATGACAAATCAAATGTCTTTGGAGAGACTCAGATTGCTCTCCTGCCTGTGTTCTGGTCTGTGGTTGACCACAAGCACTCCATGGACAAGTCTGCTGCATGTACACCTGCTTACTCCAATTCCATTTCATGAACTTGAAGCATCATTTATGTCCTCCTTTGAAATCAGTAACTTCTTGTTCATCAGCAATTCTTCTTGCCTCTTGCTGAAACATCTTTGTGGATACAGAAATCCCACTTGCCCCTTGCTCTTCAATCCATAGCTTCAATTCCCTCTCTAAATCAGGCCATTTTGTTGACTTGCCTCTCATGGCCTTCTTCTGCCATGGCATTTCTTCTTCCCATAGCCAGTCTCGATTGTTTTCTCAATTGGATGAGGACCAAACTGTTCAGCAGCATGATTTCCATTCACTTTTGCAAACTAGATCACTTTTAACTTGAATTCAGCACTGTACAAAAATCTTTTCTGAGCCATTTCTGGGCAGAACGTGGCAAAATGTAATCTAATATACTGGTAACAAATGCCAAACAATGAGCACAAAGACAACAAGCACAAAAAAGCAGAAAATGAAAGTAAAATATCTACAACCACTGCATGAGATGCTCACAGTTTTTAGACCCCAAATTCTTTGAAAAATGGTGCCTCTTATACATGGGTAAATAAAGTATGTCCTAACTAACCCCTTGGTTCTTGATGCTTTAAAATGATGCAACAAAAACCTGGTGACCTCTTAGTTTTCATCCATCCAGGATGACAACGGGAAGTAGATAAAAGCACATTTAAAAGAAGATTCAGCTTCTGTTCGCTCATTCTTTTTCCTCTACTTGTCTGAACATGTGACTTGAAACTCCCTCTCTCTTGAGGATGCATCTATATCAACCATGATTACTCCAAATCTGATATAGCCCATGATTATTTAGATTCCTTCTGGACCTTGTCTACATGCAGGTGATTCCCCCCTCCCTAATTTAAGTTCTCTTCTAATTATACCCTCCTCCCTTTAGAATATAAGCTCCTTGAAAGGCACAGATTGTCACTTTTTGTTTGTTTGGATTTTGCAAGGCAATGGGGTTGTGACTTACCCAAGGTCACACAGCTAGGTAATTATTAAGTGTCTGAGGTGGATTTGAACTCAGGTCCTCTTGACTCCAAGGCTGGTGCTCTATCTACTGCTCCATCTAGCTGCCCCTATCAATATGATTTTGTGCATCTTTTGGGTAATAAAGATAAGGCAAGTGTTACGTATTCCTACTTTAATAATTATACTTCTATGAACTAGGATTGAATAAATCAATCAAAACTATTGAATTAAGTGTGAACAATTTAGTTAATGGACAGGCATAGGGTATGGACAAGAGAGAGAACAGAAGGTTCAACACCATTGGATGAAATAGAATAGCTTAGAAATGGAACATTTCAGTAGTTATTTAGGACAGAAGAGTTCTAGTCAAGTCCCTAAGAGGGAATCCTTTGGGGATATATGAGTGGAGGTGGGAGAATAAAACCTCTATGTCATTCTCATTTCCCTCCGTTGACCAGAAGTAAATCTTTCAAACTTAGAAAAGTCTAGAAGATTTGCAGTTCATACCAGTATCCTTACAGGAACTAATCCTAGTTCAGAACTAATACTTCTTTAGAGAAGGGTAGTAAGTGCCCCACCTGCCTTGGACTCATAGGTTCTGGGTAGTTATACAATCATTCATGCTTGCCCATCTTATATAACTTTTTTCATAGGTTACCATGGCTAAATAATCAATAATGACCAGCTTACTGATTAAGAAGCTCAATATTTTTAGCAAGGCTTATCCTTTGAAAGCAGATGTAGTCTATTACTGGAATTACTATATGACATGCCACAGTTGATTAAGAAGTCTTTATAATTCTTTGTAGCAGTCCTCTAGATGCTATATCAAATGACTTTTATCTCAGTTCCCCTTCTTAACCTGTTGATCATCTCCTCTTGAATGGTCTCTCCTTTCTTAGTTTTTGTGGTATTCCACTCTCTTGGTTCTCCTACTATCTGTCTGACTCTTTCAATGAATTTTCATCCATTTAACACCAACTAACTGTGTCCCCTAAGGCTCAGTCCTGTGCTTTCTTCTCTTTTTTTTCTTTATACTATCTTGATTGGTGATCTTATAAACTCCTATTTTTAAATTTATTTAAGGCAATGGGATTAAATGACTTGCCCAAGGTCACAAAGCTAGGTAATTATTAAGTGTTTGGGGTCGAATTTGAACTCAGGTCCTCCTGACTCCAGGGCCGGTGCTCCATCCATTCACAACCCAGCTGCCCCAACTTCTATGGTTTTAATTATGATCCCTATGCAGATGATTTCCATAGATGATCTTTTGCTCCAGTTTTTCATCACTACCTGCCTACTGGACATTTTGAACCAGATGTTTCATGGGTAGTTCAAACTTAACATGTATAAAACACAATTCATAATCTTTCTTTTCCCCCCAATCTACCTCATCTAAATTTCCCTGCTACTATTAACCGCATTAATCTTCTTACTCCTCATAATCTTGGTGTCACCTTTAACTCTTCATTTTCTTCACCCCAAATTTCCAGTCAACTTTCAATTCTTGTCATTTCTGCATTTACATTTCTTGTATATGTCCTTTTCTCTCTGCTGGCTCAATTACTACCCTGGTTTTAATCCTCATCAGTTTTAACTTGAACTATTGCAATAGCCTTCTCTATGTTTTTTTTCTTGGCTTCCCCTACTTAAAACATCCTCCTCACATCTATCATACCTGTCAGGTAAATTTGAGGTTAAATATATTTTTAAAATGAGTTTGGTAATCCAATCACCTTTATAATATTGTGTTTATATGAAAAAATGTTTGTTTCAATTTTCTTATAAATATATATTTTAGAATGTAATTGTTCATAAGTTGGCATCTATGTTACAAATTTAAATACCAATCTTATAAACTTATATTCATAGGAAACTACAGTTTAAGGAATTTCCTATTAAGTTGATTATGATCTATGGCTTAATAGGTGAATCCTAGAGAGTTACCTGAGTGATGTTGAGGTTAAATGATTTGCCCAGAGATAGACAGTTGGAACTAAGCATCACAGGTGGGATTTGGACCTAGGACTTCTTAACTTCAAGACTCTCCCAAGCCTAAAATTCTAACCTTATGGCATGCTTACTATTCTTATTTCTTTTATCTGATATGAGGAGGAAAGTACATATTTCAATACAGAATTACACATTTTTTTAACCATTGGTAGCTAATATTGACCACCTTGCATACATTTCAGTTAATAAGGCAAAAATTTATTATTAATTTTTTTGGTATTTGCAAGACAGTGGGGTTAAGTGACAGGCCCAAGGTCACACAGTTAAGTAATTATAAGTGTTTGAGACTGGATTTGAACTCAAGTCCACCTGATTCCAGAGCCAGTAATCTGTCCACTGTACCACCTAGCTGTCCCCAAGGAAAAATTTTTTAAGAACTATATCTATCAAAGGGGCAGTTAGGTGGTGCAGTGGATAAAGCAACGGCCCTGGAGTCAGGAGTACCTGGGTTCAAATCCGGTCTCAAACACTTAATAATTACCTAGCTGTGTGGCCTTGGGCAAGCCACTTAACCCCATTTGCCTTGCAAAAAAAAAAACCTAAAAAACCCCCAAAGAAATATATCTATCAGGGTGGCTAGGTGGCATAGTAGATAGAGCACCAGCCCTGGAGTCAGGAGTACCTGAGTTCAAATCTGGCCTCAGACACTTAATAATTACCTACATGTGTGGCCTTGGGCAAGCCACTTAACCCCACTGCCTTGCAAAAAAACTAAAAGAACAAAAAAACAAAAAAACAAGAAATATGTCTATTGTTAGCAAGCACCATTTGCCACATTTGTCTGAGTAAACTTCAATGTTTAACAAACATTTTTTGACAAATGTCTTACTTAGTCTCACATATCTCAAGCAATGTAATATTTTAGAAGAAACTGATGTTCACAGATATTGTATGAAATCACACAGTTAATGTTGAGACTAGAATCCAAACTTTTTTGTTTCAAATTTGAAATCCAATGCACTTTTCCCCTTCATTATGAGCCCTCTTAAAGAAAGGAAATTCAACAAGTTCCTTTCCTGCTGATTATTTCAGAAACACTTTTTATGAATGTTACTATCAATAGGTAAATTAAGTAGTTCAATTCTTAAATTGTGACATTTCTTATTTTTTTAATTTAGTATAATTGAGGAGTGATGGCAAGAAAAATGTCTTCAGAAAAGTATTTCTCTAAATATAAAGGTTGCCCTAATATTCATAAAGGCTGTGATCTGGGGAACAGAACCAGTTAATCTAATTAGAGTAAAATAATATAGGTTATCTAACTTTCCATACCTCACAACTATGACAAATCAAAGAAACTACTATAAGTTTAGTTGCAACTAATTCACTGACATGATCATGAAAAGAAGTAATATGATAAACTTCACAAGATCATCCAAACTAAGACAAAATATACCTCAATGCACAATAATTTCAGTGTTAAGAAAGACATAGAAGAGAGCATGAATAACAATGTTGGAAAATTTAGTATTGGATCAAGAATTTATAAAGACTAAAGACTTAAAGGATTTTTCAGAGCTCTCATATATACATATCATAGATACTTGGAAATTAGATAATTTTGGAGTCATTCTATACTGCATATCACATAGCTAATATGTGTCAAAAGCAGGAATAAATTAAGGTTTTCCTGGCTCTAAGATTAGTTTTATCTTTTATGTTATGCTGCCTTTAATGAAAGTAAACTAAATATATGCCAATTATATTGAGTAGATGAAAAATTACTTTAGAGAGGGAGGTTTTAGTAGCTGGGGGAAGAAGGAGGATTAGGAAAGGCCTGTTGCAGAAGTTGGCATTTGAGTCAAACTTTGATGGAAGCCAGATATTCTGAAAGGAAGAGTGAGGAGAGAGAGGGAATTCCAGGTTGGACAGCCAATGCAAATACACAGAGACAGGACATGAAGTGCTGTGTATGAGTAATAATATACACCAATATGGCTGAATTCTTGAGCATATAGAAAGGGATAAATTTTAAGAACAGGAAAGGTGGGGCAAAGCCAAGATGGCAGAGAAAAGGCAGTTACTCTTGAGTTCTCACCCAAACCTTTATGAACAGCTTTAAATAATTCCATAAAACAATTCCTGGAGCAGCAGAACTCACAAAAGATTGAATGAAATAATTTTCCAGAAAAAGACAATTTAGAAGGTCAGCAGGAAAGGTCTGTTTCATCTAGGAGAGAGTGTAGCACAGAACAGCACAATCTGCAATACCAAAGACCCAGACCGGGCAAACTGGGAGAAGGTCTTGGGAGCCACTGAAACAGCAGCAGCTGCTGCTGCTTCCAGAGCTCTCAGCCCATAGATGATAAAGGGGTCAAACAACTGCTCAGAAGGAGAGTATAGGGTCTCTTTACTAATACTGAGGCAGTACTCTATTGTTTGGCACATACTGGAATCCAATATACAGTCCCTGGTGGCAATCTCAGGACTAGGAGAG
The DNA here is from genome assembly GCF_037893015.1 of Macrotis lagotis. Lineage (NCBI taxonomy): Eukaryota > Metazoa > Chordata > Mammalia > Peramelemorphia > Peramelidae > Macrotis > Macrotis lagotis. Next base: position 201,649,027 of record NC_133663.1, read on the forward strand.
AGCACTAACAAATCATAACTTGTCGAAGTGGAGCAAGGACCTTCATCAAGTTTGTGGTTTCTTGTAGACTAGCACAGAGGCCAGGAAACTAGTAAACACACCTTTCCTTAGATCATACTACCTAGAAAAAAAAAAGGAAAATTTACAGGTCCCTAGAATTATCTCTGAAAGCAGCTGCACAAAATCACTGGAAAAGGTAACATAAAAATTGACTGAAGAAAGCAATACTTTTAAAAGTAAAATTAGCCAAGTGGGTAAAGAAAACAATTTCTTTAAAAGCAAAATTAACCAACTGGAAAAGGAAACACAAAAACTAATTGAAGAAAATACAACCGAAAAAATTAGAATTGGACAAGTGGAAATTAATGACTATGAAACATATCAAGATTCCAATCAAACAATACCAAAAGACAGGAAAAATATAAAAGAAAATATAAAGTAGCTCTTAGGAAAAAGTGTCCAACCTGAAAATATACTTTTAAAAAAAGGATTATACTGGGTATAGAAGACAGAGACAGAAGATGGTAAACAAAACCACAAGAAAAGACACAAAGGACCTATTATAGTAGAGGGAAAGAGGGGAAGGTGTGAGCTTTGAGTAAATCTTACCCTCAATAGATTTGACTCAGAGGGAACAACAAACATTCCCAAATGGATTTAGAAATTTAAGCAACCCTATAAGAAAGTAGGAAGGGGAAAGGGAAAAGGAAGGGGAGAAAGGGATAAACTGAAGGAAGGGAAAAGACTGGGGGAAAAGTAAAAATGCTATTTTTCCAGTTTTTTCTTTTTTAAATTTATTTTTATTAAAGATATTATTCCAGTTTTCACAGCAGCTTTCATCAGATAGTGAGTTCTTATCCCAGAAGCTCAAATCTTTGAGTTTATCAAACAGTAAATTGCTATAGTCATTCATTATTGTTTCTTTTGTTCCTAAGCTAATCTATTAAGCCCTATGCTTTTCTTATCCCTTTCCCTCCTACTTTCCTGTAGGGTAAGATAGATTTCTATCAATCCCCAAATTATTATTATTATTATTATTATTATTATTATTACTATTATTATTATTTTAGGTTTTTCCCGCAAGGCAATGGAATTAACTGGCTTGCCCAAGGCCACACAGCTAGGTATTTATTAAGTGTCTGAGGCCAGATTTAAACTCAGCTACTCCTGACTTCAGGGCTGGTGCTCTATCCACTGCATCACCTAGCTGCCCCTCCCAAAAATATTATAATGAAATTCCAGAGCTCCCAGGTCCAGGAGAAAATATCACAAACAGCCTAAAAGAATTAAAGTATCATGGAGTCACTGTCAGGTTAACCCATGTTTTAGTACCTTCTACCTTAAAGATCTTCTAAAAGATCAGAGGACTTGACAAATGATATTCCAAAGAGCAAAGGATCTGAGATTACAACTATGAATCACCTATCCAGTAAAACTGAGTATAATTGTTCAGTGGAAACATGGACCTTCAATGAAACAGAAGAATTTCAAACATTTCTGATGAGAAGACCAAAGCTGATTTGACTTGACTTCCAACTATAAGATTCAAGAGGATCACAAGAAAGTAACTAAAAAATTGGAAATCATAAAATGGACTTAAGGTTTAACTGTTTATATTCCTACATGGGATGATGATATTTGTAATTCATAAGATTTTTTTAGGGCAGTTACGAAAAGTTTTTACAGGAACAAGTATGAGTGAATATGAAGAGTTGATATCTAAAACTAAAATTAAGAGATAAGAGAGGAATGCACTGCAAGAAATGGAAAGGAAAAGTAGAATGGGGTAAATAATCTCATAAAAAGACAAGAAGGTTTTTTTTGGGTTTTTTTTTTTACAGAGGAAAGGAGGTATATGAGGATGACTGAGTGAAACTTAGTCTTACCAGAATTGACTCAAAGAGGGAATAACATACAAACTCAGTTGAGTTTAGAAATCTATTTTACCCTACAGGAAAGAAGGAGGGATTGGGATAAGAGAAGGGGGGTGGAGCTCAATAGAAGGCAGAACAGATTGGGGGATCGGTAGTCAGAAGCAAAAAAGAGAAGAGCTACAGGGTGAAAGGAGAGAACAGAATAAATGGAGGGAAAAGGCTGGAAGGAAATACAGTTAGCCAAAGTAAATGGGAAAAATCTGAAGCACGGGCTATAAAATCATGCATACCTTTTGAACTAACAATATCACTACTAGCTCTATATCCTAAAGGAGGTTATAAAAATAAAAGGAAAAGGATATATATTATTTAAAATATTCATAACAGCCCTTATCTTGTGGTCAAGAATTAGAAATTAATGGAATGCTCATTGATTGGAGAATGGCTGAAAAACTGTGATTATCATGGAACACTATTGTGCTATAAGTATAGTGTATAGTGTGTATCAGTTTACTCACCAATATGGGGAGGGGGGAGGGAAGAGAGTTAGGCAGAAAAATAGGGAACTCAAAAATCTTACAAAAAGATGAATGTTAGAAACTATCTTTGTATGTAATTGAAAAATATAAAACAAAATAACATTAAAAAGAAAATACATATTAAAAATTGTTTTTACATGTAACTGGGAAAAAGTAAAATAATAGATAATTTTTTTAAAAGAAACAGCAAAGTTAAGAAGGGATCAGATCATGAAGATATTAAATGCCACAGATTTCGTATTTGAACTTGGAGGTAATGGTCACTGGTATTTGTTGAGTAGTAGAGTAAGGTGGTTAGACCTATCCTTTAGAAGAGTCATTGGTAGCTGAACCTGGAAACAAGAAGATTCATCTATCCTCAGACATAGAAGTGTTTTCCTAGTGACTTAACCTTGTTCTCAGTTTCCTCATCTGTTAAATGATCTGGAGAAGGAAATGGCAAACCTTTTTCCAAAAAAAAAAAAAACAACCTATGGACATGACTGAACAACTACACCAAGCAAGGAAATCAAAGGCTATAGGAAGTTCCATGAGATGTTAAGAGCTCCCTGCCCAAATCTCAAAGTTGCTTTTATTATCTTTACAATTCAAAGAGCTCAAATATAGGTATTAAATCAGTTCACTTGGAGACAAAGTTAATTGAAACTGTCCCAGGTCTTCTTAAAATAACATCAGGAGGAGTGGGAGAGGAAGGGATTAACTCATCTCCCCAGTTTCCTTCCTGGCCCATTACACTCACTTTCTTACCTCTGGTTGTCCAAATCCTAGGAGTCCAGAGTTAGAAAAGTCAGCTTTATAGCACAGTAACTCCCACCATCTTATCCTTACAATAAAACTGAGAAAAATTCATTAACAAACCTATAAAGGGTCCTACCAGGTTTAGAGAGCTAATTATGGAATTTTCAGTGTGACCATTTATACCTAGCAAATACTGTAAATTAGGGTTTGATATTGTTTTGTTGATTGTCCCTATAGATTTTAAAAAGTGATGGAGAAAATGTTACTAATGCAGATTTACCTTAAAAGTATGTTATCTATATTTTTTTCCTGTGGAGAGTAGGTTGATAAACATTTACCAGCCTTCCTCTGGTCCTATTTTCTTTGCTAGGCTGACTAGATCATACTGTTTCTGACCTTTTCAGCTAGAATATTCCAGAATAATCACAATAAGAAGCTCATGTATCCATAGATATAACAAAAATATAAGAAAATATAGGTATAAAATATAAAATTTTAGCTAATATTTGAAATAAAGAAATGTGTTTGCTATATTATGAAGGGAAATTTAGTAATGATTGTGTTTCTTTAAAATTAAACACTTCTTAAAGTACTTCAGAAAATATAGTTTCATTTAATTAAAACATACAAAGAACATTGGGAAGAAATAAAGTATTTATTTTCATTTTAAAACATGAATCATTTACTCTTGCTTTCACATTTCAATTTTGTCATGTGTCTATGAAATAATATAAATTATAAGAATAATGAAATATAATTCATATAAGTTGTGATCATACCGTTTCATAGTTAAGACTTTCTTTAGGCAGACCTGTGATGTTAAAACATATACCTTTTCTTTAATTCTACTGCTGTGTTTTGTAAAAAAATTTTTTTACATGTGCCTTTTGGAAATACTTTCAAGAAATATTTTTAAGAATAAAATATATTTAACTATGTTGTAATGTTTTAATTGAATTTAATTCAATCCCACCTTTTGCTTTGTTTGAAAATATTTTTTACCTGAGTATTAAGACATATCTTGCATTGCTACTTTAAAAATCATATTTTAGGTAAACACATTTTTAAACATGAACAGATTTGATCATTTGGAGGTATATTTTGCATTGCAGAAAATGTCACAAGTCTTGGTATTAGAAATTACATGTTAACTTTGAGTAGGTTTACAGACTTTCTAAAAAGGAGCTTAAACTAGGTAATATAAGCAATATTGAAAATTTATGCCATTTATTTTATGGTATATCAACATTTCCTTATCTAAAAGCCTATAGATAGTGTTAATTTAGATCTGTAATGCTAAATATAGTCTTTTAAGTCTAGCAGTTTTACCTTGACCAAGCACTTGGTCTAATTAATTAAAGACCAAGTGTTTATTCTGTATTTAAATATCCAATATCCTACGGTTCTTGTTGAAAAACAAGCTACTGCTGTAAGTTGACATAAAATATAAACATACTGACTTAACAACATGGATAATTATATATTTTCCCAAGGATCTAATCACCCTTCCCCAGTATTTTTGTCACATTCCAAAGAACCTATCTAATTATGTCACCATTATCTTGTCTGTACTATTTTGATATAATCTGCTCTTCTGAACTTTCTATCACTATCTAAAATTGTGAAGTTGTTACATTCAAATGAAAAGTTAGAATTTCAATAATGAACAACAGTATCTAATCTACCCTTATCATATTTATAACTCAGATACTCTTTCTTTTTTGGACCTTCTAAGGTACTTCATCAACCATTAAGACCATGACAAAAAAAAAGAATATTCTTTGTATTTTAGCAGATTAAAATTATTCTTTTAAAAAATATTATTTGTTATTTGTAAAATTAAACTAGAATAAATTAATTCAGGGATTAGTCTTTCTACTAAGATCATGAAATATATAATAAAATGCATCTTTTGTGTGAATATATGCACTAATATTGATTTTTAAAAAACAGTCCTTTCAAGGGGTCTTGGTTTGGTTTGTTTTTTTTTCAGGTTTTTGCAAGGCAATGGGTTTAAAGTGACTTTGCTCAAGGTCATATAGTCAGGTAATTATTAAGTATTTGAGGTCACATTTGAACTCAGGTTCTCCTGACTTCAGAACTGGTGCTTTATCCACCACTCCACCTAGCTTCCCTAGGGTTCTGATTTTTAAAAAGAAATCATACAAATAAGGATTTTTCTATACTAGTAAAATAATAAAATAACATGTTAGGAAAGGACTAAACTTTTAGATTTTGATAATTATCCACAGCTTTATCCTAGTATAGTTGAAAACCAAAGTTCTTATTATAAAATTGATGAGTGTTTAGGTTCACACATCTCTTTCTTAAGATTATTATTTGTTTTTTCAGGGAAGCCTTTTGCTTTATTTATGACCGGTTATTAAAGAAAAAAATCTGTTTGTATTTCACAAGTAACTTGAATTTCACAAGTTTTCACAAGTTTTCTATTTCTCACTTAGCTAAGCTCTAACAGTTTTTTTTTTTTTATTATGGGGAAGTAATCAAACCATAAGGCTTCCCTTAAACAACTTACTTTCCTAAGGAGAGGTACAAATGCAGGCCCAGTCCTTTAATTTGCTAATTGCTCTTTCCTCTTAAGGACAGGAACTTTAACTATATTATTAGGCAATTCTCATCACTATTTTACCTATGAGTATGTTAATATTTGCAGATATTAACATAAATCTTGCTGATCTAGAGAAACCATATATCATCCAAAATAGAGTCCTTTGTTGATAGGGTCATTTTCTCTTCTTTTGCTTTTGACCTGCAATTTAATAGAAACTAGAAGGGAGACTCTTTACAACAAAACATTTAATTGTATCCTTCTTCTCTAGGGAAGTATGAATGGGGCAGCTCTTAGCTTAGACCCGGCTTTACTAATCCATAAATGACACTATTAATTTCCCCAGGGCAGGAGCTTCTCTTGTATCAGATATTTATTTGATACCTTCATTATTTGGATGGAATACTGTGAATTCTAAAGTCTGGTATATTATTATTGAAATATAAGTAAGAAAACATAGGCAAAATCTCAAGTAGGCTTTTTTTGATTTCTCACTTTTTAGATTCTTATGTTGCTGTCATCTATAAACAAGTGTGTGTTTAATGACATTTTGAGATATGTACATATATATATTTATATGTGATATGTATTTTGTGTGTGTATATATGTATTTATGCATATATACTTGTGTGTGTATGATCTGTCTTCATATTTTTAGGACACCCAGTATTACTGAGAACTATCTCACTGTAAACATTATCTTAAGATTATTTAAATTATATGAAATGTTCATATATTTAAATTAAAATAATGAATAATTGTGATATGCAATTAGTGAATTGTCACTGAATTCTTTGAAACAAATATTTTTCAGCAATGATGTAGTGTTACTTTCAAAGTAAACTCATAATTTCTGTATTCTTGGAGGCAAAGGTATAGGAAAGCTAACAAAAATGCTATAATCAAAGCATGCCTAACGTGCAGTAGGTATTTAACAGGCAACAGTTTTATTAAAGGGGTGTATTAATCAGATGAGCACTTCCAAGAATTAAATAATATATTACAAAGGAAAAAAATACCTGAATAATATATGAAAGATCATTTAAAGTTATTATTATTAAGAAATATTTTGTAGGATAAAACTAGTCCACACTTTTTTAAAAAACAATAACTCAACCACAAATATTTGAGTGCATTTTTCCCTGTGAATAACTTTATGATTGCTTCCAGTAGTGTAATTGAGCTAAGTGAACTGATTTGAGGGAAATTCTTTGTAGGTTTTTCATATTGTAAAAGGAAATAAGAACAAATTTTCTAACAAGAAATACAAAAGGCATATTATATATAATATATTCACAATATTTATTCCCAGCAACACTATGAAATTATGGATTTTAATTCAAAATTCAAAAACAAGTGACCAGGGGCAATTAGGTAGTGCAGTGAACAGAGCATCAACCCTGGAATCAGGAGGACCTGAGTTTCAATCCAGCCTCAGACACTTAACAATTACCTAGCTATGTGACCTTGGGCAAGTCACTTAGCCCCATTACCCTGGAAAAAACAAACAAACAAACAAAAGAAACAAATCCAAAGGCAAGGGAACACAATTTACACAGAGACAAAGCTTATCTGTTTCTGAATAAATCAGGTATCTCATTATAATTTGTCAAATTAAATAAATGATTACATAAATATTGTCTTAGCTTTTATTTGGACAGAGTGATCTATCTCTGAAATATGAAAATTTGATTTTTATTTAACTTGTGAATATCAAAGACTTTTATTGCCTATATAGGCAAGAGTATTATGGTGTCACCTAGTAGATTATGAAAAATGTATAAAAAATACATAAAATGACACATACTAACTAAAAACCTTGAAAATAAACAAATTAACTTTTCTTGATCAATTTTTGAGAAGCTATTTGTATCCTATGGAAACTATAAACAAGGAAGAAATTATAGTCAAAATGATATATCTAAAAATTTTGTAAGTATGGCTTAATAAGAGCTTAGAAAATATTAGTTTGATACTCTTAGAACATATCTCCTCTTAAATGGTGAGAATATGCATCTAAAAATTAGCTTCGGTAAATTATGTTTTACTAGATGGGCCATTTCTCAGTCATAGAGATCATCCAACTACTGGTTGTATAAAGACATCTATTTATTAGAGGAAAAAAGACCCAGCTTAGTAAATCCTTACAAAATTTATTCTCTGCTGATGCAAGTCTACTACCTTTCTATTTTGAGGCATTACTGCAGTATTTAAATAAAATAAACCTAAAGCATATGGTTTGATGCTGGATGGGAGTATTTTTAATCAGTACATTTATGTAGAACCAATAATAGTTTATCTCTAAATAAAAATAATATTAACCCCTACTACCTTCATTTGTAAATTAATATACACAAAATTTAATATTCACATTTCTTATAAGTATTCTGAGAATGTTACTTCTCTCCCTCTCCTACCAACTCAAGATTTCCTTTATAAAATGATGTGTATTTTTTACCATACCTCTTTTCTTGGTAATTTGCAAGTTTTTCTTCCAGATCGATTCTCAAACTTATATTTAGGTTATCACAAATACTACTCCAGTTTTCTAGTTTATTTTGATGATTAATATTTATCCCTACCATTAAAAATATTCCATTGCCTTCATTATTGTTTCAGTGTGACAGCAACAAAAGTTAATTTCTATGATTCTTTTCAGGTAAGATTCAAATCATTTCAATAGGAAATAGTTGCATATGTGTGTGTTTGTATATTGTGTGTGTGTGTGTGTGTGTGTGTGTGTGTGTGTGTGTTTAAGTAGATAATAATGCCCTCCACTAATTAGACACTGATTACTATAGCTTTCCTAATGGCTATTTGGAAAAGATCTGAAAAATAAATCCAGGATCAAAACACTGAGAAAGTGCAGTCTAATAGCATAAAATCATATTTAGACTCCAATACCAAACTTTAAAACATGACAACATCTATTTCCAATTTGTATTTTTTAGTCAACTAATTAATTAATACTAACATTTAAAGATAAAATGATAATCTATTATATATTTGTGTTGATGAATAACTGAAATATTAAATATATAAATATTTGATTTAATTGAATAAAACAATTTCTGGTTTATTTAAAAGCCCTATAGATATAAATGCAAGAATGATAGTATCTAGGTATTCTAGAGATTTTTCACCATGACACAATGAATATTTTGTAATTGTAACTCAAAAAATTTGAGCAGGTTACTTTTTTGTTTGTTTGTTCATTCTTAACAATGAAATTTTAGTAGATTTCATTGCTGCAAAATAAATTATTTTTTATCATTTTATCTTTATTTATCTATATTTATTCTTTAATATACAAAGAGATTTACATAATTATTTGTTACGCTTTAGAGTACATAATGATAAATAACAACAATTGTTTTGTTTCTTACAGTCTTTTCTTCTTAGTAGGTTCTTGAGAGATAATTTTCATCCCACTAAGGAAAAACCAAACAGGTTGGTGCATAAATTCTTTTATTAAAAATATCAATGATTGTATTCTAAGGAACATGGTAACATTTTTATAATTGATGAAGCTCATTTTTAAAAAACATTTCTCAGTCACTTAAGTCCAGTGCCTTACCAAAAAAAAACATTTCTCAAAATTAACCTTACTTTGGTATATGTGAATTTTTTTTTTAAAAAGAATATTGTTTCATGTGGTTTTCTAGAATATATAATAGCAAAATTAGTATTAGTAGGTTGTTCTGCTTTTTCAGACATTTTTGGGTCTGGGACTTATTTTAGTATTTAATACTTTGTAGTTTCTTTGCAAGTTAATCTTGTTTTGTTTCCTAAAACATTTATTTGGAAAACTCATAAAATCTGGGCAAAGCTCTTTGAAAGAGTCTTTATTCTATGGGCAATTGCTTTCTATTGCACCATCAAAATAGTTTCCAATAATCAACAGAAGGAAATTTTTTTCCCCTTTGGCTGCACTGAAAAAAAAACCCAACTTCTTTTTCTCCAAATGGTGTCTTATAAATTACTCCACTATCTCTTCTGAAACATATGTACTGCCCCCAAAATATTCAAAAGTTAATATTTTCAGGCATTCCGTGTCATGTATTTGACCAATATGAGGGTTCAGATAAAACTGTTTTAGTTTCAGAACTGATAAGGCAAGAAACCTTTAATAATTTTAACTTTTTCATGAATTTATTAAGTTCCTAATATATGTGCAAGACTATGCTAGCTCTAGCAATATGGAGACAAAAATGAAAGAGTTCCTGCCAAGGAGCTTTGAAATGAAATTTCCGTATCCATATCCATTTTATAAGGAGTTGCATTCTAGTGAGACAAGGGATTTTTCAAAGGAATTTTGTAAATCCATTCTTATAATCTACATATATATGAAAGATAAAATACAATTTTATCCATTTTTCCATTTCTTGACTTTAGTCTGTCTTATTAGATGATGAAAGAAGTTAACCTATTTCACTTCATTAATGCATATGCTTTAATATCAGAGAGAAGCCAAGTCAAGTAAATTTCCTTAGGTTCCAAAATCCTGAAATCAAGAACAGATGCCAAGTTTCTTAACTCTTATTTTCTCATCCCATTTTCTAATTTCTTTTAAGAACACTGCAATTCTTCCTGCTGCTCAAGCTCATAACCTATATATCGTCCTCTACTCTTCACTCATTCTAACCCCACCCACGATCCAAATTGTTACTGAATTTTGTCAATTCTATTTTCTCAGGATTTCTCCTACAGTTCCCCTTCTCTCCTCCAATCCTGTCCCTACGCTGGGCCCAGCACCCAACTCCTTATACTTTGACTACTGCCATAGGTTTTGGTCACTCTCCCTGCCCTAAATCTCTCCCTTTTCTGGGCCATTCTTAACTTAGCTTTCAATGTGATTTTCCTAAAGCACGGGTCTGATTATGTAACAAGTCTCCACATCTAGGACCCCTACCCCCTTTAATAAACTTCAGGGTCTCCCTATTATGTTCAAAATCAAATATAAAATCCTTTGTCTGACTTTTACAATCTTTTATGATTTGACTCATTTGTACTTTTCTTATTTTTTTCTTTTTTTTTGTGCAAGGCAAATGGGGTTAAGTGGCTTGCCCAAGGCCACACAGCTAGGTAATTACTAAGTGTCTGAGACTGGATTTGAACCCAGGTATACCTGACTCCAGGACCGGTGCTTTATCCACTGCGCCACCTAGCCACCCCCTCATTTGTACTTTCCCAGTTCTCTTACACGTTAACATTTTTATATACCCCCATGTCCTCTGTGACTTGGTGACACTGGCCTTTCCTTGAACAAGACATTCTAACCTCTCCACTCAAGGCATTTTCAATGGCTGTCACCACTTCTGGAACTCTTCCTCCTCATCTTTGTGGCTTTGGTTTCCCAGGCTTCCCTCATCTCAGCTAGTTTCACTTTCTGCAAGATGTCTTTCCAAATCTTTCTTAATGTTAATGTTAATGGAGTGCATGGGGTATTCAGGAGGACTAGCACTTCTGGTATGAGGGCTTGCTGAGTTCTTTTCAGGATGGCTCATTTACCTTTTTTTTTTTTTTTTTTTAGGTTTTTGCAAGGCAAATGGGGTTAAGTGGCTTACCCAAGGCCACACAGCTAGGTAATTATTAAGTGCCTGAGACAGGATTTGAACCCAGGTACTCCTGACTCCAGGGCCGGTGCTTTATTTACCTTTGATGTCCTTCTGATTCACCCAAATCTCACCTTTGGCTCGAAGAAGTTGAAAAGTCCACAGCAGCCATAACCCCAGTAAAGAGGCAGTTAAGTGGTGCAGTAGATAGAGCACTAATTTTGGAGTGAGGAGGACAGGAATACAGACACTAGACACTCACTAGCTGTATGACCTTGCCTCCCATCTAGGGCCATCTCCAGTCATCCTGATTCATGTCTGATCACTGAACCCAGATGACTCTGGAGGAGAAAGTGAGACTGGGGACTTAGCACAGAGCCCCCCCCCCCCAATTCAATTCATTTACTTGTCATGAAATCACCAACTTGATGTAATGGTCTTCTTCAATAACAAAGAACAAACATCATCATCATCATCACCCTAATAAACCATATCTTGGCAGACCCTGATTGAGGCTAACTGATCGAATCCAAAGCTGTAGGTGAGTTGGGGGATCTCTGTCCCAAGTAGGTAAAGCTTTTTTCCTAGCAGAATGGACTGATAAGAATAATTTCTTTCAAAGGTCATGAAGGCAGCTAGAATAAGCTTGGTCAGTCATTGAAGACAACTAGGTCATCCATTACATCCTGGCTAAAGTCAGTAATCTTTTTTTGTTTGTTTGTTTGTTTAGGTTTTTGCTAGGCAATGGGGTTAAGTGGCTTACCCAAAGCCACACAGCTAGGTAATTATTAAATGTCTGAAGTCAGATTTGAACCCAGGTACTCCTGACTCCAGGGCAGGTGCTTTATCCACTGTGCCACCTAACTGCTTCTTTACTGGGGGTATGGCTGCTGTGAATTTTTCAACTTCTTCGAGCCAAAGGTGAGATTTGGGTGAATGAGCCAGTAATCTTGACTTTTGTTGAGCCACTGGACTTTTTAATGATGCAGGAAGAGAGAATGAGGCTGATCATTTTGTGCAACTCTGCCTCACATCCAATTTTATGCATGTTTGGTTCTTTTTGAAAAAAAAATGACTAACAACAACCTTCCTAGTATTGATTATTTCCAATTTATCCTGCATATATATTTTTTTAATGTACATAGATATTTGCATATTATCTTCTTCATTAGACTGTGAGCTTCTTGAGAATAGGAAATATTTTCTGCCTTTCTTTGTATCCCTAGTGTCTAGCTAAGTGTTTGGTTTATGGTAGATGCTTAATAAATGTTTGCTGACCTAAAAATAGGCTATTTTATTATCCCTCTTTTTAAAGATACTGAAAATGAAGTAATATATGTTTAATAAACTTCTGTTGACTTGCTCATCTCTATTTCAATTGGAAACCTGGTCTCTATCTCAGACTCCTAGGCTTGTTGTATGAGTTTTTAAACTTGTTTTGGATGACTCAGGACTCTATGCATTTCCTTGCAGTTCCTTCATTGTATCTCCAAATGGTTAGCATTTTCTTCCTCTTCTCAACATTTTTTTATGTTATTGTCCCGTTAGAATGTTAGCTCCTTGAGGGCAAATCCCATTGAGCTTGCCTATCTTTAGTACTTAACAAGGTCCAAGAACATAGTAAGTACTTAATAAATGTCCCATCTGTCCATCTATATCTATCTATCTATCTATCTATCAATCTATCTATCTATCTATCTATCTATCTATCATAGAATTTAACAGTCAGGTTTCATTTTGATCTGATCAGATTTGGAATATTGAAATTCAATTCTAGTCCCTACTTTAAAGAAAGGACATTGGGGCTTGGAAGGATGTCTAGACTGAGAAGTACTCTTTCAGGGACTCCCAAGTTCTGGGGATAGTCAGTGGCACCTAGCAATGAACTTGCCTCTGGTTTGGCCAAACAGCCCTCTTTCCTATCTTCTTCCCTCTCCTTTAATTCATCTTTCTTTCACCATCCCCACTCCTCCACAAGCAAGGTAGTGTGGCTGCCAGCACCTCTGAAGTAGCCTTGCTGCCAGCATTGGTCTCTCCCAGACAAAGAGTTTGATTTCACAAATTGTCCATAAACATCATTTGTCACTGGGTTAACAGAACAGAGTGCTACCCATGGTTTCACTGATGCTCTCACCCAGATTCCTTTTATGTCAATTTGTTTATAAAGAAGAAATAAAAAATTAAAAAAAAAAAGAAAGGACATTGATAAGCTAGAAGAAAAATCCAAAAGACCACTAGGAGAACTTTGAAAGAACTGGAGATGCTTAACTGTGAGGGAAGATTTCATAGCTTCCCATTCTTTTTTTTTTCTTTATTATGGACTCTTGATAAGTTTAGTAAACCTGGAGTTTCCTTAAAAAATTAATTCATAAAATAAAAATATATGATTATAAAAAATAAAAGAACAAAAATAAAATGTACCTATGTTAAAAAAAAAAGAGTTCATGGCCCCCAGGTTAAAAACACCTGATTCTTAGAAAAAAACATGATAGCTGTCTTCATGTATTTGAAAAGTTGTCATATATAAAAGAGTTTATATTTGTTTTGTTTGGCTCTGGAGATCAGAACTTCCAGAGCAGATTTCAGCTTTCCCTAACAATTAAAAACATGTTAAAGTGGAACAGACTTCCTTAGGAGGTAATGAATTTCTTCTCATCAAAGGTCTTCAAGGAGAGGCTGAATACATACTTGTTGGGAATAATGTAGAGAGAATTTATTTTTAATTATAGGTTGCAGGTCCCTTCCTACTTCGAGATTCTAGGAATCTTTTAATTTGATACATGAATAAATTGAATATTAGAGAGTTCACATTAAGTTCATATTAAGTTAATGGCAAAGCTAAGCCTATAGCTCATCTCTTTATTCATAGCCCTGTGAGCCTTTCTTTTGTACCTTATCAACTCAGACAGAAACAAGAGTCACCAAATCTTATATCAGGATGCCTGTGGGCCATTTGTTGAGTTAGAAAATCACATATTAATATTATCTATGGTCTATTGTATATTTATTTATTTTGTGAAATATTTCTAAATTACAATTTTTTTTCAATTACATTTTAATATGGTTCAGGTCATAGTCAGCAGTGTTGCTATTGGAGAGTGGCACAGCTCCACTTTACCACTTCATCTGTTTAAAGTAATAATGATTGTCCTTTGTTCTCAAAGAAGACCATGACATTAAGGAGGTGATGCCATGAGAAACACATGCATTGAATTTGAATGGGGTGGGGGATTGTGCTAAGTAACCAACTTCATTTTCTCCTCCAGAGTCATCTGGATCTTCTGGCCAGATATGGATCAGGATGACTGGAGATGGCTCTGGATACGAGTTAAGCTTAAGGTCAGACAACTAGTAAATGTCTGAAGCTAGATTCAAACTTCCATCCTCCTAACTCCAAGACCAGTGCTCTATGCACAGTGTCATCTGGTTGCCCTTATTTAAAGTAATACAATGTAGTTGAACAATATTTTGTACCTTAGAGTTTAACTAATTAAGATTGCCCCAAATTAGTATGGAAAAAATAACATTTCATATGAATGGAAAAGGAAAATTTTGATATGAAAGTTAATCTAGGCATATCAAAACAGCTAAACTTTGAAATTTAAAAACAATAATCTTTTGTGTTTGCAAATACAGACTGGGATAAAAAATAACATGTTATATGTTTTATAGTATGTTTTTTCCCATCTGTTTTATGTCCAAACTTTTAAGACTTTTCTCAAATAAATAATTAAGAATTTACTATAGTTAATCTCACTATAATTTCAGAAGGGAAATTTAAAATTTCATTTATATTTGTGATTTTGAAGGATTATTTAAACTACTATTCTTAGGAGTATTGATATTGGGCGGAGCCAAGATGGCGACAAGAAGGGATGGAGTCTTAGGCGCTCTCCTCGGAGGGGCGGCCTGCCAGAGGGGTGGCCCACCAGAGCTAAAGAACTTCAGCCTCCCGGAGGCAGCACCAGGGCTCTGGGAGTCACAGTTTACAGCAGCTGGGGAGTCTCCTGAGCTGTACCCCTGGGAGCACCGGGCACAAAGTGGGGGAACAGCGGGGGACCTCTGCCAGAGTGAGCACCTGGAGTCCAGCCCTCAGGGCACACAGCAAGCAGCTTGGTCTTTCTGCAGCCCAGAGCTGTCTAGGCCCCCCCATAGAACAGCAGGGTCCCCCCCACCTCAGCCTCATGGCAGAGGGGGGCACTTATGGTCATTCACAGACCAGGAGGGAGGACAGAGCCTCACACACTGAGGCCCTTGCAGGAGTGTCCCAAAAACTCAGGAAGCACCCAAAAACCAGGCTCAGGCTGGGAAAATGAGCAAGCAGAGAAACAAAAGGAAGACTATTGAGAAATATTTTGCAAATGAGCCCAAGAAGGATCAAAATACTCAGTCTGAAGATGAGGAAGCACAAGCTCCTGCATCTAAAGATTCCAAGAAAAACAGAAATTGGGCTCAGGCTATGACAGAGCTCAAAAAAGACTTTGAAAATCAAATGAGGGAGTTGGAAGAAAAACTGGGAAAAGAAAGGAGAGAGATGCAGGAAAAACATGAAAATGAAGTCAGCAGCTTAGTCAAGGAAATCCAAAAAAATGCTGAAGAAATTAGCATGCTAAAAACCAGCTTAGGTCAAATGGATAAAACAGTTCAAAAAGTTATTGAGGAGAAGAATGCTTTAAAAAGCAAAATTGGCCAGATGGAAAAAGAGATAAGAAAACTCTCTGAGGAAAACAAATCCTTCAGACAAAGAATAGAATTCAGGGAGATTGATGAATTTGCCAGAAATCAGGAATCAATACCTCAAAACCAAAAAAATGAAAAATTGGAAGAAAATGTGAAATATCTCATTGAAAAAACAACTGATATGGAAAACAGACTTAGGAAAGATAATTTAAAAATTATTGGAATACCTGAAAGTCGTGATCAGGAAAAGAGCCTTGACATCATTTTCAAAGAATTACTACAGGAAAATTGTCATATATTCTAGAAGCAGAGGGCAAAATAGAAATGGAGAGAATCCACTGATCCCCCCAAGAAAGAGATCCTAAAAAACCAACCCCTAGGAATATTATAGCCAAGTTCCAGAACTCCCAAGTCAAAGAGAAAATATTACAAGCAGCCAGAAATTTATTACAAGAAATTTATTACAAGAAGCCAAAATTTATATTTTATCACCTGCTTTTTGTTTGAAAGGTCTCCCAACAATGAAATTGGGGAATATGCAATTCCATGTCAGTAATTTCATATATATTTATATATATATATATATGTATATATATATGTAATATATATATACATATATATATTATATACCAAAGAAATGTTTTGGAAAGATAAATAAGGATGGTCAAAAGAGAATCCATGCAAAACTTATAACTCTCATATGAGGACAACTAAATTTCCCTTTAGTAATGAAAAAAAATACACCCAAAGCACTTAGAAAGTTCACACAATGAGTTTTAGAACAAACCAAATTTCCACATATGGTGTGCAAAGTTTATATTTCTTTTTTCTTTGCAGTAAAGTTCATACTGTAAGAAATATAGAAATATGTATTTTATATGTATATATACACACAGAATTGTAGATATATAGATATAGATATATCTATATGCATACTTATAGAAATACAGAAAAATATATATATTCTATGCACACACACACACACACACACACACACACACACACACACACACACACATATTATCAGCCTTAGACTCCCATTTAAAAAAAGTCCCTGCAAAGCCTGGAGGTATTTGCATGAACTGATGCTGAATGAGATAAGCAGAAACAGAAAAGCACTATACACCCTAACAGCAACATGGGGGTGATGATCAACCTTGATGGACTTCTGACAACTTGGGGCTCTCTGCAATGGAGAATACTATCTGTATCTGGAGAAAGAACTGGAGTTTGAACAAAGACCAAGGACTATTAACTTTAATTTAGAAAAAAAAACTGATATGTTATTGTCTGATCTTGCTATCTCTTATACTTTATGTTTCTTCCTTAAGGATATGATTTCTCTCTCATCACATTCAATTTGGATCAATGTATACCATGAAAACAATGTAAAAATTTGCAAATGGGGGAGGGAAGTAAGATTAGGAGAAAAATTGTAAAACTCAAAATAAATAAAATCTTTAAGAGAGAGAAAAAAACAAAAAAGGCCTTGCACTAGTCTCACAGTTCAATATTGTCCATTCCTCAAGGGGTCCAATTATTAAGAGGTAGGGGAAAAAACCCCTCCTCCTGTCCCCAAACCCTCTGGTCAGGCTAGACTAGACTTAGGTGCCCTCAGTTAGGGGAAGTAGGTGTTATTATTATTCCCATTTTATAGATGAAGAAACTGAGGATGATAAAACTTAAATGATTTGCTCAGGATCACATTATAAGTGTCAAAAGTAGGGTCCAAACTTAGGTCTTCTGAGTTTAAGACTAAAGCTGTCACCACTTTCCACCTGGATTAGACATCTCAGTACTGACTTTGAAACCTTGACAGAAATAGGAAATTTGATTATGGAAACATACTTTTTCATTTTCTGTTGCTTTGGATGTGAGATGGACTTAAAGTATGCCTATAATCTGAACAGAGGTTGATTTCAGGTCAGTGTAAGTTGTTGTTAGGAGATAATTTGACTTAGAGCAGTCCTTACACA
Organism: Macrotis lagotis; assembly: GCF_037893015.1. Classification (NCBI taxonomy): domain Eukaryota; kingdom Metazoa; phylum Chordata; class Mammalia; order Peramelemorphia; family Peramelidae; genus Macrotis; species Macrotis lagotis. Next base: position 201,666,958 of record NC_133663.1, read on the forward strand.
AAAATCTTGATCAGTAGAAATTTTGTCTATTTATATGTTCCTTGCATGCATTATTGTATTATATGATATGAAACACGCACAAATAGGAGTTTAAAAGGATGAAAGTGAAATTAATAATTAAAAATTTTTTTCTCAGTGGTACAAAAACCTCTTCCCTCACTAATTTTTTAGTGATAGCATGTGATTAAGCATGCTTTATTATTTTTAAAAAAATTGTATATACTTGCAGATAAGGCAGACATAAATATTAAGTGTTCTAGGAATTCATTTTTCAGTTAATTTGATTTATCTTGTTAGTCAAGCATATGAATTTGTTTAAATCTCCTTTATTGAAAGATAGTCAAGACAACACTCAATGATAAGTCATAAGTCAGAACTTTTTTTAGTAATCAGAGTACTCATTTTTTGGATAGGGACTACTTTTGTGAGTTTTTTAGTACCAGGAACTGCAGGGTGAGGAAATTCCTTTTGCTAAAGCAAGACTACATCTTTTTTTGCAAATTATAGACTTAGTACAGTATCTAGACCTGAAACCCAGGTCTTTCTGGTTCCAACATCAGTATTCTATGCCACACTGACTTTTCTAATTTTTTTCTGGTTTCTTTGGAATGGTTATTCAATTTTTCATACTTAAATTGAAATTGTGCATTGATTCTATTACATTTTACTTGCAAAATTAATTTTATACAATTATATTCCAACCCCAAAGTACTAGAAATTATTCTCCATACTCTATCTCTTGGCAACTGTGCATTTGTGTAGCCTGACCTCCAAATTTAGAATACACTCCCTCTTCATCACAAGAATATTAAAATCCTTCTTTTCCACTCAAGATTTAACATTGATGCTACCTCTTTCTTGATTTTTCTAGATCTAAGTTCTCTCCCATCTAAACTTTTTTTCCTTGAACTCCTCATATTTCAATCTTGCATCTGTTTTATTCTGAATTATAGCTATTTGTAAATGTATGTTGTGTATGTCATAACTAGTAAGTTCCACTTTAATATGAAAGAGAAACATACGCTGTCCTCAAGGAGCTTATCCTATGATTAGCAAAAGCAGTATATTTTACAGAAGAGTAAATATAGGTTATAAGCAAAGTAAATATACAGTGATTTGTAGTGGGACTAATGACCCTTGAAGGAGGTTATATTTGATTTGGGGCTTGGAGAGTACTAAGATGTGGAAATAAGAAAATTCTGGGCATGGGGTGGGGGGGTTGGAGCAGACGATGGAAAAACACAGAGAAAGAAGGCAGGATGTCACCAATAGGGAACATAGAGTGTTCCTGGAGCATTTGGTGAATGAGGAAATGGAATATGTAATATATAATCAACCTGGAAAGATTGGAGCCAAATTGTGAAGTTATTTAAATACAAGAGGACTATCTATTTCATTTAAAAGGCAGTGAAAAGTCACTGAAGCATCTTTAAGTAAATAATGACATGGTCAGGTGTTCACTTTAGGAATATTAGATTAGCAACTTGTTTGGAGGATGGATTGGAGAATACAAGAACTGGTTGTAGGAAAACCATTTATGAACCTATTGCAGGAATCCTGGTAAGTTGTGATGAGGGCCTGGACTAGGCTCAGATTTGTATTGAGTTTGGTCTCTTATCCTGCAATAGTAATTTAAATATAGACAATTATTTTGGCTCTGAACACTTCAGTGTTTTAAATCATAATACTTATAGGTAGGAGAATGTTGTAAGCTAAAGCTTCTTCAACAAACACTATACCTCACGTAGGCCTATGGACTTTGTAATATATTTTAAAATCAAGTTGTTTATATTGACAGTGCCTTGGGAAAATATTTGCTTTCTGCCCCCATCCCAGGGGAGGAGACCCTGAGATAATTTAAACTCTACTGATAATTTTGATTTTTAATATATTCCTCTTTAAAAATATATTCATTATTCTGAACTATTTTATCTCTTGACTGCAGTTTTTTATGGCCAGTTAGTGAATGGAATTGAATAAGTAGATTTTATGAGTCAAAACATGCCTTTTAAAAAAACAAGAACACAGAGTAAACACAGTTGGCTTATAAAAAATGGTAGTTATTCCCCGAAACATCAGACTGTAAAAGGATTCCATTGTATTGTCAATCAAAACTGTTCTTTATTACACAGTTAAGCTTGCACAAAGATTGATGAATTCTCTCTCAGAGAGTGTCTACAAAATATATTAACAGGAAGATTTAATAGATGCAATTGTTATATTTACTGAGAAGATAAACCTCCTCAGGTGAATGAACTTCAAGTCCTTTTTCCCCTTTCCTTTTCCTTCACCCTTTACATATATACTTCAAGTCAAGTCAGAGATTCTCTGGTACAACCCTGGGTTTTTAAAAGGATAAAATGATTAATTATTTAAAGATCATGTTATTGAAAGACCTGCCATGCGAAAGAGCTATATATTTTTCAAATGTTTTCTTTTATGACACATATTTAATTTTTAAAATTTCTTTTCACAATACTATATTGCTAACAATAGATTTAAAAAGCTAAATTATCAACTTAAATTCTAAAGATTAATTTAAGAGATTTCATTTCTAGATAAAATCCACTAATTTTAAGAGATAAAACTATCTAAAATATTCAAAATAAAAATGTTTTCCTTTGAAGAACTGAAAATTTAAAAATATTTTATTAGAACAATTGAAATAATTGGATATGATATACAGGTCTATTAAGTAATTTTGTTATGATACAAGTAGGTTGAGATTTCATATGCAATAGAAAAAATATTACTTAATGAAATACTTTTTATATACTCTAAAAATGTTTGTTTCTTGTCCCCTAAGGAATACAACTGATAGCTACATGAAAGGGCGCTGTTTTCATCCTTGGTTATTTTCCCTTGATAATAGAGACTGAAGGAGCCTCAGAGCCATATTTTCATACAAGTGTCTAATTAGCCCGGTCTGTGGTCAGTTCTTATCCACAGTAGCTGCCCCTAGCAACTTGACTTGTTCAGGCTAGTTCAACATATCCTTCTCACAACTCATACAGTGACATAGGCCTGGGGGATAGTGTGTATCTTTCCTTTCCCTGACTCCCTTCCTTCATCCTGCAGGTTCCCCCCCTTCTAAAACCACAATCACAGAGCACATTTCCTTGTGCCAAATTCAAGACTGAACCTGAAAGAGTCACATAAAATCACATAAAGGTCTAATTAAGAAAGAAATTCCTTCCTGGAGGAAAAGCTCCTTAGGATACTAAGGTCCTAAATCAATATCATACAGTGATATGCAAATTATAACTGGAAAAAAGTAAAATAATTAAATTTATTAATTCACATATTAAACTACAAATTTGTATATATTTAAAAAAAATTAATATGCAATACGTCTCATCTGATTGTAATCCTTTACTGAGTTCATAAAAATTTGACATAATTTCTTTAATTTTTAATGGTGAAACTCATTTTATCAATAGAGTTTTAAGTGTACTTTATTCGATTTTTCATTCATGGTTATACCAATTTTTTTGATATAACCATGAATAAAAATTGAATTTTATCAGTAAATTTTTCTCCCATTCTTAAGTATTCCAATCTTTCTTGGTGTCATTTTTCTTTTCCATTTTTTTTTACTTCTATGCAACTGAAATTTCATTGTAAGCTTGAATGATCCTTGAAATACTTGACTTTCCCATATCAATTATTGCATTATCTCTAAAAGTTATTGAAGTATATACTCTTCTGGAGAATATGTTTCTGAATGTTTCCTTAGAGAAGTATTCAGTCTTTTTTTTTCTGCAAGGCAAATGGGGTTAAGTGGCTTGCCCAAGGCCACACAGCTAGGTAATTATTAAGTGTCTGAGGCTGGATTTGAACTCAGGTACTCCTGACTCCAGGACTGGTGCTCTATCCATTGCGCCACCTAGCCACCCCAAGAAGTATACATTCTTTAAAACCATAAGTTAAGAACATGGGAAAATAAAGCAATGAAATAGTTGTGCATGATATAAAACCTTGTATTCAATTGATAAAGAACTACTGGAGAACAGGAAATTCAGGACAATTTTATTCCATATGGTCAAGAGCAAAAATTGTGAGTTAGCCTAGTTTTAGTAGAAGAACATATATAAGACCATTGCTATCGCAAAATGAATCCATATCAAAAGTATTATGCCACTGTAATTGTGTAATTATATAATTATACAGAATTCTCATTCTATAATACTATTTCTCAACAAAAGAGATTAAGGTGAAAGAATTAAGTTAAATGGCTAGCACAAAATTATCTTTCATATTGGTTGATATAGTCTTAGGTTAAGACTATTAGTATTTGGGATGGGTGAAAAATGATGTAACTCCTATTTCAGGTTGGACTGGGCTTGTGTCCAAGATTCTCTGTTATTTAAATTGTGTTAATCCTGCTCTACTAAATGCAACTAATTGTTGATTGTGGCTTGCAGAGCTGATTATTCTACATGACCATAGATTTGTTTTTGTGGGATCCCACATCATTTTCCTCTAGGCTATAGCAAAGGACTTTGCTGCTGACACTGCAGAATAGAAAACTAGCAGTAAACTAGGAGGTAAAATATTGAGCTCCTAGAACCAATTTCAATATTTATGTACTCCATTTGAGAGGCAGTTCTCTAAGTTACAGAGCAGCTGCTCAATTGCAATAATCAAAGAAGTTTCCTTATGGGAAATTCCCCTAATGAAATTAGAAGTTTGGTCCCCCAAAATGTCAATATGCAATGATTCAACATACTAAAATTATATGGGACACACACACACACATACACACACACACACACACACACACACACACACACACACACACATACATACACATATCCTTGCTGCTGGAAGAATCTCTTTAATGGTCTTTCTCTTAGAAGCCTAGTGAAAGGAATGATTATTTTTTAAATTTACATCTTTCAGAATTGGTCACTAGGAAAAAGGAAATGTAGCAATTACCAATTCTCCTTAGCAACACTGATGCCATCTACATAAACTGGACCCTAAAAGGCAGTTGATACTTTGATCCCATCATACCTTGCCTCAGCACAAGGCAGAAGATGCTTAAGTTCTAATTCTCTAATTCTTCAGGTATCTGTGATTCTGTCAAGGTGAACATTCCTTTCACTAATGCAGATTATAACCTCTTTCTCTGTTTTAGTAGAAGGTCTGAAAGAGTTTTTCTCCCTCCGGCAGAAAAAGAGATCATTGTATCTAGTAATGAATTTCTCTATACATAAATAGGTAGCTGGTTTTTAAATGAAATATGCAAAATGAGCCACTATTCAAGACCTTTCTAGCTTTGTAGGAACTACCACTGATTTTTTTAAAAATGTTTTTTTAATAGAAATTTGCTTGTCAAATGATTTTTTTATAAGTACACCTCTTGAATAATGTACAATGAACTTTATTTTCTCCTTGCCCTATTTTAGTCATCTGTATTAAGACTACAATTGCATGACAGGATGGTAAGTCCAGGAAATATCAACTTTGTATCAATGAACTTAGGAGAAATGTTTAATAAAGAATTAGCCCACCAAATAGTGTTATAATGCTTCATTTTATATTTTTTTAAAATAGGGAAGATTCAAAGTTTTTCTTAAAGATACACAAATTTCAATGCAGAACATGCTCCTACAGCTTTTCCCAACACAACTTTAAATGTAACTTCTACAAAGACCTTAAAGCCAAAGATTCCAACAACAAAAAAAAAGAGTAAAGCAAGTTCTCATCTCAAGATATCATGGGGGCAGCTAGGTGGCACAGTGGATAGAGTACCGGCCCTGGAGTCAGGAATACCTGGGTTCAAATCCAGTCTCAGACACTTAATAATTACCTAGCTGTGTGGCCTTGGGCAAGCCACTTAATCCCATTGTCTTGCAAAAAAAAAAACCCAACCAAAAAAAAAGATATCATGTAGGATCTTCAATAAAGATTCCAGGGTATAGAGGAAATATAGCCCAACATGGGCAGGAGGGTGGCTAAGCCACTGAGAGACTCTTAGCCACAACTCAGATTCTGGCTAAGCAAGTCAGCTTGATAGCAAGCTAGCAAGGAGGGTTTCAAAATCAGACAAAGTCTGAACCCTGCTAATACTGGGGCAACAGACAAGACTGGATTGGGAAGAAACTACTGTATATATAAGCAGTCTGGGCGTAAAGGAGGAAACAAATCTCTGCACAAGCAACACCTGGGCTATAAAGGCAACATCTTGGCAAATGATGAGCCAGGGAGCAGATCCCAAGCCAGCACAAAAAGCTCAGGACTATACTTCCTGTAACCCAGGAGCAGAACTCAACTATCAAAATGAGTAAAAAACAAAAAGCACTAACCATAGAAAGCTACAATGCAGATAGGGATGATAAAAATGCAATCTCAGAAGAAGAGAGCAGTGACAAATTGCCTGCATGTGAAGTCTCAAAAGAGTTTATGAATTGGTCTCAAATCCAAAACCTCATGGAAAAGTTAAAAAGGATTTTAAAAACCAAAGAAAAGAGGAAGATGAAAGATGGAAAAGAAAAAATGAGAGCCACACAGGAAAATTACAAAAAATTGAAGAAATCAACTCCTCTAAAAGTAAAAACGATCTATTGGAAAAAAGTATGTAACATCAAAAAATAAAATTAACCAACTGGAAAAGGCAAATAATTCATTAAAAAAATAAAATTAAGCAATTGGAAAAGGAAACATAAAAGCTAAAAATAAATCCTAAAAAATTAGAATTGGACAAATGGAAACTAAATGACTAAGATTCCATCAAATAAAAACCAAAAGGCTGAAAAAATAGAAGAAAATGTAAAGTACATTTTTAGGAAAAACAAATGAACTGGAAAATAAATCCAGGGGAGATAATTTATGAATTATTGTTCTATTTTGATCAAAAAAGATTCAGGAAATTATCATGGAAAACTGCCCTAATATCCTTGAATAAGAAGACAAAATAGCCCTTGAAGGAATTCACAGAACACCTCCAGAAAGAGAGCCCAGAGTAAAATGCTCCAAGGAATATTGTAGTCAAATTCCAGAATTCTCAAATAAAGAAGAAAATACTGCAAGCAGTGGAAAAGAAAACAATTTAAATAACAAGGAAGCACAATCAGAATTGCAACAGGACTTATCAGCTTCAACTTTAAAGAATGCAAGGGCCTGGAATAGATATTCAAAATGGCAAAGGATCTTGGATCACAACCAAGAATTAACTACTCTGCAAAATTCAGCATATTAATTCAGGGAAAAACACTGATTTTTCAATGAATAGAGGATGTCCAAAATTTTCTAGTAAAAAGATCAGAGGAGAGGCTAAATGAATTAAATGGACATAAAGACAGCAAAACTATAATAGTGGGGGACTTCAACCTCCCTCTCTCAGAATTAGATAAATCTAACTACAAAATAAACAAGAAGAAAGTTAAGAAGGTGAGTAGAATCTTAGAAAACTTAGATATGATAGATCTCTGGAGAAAAATGAATAGGGATAGAAAGTAATATAACTTTTTTCTCTACAGTACATGGCTCCCATATCAAAATTGGCCTAGTATTAGGACACAAATGCCTTTTAATCACATGCAGAAAAATAGAAATATTAAATGCATATTTTTCAGATCATGATGCAATAAAAATGTACATAATAAGAGGCCATGGAAAGAGAAAACAAAATAAATTAGAAACTAAAAAACTTAATTTTAAAGAATGAGTGTATCAAACAATGAATAATGGAAATGAAAACAATTTCATCCAAGACAATGATAACAATGAGACAGCATATCAAAATTTATGGAATGCAGCCAAAGAAGTTTTTAGGAAAAATTTATATCTTTAAATATTTTTATGAATAAAACAGAGATAGAAAAGATCAATGAATTGGGCATGCTGCTAAAAAAGTTAGAGAAAGAATAAATTAAAATCCCCAATTAAATACCAAATTAGAAATTCTGAAAATCAAAGGAGAAATTAATAAAATTGAAAGCAAGAAAACCATTGATCTAATAAATAAAACTAAGAGTTGGTTTTATGAATAAATAAGTAAAATAGATAAATCTTTAGTTAAACTGATTAAAAAAAACAACCAAATTAACAGTATCAAAAATGAAATGGGAGAATTACCAACAATAAGGAAGAAATTAAAGTAATAAGTCAGAGCTGTTTTGCCCAACTGTATGCCAATAAATTTGGGTGAAATGAATAAATATTTACAAAAATATGTTATCCAGAAAAACAGAAGAGAAATAAAATACTTAACCCCTTTTTCAGAAAAAGAAATTGAAGAAACCATCAATAAACTCCTTAAGCAAAAAGAATCATCAGGCCCAGATGGATTTACAAGTGAATACTACCAAACATTTAAAGAACAATTAATTTCAATTCTATATAAACTATTTTAAAAATTAGGAGAGGAAGGAGTTCTACCAAATTTCTTTTCTGACATCAATATGGTGCTGACACCTAAACCAGAAAGAGCCAAAACAGACAAAGAAAAGTATATACAAATGTACCTAATGAATATTAATGCAATAATCTTAAATAAAATTTTAGCAAAGAGATTACAAGTTATTACTAGGATAATAGAACATAATCAGGATTTTTACCAGGTAGGCAGGCATGATTCAATAGTAGGAAAACAATTAAATAACTGAACATATCAATATCAAAACAGAATCCTAAAATATGTTGTTTACTAGAAACACATTCAAAGCAGAAAGCTATACACAGGGCAAAGGTGAAAGACTGGAGCAAAATATATTATTCTTCAGGCAAAGTGAAAAAAACAGGGATAACATTCCTGTTAACAGATAAAGCAAAAGCAAAAATAATTCAATAGATGTTGAAAAAACTTTTGGCAAAATTCAACATCCATTTCTATTAAAAATACTAGAGTATAGGAATAAATGGGAGTTTTCCTTAAAATAATAAGCAGTATTTAACATAAAATCATCAATAAATATTTTATGTGATGGGGATAAACTAGGAGCATTTCCAATAAGATTGGGGTGAAACAAGGTTGTCTATTATGACCACTACTATTCAATATAGTATTAGATATGTTAGCTTTAATAAAAAGAAAAGAAAAAGAAATTGAAGGAATTATAATTGGCAATGAGGAAGCAAAACTTTCACTCTTTGCAGACAGTATGATGGTATACTTAGAGAACCTGAGAAAATCAACTAAAAAACTACTTGAAGCAATTTACTGCTAAAGCAAAGTAGCGGGATATTAAAAAACTCCACATATATCACCAGCATTTTTATATATGAATAACAAAGCCCAATGGCAAGAGATAGAATGAGAAATTACACTTAAAGTAACTGTAAACTGCATAAATAAAGGGGAATCTTCTTCCCAAAGCATTGTAATTGTGTGTAGGAATACAATTACAAAATACATTTCACACAAAGCCGAATCTAAGCAATTGGAAAAATGTCAATTGCCTATGGTTAGGCTGAGTTAATATAATAAAAATGATAATTCTACTTAAATTAAATTACTTATTCAGAGCCATACCAATAATACTACTACCAAAAAAACCTTACAGTTAGGGAAAAAATAGTAACAAAATTTATCTGGAGCAACAAAAGCTTAAGAATATCAAGAGAAAAAAAAAATGCAAAGCAAGGTGGCCTAGCTGTACCAGATCTAAAAGTATACTATAAAGTAGCAATCATCAAAACTGCCTGGTACTTGTTAAGAAATACATTAATGTACCAGTGGATTAGAATAGGTACAAAAGAAACAGTGGTAAATGACTATAGTAATCTATTGTTTGACAAACTCAAAGACATTAACTTGTGAAATAACAACTCATTATTTGACAAAAAACTTCCGGGAAAAGGAAAATAGTATGGCAAAAAAACTAAGCATAGACCTATATTTCATATCTTATACCAAAACAAGGTCAAAATGGGTACAGGATTTAGACATAAAAGGTGATACCATAGCCTAATTAACAAATCAAGAAATATTCTAGCTATTGGACCTATGGAAAAGTAAGAAATTTATTATCAAACAAGAAATAAAATCCATTATAAATTACAAAATGGATGAATTTGACTATATTAAATTTAAAAGGTTTTGCACTTAATAAAATCAATGCAACCAAGATTAAGGAAAACAGAAAGCTGGGAAACACTTTTTTACAGCTAATGTTTCTGATAATTTCTCATTTCTAAAATATTTAGAGAATTGAATCAGTTTTATAAGATTATAAGTCATTCACTGATTGATAAATGACCAAAGGATACGAATAGGCAGTTTTCAAACAATTTAAAACCCATATAATCATATTAAAAATGCTCCAAATCATTATTGATCAGAGAAATTCAAATTAAAACAACTATGAGGTACCATCTCACACCTATCAGATTGGCTTAGATGACCAAAAGGGAAAATGATCAATAATAGAGGAGTTGTGGGTAGATTGGGACATTAATATATTGTTGGTGGAGTTGTGAACTGATCTAGGCATTTTGAAGAGTAATCTGAACTATGCCCAAAAAGCAACAAAACTGATCATGCAATTTGACCCAGATATATCAATATGAGGCCTATAACCAAAAGAAATAATAAAATTGGGGAAAAGTCCAACATGTTCTAGAGTATTTATAGCAGTTCTTTTTGTAGTGGCAAAGAATTGGAAATTGAGGGGATGCTCATTGATCAGGAAATGGCTGAACAAGTTATGGTATATGAATGTTTTAGAATACTATTGTTCTATAAGAAACCATCAGTGTTTGAACTTTAGAGAAACATGGAAAGAATTATATGAACTGATACTGAGTGAAGGGAGCAGAACTAAGAGAACACTGACAACAACATTGTGAGTTGATCAACTGATAGATGCAGATTCTCTCAGCTGTTCAGAGAACTAGAACAGTCCTGATCTGTTAGAGACAATGCTATCCACCTCCAGAGGAAAACAAAAAACAAAACCCCCAGAATCTGAATGGATGCTATGTTTACTTTTTAAAAACTTCTGTTTTTCCTTCCTATTCCTATTCCCTTAATTCTAATTCCTCACACAGAAAATGGCTAAAATGTAAGTATGTTAAACACAAATGTACATGGACAACTTTTACAAGACTTTTTGCTACTTAGGGGAGGGAGATGGGAAGGATGAGCAGAAGAAAAATATGCAATTTATAAATATGCAAGTAGATGAATGTTGAAAAACTTTCCTAATATGTAATTGGAAAAAATAAATAAAATTTCAGTAAAACATAAACAAAACAAAAAAAAAATACAAAAACCAAAAGTCAAGAACAGCAAGAAAATCGATTTAAAAAAGCAAAGAAAGGTGGTGCGAAGTTGTACCAGATCTAAAGCTATCTTATATCAAAATTGCCTGGTAGTTGTTAAGAAATACAGTAATGGACTAGTGGATTAGAGTAGGTAGAAAAGAAACAGTAGTAAAATGATTATAATAATCTACTGTTTGACAAATCCAAAGGCATTAGCTTCTTGGATAAGAACTCACTATTTGACAAAAACTTCTGGGACAAATCTATACCTGTGGCAAAAGCTAGGCATAGACCCACATCTCATATCCTCTACCAAAACATGTTCAAAATGAATACAGGATTTAGACATAAAAGGTGATACCATACACCAATTAAGAGATCAAGAAATACTCTTATCTGCTGGATCTTTGGAAAGGGACAAATTTATGACCAAACAAGAAATTTTAAGTTATATACATTATAAATTGCAAAATGGGTGGCTTTGACTATATTAAATTAAAAAGGTTTTACATTAATAAAATTCATGCAGCCAAGATTAGAAGGAAAACAGAAAGTTGGGTAACAAATCTCACAACTAATATTTCTAATAAAGGACTCATTTCTAAAATGTATAGAGAACTGAATCAAATTTATAAGATTTACAATTCATTCCTCAATGGATAAAGGGTCAAAGAATATGAACAAGCAGCTTTCAGATAAAGAAATGAAAGCTATATAAAGTCATATGAAAAAATGCTCCAAATCATTATTGATTAGAGAAATGCAAATTAAAACAATAATGAAGTTGGCTGAGATAATAACAAGTAAAAATGATTAATATTGGAGACATTGTGGGAGGATTGAGACATTAATGAGTTGTTGTTGGAGTTGTAAATGGATTTAGCCATTTTGGAGAGTAATATGCAATTATGCCCAAAGAGCAATAAAATTGATCATACCCTTTGAACCAGCAATACCAATACTAGGCCTATATCTAGAAGGAATCATTAAAAAAATGAAAAAAGTCTCACTTGTTCAAAAATAGTTATAGCAACTCTTATAGTGGTGACAAATAATTGGAAATGGAGAGGGTGCCAATCAATAGAGGAATGGCTGATCAAGCTTTGATATATGAATTTTATGAATATGAATATATTATTATTATATAAGAAATCACATGGTTAGACTTTAGAAATGTATCAAAAGAAATATATGGAAAATTACATGAAATGATGCTGAGTGAAGGAAGCAAACCAAGAGAACATTGTATATATTAAAAACAACATTGAGAAATGATCAACTATGAAAAATGAAGTTCCTCTCAGAAATTCAGAGATTAAGGATACCTGCTATGGAAAATACCATCCATATCCTGAGGGAAAAACCATGTAATCTGAATGCATGCTATGTTCACTTTTTAAAACTTCTCTTATGTTTTTCTTTCCTATCTCATGGTTTTCTTTCTTTACCCTTAGTTTTAACTCCTCATATTCAAAATGACTAATATATAAATATGTTAAGCGCAAATATACATGTACAACTTTTACCAAAATGTTTTCTGTTTTGAAGAGAGGGGAGGGAAGGGAGAGTGGTAGGAAAATGTGTAATTCATAAATTTGCAAATGAATGGATGCTGAATAACTACCATAGCATACAATTGTAAAAGTAAAATAAAATTTCAATTTAAGAAAAAAGCAAAATGCAAATTTAAACAACTGTTAGATATTATTTCACATCTATCAGATTTGTTAAAATGATAGAAAGGGAAATGGCAAATGTTTGAGGGGATATGGAAAAATTGGAAATTAATACATTGTTGGTGGAATTGGAAATGGATTCTATCATTTTGGAGAGCAATCTGGAATTATGCCAAAAGAGTTATAAAATTGTGTATAAACTTTGACCCAGCAATCACTTTAGGTCTACTTGCCAGCTAATTGGAAAAAAGGAAAAGAACAGATATATCCTAAAATATTTATAGTAGCTCTTTGGAGAGGCAAAGAACTGAAAATAGAGGGGATTTCCAGCAACTGGGAAATGACTAATGTTGTGGTATATAGTTGTGATAGAATACTATTATTGCACTGTAAGAAATGATGAGCTGGTTGATTTTAGAAAAAACATGGGAAGCCTTGAAAAATGAAGTGACAGAACCAAGAGAATATTTTATTCAGTAATAGTAATATTGTTTGGAGAATAATTGTGAACAATCAAGTTATTCTGAATCCTATAAATATTCAAATCAACCTATGAAGGAGATGCTATACACCTCCAAAGAAAACATAATAAATAGAAGTACACATAGTATAGTTTTACATATATTTATAAATCTGCTTCAAATACAAATCTGTTTCCTAGTGTTAGGAAAGGGAAAGAAGAGGAGAGAAATAGTAAAAAAAATTAAAATGCAGCAAATGTATGTAAAGAAAGAGAAATGGAGAGACAGACACAGAGAAAGAAAAAGAGAGAGAGAAAGACAGACAGACAGAAAGAGAAAGAAAGAAAGAAAGAAAGAAAGAAAGAAAGAAAGAAAGAAAGAAAAAGAAATAGTATGGTTATGATATGTACTCAGATGAATGGCAAAAGCTGCTGTTTTCCAAAAGACCTTGTCATAAATATCTGAGTAAATGTAAGATATCAATTTCACTAAATAGATCCTTTACTTTCTACCACTTAAAAAAGATTTCCTTAAATAGTAGATTTGTTTCTAATATGGAATGTAGACTCATCACTCTACATAAAAAAAAATAGACTCATTCTGATATTATAAGTACTTGAGAAAGGTGGTAGGAAAGAGTTTCAGTACAAAATTTTTTTTATTCATTTCAAAAAGTAGAGATAATGACTTTATTTTTAAGAAAGTTCCAATGATTTAAAATTAATTCAAATCAAATCTCAAATGATAGGTTAGAAAGTGTCCAGCAAAAAGGTCTTGTGATAGCAAGATTTCTGGAAATGATCTAGGTTGTTCCAAATATTCTCCTTTGGAGTCTAACTTTCTTTCTATATTGGGGAATGGTCCCTTAGAAATTTTTCCATCATCCTGAGTAAACTTTCTTGTATTATTAATGAAATTAGATTCTTGAAAAGAAAAGAAGAACAAAATCCATTTCTTTATTTTGGAGGTGGATAGCAGATTTCATTATAAGTCCTTTGTAATTTTGGTTGGTTCATGGTGTTGATTAGAATGACTAAGACTATACTATTTATAGTAATGATATTATTATGCAAATTATTCTCTTAGTTCTGTTCATTTTACTTTGTATCAGTTCATATAAATCTTCAAAGGTTGAAACCATCTGCTTCATCACTTCTTAAATATAATTGTACTTTATCACATTAATATACCATAATTTGCTTAAACATTCCCCAATTGATAGCTTCCTCCCCAGTCTTCTATTCTTTTCCATCACAGCAAAACTGTTGTAAATATTTTTTCATCTAAGGGTCCTTTTTCTCTTTGATATCTTTGAGGTAGAGATCTACTAGTGTTTTATCACTGAGTCAAAGCTTAAAAGATTTTAATAGAGTCACAGTTTATTGTGAATAGTTCTAAATTGCTTTCCACAACTCTACCAACAGTGCATATTTTTCATATGTCCTCTAGCATTTGTCATTTTCATCTTCTGACATTTTGACTGATTTAATGAGTGTTAGTTTATTTTAATATATATTTCTCTAATTATTAGTGGTTTAGAGTATTTGTTTACATATGGCTATTTATGACTTTAATTTCTTTCTCTGAAAATTGCCTATTCATATTCTTTGACCTAGACTCACCTAGGAAAGTGTTTTTTTTTACTTTGAATTTAACTCTGCCTTCTGATAATTTCCACCTATTCATCCTAGTTCACTACATAAAAAAAGTTCCTCTTCCAAATAAGAGTTCTCTAAATATTGTAAAATAGACATGCCCATCCCTTGGGTTAAACAGACTCACATCTATCAAATGTTTATCTAGTTTGTGATTGTTCCAGTATGCCACATAGAAGTAAATACAAACTCCAAATGTGTTGTGTAAGGGAACTACTACAGTCCTTGTTCTTTATCCTTACTTTGATGAATGCAGCCTGAGTATATTTGAGTTTTTTTCAAACTTGCTACAGTACATTGTTTAGCTTGCCTTGAGATTTTAAACCACAAAAATCTCTAGGGATCTTTCATATGGTTTTCTGTCAAGTTGGGTCTTCCCTAACTTATATTTATGTAACTGAATTTTTAAACTAAATGCAGAATTTTATGTTTATCCACATTGATATTCATCTTGTTGGTGAAATTACAGTATGACAGTGACAATACCTCATATTACATAATTGTCTAAAGTTTACATTGCTTTTTAAAACAACCCTTTCAGATCATTCCAGTATTATTGTCATTATTTCAGAAAAAAAAAACCTTAGTCTCAAAAAGTCACTTAATAGTGGCTTGGACAATATCAAATAATTAGTAAGTATAGGAACTGCTCTCTTAGTTGTATCACAGTTTCCTCTATATCTCATTACTTCCCTGTAATCCTGTAATATTTCTCTTTTCAGGAAAGATAAGCATTCATCTTTATATCTTTATCCAAGTTAGTAGTAAAAACATTAAATTATTGCTTAATACTTTGGTGTTTTGGGGAATGCAATGATATACATGTTCCCCTCAGCACCACAGTTTCTTCATACCATCTAACTATATGGATAGCAATTTGGAACTAGGCAAAAAAAAAGCAAGACTGAGGATTAGAAAGAAGTGATGGTGATTGGGTATAGTCTTCTGGAAATATGGATTTAAATATAGAGGAGGTGGCTTTCACAAGAAGAAAGGTCACTTTATTAGACCCTGGAGGACAAGAGGACAGAATAGAGGATCTTGTCAAAGGAGTTTTAGGTATAGAGAAGGGTAGAGGAGATAGCTCACAATTACAGAGGCCAACTAGGTCAAATTTTGGTTGCAGTATTACCTCATTTTATAGCATCTTGAAAACTCTGGTAAAGAAGAGGAGCAAGTTAGGGGAGGAGTGAGTGAACTTAACTCCCAAAATAGAACTGTTTTCAAAGAGGGAATGATATACATACTCAATGGGATATAGAAATTCATCTTATTCCATAGGAAAGTAGGAGGGGAAGTGGATAAGAGGGGGTATGTGTGATGAAAAGGAGGGAAGATTGGGGGAGAGACTAGTCAGAAGCAAAACACTTTTAGGGACAGGGTGAAAAGAGAGAAAGAATACAGTAAATGGGGGAGGGATAGAATAGAGAGAAATTCAATTAGCAAAGTAACTGTGAAAAAAATTTGAAAAGTTTCTCAATTTAAAGGTCTCATTTCTCAAATATATAAAGAGATGAGTGGCACAGTGGATAGAGCACTGACCTTGGACTTAGGAGGACCAGAGTTTGAATTTGGCCTCAGACAACTGACACTAACTAGCTGTGTGACTCTTACTGCCTTCCATCCAGAGCCATCTCCAGTCATCTTGATTCATATCTGGCCACTGGATTCAGATGACTCTGAAGGAGAAAGTAAGGCTGATGACTTAGCATGCATTCACTCATTCAAATCTAGTTCAAGTGCTTGTCATGGCAGCACCTCCCTGATGTCATGGTCTTCTTTCACAATGAAGGACAAACATTATTACTAAAGAGATGAGTCAGATTTGTAAAAATAAGAGACATTTCCTAATTCATGAATGATCAAAGGATATGAACAGTTTTCAGGCAAGGTTATCAAAGCTTTCTATAACCATATAAAATGTTCTAACTCACTACTTATTGAAAAAATGCAAATTAAAATAATTCTGAGGTATTATCTCATGCCTACTATTTTGACTAATAGGACAAAAAGAAAAGTGACCAATGTTGGAAATCACATAGGGAAAATGAGACATTAATGTATTATTGGTAGAGTTGTGAACTGATTTAAGCATTTTGCAGAACAATCTGGAATTATACCCAAAGGACTACAAAGCCATGCATGCTCTTTGACCTCACAATGTCATTACTAGATCTACATTCCAAAAGAGATGAAAAAACAGAAAGAAAAAGGACCTTGTACATATGGACAATAATATTTATGGCAATTATTTTCTAGAGGTAGGGAATTGAAAATTAATGGGAGGATCATCCTTAGAGAAATGGTTGAACAAATTGTATTGTATGATTATAATGGAATGTTATAAGAAATGATGAGCAGGATGCTCTCAAAAAATACTGGAAAGACTTATATGAGCTCATGCAAAGTGCAATGTATTGTGTACACAGTAACAACAATATTATAGAATGATCAGTTATGAAGGACTTAGCCTTTCTCAGAATTGACCCAAGGCAACTCTAAAGGACTTATGATGAAGAATACTATGCCCCTGAGAGAAAGAACTGATAGTTTTCAGAATACAGATTGAAGCATACTTTTTTTAACTTTATTTTTCTTGAACTTCCTTTTTTGGGGGGAGGTGGCTAGGTTTTCTTTCCCAGCCTTACTTTTAGGGAAATGTTTTGCATGACTATACATTTTTATTTATTTATTTATTTTTAGGTTTTTGCAAGGCAAATGGAGTTAAGTGGTTTGCCCAAGATCACACAGTTAGGTAATTATTAATTGTCTGTGACTGGATTTGAACCCAGGTACACCTGGTTCCAAGGCCGGTGCTTTCTCCACTAGGCCACCTAGCTGCCACATGACTATACATTTTAACCTATATCAAATTGCTTGCTTTCTCAATGAGGGATGTTGGGGAGGGAGTAAGGGAACAAATTTGGAATTCAAGGCTTTAAAAATGAGCATTAAAAACTTTTTTACATGTAACTGGGGAAAAATAAAATACTAAATAAACTTTAAAAAGAATACAAAAAGAAAAGGCTCTCCACCTGAATATTTTCAGTGACAAAGAACACACTATTTATTGAGGCAGCCCCTTCCAATTATTTGTGAAAACAAGGATTTATCTTTATAAAATCTCTTGCTAGAATAATAGCTCTGATTTCCTGAGTGAAGCCAAGATAAAAGGGGTATAATTTGACAAAGGGGATGTAAATATAAGATAGAGTAAAAAGAGTAAAACATAAAAAGGAGAAGTCTAGGCATTAGGAGATAAATAACACCAGGTGAAGAGGCACAGAGACCTATTTCAGTAGAGGAAAAGAAGGGAGGGTTTGAACACTGAGTAAATACTATTCAATAGATTTGACTCAGAGAGGGAATAATATACATTTCCAAATGGGTTTAAAAATCTATCCTACCTTACAAAGAAGGAGGGGAGGGAAAGGGAAAGAAAAGGGAAGAATGGACTAATAAAAGGGAAGGTGAAGATAAAGTGAAAGGAACCCGAAAGTTAAAATTTGAAAGAAAAAAATTAAAGGGGAAAGGGAACAAAACATTGGTGAGGACAAATAAAAGGAAAGGAAAGAGAAAAATACAAACAGGGAAAGATAATATGGAGGGTAATAAAGAATAAGTAATCTTAACTGTAAATGTGAATGGGATGAACTCTCCCATAAAATGTAAGTAGATAGAAGAATGGATTAAAACCCAGAATCTTACAATATGTAAACACATTTGAAGCAAAGATACTTACAGGGTAAAGGTCAAAGACTAGAGAAAACTATATTATGTTTCAGTTGAAATCAAGGGGAGTGATCTTGATCTCAGACAAAGCAAAAGCAAAAATAAATCTCATTAAAAGGGATATGGAAGGAAACTACATCTTCTTAAAAGGGCATATATGAATCTAGTGTTAAAATGACCAAATTCTGAAAGGATAAGCTAAATGAATTTCAAGGAGATATAGACAGCAAAACTATAATAATGGGGGACTTCAACTTCCCCCTCTCAGAACTAGTTAAATCTAAGCACAAAATAAACAATAAGTTAAGAAGTTGAATAAAATCTTAGAAAACGGGGCAGCTATGTGGCATAGTGGATAAAGCACTGGCTTTGGAGTCAGGAGTACCTGGGTTCAAATCCGGTCTCAGACACTTAATAATTACCTAGCTGTGTGACCCTGGGCAAGTCACTTAACCCCATTTGCCTTGCATAAACCTAAAAAACAAAATCTTAGAAAACTTAGATATGATAGACCTCTGGAGAAAACTAAATGGGAAGAGAAAAGAAAATCTTTTTCTCTACAGTACATGACACCTTTACCAAAACTGACCATGTACTAACATAGAAACTTTATAAACAAATGCAGAGAGGCAGAAATAATAAATGCATACTTTTCAGATCACGATAGAATATAACTTGTATGTAATAAAGATCCATGGGAGTGGCTAGGTGGCTCAGTGGATAGAGCACTGGCCCTGGAGTCAGGAGTACCTGAATTCAAATCTGGCCTCAGATGCTTAATAATTACCTAGCTGTGTGGCCATGGGCAAGCCACTGCCCCACTGCCTTAAAAAAAAAACCTAAAAAAAATAAAGATCCATGGAAACATAAATCAAAAATCAATTGTATTATAGCAATTTTAAAGAATGAATGGATCAAAAAAAAATCAGAGAAATAATAATTTCATGCAAGAAAATGATAATAATGAGACATTATACCAAAATTTATGATACAGCCAAAGCAGTACTTAGGAGAAAATGAACATCTCTTACTACTTATATGAATAAAATAGAGAAAGAGGAGATCAATGAATTGGGTAAGGAACTAAACAAAGAACAAATTAAAGATCCCCAATTAAATACCAAATTAGAAATTCTGAAAATGAAGAGAGAGAGATTAATAAAATTGAAAGCAAGAAAACCAAGAACTGATTTTATAAAAAAAAAAAGCAATAAAATAGATAAACCTTTGGTTACTCTGATTTAAAAAAAAAAAGAAAGAAGAAAACAAAATTACTAGGACCAAAAATGAAAAGGCGAATTTACCACCACCAAGGAGGAAATTAAAGAGATAATTCAGAGCTATTTTGCCCAACTGAATGCCAATAAATTTTATTTATTTTTTTATTAAAAATATTATTTCAGTTTTACAATTTTCTCCCCAATCTTACTTCCCTCCTTCCACCTCCCACCCCCTTGGAAAGCAATCTGTCAGTCTTTACTTTGTTTCTATGTTGTACATTGATCCAAACTAAGTGTGATGAGAGAGTAATCATATCCTTAAGGAAGAGACAAGAAGTCTAAGAGGTAACAAGATCAGACAATAAGATATCTGTTTTTTTTCCCTAAATTAAAGGGAATAGTCCTTGAACTGTGTTCAAACTGACACGGCTCTTTTATCTGGATACAGATGGCACTCTCCTTTGCAGACAGCCCCAAATTGTTCCTGATTGTTGCACTGATGGAATGAGCAAGTCCATCAAGGTTGAACATCACCCCCATGTTGCTGTTAGGGTATACAGTTTTTTCTGGTTCTGCTCATCTCACTTAGCATCAGTTCATGCAAATCCCTCCAGGCTTCCCTGAAATCCTGTCCCTCTTGGTTTCTAATAGAACAATAGTGTTCCATGACATATATATATATACATATATATATATATATATATATATATATATATATATGCCCCAGTTTGCTAAGCCTGAATGCCAATAAATTTGATAACTTTAGTAAATTGGATGAATATTTACAAAAATACAAATTGCTCAGATTAACAGAAGATGGAATAAAATAAACCTATTCCCGAAAAAGAATTTGAAGAAATCATCAATAGATTCCCTAAGAAAAATTCTCCATGTCCAGATGGATTTACAAGGGAATTCTAGAAAACATTTAAGGAACAATTAATTCCAATTCTATATAAACTATTAAAAAAATAGGATTCCTCCCAAATTCCTTTTATGACATGAATATGTTGCTGATACCTAAACAACAAAGAAGTAAAATAGACAAAGAAAATTAGAGATCAATAGAACACTGATGAAAAAATCTTAAATAAAATTTTAGCAAAGAGATTACAGCAAGTTATTATTAGGTTAATACATTTTGACCAAGTGAGATTTATACCAGGTAGGGAGAGATGGTTTAATATTAGGAAAACAATCAACATAATTGAACATATCAATAACAAAATCAATAGAAATCTTATGATTATCTCAATAGATCTAAAAAGTCAGACAAAATGCAACACCCATTCCTATTAAAAACCCTAGAAGTATAGGAATAAATGGAGTTTTCCTTAAAATAATAAGCAGTATTAGCATCAGCAAATATTATATGTAATGCAGATAAACTAGGAGCAATTCCAATAAGATCAGGGTGAAACAAGGATGCCTATTATCACCATTAATGTTCAGCAAAGAATTAGAAATGTTAGCTTTAGCAATAAAAGAAGAAAATGAAATTGAAAGAATTAGATTTGGTAATGAGGAAACAAAAATTTCACTCTTTGCAGATGATATGATGGAATACTTAGAGAACTGGAGAAAATCATCCAAAAAACTGCTTGGAACAATTAACAACGTAGCTGTATATAAAATAAACCCACATAAATCATCAGCTTTTGTATAAATGATCAACAAAGCCCAAGGGCAAGAGATAGAAAGAAATTCCATTTAAAGTAACTTCAGACAACATTAAATATTTGGGAATCTACCTCCCAAGACAAACTCAGAAGTTGCATGAACACCATTACAAAGCATTTTTCATACAAATAAAGTCAGATTTAAACAATTGGAACAAATGTCAATTACTCATGGTTATGTCAAACTAATACAATAAAAATGAGAATTCTAACCAAATTCAATTAATTTTTCAGTGCCATACAATTTAATCACTAAATAACTATTTTACTGAGCTAGGAAAAATAGAAATAAAATTCAAATTGAGCAACAAGAGGTCAAGAATATCAAGGGGAACTGATGAAAGAAAAATGTAAAGGAATGTAACCTTGTTCTATCTGATCTAAACTATGCTATAAAGTTGGTATTGGTTAAAATATGGAGTAATTGACCAATGATTTGGGACAGGTTCAAAAGAAACAGTAGTAAATGACTATAGTCATCCACAGTTTGAC
Organism: Macrotis lagotis; assembly: GCF_037893015.1. Lineage (NCBI taxonomy): Eukaryota > Metazoa > Chordata > Mammalia > Peramelemorphia > Peramelidae > Macrotis > Macrotis lagotis. The sequence goes on from NC_133663.1 coordinate 201,689,084, forward strand.
AAACCCAAAGGTATTAGTTTCTGGGATAAGAACTTACTATTTGATAGAATAGATCCACATCTCACGCCTTATACCAAAATAAGGTCAAAATGAATACAGGATTTAGACATAAAAGGATGATACCATAGGCCAATTAATGGATTAAGAAATATTCTATCTATTGGATCTATGGAAAAGTGAGAAATTTAAGACCAAATAAGAAATAGAGTCCATTATAAATTACAAAATAGATGGTTTTGATTATATTATATTAAAAATCTTTTACATTATTAGAACCAAAGCTGCCAAGAAAATCAAAACCTGGGAAACAACTTTCACAGCTACGGGCTCTGATAATGGTCTCATTTCTAAAATATATAGAGAACTGAATCAAATTTATAAGGTTCCAAGTCAGTCCTCAATTGATGAATGGTCAAAGGTTATGAATAGGCAGTTTTCAAAAGAAGAAATTAACGCTATATGTAATCATACGAAATAATGCTCCAAATCATTACTGATTAGAGAAATGCAAATTAAAACAATTATGAGTTATCATCTCACACCTATCAGATTGACTAAAATGACAAAAAGGGAAAACTATTGCTGCTGGAGAGCATGTGGGAAAATTGTGACATTAATGAACTGTTGGTGAAGTTGTGAACTGATCTAGCCATTTTGGAGAGCAAACTGGAATTATGCCCAAAAAAGCAATAAAACTCAAAATACCCTTTGACCCAGAAATACCAATACCAGGTCAGTAAGCAAAAGAAATCATAAAAATTGGGAAAAGTTCCATATATTCCAAAATATTCATAATAGCTATTTTTGTAGTGTCAAAGAGTTGGAAATTGAGGGGATACCCCTCAATTGGGGAATGGCTGAACAAGTTATGGTTTATGAATATTATGGAGTACTATTATTCCATAAAAAAAGCATGAATGACTAGAGAAGTATGGAACAAATTACAGGAACTGATGCTGAGCAAAAGGAGCAGAACCTAGAGAACATTCTACACTTGAACAATAACATTGTGAGTTGATCAACTTTGATGAATGCAGCTCTTCTCAGCAGTTCAGATAGCAAGGACAATCCTGGGGGACCTGTTATGGACAATGCTATCCAATCCAAAGGAAGAAAAATAAAACAAAACAAAAAACCCTTCAGAATCTGAATGAACACTGTTCTTTTTAAAAAAAAATTTCTCTCATTTTCTCCTTCCAATCTCATGATTTTCTTTCTTTTCCTTTAGTCCTAATTCCTCATAAAGTATTTGACTAATTGTTAAACTTGTTAAATATAAATGTGTATGTATGTACAATATTCACCACTGTTTGCCTCTGATGGGAAGGATGTGGGGAGAGAGGATGGTAGGAAATAATGTAACATGAATATGCAAATGCATGTGGATGCATATTTCATAACATATATTTGGAAAAATAAAATAAAATGTCAATTGGGGAAAAAAAGAAATAAGTAATAGTATTTTTCTCCATTATTTTTCTACATTATTTCTAGGTACATACTTGCACAGACAAGTATTGACTATGTATCTTTTTTCATAACTAGTTATGATGAACAATTTAAAGTATTTTTTTCAGAATACATGGATGAGATTTCCCAGAAATTCCTTCCCCAATGATATAATTTCCCAGTTCAAGATAACTTAGAAGTTCCACGGGAAAGGTGTGTTTCTCTGGGACCAAGGCTGCAGCGCAGCCCAACCCAGGGAACACTGGAACAGCTTGAAGGGGCAGTGAAAGAACTCTTCCACCAGAATGAGTGTGGAGTGAGGAGTACCAGCATCAGAACAGCCCTGTGGTGAGAACCTGCAGCAGGAATTGGGAAAACGAACCTGTACCTCCAGAGCACAGCCCACAGATGGTAAGGTGTTGGGGGAGACTGCAGAAATCTCTCTGCTCTCCCTGGGGCAGGATTCTACTGTTTGCCCACACTCAGATCCAGGTTGCAATACCATAGCTGAGCAGGGATCCTCCTCACAGCTCCAGGGCAAAGGGGAGTGTCTGTGGTCATCTACATATCAAATCACAGGCAAGAGAGCATAAGACCTTGGCAGAATAAAGGTCCCAGTGAGATGTCCCAAAAAATCCCCAAAGTCTTGGAAGTGCCGTAAATTAGTTTTAGGCTGAGGAAATGAGCAAACAAAAGAAAAAGAAGATTCTGACTGTGGAAAATTACTTTGGTCCCATGGAAGATTCAGAAGATGACAGATTCGAAACTTCTGTATCCAAAGCCTCTAAGAGAAATAGAAAGTGGTTCAGACTATGGATGAGCTCAAAAAAAAAGACTTTGAAGAGCAATTGTGGGAGGTAGGGGAAAAATTGGGAGGAGAAATGAGAATGATGCAGATAAATCATGAAAAGCAAATCAGCAGCTTGGTGAAAGAAATACCAAAAACATACTGAAGAAAATAATATGTAAAAACCAGTTTAGCCCAAATGGAAAAAAAAAAGCAACACAAAAGCTGAATGAGGAGAAGAATGCCTTAAAAAGCAGAATTGGCCAGCTGGAAACAGAGATAAAAAAGCTCTCTGAAGAAAATAAACTTCTTCAAACACAGAATGAAACTAATGGAAGTTGATAATTTTGTGATAAATCAGGAAGAAAGAAAATTCTTCCAAAAAAGACAAAAATTAGAAGAAAACGTGAAATAGCTCATTGGAAAAACAGATCCAGAAGAAATAATTTAAAAATTATTTGGCTACCTGAAAGTACAATTAGGAAAAGAACCTAGATTCCATTTTTCCAGAAATAAAACAGCAAAATTGCCCTGAGATCCTAGAAGCAGTGGGTAAAATAGAAATTGAGGGAATTCACTGGTCAGCTCCTGAAAGAGATCCCAAAAGAACAACTTCCAAGAATATTATAGCTAAATTCCAAAACTTCCAAGTCAAAGAGAAAATACTAAAAGTTGCCAGAAACAAACAATTTAACTACTGTGGCTCTATAGTGAGGATTACATAGGATCTGGCAGCATCTACATTAAGGACTTGTAGGGATTGGAATATGATATTCCAGAAGACATATGGTTACAACCGAGAATCAACTACCCAGAAAAACTGAAATTCCTCTTTCAGGGCTCCAATGAAACAGGGGACTTTCAAACTTTCCTATTGAAACATCCAGAGCTGAACAGAAAAGTTTGATCTTCAACTACAGGAATCTAGTGAACCACAGAGGGGGTAGACAAGAAGAACTAACTATGAGGAATTTGATGATATTGAATTGTTTGTATTCTTGCATGGGAATAAGGTGCTGAAAATTAATATGAACTTTCTCATTCATAAGAGCTGTTATAAGGAGCATATATAGACAAGGCAGAGGAAGGAGATAAATATAATGCTATAATACAGTAAAAAGATGAAGTCAATGGTTGATAAAGGAAAGTGTTGGGAAGAAGAGAAAGGAGAGGAAGAAGGGGCTAAGATATTTCACATAAGAGTCAAGAAAAAGCTTTTACAATGGAATGGGGGGAGGCAAAGAGGAATGAGTGAGCCTTCATTCTCATCAGAAAAAGCTCAGAGAGGAAATAACATACACATGTAATAAGGTATAGAAATCTATCTTATTGTAGAGAAAAATGAGAAGAAAGGGATGGGATAAGGGGGAATTGGGGGAGGGAAGGGGGAATAGATAATAGAAGAGAGGGAAGATTATGGGAGAAGGCATTCAGGTATTCAGGTAGTCACAGTTTTGGATAGGGACAGGATGAAAGGAGAGAGAATAGAATAAATGAGAGTGGGGCAGAACAGAGTGGAGGGAAATACAGCTAGTAATAGCAACTGTGGGAAAAATATTGAAACAGCTTCTCTGGTGGATTTATGATAAAGAAGGCAATTCACCCGAGAGACAGAGTCATTGGAATGTGAACACAAACTGAAGTACATTTTTTTCTCTCTCACTATTCTTGAGGTTTCTCATCTTCTTGGTGGGGAGGGTGATTTATGTTTACTCTTAAAACAAAATTATTGTAATAATATAAAATAAATAAACCAGAAAAAATGGATGAATAATAAAAAAATGAAATCTCTTCATAGTGTCTACTCAGAAGGTAAATAAAAGGTAAATTTCCAACAAAAGCACTAGAAAGTGGGATACTGAACAATGATGCAAATGAACTATAGTACCATTTTTCCTAGAGGTCTTCCTATGATAAAATGCTCCATTTTCTGAGATTCTGGCAAATTATTCTATATGGATTTGTGGTGGTACCACTCTAAGGAATGTAGCAGCTATTTAAGAATACAGGTATACTAAAAGTTAGATAGTTGCTGCTATCAATAATTTGGATGTGTAATTCAACCAATTTCACTCTGAGACTTATTGTTGCTGACAAAGGTAGGAAGAAGTTGAGTTTTTTATGTTATACATGGGCCCATGATAAGACTAATATCTAGCAACATTTTCTTTTTTTCTTTCTTTCTTTCCTTCTTTCCTTCTTTCCTTCCTTCTTTCCTTCTTTCCTTCTTCTTTCTTTCTTTCTTTCTTTCTTTCTTTCTTTCTTTCTTTCTTTCTTTCTCTTTCTTTCTTTCTTCCTTCCTTCCTTCCTTCCTTCCTTCCTTCTTTCATTTATTTTCTTTTTAAGATTTTTCAAGGCAATGGGGTTATGTAGTTTGCCCAAGGCCACATGGCTAGGTAATTATTAAGTGTCTGAGGCCAGATTTGAACTCAGGTACTCCTGACTCCAAGGCTGGTGCTCTATCTACTGTGCCACCTAGTTGCCCCATCTTTCTTTTCTTTTCTTTTCTTTTCTTTTCTTTTCTTTTCTTTTCTTTTCTTTTCTTTTCTTTTCTTTTCTTTTCTTTTCTTTTCTTTTCTTTTCTTTTCTTTTCTTTTCTTTTCTTTTCTTTTCTTTTCTTTTCTTTTCTTTTCTTTTCTTTTCTTTAGTTTTTTTCAAGGCAATGGGGTTAAGTGGCTTGCCCAAGGCCACACAGCGAGGTAATTATTAAGTGTCTGAGGCTGGATTTGAACTCAGGTACTCCTGACTCCAGGACTGGTGCTCTATCCACTGTGCCACCTAGTTGCCCCGCTTTCTTTTACTTTTAAGGAAAGATTTTATTTATTTTGAGTTTTACAATTTTTTCCCTTATTCTTGCTTCCCTTCCCCTCACCTCCCACAGAAGGCAATCTGTTAGTCTTCACATTGTTTCTTTACATGGTATACATTGATCTAGGTTGAATGTGATGAGAGAGAAAAATCATATCCTTAAGGAAGAAAAATAAAGTATAAGAGATAGCAAAATAACATAATAAGATAATGGGCTTTTTTTTTTCTAAATTGAAGGTAATAATCTTTGGTCTTTGTTAAAGCTCCATGATTCTTTCTTTGGATACAGATGGTATTCTCCCTCGCAGATAGGCCCAAATTGTCCCTGATCATTACACTGATGGAATGAGCAAGTCCATCAAGTTTGATCCTCACCCCCATGTTGCTGTTAGGGTGTACAATGTTCTTCTGGTTCTGCTCATCTTGCTCAGCATCAGTTCATGCAAATCCTTCCAGGTTTCCCTGAATTCCCATCCCTTCTGGTTTCCAATAGAACAATAGTGTTCCATGACATACATATACCACAGTTTGTTAAGCCACTCCCCAATTGAAGGACATTCACTTAATTTCCAATTATTTGCCACCACAAACAGGGCTGCTATGAATATTTTTGAACAAGTGATGTTTATACCCTTTTTCATAATCTCTTTGGGTTATAGACCCAGTAGTGGCATTGCTGGATCAAAGGGTATGTACATTGTTGTTGCCCTTTGGGCATAATTCCAAATCTAACAACATTTTCTTAAGCTCACTGCCCCTTTTTCCCTCCTGTGACAGGGATTCATTTTCCCTAAAATTAGACAAAATAGTTCTACTACCTACTACCTGTTTAACACTCCCTCTCCCCTACTTTGTTTCTCTGATTCAGTTTCTTTCTTTCTTTCCACCATCATTATAAGGTAAGTTCAGACCCTCCACAAAACTAGCTTCCTTGATGCAGCTTCCTAGTCATCTATATATATATAAAATTCTCCATACATGGAATATGATTATCTCAGACCTGGGGGAAACCTGATTTGCCATGCTCTGCCTTGATGACTTGCTGCCCAGATCCATTTCCATAAGGAGGTGAAAGTTGCTGCATCTACATATCTTCAGATATGTCATTGCATACTTTTTTTTTTTAGATTTTTGCAAGGCAAATGGGGTTAAGTGGCTTGCCCAAGGCCACACAGCTAGGTAATTATTAGGTGTCTGTGACCAGATTTCAATCCAGGTACTCCTGACTCCAGGGCCAGTGCTTTATCCACTATACCACCTAGCCGCCCCTCACCGCATACTTTTTGCATATCTTTTCTATATTAGGGAAAAGTAGATCTCTTTTTGGGTAACTGTTCACTGATTCATTTTGTCCAAAAATTGGTTGAAACTAAGGGTGCTGGCATTAGTCCTGTCTCTCACAGTGTTTTTTTGTGGCTGTAGAACCTATTATCTTAGAAGAAGGGAAGAATAGTGATCAAGAATATTTGTTCTTAAACAGTGAGGTTCTAAGTTTCTTATCTTCTTGGGTAGCTTTCCCTTCATTTCTGAGTATTTCTGGAGAAGTTTTCTATATTGAGCTAGGCTCCTAATTGCATTAGGTATTGGACACATAGACTATTAAATGTTTTTCTAGTGATGAATCCAAGTCATAAGAGTAATGGAAACTATTTATCCTTGACAATATCTCCTGATTCTCTCATCAAAACTGCATTTGCTAGTGATAATGATGGGACCTCAGATGGTAGACACATGCAAAGAGAACTACTGAGTTGATGGCTGAGTATTTAAAAAAAATTAATTCTCCCTTTGAAGTTGAAACAACAGTGTCCAATAAACATGCCAAATCTATCCCACAGCATCACATATCATTTACCTTTTCTCAATTCCCATATCCACTAGCCTAGTTACTAAAGAATGTCTTATCTATGACCAGATAGTTTTGTAATTGATTTCTTGGATTCTGATTTCCCCCTTTAATATTATCTGTACACAGCTTCCAAAATAATTTTCTTGTGGAATAGACCAGCCAACGCCACTCTCTTGTTCAAAAACCTTTAGTGAATTAGTACTGCTTAAAATGTAAGCAATTTAGACCACTATTCCCTACAATCTGCTTCACATCTACCTTTATGATTTTATTTTACATTATCATTTTATCTCATATTTCAGGATGCCAACTCTAGGTTGACATGTACCCCATTTTATTCAGAAGTTCAGACAAAATGGTTGAGGAAACAGATTAAGAGTTGATAAGGAGATGTTATCTTCCAGATAATCCCATCTCCTCCCAAGAGTTTAGTCTTCTAAAACTAGAGTGCCATCTTGTGTTTTAGACTTCTTCAGAATGGATTATTTGGAATTACTAAAGATTCAACTCATTTCCTGTTAGATCTACACAATGTCTGCTCCTTCATATTGTGACTCTGCCCTTTATTGTTCTGTTTCCTTGTTTCAGGAATTTTTTCTCTCTCTAGGTAGTCAGACCCAAGAACTATACTCTTTTTTTCTAGGAGACTAGGTCAAGTAATTCAAATGTTCAGGAACTATTCTTCCCCTTGCTTCAGAGATTGTGTCTATGAACTCTCACCACAACAATACTGTTCTTGGATGCTTCTATTGATTGTGTCATATGGTTCCCCTTCTAAAAACTCTTACATTCTGTCTTCATGCCTTCACTGACATTGAGGGATTTTTTTGCTGACTCTCATTGCTCTTCTCTCTGGAGCCAAGACTTCCCTTAGCAACTGGGAATTCTTTTATGGGCATATAATCCCTCTCTCAACTCTAACTTTTTCTTTGAATTTTGGTCTGATCCTTTTGTGTAAGCCTAAGTCTCAGGGATATATATATATATATATATATATATATATATATATATATTGAATTGAATTGAATTAATTTAAAAAACCCTGATATTAGACTGAGAAGTAGATATGAGAAAAAAGCATATGTGCACCCACATTGTGTATTCTTTAGGATTTTTTCCTATTTATAATATCAAATTGCTATAGAATGGACAGTTTAAAAGGATTTTCTCACCTCTCCTGAACATTTAGACCATAGAAGATAAATTGGTTTGCATATCCAATTGATTAGGTAAAATCATTGAATTGAAAAAAAAAAGATTAAAATGACTGGCTAGATAGTAAGAACACTCTTTATTTTCAAGATATTTTTGAAAATTTGTGAAATTGTTATACCAGATGCCCATGTACAATGTGGCCACATTCACTAAGAATAGATCCTGCTTTACAAATTGAGATACTCTAGGAAATGTTCATCTGATTGTCCCACACAATGAATCTTAAACATTTATTTCCCGGGAAACAGAAGGTCAGAATGCTGTCAACTTCCTTCTCTTGTATGACCAAAATGTTTATGTTTATTATTATTATGTTTATTATTACTCTCTGGAATAAAATTGGATTTAGATAATTTTAGGGGTCACATTGTCCAGCTATTTGGAACAATTCGTGGATTTGGGGCCACAGTGTAGGTAGGAATAAAAAAAAAGTTGCTACTTTCAATTTCTACTTGACAGAAGGAAAAAAGAGCCAGGAGAAAAGGTAATACTCTAGTATAGATACTCCTCTTTCTTTTTGACTCTCATCATTAAATATGCTAGAATGCATAACATTAGAATAGTGGAAAACTCTAGCTTTTATACCGTTAGTATTTTCCAAGAATAGAGTCACTGTAATGATCATTCTACTTTGGTATTTCAGCCAAATGAGGAAGCCATAACAATAATGGAATACAACAGGAACCAAATTTTCATCTAAGTAGATCTCTCAGAAGTTACAGATAGGCTACATTAATAAACAGGCCATAGTAAATAAAGTTGCAGTTATGAATCTGTAGGTATACATTGTTATGCTAGTTTAAATCTATTAATTTAAATGAATTCCATCTTTTGTACTTATGCAATAAAGATAAACGACAACCTATTTGATGTGGATATATGTGTATGTCTAGGCTTACTTTCAATGACACCAAAAATTTAAACACATCAGGGAAACTAGTTATTTTAAATAATCTTAAGATGATTACTCTGTAATAAATAATCCTCATAATTGACAGTAATAACAGTATCTGGGCATACTTGCTCATCTCTATAATATATATTCATAGAAGTATATTTCAGCATATCTTTAATTTTATGTTTTTACTTGTACTCCCCCCCCATGTAGTATTCTTTTGGAATCATAAATTAATTCCCCTCAAAGTACACTACCACCTTTCATGATTAAGCTAAGTGTAATTGCCCACTGCCCAAGAAGATTGTCAATAAAGAGCATTAAGTGAAACACATGTAATTAGAAACATAGAATTAGAGAATTGTAGGTTTTCATTTACTTTAATTGATTAGAAAGAATAAATCACATAAAATATGACAGTAACAAGCCAATTTAAAGCAAATTCCAACTCCCTAAAGGTCTAACCCTTCAGACTTTTAGAACTGGCTGTTTATTGTCACAGAAGTTCATTTGTAGAACTAGATGAATATTGTTAATTATAAAAAATTCTTCTTGGAAAATGATCCATCTGTTTATTGAAATAATACTTTTAAAAGCCAGAAAGTTCACTTCAGGTCAGAATCCATATCAGAGTTGATTTAAACCTAGAGTAATCTAAACATTGTGTCAAACTGTATTGTCAGATATTATATTATTTTTTATTCTACTGAGATACAAATTCTTTGTGTAGTATTATTTTAAAGACTAAGATCTAAACAATATACTTATCAGAATCCAAGAGTACATTTATAACATTTATTTATATTTATCCGGTCAAACTGGTTTGATAACAAATGCTATGTATAGAAACATATACACTTATTAGCCCAGGCTGAACTAGACAAAGACCTTTTGTCAGGGTGTTATGAAGTCAAAAACTAAATGAAAGGTATTATTTTCACAGTAAAGCTTGCTTTTTATCTTTCATTTTAGCCCAAATAATTTTTTATTGAATAACAGGGTAGAGAGGACACATTTCTATGTATTTTTGTGGAACAAATGAATAACAAATTTTGCCAGAATGTGACAGTTGTATGGCTGTGAGGCATTGGGGTTAAGTGTCTTGCCTAGGTCATACAGCTAAGTAAGTATTAATTGTCTGAGTCTAGATTTGAATTCAAGTCCTTCTGACTCCAGGGTTGATGTTCTATCCACTGTGCTGGATAGAACTGTTCTATCCACTACCTAGCTGCCTCTTATCAAAATATTATTAAGAAAACATTCATCTTATTTTGTATATATATATCATTTGATAGAATTTTGAAAATGAAGTGAAATTGTATGCATGCAAGATGGGTTTTTCCAGTAAGAAAATGTTATTCAGGTTCAATTAAACTTTACACAAACTATATTAATTTATATGGTACCTAGCAAATTATGTGTGGAGACTTACTTCTCAAATATGACAACTGGCATCATTAAACTATTTGTCTTCTCAGTAAGTAAGAACCATCTTTCTGCTTGTCCCCAAAGTGTTATTTTGGGACTAGGTCTTTATTAGAATTCCCATACCCATCCTGATTGTTGAATTGGAAGTTAAGTGAATAGTAAAAAAAAAAAAAGAGTAGGTTAGTGATTTGGAGGAAAATAAAAATAACTTTAAAGTTTAAAACTATAGGTTTAGATAAAAGACTGGTTTTTTCCCTTGTGCAAAAAGTTGATGATTTCCAAATTTTATAAAAGCTATTTCATGATTCAGTCATATATTAGCAACCTAAGTGAGAATGTAATCCATTGATTAATCTTTCAACATTCCCACACATGAGTGGTCCCTAAGATAAGTAACTGTATATTTAGTTTTGACCAAGTCAGTCTTTGTTTGCCACTAAATCCTAGTTGTTTACATAGAATTAGGATAAATGAATATTCTTAAGACTGCAGCATAGTGGAAACTCATATGAGAAACATCCTTCACAGGGTGGTATTTCAGGACACAGCAAACTAGGTTGGACTTTGATTATTGTATCTACTCCTCCTAGCAGGGTGCATGTGTTTTGCAATGAGTTCAACCCTTGACTCACTATCCTTTACTTCTTTCCAACTCCTGTCCAATATTTGAGTCAATATTCTTTCAAAACCCCTAACTTCCTAATTTTTCAATCCCTCATATCCCAATGATCTGCTTCTCTACTCCAACTCAGTCATAAATACAAAGTTCATCACACCCAAGAAATTATCAATTATTATAAGTGCTCCACTTTCTTCAATAAAGAAGAGTGACCTTATTTTAGTGGACCCTAATATCCTTTGACTCTAGCTCTCCATATGCTTAAAACTTTCTAAACTTATTCTCCCTTCTCATTTTGACCTTTAATCTTTATGTACTTCAGTATTCTCTTAAGCCATTCCCTTTACTCTGACTTCATTTTCCCCCTTTTCCAATCTTGATTCTATAATTAGCAATTCAATTCACACTATTTTATACCCTCAAATGACTAATCCCTATATCTGACCACTTCTTGTATTTCCACAAATCCCAATCCTGGATTACTTCCATTGTCCATCCACCTCCTTCTTTCCCACACATACAATCATGCTGATTGAGAACTCCACAAATTTATGTTATAGAACTTCAACTAGGTTTTTGCTGCAGCTAGGCAATCCTTTTATTCCTACCTAATTTGTTCCTTATCTAACTTTTAATCCTCCCTAATTTGTTCCTTATCTCACTTCCCACAGAAGCTATTCCAAATGTTCTCTTCTCTTTTTCAGCTGCTCCCACCCTCCACAATCACAGATAAGTACCTTCCTTATTACTTTACTGAGAAAATTAAGACCATTTGTCAGGAGTATCCTATTTTCACATTCTCTTCATCTTATTAAAACTACTTGAAGACATCTACCACTCTCCACCTTTTCTTTAATCTAATAATGTCCTTGCCAAGGTCAGTTTCTCCAAATGTGCCCTTGATCCAATTCCTAGCCATTTTGTCTAGCAGATTGTCCCTTAGACATAATCTTCAGCTTCTTCAATTCAATTCTTTGTCTTCTTTAAATGTACTGAGGCATAGCCCCTTTAAAAAAGTTCTTTACTAAATATTACCATTCCTTCAAGCAATAACTTGAAAGATATGTATCTTTCTTCCCTTTCTCAGACAAACTAGGAAAAACTCTTGATATTCACTACCACTACTTCCTTTTGTTTTATTTAGTCCTCAATTGTCTGAGAACTTTAATTCCACATCACCCTATTAGATATTTGAAAATGTTTCCTGGAGACTTCCTAGAGTCTCAAATTCATCTTGTTCAAAACATAACTCATTATCTTTCCCCTAAATCAACCTTTTCCCCAAATTCCTGGTTACTATTGAAGGTAGCACTAGTTTCCCATTATTATAACCTAGGTGTTATCTTGATTCTTTATTCTTCTTTATACCTTTTTTACTCAGTTGTGAGAATATCCTGTTTGAACATCTACAATATCTTTCATATTTGACTCCAGCTTTGCACATCTTCCATCACCTTAGTTCAGGCCCTTTATCTCTTGCCTATACTAGTAAATTGGCCATGTAATTGGTCTTTTTGCCTCAAGTGTCTCCCCGCTTCAAATCACCTGCATCAATTCTCCTTTTATTTACAGCTGTGGAAGTGATTTTTTTTAAGTGAAGATTTGATCTTGTTACTCTCCTGCTCAATACACTCCAATAATTTTTTATTGACTCGAGTTTCAAATGAAAAGTTACATTTAACAATGTTCTCAACTTGTATTGCAACCACATTTTCAGTTTACTATACATCACTTCCAGCACTAAACTTTTCAATAAATTTGTCATTCTGACTTCCCTTCACTACCCCTTCACCCCCCCCCCCCAATCTCTATGCTGCTAAATAAAGATAAGATACAAATCACTTAACAATTTTGACTGGGTCCATTACAAATTTATGCTATTCAATCTCAACTGGTTCCTCATTGTTGCTAGGCAATCTTTCTAGTCTTCCTTTCTATACTTCTTTTATCAATTTACTATCTCACTTTCTTTAGCAGCTCTTCTCAAATCTCCCATAGCCTTCTCTCTGATAACTTTCTCAACTGAAAATCTTGTCTTAAAATGAGACCATTCATTGAGAGGTCACTCTCCTCTCCCTCATCTCATATTACTCAGATGTCTTCTGTCATTCATGTACTACTCCTTATTGGGGTGGTGGTGGCAGCAATAAATCAGAGGAATATTTCTAATCATGATATTCTCTTTGCTAAAAAATGAAACAAGTAGCTAGAGCAATACCTAAGCAACTAGAATATTTTTCAAGATCATACATCAAAATGGCCTTCCCATAAATAATATGATATAATGGAATTACACAAGTATATGTCAATTCATAAAAATGTCAATTGGATTGATGTGGGATGTTATTCTATGCTAGACTTGAATCAGACCATAAGGTATGGTAAAGAAGTCAAAGAAGTCCCAAAGTAATGCAGTGAGGTGGGAAATGAGAATTTTGTACCTAGTCCCATTAAATAGAAATTTTAGAGTTCATGGTTCTATCCCCAAATCAGAAGGACTGAAGGCAGTGATGAGGTATGAATAACAAGGTGAATTGATTTGATTTTTCAAGATGATGAGGTTTTTCTCAATCATAAACTTCTGGTGTATGATGAGATCAGAGAAGTTCCATAGGAGTACAGGCAGCAGGGAAATGAGAAGGGAAGGAATCAAATGGTTCCTTCATATAAAGGGATATTTTACTATTTGAAAGAATCTATGTTTTCTCACTGGTATGGATTTTTCTGTATTAATGAATCTTGTAGCATCTTCTAGAACCTTCTCATATTGTATATTGTGTAATTCATGTTATCTTAGAGGATCTATACAATATGCTATAGAACTTTCTCTAGATCTTTTTAATTTTTTTCAAATGATCCTTCTATTTGCTCTCATATGAGACACTCCATGTTGGAAGAGAGTTTTTAAGGCTATATTTTGTTCTACTGAGTCAAATGAACTTGTAAAAATATTTTAACTCAATAATAAAGTAAGTCTTTTTCACTTCTAATTTTAGTGTCTTGTTTTCTGATTTGTCTTTTTGTACTTTAGGTTTTAAAATGAATTTTCTCTTTGAGATCTTTGAGAGTTTCAGCCTGTCCTCCACCCTCCTCCACATACTCTTTCATGCTTCACTTTCAGACTCCTGCTTTGATGATGGATTTACCCTCAGAACTAGAATTTAAAGCTTTCTTTGCCCTCTTCCACACTGAGGAATTTATTTTCAAGAAGGATGTGTATGTGTTTTGGAGAGGGATATTGCAAGCAAGCAAGAATAAATATCTTTTAACATCTTGTCCCTTCAGTTTTCCTCAAAGGAAACTTTAATTCCTTTCCAGAAGGGAAGTAGGAGGTTGGGGACCAAGCTGGCCTTTCTCCTACTCTCAAAGAAAAAGGTTAGAGTTATTATCTATCAGCAGATAAATATAAATTCACTAAATATTATCAGTCTAGAGCAGTGGAGGGGAACCTCTAGCCCACTATTTAGGGGGTAAATTAGTTAATTGTTTGACCAAATATAGCCCATGAATGATGTTATAAATATTCAAATAGCCCTTGGCAGAAAAAAAATTCCCCATCCCTGATCTAGGGAATATGTAATTTTTAGGTTCAAACTGAGTTCCTGATCGTTATTTCCTAATGGGGGAAAAAAAAAGATCTCAAGCTCTATATCTGAAGCTTGCCCAAGGCAAAACAGCTGCTAATTATTAAGTGTCTGAGGTTGGATTTGAACTGAGGTACTCCTGACTCCAGGACTAGTGCGCTATCCACTTCACCACCTAGCAACCCCCATGACTATTTTTAATCCACACCAAGTAAGGGGAGGTGAGGTGTAAGGAGCAGAGAGAATTTGAAACTCAAAGATTTGGAAGTAAATGTTGAAACTTGTTTTTGCATGTAACTAGGGGAAAAATTAAAAATAAAAAAGTAAAGATGCCTTTTCCAAGATAGTGAAATTTAAAAAAAGCCACTGAAAGTATTTCTTAGTTACTAGACCAACAAGATGGAGGACTAGGTATTTTCTCTAGTCCTTACAATTCTCAAAAAATTCTCTAAACAGAAATTATACTTCAAAGGTAAAGCCATTACAATTGTTTTGACAGGATATGAAAGCAAAAAAGCTCAAAATAGGTAACAGCCTTATAAATTAATGAAATTGAATAACAAATTTGAAAGCATCGCTTTCCTAACTGCCTCCAGCTTTCAGGAGAGTACACAACATAATCTTTGGACTTTTGTTTTGGGACCCACTTTTTTTTCTGTTGCAATCTCTGTTCTTCCCTCTCTCTTCTCCTCCCCACTCTATCACAACAACCAGTAGGCATTGACTGCTCAATTACATGAAGTGGAGGAGGACATATAAGAGATGGTGACATTTCCTTTTTTTCCTGGGTTGGTGCCTGGATTAGAGAATTCCCAAGTGCTACCACTCTTCTTTCCTTCTTTCCACCCTCCTGGGTTCCCTCCAGGCTGCTTAGACTAAGAGATATAGCTCTTGAAAATAAATTCCTCAGTGTGGAAGAGGGCAAAGAAAGCTTTAAATTCTAGTTCTGAGGGTAAATCCATCATCAAAGCAGGAGTCTGAAAGTGAAGCATGAAAGAGTATGTGGAGGAGGGTGGAGGACAGGCTGAAACTATTAAAGATCTCAAACAGAAAATTCATTTTAAAACCTAAAGTACAAAAAGACAAATCAGAAAACAAGACACTAAAATTAGAAGTGAAGAAGACTTACTAAAACTTTCAGGTAAAGGAAGTTAAGTCAATACCTAGTGAAAGACAGAACCATACAGATAGTCAAGAGTACAGCAGCATTTGTTTTTTATTTTTTTTACAAGGCAAATGGGGATAAGTGACTTGCCCAAGGCCACACAGCTAGGTAATTATTAAGTGTCTGAGGTCGAATTTGAACTCAGGTACTCCTGACTCCAGGGCCAGTGCTCTATTCACTGCACCACCTAGCCACCCCTCTCAGCAGCATGTGTTTTAAGAGAGAAAGAAATTAGACCTGAGAGATGGTAGTGTGGCCAGAAGACTGGTGTTGCTATTTAAGATTGAGAGTTGGTGAAAGTGGATGAATTCACATTTAACCCCAGAGTTTTTAAAACCCCTCAGGATTTATTATACAAGCCTGCCAAGTTTACAGATTAAAACTTTTCTCCAGGAGAGACCATAAACTGCTTGAGGACAGGTTGAATAACAAAGGGTTAGGGGAGATGCCTGAGGGAGAGTGTAAAAGGAAGCAGCCAGTAGACCTGACTGAGCTGAGTATGAGAGAAAGGAGAAACAGCCATAAGAGCTGACTTAGACTCAAGCAAGTCCAGCCACATGGCAGAGAGGCTCATGGTTAGAAGAGAGACTTTCTTTTCTTGGTTCCTACATTTAAATACTTCTTTGTGTTTTGAACAAGGGTGGTGCTTGGGGAGTGGTCTAGCACCCTGCTCCAGGTATTCTCCAATAGGTAACATGCTGGTTTTTCCTTTCCAAGGGTGTGTGTGAACTTTAAGTCCAACATGTTGTTTCCTGTGGAAGATGATTGCCACACCTATGCTTGATTTATCAATGACAGAATGGCTAAGGTAAGATGGAATTTCAAAAGTACTTCACAGTACAGATAGAATTTTAACAGTATGAAAGATCACAACTTTGTTTACAACGACAGCATTCCCTATGCTCATGATTTCCTGCATCATTAGAAGGGAAGAAATGCTAGAATATGTGGTCTATACAGAATAAATAATTATCAAAATAGAATAGCTTGAATTCACACTGGTGAGAGAGATTTAACAATAGATTGTGAATACTCATAGAAGCAAAATACTGAAAAATATTGAAGAAAGGATATATAGGAACTACTTAAATATTGCTGGTTCATTGGTTGGTTCTTGTCCTTTATTACTGAAGAGCACCAAAACAACATCACTATGTTTGAGATACAGCGTGTCCGACTGTAGCTGATCAGACCAATAAGAGATCCAAATACAGGTTGGGCACAAATAATTCATGTGAATACCTGGGGTGGGCACTCTAAACTTACAATTAAGGATAAGATTGAAACCTATGCCTTAAACTCCAAACCTTATTAGTTAAATTAAATCATTTCAAAGAGAAGAATTCTATGAAGCACATAAAGACTTTTCAATATAATGGAAATTTGAATAATAATCAAACCTCCTGCCTTCCCCACTCTCCCCACTCTCCATTTAGTTTAGTAGATTTTTTTTAACATTTGTTTCCAAGTTTTTGTGTGCATATAATCTTTTATAGTTTAGTGTTACATAGTAATTTGTATATTTTTCTACTATTGGATTATGAGCGTTTTGAAAACAGGGATTGTCTTTTATTTTTCTTTATATTCCCGGCACTTGGCATAGTAATAAATATTGATTGATCTAATCATATTGGTTTCCACACTAAAATCACAGAACGGACACATTTTCAAACTTTTAAAATTGATATAGGTTGCTTTTAAATCATCTACCTTTCTTGCTTTTTCTTTTTTTCTCTTACCTCAGCTGACCCTTGCCTAGAGGGGAACTGTATCATTCTGGTGATATGACAGCAATTCCCTTCTGTGTCCACTTTGTCTTAGTTCTTTCCAGAAAGGGAGTTCAGTAACTATGTAATCTATTAAGATTTAACTAGTATGACAATGCATGTAAGATCAAAAAGCACCTTGATTTGAATTTTGATTAGAATTTGTTGAATGTGTGACAGGTATGAAGCTAAGAAAATTCTTTGCAGAATTTGGAAATCCATATGAGTGGAGCTGAGAAATTTTTTTGCTTTGTTTTATTTGTGCATGTTTGTATGTGATTAATTAAATTGGAGTCTGGTTGGAAAAAAGAATATTTGTTATCTCCTCTTGATCATTCCAGATAAAAATATTACCCTATTTCTCTAACCTTTCTGTGCTATTTTCTGCCTGTTTATGTGGATGTGACTTTGAATATATCACTTTAGTTTTAGGAGAGATATTTTTTCTGTGAAGGTATCATATACTTCCCAAATATCTAGGTTTTATAAAATCAATTTAAACAAGTATTAATCTCTTTTCATTTACTCATATTGAAAAGAATGGAACACAGGAGAATGCAGAGAGAAGGATCTTTTTATTGATCTTGTGAAATATTGGTTCTTGAAAAATAAACAAAAAGGAATTCAGATCTATTGCACATAATAATGAAGCAGAGGAACTCTGAGAACAGAAAGAAATATTATAATCTTTTTTCTTTTTATATATTAGAAACAAATATTATAATCTAGACAAATATTACAATCCTTTTCTTTTCAATATTGTTAGAATCCTTTTCAGTCTTGGCCTAGTACTGACAAGGAAAACCTCCTAGTAAGCAAGGCCTATCTCTACCAAAGCCCCACACCAAACAAACACTCTTCTAAAACAGTTAATCTTTAAAACTGTTAATTCTTCTCTAATCTACCTTGTGTTAACAAAGACACTGAAATTTGTGCCTCCAAGTTAAGATACTATAAATTCTTTGTGGTCCCTAGCTAGACTCTAACCCTGAATTAGATCTTTTCTTAAATTTTACTCCACTTTTTTAAACTATCTCCCTATCCTTTCTTTACTTTTCTGTCTACTTAAAGAACTCTGTGAATTTACTTGTAATCTTTTTTGCAGAACCTGAGAATTAAAATGTATGGCCTTTCATTCCTGGGTCAGAGAACCCTGTGATTTCTTCACTCATGAACAAATCTCCCAGTGGTATTTGCAAGTCCCCTCTTTCAGAGATGCTGACCTTTTAAGGACCCATCTTCAATAATACCACTAATACATAAGGAATAATAAACCTAAATTAAAATGGTTAAAGTCAGGTTTACTAAGTGTATATAACATTTAATTGTTTTGTCCAGTATGTATATATTTATATTTGTGTGTATATATATATATATATGTAATATATAAAGTTTCATGATGATTTTACCATATATTTCAAAATTGGATATACTTATTTTCTGAAATTTCTGACATCTGACTATCACAGAGGTATAAATGATAGAAAACAAGAGTTTCTCTAGTTGTCACCCATATGATAGAAATGTTTATTATGTTTCCTCAAGATGGGGGAGGGATTTTTGTACAGAGTAGCAATGTGAGGTGTTTAATTGTGCTAAAAGATTTCTTAAAACAGACAGCTGCTAGGTGGTGCAGTGGATAGAGCACCAACCCTGGAGTCAGGAATACCTGAGTTCAAATCTGACCTCAGACACTTAATAATTATCTAGCTATGTGACCTTGGGTGAGCTACTCGACCCCATTTGCCTTGCAAAAAAAAAGAAAGCAGAAACAACTGATTATTTTGCTATCATTAAGTGATTTTTAAAAGAAGTTAATTCCTCTTTTCTCCTCATCTTTTTGAAGTGAAGATTTGTATATTTTTCTTTGATTTAACCTTTCCCTAATGTGATCAAGGCATATTTTATTACAAGGAAAGGTTTTATTGTATTTTAAATCCTAAAATGTATGCAGTATAATGTTTCAAATTTATTTGAATCTCAAAGTGTAACAAGGACTAGGACATATTCAGAGAGATCTGATGGCATTTCTTCATGTGAAAGAGGGTAGTTATAACATATAAGGGAAATGTCTTTGAGCGTTAAATATGTGTAGGCATTTTTAACTGATTCTAGTCTGCTAACCATGTGGGAAGGAGAAGACTTTTTGAGTGGTTATTGTTGCTGAATTGAGGTTATCTGCCAAAAGACACTAGTGAAGAAAACCTCAATCGTATCCTCTTTTGCTGCATTTTATTCAATAGTTAGTGCTCTTTGGATAGAATCCTTCACTGATGGCATCCAGTAAGAAACAGTACTGAAATGGGAAATACTGAAATGGGTCTGTTATTGGCTTCCGTGATTGTTCTTTTCTGTTTTAGGTGACAAGCTTGGGGACTTGACTTTGTAACCTTTTCATGGCCAGAAGAGCAAACCTCTCTGAATTTCCTAGAGTCTAGGTTCTGTGGACCAAAGGAAAAAGAGTTGTGACCTCTTGGATCCAGTCCTAGGCACAATGACTTATCCAGCAGTCATACCATATCTGGATATGAATTTGATGGGATCAATGTTATATAGAAACTGGTATATTTTAACTCAGTCTCCTCAATAATAGGAAGAGAATAATGAGAACAAGTTGTGGGGAAATGTTTTTATTTTTGGTGTTATAATATCCTTGTAAAAGCTTTTTTGACATTAGGGGAAACTAGATGGCTTGGTGGATAGAGCACTGGGCCTGGAGTTGGAAAGTCTTGCATTCAAATCTGTCCTTAGGGACTTACTAGTTGTGTTACTCTGAGCATGTCTCTGGGCATTAACTTTTTTCTGCCTTAATTCATTGGAAAAGAAAATGGCACACCACCACAATATTTTTTGTTAAGGGAATCTCATGGAAAGTAAGGTCCAAGTAATCAAAGGGACATGACTGAACAAACTGCTGTTAAGTGGTTAAATGGCATTGGTAGAACCTGAAGCCAATGCCAATAGAGAGAAGAGATTCTCAAATTTTTCAAGGCATGCCTAGAAACCTGAAGAGGAGCTATAGCTAGACCAGCTCTTAGAGAATGAGTTAGAGCATCTATGCCGATAATTAAAAATAAAATTTTTTACATCAAAAAGTGCAATCAGAATTTAGAACCTTGGTAGTTTAAAACAAAATAAAATGATTTAGAATAGAATTACAAAAGAAAAAAGTACTCTTAACTTTTAAAATGTAATATTTTCAGGAATAAGAATTTAACCTGCTTAAAGAATTAACCTATTTCAAATTCCTATAACCTTTAAGATATTTTAATGATGCCTATTAGCATTGTTTGTTCTTTGTTGTCTAAAAATCTATTTCCTTGAGTTGAATCCCTGTCTTTAAGACCTTACAGGGCCCTCATGTAGTTAGACTTTGAATTTAATAGACTATTTGTGGAAAAGCTTTCAAAACAATTCCTATAGGAAAACAGCCATCAGCTGAAAATCTAGTGAGAATCAAAAATACCTCTATTCTCAAATCAAGAAATTTGCAATCACTGTTATTCTTCTAGATCATATGGACATGAGATTCTGGATCTTAAGATGTGATAATCTAATGTATCAACCCCTCCCCCTCTCCAGTTTGTGATTTTGGATTATTTTATTGTTTTCAAGATGTCTATTTTTTTTTTTTTTTGCAAAGCAATGGGGTTGAGTGGCTCGCCCAAGGCCACACAGCTAGGTTATTATTGAGTGTCTAAGGCCGCATTTGAACTCAGGTACTCCTGACTCCAGGGCCATCCCCTGCACCACTTAGCTGCCCCAAGATGTCTATTTTAATTGTAAATCAAATGGTGTGGCGAATATACTTATTTTTCTTATTCTAGCTTATCTGGAAATATTCATAATTTGACAAAGCATAAGGGAAAAGAAACAAAAAGGGGGCAACAAAAAAGTGACAATCTGATTTTATGAGAAAGCACACAATGGCATTTAGATCTCAGTTGAGTTCTCTTTTTTTTTGAAAGCATAGTTTGATTCCTTGGATGCTTGACTTTTCTATTGTACATGAAAATAAATATAATTCTTGTAAGTTGATTAATATCCATATTGCATTTATTATATAAAAAAGACTGAGGGAATTGAAAAAAGATACATAATAAATGTTGAGGGTTGAAATAAGATATTATTGTCTTCCCGTCAGATGCTAAGATGTCTACAGGTACTAGATAATTGTTTGCTCAATCCATTATCTATTCAAGGATGTGAGGGTCATGTGTGAACACAGGGAGAATTATTGTCATTTTGGATTACTGGAGGATATTATAACTGAACATTTCTTATTGACCATCAACTTTTAATAATAACTATTAATATTTGATTTTAGATTGTGAATTATTGATTTGGGGATTACTGATTATTGGTTGCTAATCATGTCAGTTTTTTGAAATTCAATTATTGATCAGTGCTATAATCTTTAATAGAGCTACTAATTTTGGGTTATTATTATTATTATTATTATTGAAAAATTCAGAGTTTCTTAACCTGAGGACCAAGAACTTTTAAAGAAATGTTTCAATATAATTGATTTGCTAAGGATTTTATTTATTTTTAAAATTTTTTTAGGTTTTTGCAAGGCAAATGGGGTTAAGTGGCTTGCCCAAGGCCACACAGCTAGGTAGCTATTAAATGTTTGAGACCGGATTTGTACACAGGTACTCCTGACTCTAGGGCCAGTGCTTTATCCATCGCACCACCTAGCCATGCCTAAGGATTTTATTTTATATGTCAAAAACATTATTCTGTAGAAGGGTCCACAGGCTTCACTAGACTGTCAAAATACTTGCCAGATAAAAAAATTAAGCTTCATATCTTTATGGAAGCTTTAAAATTTTTGGTAATGATTAATATTTTACAAAGGTTTCCATTCCCAGAGTTAAGAATTTCTACTTCAAATTACTAAAAACAAAACACCTGCAATCACCAACACTGCTACTGAACAGCAAAACTTTCAATCAGAAATCCAAAGATTTCACTTGAAAAAACTCTATAGAGATTGTTTTTATATTAGAAAAGCAGAGTCAATATGATGGTACCTTCTTTCTTGCTTCAAAGAAGAAAGGATAATAAATACTAATACTCTTACTATATCCTCAGATTTATATATATATTATATATATATATATATATATATATATATGTATTGAGTCTTGGCTAATCTTATTAAAATGCCATTCTTGTCCTAAACAAGCCCTTACTACTTGGTAAACTCCCACATATTCATTTCCTGTGTAAAATCTCACAGCATCATTTTTTTTGATGAATGTTTTATTTTGTAACCCTTGATGTTTGCTTTGAAAATATTATGAATAGAATGTTCTGTGTAATATGAAAGAAACATTGTGTTACTGACACCAAAGAAAAAGGAGTTAAAAGTGTTTAAATGTCTTATATGAACCCAGTTGATACCAAAGATGTTTTAAATATTCTATTATTATGCATTGTACTATAGTTGTAAATAAAACTCATGTCTTAAGTTTTTAATCTACACCAAAACAACTACACTCTGTCTCAAACTGTGAAAAGTAAAATTTACTATTTGAGGTAGAACTTCTTAGGACTGCAATTTTTACAACCTCAGTTTGAATTGAGGCAAAACATACTTATGCTGCTAAGCATAATCCACAAAGCAAGGGAAAATGCCAATGGCTGCCCATCAGAAATGATTCCTCACAAATCCAGATGTAACAATCAATGCAGGCAGATCTAGACTTTTTACCTTGTTGGTAGGGTTGAGAGAATGATGTTTTAAGGTAATGACAACATCTACTTGACTCAGTTTTCCTACTGTGCTCTTTGTTATTAAAATAGGAGTTTCCTACTGGAAGACTATGGGCCTGACTCTTATGTCCTTTGGACTTATGAGTTAATAAACTAATGATCAAACAAAACAAAGAAAATTACTTTCGGCTTGCCTTGTGAGAGGCATGTCATCAGTTTTCAGGTCCAAACCTTACAATGTCTCACTTCCCCTCTTATGTAAATCCCTCTCATTAGTAAATATATACCTGGTGATATATTCAGTTTCACTATGCATCCTTTAACCTGCAGAGGTAGAAAAAAAGTTATAAAATATTTTTTTTGAAAAATCAACAATGCTTTGAGACATGGAGTACATTAAAAAAATTAGCAGATAAACCTTAGTCCATGACCTGATTTGGAGGATCCTGGGAGAACAGATTCTAGGATGCCTTTGTTCCCTTGTTTCCCATGAAGTCATCTTTCATCCATATGCAAAGGGGAATATGCATATGTGATACAATTAGAAAGTTTCCTTTTGTAATATAGCACTGCCTAACATTTTATAGCATATTAAAATGCAGTGTCTTTCAATATATGATCTCATTTGATCTTTTTATCAACACTACTGGGTAGGTGCAGTTGCTAGTGTCACACAGCTAAGTAAGAATCTAAGGAAAATTTCAAACTCAGGTCTTCTTTATTCCAAGGCCATCACTCTACTATGACATGAAGCCTAATGCTTCCAGAACTGATGTGTTTTCATTTCCATTTCAATCTCCAGTGTCTTTCTCCCCTAAGGATGA
Source organism: Macrotis lagotis (assembly GCF_037893015.1). Taxonomy (NCBI): domain Eukaryota; kingdom Metazoa; phylum Chordata; class Mammalia; order Peramelemorphia; family Peramelidae; genus Macrotis; species Macrotis lagotis. Next base: position 201,713,194 of record NC_133663.1, read on the forward strand.
CTCCTCATAAGGTCTATTTTCTGACAGATGACTACCTTCTGGGAATCACCTCTTTCTGTCCCTACTTCCTTCTCCCTAACTCATTCCAGCTCCTTTTTATGTTTTGTCTTTCCATATTAGAACATAAGTTATTTAAGGGCAGGAAGGTTTTATTTTCTTGTTTTATTTTTTTTTTTAATATTCTCAGAGCTTTGCCTGGCATATAGAAAAAGGGTTTAATTCTTTTCTTTCCCCATTCAATCTTTCACTATGAGTACTGATTGATTTTTCTAATACTCATTGTACTTTTTCATGATTGAAAGAAAATGAATTTTTTTTTAGTTTTTTTTGCAAGGCAATGGAGTTAAGTGGCTTGCCCAAGGCCACACAACTAGGTAATTATTCAGTGTCTGAGACCGGAATTGAACTCAGGTCCTCCTGACTCCAGGGCCTGTGCTCTATCCACTGTACCACCTAACCTCCCTAGAAAATAATTTGAAAAAGGTTTTATTAACTACTTTCTATATGTATGTGTAATTATTTGCTAAAATTTAGGGCATATTGGACTTTCTCTTGTGAAAATCAGATATCATTACAGTTACTATAAGATTTTAATGTTTTTTTTTTTATTTTTCAAGGCAATGGGGTTAAGTGGCTTGCCCAAGGCCACATGGCTAGGTAATTATTAAGTGTCTGAGGCTGTATTTGAACTCAGGTCCTCCTGACTCCAAGGCCAGTGCTCTATCCACTGCGCCACCTAGCTGCCCCTACTATAAGATTTTAAAAGAATTTAGTATCAAACTTGATATTCCCTTCAGTCTGCCAGTACTTACTGCTAGAGCACTTTCTGCACAGGACAAATTGTAATATAAATTTTAAGACTTTGCAGATGGAATAGCATTCCCAATTGTCTATACTTTGGGTTGAGATTGAACCTAAGTGACTTGCTGCTATCCCTTTTGCTCTTACACTCAATAAAATAGAATAGAAATTCTGAATAGAAAAGTATCATAAGGACTAGTCAGCCCAAAGTATATTTTAAATATCTAGTATGTGCCAGGTATTATATTAAAGGTTAGGAATACAAAGAAAGGCAAAAGCATTGTCCAATTGTAATGAGAGAGAGGGAGGGAGGGAGGGAGAGAGAGAGAGAGAGAGAGAGATCAACAACAATACATGCATAAGATACATACAAGATAAATATGAAATCATCTCCGAGAAGTCACCGGGGGAAAGGAGAGGCAGGCAAGATTCTTGCAAAAGATGGAATATGAGCTGAATCTTAAAGAAAATTCAAGAAATGAGTGGGAGGTGGAAGAACATTCTGGGTAAGGGAGATGGTCATTGAAAAGGTAAGGAGTCAGATGACAGAGTTTTGTGTGAGGAACAGCAAGAAGATTGATGTCACTGGATTGCAGAGTATGTGGAGGGGAGTAAGGCATAAGAAGATTGGAAGGGAAGGAAAAGACCAGGTTGGGAGGGGGCTTAAAAGTCAAATAATTTGATATTTGATTCTAGTAGTAATGGAGAGACATTGATATTTACTGGGTAGTGAAGTAATATTTTCAGAACAATAGTACTTTAAGAATATTACTTTGGCAGTTAAATTGAGACTGACTATATTAAATACTTATGATCCTCCCTGACCAAATAGGTCTTCAACTAACAGATAAGATAGTAATAATTATGGTAAGATGCTAATAAATTGTATTAAAACAGTTCAACAAAAATTATTTGAAATTCTACCCAAATCATTCATTATCTATTATGCCAAACAATAAGAAAAGTGATTTTAAACCCCACTGCAAGAATCCATTGCATCTCATATTACCCACCAATATTGCTATCTGCCATCAGAGCACCTGGTATGGTACACTGCAAAGGGATCACTTCCCTAGTATACTTGTCACATTTTTATCCTTGATCCACAAAACTATGTGTATCTACTTTTGGAGTTGGATGCCTTGATCTCTTGCTCTGAATCACTATTCTCAGGGAAAAGACTAGGATAAATACAGAAGACTGCCACCACACCATCTGGATTCTCCACACCAAGTGGCAACAAGAGATGAGTACCTGGATTCCCTGGAAACTCTGATATAAGTACTTCATCCTTGGTGCTCCTGCCTTGTGCCTTCAACTTTTGCCTGATAAGTTTCCTAAGTGTTTATTTAGAGCCCTTTCTTATCCTAAAGTTAGTTACACTATCCAAACACCAAATCCTGCCTCATGTACTGTTTTTGTTTTTGTTTTGCATATGGAACCACTAGAGATAGATACTATTGAATTAAGCTGAAAAAGCTTCAAAATGAGGTGGAGAACTATAGTGGTAGATGTGGGGGCACTTTTTTTCCCTCTTGAAATATGTAAAGTCATTTTTCAATAAGCCTCCAGTTTCAACTACAATCAATGAACATTTACTTTGTGCCTACTATATACTGGGTATAATACTAAGCTCTGGGAATACAAAATGACACCCCTGTCCCCCAGGAGCTTACAATCTACTGTTTGTATTAAATAGGTAATAATAAATTATTACCTTTAATACACTTTAATCCCTATACTTTGACTTCCCATAATATTTAATTTTTTTCCCAATTACATGTAAAAGCAATCTAAACATTCATTTAAAAAATTTTTTGAATTCCACATTTTCTCTCTTCTTACCTTTCCTCCCCTTCCCTGAGATGGTAAGCAATTTGATTTGGATAATACATGTGCAATTATCAAAAATATATTTCCATATTGATCATGCTGTGAAAGAAGATACTGATAAAAAAAACACATTAAAAAGTGAAAAACAATATGATTCAGTCGGTATTCAGATTCAATCAGTTTTTTCTTTGGATATAAATAATAATTTTCATTATGAGTCCTTTGGAATTATCTTTGTGTTGTGCAAAGTCAATCAAAAGACAGTTTTCTAAGATAGCAGATTAAAACTTTTCCTTCTCCCTTCATCTACAAATTGCCTCCCACACATAAAGTCAGGGGTTGATTGACTGGTGGTAAAACTAGATATGACTATGCTTTTCTTCTATGTACCATAAATACCGTTAGTGGAAAATGTCCATTGAGTTAGTTGAATCATTACTGGCAAGATTCCTGCCAGAGCCCTTCTCAATAGGCTGATTCTTCACCTGGAAGATGATCATATCTCTAAGAGCCAGTGGAGATTTGTAAAGGGTAGAGGAGGGGCTGTGAGGTGGCACAGTGGATAAAGCACCGGCCCTGGAGTCAGGAGTACCTGGGTTCAAATCCGGTCTCAGACACTTAATAATTATCTAGCTGTGTGGCCTTGGGCAAGCCACTTAACTCCATTTGCCTTGCAAAAAAAAAAAAAACCCCTAAAAAAAAGGTTAGAGGAATAGTCAATATGGCATTTACTGCCCAACAACTCCAGGTAAACTGCTAGGAACAGTACAGAGGTCTGTATACAGATCTGTAGATCTGACCAAGGACTTTGATATCATCAATTGTGAGGATTTATGGAAAATTATGTTGAAATTTGATTGCCCAGAGAAGCTTATCTGTATTGTGTGTCAATTTCATGATGACATGCATGCCTGAGTTCTGGATGGTGGACGATGCTCTTGAGATTGCCTGGTCACCAATGGAATAAAATGTGTCCTTGATCCCATACTTTTGCCATAATGTTTTCAATCATGTTTTCAAAAACCTTCAATGAGGATGAACATGGCCTCAAGGTCAGCTACCACACTGATGGCAAATTTTTCAATTTGAAAAGGCTATAAGCCAAGTCCAAAGTGGAGGGAGTGTTGGTACATGATCTTCTGTTGTACTCAATGCAGCCTCTGAAGCTGAGATGCAGAGTATAGATTGATTCTCTGCTGCTTGTGCTCATTTTGGTCTAACAATGAACACCAAGAAAACACAGGTGTTCCATCAGCCAGCACCACCCCATCCATATGTGGAACCATCAGTTACAGCATTGTCCTTTAAAAGGAGGTACACATTGACAATGAGGTTGAGATGCGCACTGCCAGAGCTAGCTCAGTATTTGGGAGACTCCAAAAGAAAGCATGGGAGAGAAGAGGTATTAGACTGAGACTACCAAACTGAAGGTCTACAGAGCTGTTGTGCTGACCTCATTGCTATATGCCTGTGAAACCTGGACAGTCTAGCAGAGTCATGTCAGAAAACTGAATTACTTCCATTTAAATTGTCTTAGGAAGATTCTGAAGATCACCTGGCAGGAGAAGATACCAGACACTGAGGTACTTTCTCTAGCTAAACTGCCAAGAATTTCAACATTACTACAGTGAATGCAACTATGATGGACTGGACATGTTAGAATGTCAGACATATGCTTGCCAAAAAAAAATTATTTTATGGAGAACTCACACAGGGCAAGTGTTCACAAGGGGGTCAGAAGAAATGATACAGAGATACCTGAAGGTTTCATTGAAGAACTTTAGAATTGATTGTACAGTATGGGAGACACTGGCACAGATCCACCCCTCATGGCATACCCTCCTTAGTGAGGGTGCTGTATTCTATGAGAAAGGTAGAATTGAAGCAGCTCAAAGGAAACATGACATCTGTAAGTTTAGAGTACCCACCCCAGGTTCACATGGATTATTTGTGCTCAACCTGTGGTAGAGCATTCTGAACTCATATTGGTCTGATCAGTCACAGTTGGACACACTGTAATTTGTCTCAAACACAGTGATGTTGTTTTGATCTTTGATAATGAAGGACCAGAACCAACCAACTTTTGTGCATTTAAAAAATAAGTCTTTTCTTCAAGGAGTTTACATTCTTTGCATGGGTGGGGGGAGATTTATATAAATAAATGATGTATATGTAAAAATAATATTTAGTAGTTTTGGGTGTGAAGACACTAAGCTAAAGTTTCATCTTAAAAAAATGTGCTCCAGCTGAGTCTTGAAGGAAAAAAGGGATATTAAGAGGCAGAAGTGAGGTGTGAGGGAAGTCCAAAGCTGAGGATTACACCCAGGTTTCAAAACTTAGTTTAAAAATCCCAGAACACTTTGGGGATCCATTATTCCTCTCCTCACCCCAAACTCCCAGTTTTTAAAAGCACAGTTAAGTCTTATGCTTAGGTTCCCTCTATGGTAATAGCGCCTTCTTTTAACTATGCCTTCTAGAAGGAGGTTGCCAAGGGAACAGTGAAGTGAGAAGAAAAGAGGATCTGGGATAGAAACGTTCTTCTTTAAGGTTTTGTCCCAAATCCTCTTTTTTTTTTTTTTAAATCTCTATACTCTCTTTGTTAATGATACCATGAGTTCAACTATTACTTCTCTCGAGATAAGCAAATCTCTGTTTAGTTCTTCATTTCTGATTGCCTTCTGAACATTTGCATCTATAGGCATCTAATGTCACATAACCCAACCAGAATTTATAATTTACCTAGGTTCAACACCACAAAAATCAGGTTTGACTCTAGAGATCTTGATTCAAGTCCCAATTTAGATACTTAATGGCTTTATGATTTCATTGTTTAGACCCTAGATACATTTTTCTGTAAAATGTAGAGAATAGGCTGGTGTAAAACCTTATGGTTATTATTGTTGCTGATATCCCCTTTATATTCAATTAATTATCCAGTCTTGATGATACTACATCTATAACATCTCCAACAATTAGTACCTGTTCTTTACTCACAGTATCTAGACCTCATCACATCTCACCATTGTCATAGCCTACTAATTGGTATCCCTTAGCCTCTTTCCTCCACAATCCACCTCTGATTTACTTACTTAAAATATTCTAATAGATTCATGATCTCATCATTGTGAACCCTTCACAATCTGATTCCAATCTAATGTTGAATATTTCCCTTAAAGGATTTTATGCCCTGGCTCAAAATAGACTGTTCCTGAAATAAAATTTTTCTACCACCTAAATACATTTACATAGGCTGTCTTCTATGTGTAGAATGTGTACCCTTCTAAGCTGCCTTTCGGAATTCAAAATTGAGCTCAGTTGCTACCTTTCACTCATTTTCCCCTGATTTTCCCAGAAGAAAGTGTATTTGCTTTATTCAGTTTTTCCTAGAATGTTTTCATTTTTTTTTCCTTGTATTCTCCTTTGGCTGCATCACACTCTATTGATATCACATTTTTCTGTGTACATGTTTCCTCTCTTCATAGTAAAATGTAAGATTGAGAAGGGTTGGGATAGAGTAAATATCACTGGTCTAGGGTCAGAAGACCTGGATTCAAATCCTGATGTATGATTTGTACCTATATAACACTGGGCAAGTTACTTAATCTTCCTGGCTTTAGTTTCCTTTTCTATAATATGAAAAATGACCTCAGGGGTTCTTTCCAGCTCTGGATTTATGATCCTTGTGGGCAGCCTGTTTATTTTTTAAAAAGGTTTGCCTCCTTAACACAGAGCCCTATATATATATATATATATATATATATATATATATATATATATACACATAATGTATCCTTAATGAATTATTTGTTGAATCAAAATATTAACTATTAAATAAGCATATTGAATTTAATAATAAAATCTGTATTAATAAACAATAAATAGTTGATTAAAGTTAATAATAAAATCTATATTAAAAGCAAAGCAAATAATTTAAAGGTCAAATCTGAGACATGAGTTTGTCTTTCAGTTCATTCCTGCCAATGGTCCTGAGCTCTAAAATCTATTTCACCTAAGAATTAAAAAAAATTCTCTCATATACATAAGAGAAATCCAGAGTTTCATATATAGCATTTTTGTTTTTCTTTGCATATGGAAATATTCATATTTTTAAGTTCATTAATTTTTTTTAAAAAGAAAAGATGTTCCCTGACAATACTATCACTCCAAGATTATGAGTGAAAGTTAAGTTTTAATAGCACAATGACCACTTCCATCAGTCAAAATCATTGAATTTGCTTGTATACTCCTTTCAAAAGAAAATCAAGAGAAAATGTTTTTTTCCACACACTCCTAGTTACCTAGTTACCTAAAGAATTTACACTTCAAAGTCCATGAAATACATTATTCAAACCCATTCTTACTTAATGAGACTTTTAACCAGTTAACCATTTAATCAACTATACTTCTTTTTTAACTTTATCTTATAAAGGTGCTCATAAGGCTATGATCAAAATATTTGCTTTTGAAATTCATATATATATATATATATATATATATATATATAAAATTTCTATGACTAAATAGTTATGCCAGAGAATACTGCAGCCAGATTCATCAACACAACAGTATGAGTAGAGAATTTTCACTTCTCAACATTGATTTTCTCTTCTTTTCTTTCTTACCTTTATAATGAGATCTTGAAAGATATTAAAGTAGAGCTTAGATCATGTTTCAAGGAATATCATTCAGGAAGAGAAAAAAAGAAGAAAAAAGGAGTTTCAGCAGAAATCTTAGTATGTACAGAAAAACTTTAATCATTCATGGCAGAGACATCTTGACTGATTATTAGAATGAAATGCACTGAAATGAGTTTTTCTTAGAGGCTTGATAAGTGCGATACGGTTCTTGCAATAATAGGAACAGTAAGAGAGAAGCAATCATAACTAAAAAGTCTTTATGACTTCTTTAATGTTGGCAGGCAGCGCACAAAAGACTTACAGGGTTGACCAGACACTATAAAAAAAATAATTGCATGTTCCAAATGGAAGATTACAAGAATTTTAATGAGTATAGGCTATGCTCCATAGTTACTGCCTAGACTTATGGGAATTGTAGTCAAAAGGAACAAAGGGGGCACCTCTCATTTGTAATTACAGGATGTGTTGGGAGTTTTTGAATGATTAGGTAACAGAGGAACAAAGGGAGACTGATAAGAGTAGAGTGGCTGGCAATTGAAGGTGGAGCATTAGTGATAGAGCAGTGCAAGTATGGTCACCAAAGGATAAAGAAGCTTCTGAAAGAATTTTGTTCTGAAGAAACTTCTACTAACATTTATCAAGTACTTATGATGTGCCAGATCCTGTATTAATGCTTTAAAAGTATTATTTCATTTGATCTTCATAATCCTGGAAAGTAATAATAATAACAATAAATAATATTTATATAGCTATAATTATATATTTATATTACAGGTACCCTGTGCTAAGTGGTTTAAAATTATTTCTTTTGATTCTCATAGTACTCCTGGAAGATAGGTACTATTATTATCCCCATTTTATAGTAGATGAAGTTGGGGCAAAGAGAGATTAAGTGACTTGCCCAGTATCAACCAACTAGTAAGTGGTTGAAGCCAGATTTGAATAAAGGTTTTCTTGACTCCAGATTCACTTCCTTAATCACTGCCCCCCCCTTTATCTTTTGAGAGATGCAAAAAGATTTAACTTCTCCAATTTCTTTCCCTATAAATAAGGTTTGCAACCATTTAATTTACAATATTTATTTTTTTAAACTATTCCTATTTCTGATTTTTGTTTCATACATATTGGACTTAAGTATGTTTGTATGTTAATTGTATGGAAGGAGAAGGCAATTGGAGGGTGCCATTGATTAGCTTGATAATGTTTGACCTTCATTCTCAAAGAAGACCAAGACATCAGGGAGGTGATGACAAGGGAGCCATGACTAGCACAAACATTAGATTTGAGTGAGGGGGTGCTATGCTAAGTCACCAGTTTCATTTTTTCCTCCAGGGTCATCTGGATCCAGTTAGCTAAATATGTATGAGGACAAGCAGATGGTCCTGGATGTGGGGCAATCAGGATTAAATAACTTGCCCAAGATCACACAGTTAGTAAGTGTCCAAGGCAGGATTTGAACTTCCATCCTCCTTATTCTAAGGCCAGTGCTCTATCCACTATGCTATCTAGCTGCCCTTGATTAACTTGATATCCAAGAGTGAAGTTAGCATCAAGGGAATTAACTTCTAGATGTAGAATGTTAGGGTTTTTTCTTCTTCAACTGGGGACTCTGGGTGATATTTGAAAGAGAAGAATAAAGTTGTGTTTATGAATAATTGAGTGATATATTTCTCAAATGAGGATCTCACTGTTGGAAATGGTTTAACAATTAGATCCCTGAAAAAAAGTTCATCTACAACATATATTTTATGTTTAGCCTGCATTATTAACATTTTCTTCAAGAATCTAACAAGTTTTGATTTGTGGTGTTTACATATTTCTGTACTCCTAGATAAAAATAAAATATTTTGATAGGGATTTGTGAGTTCCTCCACAGCTTGCCAAGTGTTGTCCCTAGGCTGTGAAGAGATGCTTACATCAGGTACGTAAAGGATGACAAGTCAATGCAATCCTTCCTACTTGAAATCAGCTTACCAAAAACTCAAGAATTAATCAATAAATGCCTTTTAGGATAGATAATGAAATATACATTCTCCCTCACAACAGAAAAGTAGGGAACTCTTAAGAAAGGCTATTGTATACACTGTCAGGTAAATACTTTGGAGTTAATTTTTTTTTTGTCACTGGAGGAGCAGGAAATGATTATGATACAGATTAATTAAGAAACATTTACTAAGCATGTATTTGATAAGCATTGGATTAAGTGGGGAATACAAAGAAAAGTAGCAAAACCATCTCTGACTTCAAGGAGCTTATATTCTAGTGGTAAAAAACAATATGGTCATGCATATTTGGCATGGGAATAGTCACTGCAATGGCAAAGATAGGAGATAGGGTATAGCACAGTGTGTGTATTTGTGTGACAGCAATCTCATAAATTGTTGGTTGGTAGTTATCCTTCATTCTCAAAGAAGACCAAAATGATACCACTATTTTGAAACCAAATGTGTGTGTACTGAGCTAATCAGATCAATATGAGCACTGAAGTCTCTACTACAAACTGGGCACCAATAATCCATAGGAACATTTGGAGTATAAATGTTTTTAAATGTGTGCGTTTCACTTTTCTTTTAAACTATTACAATTCTGCTTTCCTCATAGAAAACATTACCTTCTTTGATGTGGGCATGCCATGCTGGAAAATCTTTTGCCAGTGTCTCACAATGGATATACAAAGTTCTTTGGAAAGACCTTAAGAGTGTCCTTGTATTGCTCCTTCTGACCTCCATGTGAGCTCTTGCCTTATGTAAGCTGTCTGTAAAATAGTCTTGTAGGCAAACACTGTCAACCCATTGGAGTTGCACTTTCAGCAATAGAGTTTGAATTCTTGGCAGTTTAGCTTAGAAAGGACCCCAAGACAATTCAAATGGAAATGATTCAGTTTCCTGGCATGAAACTGTTATACAGTCCATGTTTCATAGGCATACAACAATGAAATCAGCACAACTCTGTAGACCTGCATTTTAGTAGGCAGTCTAATATCTCTTCTCTCCCATTATTTTCTTTAGAGATTCCTGAAGATTGAACTAAATCTGGCAATATATGTGTCAATCTCATCATTTATATGAACATTCCTGGAAAATAAACTTATCCACAGTATTAAAATTTTCTCCATTTGGTATACGTGATGGTTCCACATTTGGATGGTGTGGTGCTGGCTGGTAGAGTTGGTGATTTCTTAGTGTTACATCAGGTACATAAAGGATAACAAGTCAATGCAATACTTCCTACTTGAAATCAGCTTACCAAAATCTCAAGCATTAATCAATGAATGCTTTTTAGGATAGATAATGAAATATACATTCTCCCTCACAACAGAAAAGTGGGGAACTCTTAAGAAAGGCTATTGTATACACTGTCAAAAATTAGACAAAAATTCGTGCAAGTAGAAGAAAATTGATCCATGTTTTGTTGCATCTCAGCCTCAGAGAGTGCATTGAGTGCACTGAGTGTAGAGTATGAGGAAGAAGCAGTATTAAGGAAATATTCCCCCCCCTCAAAATTCACAAGTTCTCTTAGGATAACATTGCTTGTTATTATAAATGCCTAGAGAATATATAACTACATACAGACACATATGTGTATGTGTGTGTATGTGTTATTGTATTGTGCATGTTTTGGTACATACATATATAAATATATTTATCTAATTTCCAGACTTTATATTTCATGAGAAAGGTCTGTGACATTCAATTGATGTCTTATATGACTGACCTAAATGTTCTTTATTTGTTGCTTTTTTTTCTTTGTGGGTGGGGGTAACAATATAAAACATGATTTATATATACTTACTGAATGAATGAAAATATATTGGCCAAATATTTTTAAAATTTCTATTTTCATTTTCTTTTGAGTAAAAGGATTCTAGTTTCATGGGAGATAAAATATCTTAAGAATATTTATTTTGACTGGCAGTTACGTGAAAATAGCATTGAAGAAACCAAAACGTTTAAACATGGAGAATCCCAAACCATTTCATTTAAGTTTTTAAAAATGACTTTAAGTCTTTTAAGTTGTTCTGTTTTCATGAAGCTGAATTTCAGGACTTCTCTGTGGATGAGCTTAAAATGACAATGTAAGCTCACAAGAAAAATAATAAATGAAATCTTAAATCCTACACTCAGGGTCTCTGTAGTTGTATTCACCAATTATCTGGAGATGGTTTGTTCAGAATTGTACAACAGGGAGTCCTTTATCTCCCATGCAAACCTTGGTACTGGTTAGGATTATAGACACCACAAAAAAGAAAAGAAAAGAAAAGAAAAGAATCAATATTCAGTCAGGACATAGATATTTTCTTTTTTTTTTTTTAAATATATGATCTTGGCTCATAGTATCACTCTCTGGAGAGCTCTATAGAAGAGAGAACAAAGAAAACAATCCTTAACAATCACCCAAACAGATTACTTTATGAAGGCTAACACCATATGAAGCACATTTATATTTTAATGATCTGAAAAATTCTCCACAGTGGGTCATTCAAAAATGACAGAAAGGCAAAGGCAGTAACAATCTGCTTCCTTCTTGGTTAGATTATATTTACACTCACTAAAATTTTCTTGCAAGTATGTCGTACCGATTTTGTCTTGACATCAAGTAGTTCCTACTTTTTTATTGAAAATTTATGCGTTTTTTCTATCACTTTCATTTCTGAATATGCCTTTCCATTTCTCCTGCTTTGAACTATCCCTATGACAAAGGATAAGTAGGGAAATAGCTTCTACTTTACTACATAGCAGGGTGCATATGGACATTCTAAAAATAAGGATGTGAGAAGTCTTTTTCCTCCCTTGCACACAAGGTTTAAGTTCTAACTCTAATGCATACTGGCAATGTGACCCTGGATAAGCTATTTTAAATTTTCATTATTCTAATAGACTATAAGTTTCTTGGAAGATGCTGATTAATGTTGGTAGAATTTGATTAGTAGTTTCTTGCATCAGTGAAATAAATCACAGTTCTAGGTCTTGGGGTGAAGGGGTCCTTCATTTTGGGGACAAAGTCAGAATGGTCATACTTCATTCTTGCTGTGCATCTAACTCTCCAGACTTTTCCATGAAGTCCTCAAGGATATCTGCAATCTGAGGTTCCTTTCAGCTCCTTTTTACTTACTGCCTTTCTCTGTTAGAATCTAAGATTCTTTAAGGCAGTGTCCGTCTGGTTTTTGGCCTAGATTTATTTCTCCAGCAGTTAGCTAAATGCCTAGCACATTGAAAGCACTTAATAAATGCTTGCTGCTGGCTTGATGACCTGATCTATTCATTGGTTCTCAGAAAATAGTTTTAAATCAGTTTTCATTAGTAAAGTTCAGTTTCATTAAATTTAGTTAAAAGATTTAGAGATATAAAGAAACATGGAGATCTATAGTTTAGTCCTGTTATTTTACAAATGAGGAATTTCAGGGCAAGAGGGACTGACACAGGTAGTAAGTGGCTCATCTAATATTATGGACCCAGGTTCCTTCACCTCAAATCAAGCATTCCTTCTATTATACCATACTCCCTCTTCTTTTTTAATTTCAGAAGTAGAAATAGTTCAACTGTAAGAGGTAACCTACACATTTCTTGGAACATGTATAGATATTCTCCGAATGCTTTTTGGAGTTTGAGTGGAAAGGAGTATTCTGGATTTAGGCTATTTATGACTCATCACTGGGTTGATTGAACAAGGAATGTGCTGATAAATGTTTAAGAATTGGTTTTCTGAAAAAAAATTCATTCATGACCCATTTATAAGTTTGATCTTCATTATTAAAATTTTCTTCTTTACTTTCTTTAGTTTAATAACAAAACAAATAAGCCAAGCTAAATTTGCAGTTTAAATGCTCATGACTGAAAATTTAACAATTCGCTCAATTGAGCTGACTCTAGCACATCTCTGATTGAATCCCTTTTATAAGCCACTAAACTCTTGAGAAGATGTACTACTTAAATCAGAAAGAATAAACAGGGATAGAAAAATATAGACTAATTTCATTATTGAATATAGATGCAAGAATCCTAAATAAAATACTAGGTAAAAGATTGCAATAATATATAAATATAATAACAAAATAATAAACATAAAGATTATATATTGTGATCAAGTAGGATTTATATCAGCAGTGCAGGGAAGGTTTAAATAAAGAAAATTATTAACACAATTGATTATATTAATAATAAAAATTTTAAAAAGATTACATTAATATATGCAGAAAAACTTTCAATAAAATGCAATATATTCTATTAAAACACTTGAAAATATAGGTATAAAATGGATTTTTCTTTAACTGATAAAAAATTGGTTAAAATTGATAAAATCATCAGCAAACATTATTTGTAATGGGAATAAGTGAGAAGACTTCTCAGTAAGATCAGATGTGAAACAAAGATCCCTACTGTCAACAGTTTTATTCAATATTGTACTGAAATCCTCATAGTAACCATAAGAGAAGGAATAATAATGGGAAGGAAAATGAAATAGAAGGAATAAGAATAGAGAATGAGTTAAAAAAATTCACATAAATCATCAGCATGCCTATATATCACAAACACAACCTTGCAAGAAGAGATAGTAAAAGATACCACATTTTAAGTAACTCTAGACGGTATAAAATATCTGGAAGTACCCTTACTGAACAAACCAGGAAATATATGAACAAAATCATAAAAAAATTTATACAAATAGAACCATATTTAAATAATTGGAGAAATGATAATTGTTTTTGGATTGGCAGGGCCAGTGTAATAAAAATGACAATTTTACCCAAACTAATTTATGTATTCAATATCAACTCAATTAAATTACCAAAAATTATTTTACTGAATTAGAAAAAAAATGAAAAAATTTATTTGGAAGAATGAAAAGTCAAGAATTTCAAAGGAATTAATGGAAACAATACAAAGTCATACCTGATTTTAAATGATATCATTAAAGCCATCTGGGATTAGTTAAGAAATAGAAAGGTGGAACAGAACAGACATACAATTTATGGCAGCAAATAAATATATTTATATTTAACAAGTTTAAAAATATAAGATTTGGGGATAAGAATTCATTATTTAGTAAAAATTGTTGGGAAAACAGGAAAGTAATATGGTAGAATTTGGACATAGATCAATAGCTCATGCCATTTACCAAGAAAATGTCAAAGTGGATACATGAACTAGATGTAAAGAGAATGATATTAAAGAAAAGTTGAAGAACATGGAATATTTTGCCTATCAGACTTATGGATAGGTGAACTATTTATGAATAAAGACATAGACAACAATGTGGGATATAAAATGGATCAATTCAATTACATCAAATTAAAACAAATGTAACCAAGATCTGAAGGAAAATGGAAAATTGGGGAAAAAATTTATAGATAGATTCTCAGATAAAGATCTTATATCTCAAATATTTGAAGAACTTTGTAAAATATATAAGAATAAAATTCATTACCCAATTGATAAACGTTAAAAGATAAGAAGGAAATGTCCTTCCCTACCCCAGATAATAATGGGACCAGGCCAGGGCCCCAAATCCATGTCTGGAGAAGGATGAATTCAACTAGCTTGGTTTGTACTACAGGCTCCCAGTTGCTTTGCTTCTACTTCTGTTTCCTTTCTTCAGGTATCCACCTGATGTACATTGAAAGCTCCTTTCTGAGTGGTTATTATTGCATCAACAATGGTAGGATCAGACATGTGATAAGGAAAGTGTCAGGATTGGAAACTGAAACCAAAAATCTTGCTTAGTGTTTGATCAGATTGTGTTTAGTGGAGGTGAAATGTAAACCAGTTGAGAGTCTTGTAAAAGGCTGCTATGTCCCAACAATGCCTGAATATTAGCCTTCCATCTAATTATACTAGTGGTTATTTCACAACTAAGATTATAGATATTTTATATGTCTTTTTTCATCTCATATCATGCACACTTTTCTCTATAGTATATATTCTTTCTCTTAGAACAGAACTAGATAACTGTTCTAATCTTTCTATAATTCTTTATTGCTCAATGTTTCTTATTTGAGTATGAATACACTTTACCTGATACCTATTTGAATCATATTTTACATATTTTTTACCTTCTTTTGCTGAAGAGACTCTTTAGACTTTGAGTCAATAATCATTTTTATAATCAATAACTTTCCCTTAGTAGTTAGGGTGGCGGTAAAGTAACAATGAATATGAAATTTGGGAAAAAACAGTACAACCAAACACAAATTGATCTCTTCCTCTATCCCTTCCCCACCTTTCTGCCTTTCTCCCTTTCCCTTGCTATCTCCTTCCTCCCTCCCTCCCTCCCTTCATTCCTTCCTTCCTTCATTCCTTCCTTCCTTCTTCCCCCCCCCATATAAAAGGATGCACACAGATAATTAGGCTCCTACTAAGTGGTGCCTATCTAGCCACTGTATTAGGAAGGGAGGCAGGTAGGGAGAAAGGAAGGAAAGAAAGAAGGAAACAAATAAGCATTTATTAAATGACTACAACTGTGCTAAGTATCATTTCATCTGATATTCACAATAACCTTGGAAGACAAAGTGCATTTTACAGCTGAGGAACCTAAGGCAGAAAGAGGTTATGTGATTTGCTCAGGATCAGAAGTAAATGTATAAGACTTGATCTGATACAGGTTTTCTTGACTCCATTCTATTCACTGAACCACTTAGCTGCTAGATGACAAAATAATCATTTCTATAAAACATCAAAAATTTCACAAAATCCATTTTTTCTCCTCCCCCTCCAAAAATTATGTTATATTTGAGATCATTTTGATGCAGGGAAGATGCTGTGACCTAGCTGGGGAATTCTGTTGCTCAAAGTGCCTTTATACCATGAGTGGCCTTAAATTGTTCATCTTTCCTGAATTTTTCCCCCTTTCTCCAACTTCCAATTTCCAGCTACCTGACCTTGTCCATTGATGAGTCAAGTTAATGCTGGTGTGACAGAAAATGACATGTTGGATTTCTAAGGCATGCACCTTGTGATAGGAAGGACCAGTATGCAATTTGCCCATTGGAGAATACCTGAGCCAGGTGCTAGATCACTCCTCAAGTGCCATCCTTTATCCAACCCACTACAGAAGAAGTGCATTTAAGAAGAAGCCCTCCCCTTCTGATTTCTCTACTCTTAGCTTTGCAAGGACCTCTCTCTCACTCTCACTCAAATCTCACCTAGCTTGTCCTCAAAGTGCTTTCTGTTTTTCCAGAAGGAGAAAAGTTTTTAATCTGTATACTTTGTAAGCCTTCTAGAATAAATCCTGAGAAGTTTTTAAGTCCCAAGAATTTACATGAATTCATTCACTTTTCATTAACTCTCAATCTCTATTGGAGATACTGAATCTCCCACAACAATTTATCTTTCAAAGGCCTTTTTTTGAGGTCACAATTCTAAATTATTTTAATGCAATTTTACTTTCAATATTCACTTTGACAATGAAAATGGATACAGTTAAGGAAATTCTTTAAAAGATAAAATATTTTTAAAAAGATGAACTAAATAAGATCCATTAAATCCAAAGCAATCAGAGCACAACAGCTGTAAGTCATTTTCTAGGTTTCGAATGAAGTAAGTACACATATTATTTTGTTTTAAATAAAGCTTTTTTTTTTTTTTTTACAAAATATATACATCTTTACCTCTAATTCATTAACCTTCTACAACATATTGGAGAATATTCCAATGGAGTGAAAATAGAAATGCATTTTTTTCTGAATTAAAAAATACCTCAAGTGGGTTTTTAAAAATAGGTTTTACATTTTAATTCATTGCAGTGTGATTTCATTTATGTTTGTTTCTGACTGGATCAGGGATTTAGCTAGGCTAGAAAACCCTTGGTGAGGAACTCCTTTTGTTAATACAGATCAATGCCAATTGATGTATTTAGAGTGTAAGAGAATTGCTTTGGAGAGGGAGAGGTTAAATTATTTGACCAGGGTCATGCACAGCCTCTATAGGTCAGATACAGGACTGGAGCCCACATCTCCTTGATTCTAGGGCAAATCTCTAATAGCCTAAGCAAGGTTGTATAATGATATATAGTTTAAAAGCATTTTATATAATTTAGAGGATTATTCTGTTTCTTGAATCTCTTCTCTCCAAAGTAAAATTATGAAAGGTTTTAATACCAAAGCAGTTTTTATTCCATAAACACAACTATTCTCACATTTTAAATTAAAAGAAGATATTCAAGATTTATATGAATCCTAGTAAAATGCTACTTGGGAGTTTTAAAGATATCTCTATACTAAAAAAATAAACATTATAACATGTTAAATATTTATATAGTATGTATCTTAACTTCATAGAGAAGTGAATTGATAATAAATCAAACACTCCTGGATGTGTGCTGACCATTGAAGGGTCTGAAGAAAATGACAGAGCTTTCCTATAATTTTTTGCTCCCATAGATTGGATGAATTTCAATAGTACTAAATTTTTAAACTAGAACTTTTAAAGTTATTAGAGTATTTGTAAGAATTGTGAAGGTGTTTTCAAGACATGTTTATCAAAAATTTTAGTCTTAATTTGGTAAAAAATGTATTTTAAAGCTAGGTATGACTACTTATTTACAAATCTACATATTGGGTATGAATAAACTAATGTGTGTGGACAAGAGCTAGCTTCTTTGAAGCAAACCTTGAAGCTCTACTCTTTGAAACATTTCTTTCAAATCACTTCAGGCATTTCTTTTTTTTGTGTGACATGTGCATTTCTTATTATGTGAATAAGTGTCCCATTTACTAGCCTAGATCAATTCAATAAAGAAGGGAAGACTCTCTCTCTCTTTCTCTCTTGTTCTCTCTCTCTCTCTCTCTCTCTCTCTCTCTCTCTCTCTCTCTCTCTCTCTTTCTCTCTTGTTCTCTCTCTCTCTCTCTCTGCACGCACACACACACACACATGCCCTGGAATTGGCAAAACTCAGAATTTTTATTTTACAAACCAGGAAAGTTCACAGAAACAACAAAGACCTAAGAAAGAATTTAGTTACAAGCCTGGAAACAACATAGGACTTAGAGGAAAGAAGAGAAGGAAATGGCAGGGATCCAAGGAGAAGAGAGGAGAAAACTTAGATCAACATAAATCCGGCCACATGGAGTTGAGGCCATATTGCTTCAGCAGTATAGACCAGCTGTACTTAGTGGTCATTCTACAAAGAAGAGAAGAGAGAAAAAAAGAGAGAGCTACACTCTGGACCACCTTGCTTAAATACAAGGGTTATTTGTATTGGGTTGGACAAGGGTAGTGCTTGGGAAGTGGTTTAGCACCTGGCTCCAGGTATTCTCCAAAACATATGACTCAGGGGCAGCAACCCCCCCCCCCTTCCCACCAAAAAGAGGCTTAGACAGTACTCACTGCACATGGGTTCCATTCTTCACATTAGTCTTTCCTGTCCCAAAGGACATGACCTTCAAGTCCAAAATAGTCATTTCCATGTGCCCTGCTTCAATATCATTAATTCCTTGAGGTCAGGGACTGGCTTTTATCTTTTTCTATATCTCCAGAGGTTAGCACACTTCCATATATAGCGGGTATTTAATGTTTATTGACTATTGATTATCAAGTATAAGATGTGTCCTTTGGTTTACTATAATTCTCATTGGACAAAGTCTAGGAGTTCCACTAATTTAATGTTAGGAGGGCCTGAAGGACTACCTCTCTCCTTCTCAGTCTCCCCTGTGAAATTCTGGGAAGAGCAATGGGTAGAAGTTTCAACGAGGCCAATTTAGGCTTACTGTCTGGAAAACCAAACTTCCTAGCCCTAAGAGCTCTCTAAAAAGAATAAATTGCCTCAGTAGTTAGCAGTTCCTTCAATTTGTGTTCTTCAAGTTAAGGTTGACAAGCATCTTACAGGGTATTCTGTAGAGGAAATTTTTGTCCAGGTACACTTTAGAATAGATGACTTCTGAGATTCTATGATATATCCAAATAAGATAAAATACTATTAAGATAAAATACTATTGCATCATTCTCATATGTTTATTTATTTTCATATTACTACAATAGTCTTGTTGCAAAAGTAAACAATTCCCCCTACCTCCTCAAAGATGGAGAAACCTCAAGAAAAATAAAGTGAGAGAAAAAAATTGTACTTCAGTCTGTGTTCAGACACTATGAGATCTGTCTCTGGGATGGATCACATTCTTTATCATAAGTCCATCAGAGAAGTTCCTTCAACATTTTGTCCCACAGTTGCTATTGCTAGTTGTATTTCCCTCCATTCTATTCCTCTCCACTCCCATATATTCTATTCTCTCTCTCTTTTCACCCTGTCCCTCCTCAGAAGTATGTTGTATCTGACTATACTCTCCTGATTTCTCTTCTAACACATACACTCCTCAGCCCATCCTCCTGTCCCTTTTCTTTCATCCCTTTCCTCATCACTCTCACATAAACAAAACAGACTAGGAACTGTTTGAGTTGCAAACTAGAGCACAGAAATGTTAGTCTTAAAGAAAAAAATGCTCAGTAACTTGATTAAAGTTTTAAGAATAAATAAATATTGAATTAAAAAGCTCAAAAAATCCAATCAGTGAATTCATCAGAATTAGATTAGGGAAAGAACCTGTAGAGAGAAATAAGAAAAGTAGAAGGGGAGGTAGCTATGACAGGCGAGCTAGGTGGCACAGTGGATAGAGCACCTGCCCTGGAGTCAGGAGGCTCTGAATTAAAATTTGGTTTCAGACACTTGTCAATTACTAGCTGTGTGACCCTGGGCAAGGGAAAATTTACATATAAATTAAACAAATACTTATAGTTATGTGTAAATAGTCAACAGTAGGAGCTTCCTTTCCTCACACTTACTTTGAAACCTATAATTTGTCTTTTGACCTCATTATTTGTTGGAAATTGTGCTCTCCAAAGTTACCGAAGATTTCTTAATTGCCAAATGGTCTTTGCTATGGCATCATCCTTAGTGAACTCTTTGTTACTGTCACTCCCTGGTTACTCCCTTTTCTCTAAATTCTCAGATCTTCTCCTTAGTCCCCTTTGAAGGATTTTTATAATAACCATAGTTGCCCACAAATGTTCTGGTGACCATTTTATTTTTTTCCCTCTATACCATTTGCTTGATGATTTCATTAACTCCTTCCCATTGATTCAATTGTGATCTTCATTCATGTGATTTCCTGATCTATATTAAGCCCTAATCTCTCTCCTGAGTTAAGTCCTTTATCACCTACTAAGTTTTGGACAGCTCAAATTTGATATCCTAGAGGCTTCAGACATGTAATATATCCAAAATAGAAATGATTTTTTTTTATTCCAAACTCTGCTCTCTTCCCAACTTTCCTAATATTGTTGTATCACCATCCTCTCAGTCAAACTTACAACCTTGTTATTATCCTGCACCTCACATATCTAATCTACTTCACATTTTGTCATTTTTACCTTCACAATGTCTCCTATACATAGGCTTTTCCCCACGCATAAAACCATTATTGAGCATCATCGCATCTCACTTCCCTTATTGAAATAGACTTCTTAAATGGTCTCTTTTGAATATCTTCAGATTCTAGTTCATTTGCTATCTAGCTGCCAGAGATTTTCCTAAATCTCAGGTCTGCACATGGTACTTCTCTTCTAATTAAAGTCTACTGGCTTTCTCTTACCTATGGGATCAAATTTTAAAAGTTCTGTTTGACATTAAAATTAATTTGACATTGAAACTGAGCCTCTTTCTATCTTTCCAGTCTTTACTCCCCTCTATACACTCTACTAGGCTCTCATTCTCATTCTCTGTCTCTCTGTCTCTCTCTCTGTCTCTCTGTCTCTCTCTGTCTCTCTGTCTCTCTCTCTCTCTCTGTCTCTGTCTCTCTCTTCTGACAGAAAGAGAATGTATATGACAGAATTAGTAATCTTTTTCTAGTGTTTCTTTTAGCATATTAATACTTTACATCACTATAGACACATGATATTCTTGGTTATCTTTTTATTTTAAACAATCTTTATGATTTTTTTTATATTTCTACATGTTCTGATTTCATACTTTATTAACAGAAGCTGTTTTTTTAAATTCAGCATCACAAAATCAGCTAAGGTATTATTAAACTACCTTAAATGACTATTGAATTCTGAAAGAAATTTCTATTGTGAGGCAGAATAACTCAAATATGTGCATGTGGTACCCTCTAGTGGCTAAAGCTTCAGTAATTTTTACGACAGAAGTCAATATTCCCAGTGGAAATTTTCCCTTTGTTCATTCTGCAAAGACCTGCAATGACACAACTTCAGGGCCTATGTTGAATGCTTTTCTTCTGAAGATCATTGCATATATTGGCACTTGAAACTATAAAATAATTTTATACATTCCAACCAATAGAGGGCAAT
Source organism: Macrotis lagotis (assembly GCF_037893015.1). Taxonomy (NCBI): domain Eukaryota; kingdom Metazoa; phylum Chordata; class Mammalia; order Peramelemorphia; family Peramelidae; genus Macrotis; species Macrotis lagotis. Next base: position 201,734,762 of record NC_133663.1, read on the forward strand.
GAGATTCCCGCAAACTGACTCTAGAAGATATAATGATTTGCAGTGGTTACAATCAATCAATCAAAAATATTGATCTCACAAAAGGAAAGTATGAATGAGATCAAACAGTACACTATAGTGTTTTATAATGTGCTTTGTATTATTATTACATTTTATATATACACACACACACACATATGCATGAGGTAGTGGATTGTAGTAGGAAAAAAACACTTAGGAATCAGGAGACCTGGATTTGAATCTTATTTTTTTCCACCCCTAGATAACTCACATAGCATGACTGGTTCTCAGCTTACTCATCTGTAAAAGGTTAGGCTCAGACTTGATTTCTTCCTACTCTTAAATGGACACACCTAGATTATACACATTTGTTGGGAATAATTAGGTTCTTTAGACAAATATTCATTACTATTATCTTTGAGATATTTCAGTTATTCTGATAATGGAAAGGGTTTTTTTTATGTGAAATGAGTATTTTAAAAAACCACAAGGGACAGAATGACTTTCACCATTAGACAAATTAATTAGCTATAGGAAAAAACTTTGAAAGACAAATCACTCATTAAAATCAACTTATAAAATAATTGTGACAAGATTTAGATATGCTGAGAAAATATTATGTTTTGAGTAATATTTAAATATTTAGAGGTTAAGAGAGATCAAAGTTTAGATTAATCCTGGAATCTATCACATGAATTCAGAAAATTACTACACAAGCAGGATTTTTTTTTTGCTGTGTCCACAATAAAGCAAACACATTAATTAGCTAATGTTAATTAATGAAGTTCCATGGGACTTAACATTTTCTAAATAAGTGTGCCCTTAAACACCTTGGAAATATTTTGTGTCATACAAACTACAATGCATGCTAATTCCAAACACACACACACACACACACACACACACACACACACACACAAACACACACACACAATGTTTTAATAGTTAAAGCCCTAGATTATTTATCCTAACTGTCTTATTTAAGCATTTTTTAAAGCTCTGTAGTAAAAGTGTAAAGAGTAGGGATTTATGTCATACTTAATCAACAGGAAATAATAGCAAAGTAAAATAAGACTATGACAAAACAAGAACATCACAGTGAAACATCTTAAGTTTATGAAGGACTGAACAACCTAAATCTTGCCAGTGATCCTGATATTCAGAAAAGATGATCAGATACTATACTCAGTATGTATTTTTGAATTTGCAAATAAATACAGTTTACGTATACATTGGTCAAGAGCAAAAAAAAAGTTTCTTTAGGGAAATTTACTTTTGAAATATTTTAAAGTCAGCTTTAATTAGGGTAACTATTATTTTGTATGAGAAACATCATTTATCCAGGAAAATTGAGGTTTCTTGCTCTCATAGAATAGAAACCATCATCATTTAGTGTGTGTTCTTTATAAGGAATAAGATAGGCAGGCATTATACATACATACATACATACACATATTCAAATATGGATATATTTTTATCATAACTTTTAAAATAACAATTTTAGAATACTAAAAGATGAAAAACATTAAATTTATTTATATTGAAAAGATAGGATGTTTTGTTAAAATATTTTTCAAAAAATTAAACATTTTAATTGTGTACTATAAACTTTTAAAGTGCAACATTTTTTGCTTTATAGTCTGAAGGTATATGAAATGCTAGTTCCCGAAATTTCTTTACTAATGCAGACCTTCAATTCAGCAGCTTCTGAGATCTGCCTGGGGCACTGAGAGTTAGTGATTTGTTCAAGGGCACAGATCTGTCAGAGATAGGGCTTGAACTCATGTCTTTCTGAGTCCTTACGCTAAAGCTACCTCCTCTCTACTATACCATACTTCTATAATCTAGGCATTAATAAGGAATAAAAATCGAATAAAAGATAAATACTACTTTAAAATGAAAGGAAAGCTTAAGTATTAGAAATGTAAATTCTTACTAAAACTTTTTTGTCCTTAGTAAGTAATTGACAATTTCCCCCAAAGGCCATTGTTCTTATAATAATGCTATTTTAACTTTTTCAATTTCTATGTTCAAACTTTGTGAATTAGAAATTTCAGTTTTACCATTCCAAAGACTAGATAAAGAGAATTTCTTCCCAGTTAATTATACTGATTATTATGTTCTGATTATTTCAATATTTGATGATTTCTAAAACTTCATCTATAACACAGGATTACTATCTTGCCCCAAAATGTTATTCAGTATATGCTCTGGAAATTATACAGATGTGTTGATCTGGAGAGCAAAATCAGAAACCTAATCTGAAAAAAAGTTCCTTTAATCCTGGACCTGGAGAATTCAACCTAAGTCTATGAATGTAAATAAATATTTAAAATTTGCAGTTAAAAGAAATTCTTTAAAGTATTTTTCCTCAGAATGAATAATAGTATATCAAGAATTCATCAAAGATTGATGTGTGCATAAATGTTTGCACATAAATGTGTACACAGATGTATTTATTTTATATTATACTGTATGTAACATATTTAGCTTATTTGGGGAGTTGCTTAGATCTTTGCTTTGTTTGCTTTAATTTGTATTCTGAAAGATGAGACTTCTATAGAAGATGGTATAGGCTGCCTGAGTCCCCTCCCCCACCATGCTAAGAAACCACCATTGAATTGCCATAATAGGCAAATCATTTGGTGGGCATCATGTCCTTTTAAAATATTCCCACACTCAGATGGCTGTCAATGGTGGTGCCAGTGAACCATTACAGAAAGCTCCCTAAACACTTGGTAAACTCAAATCTTGATGGACAATAGTAAACTTCAGTAATAGAAAGAGATAGTGTACTGAATGCACAATACCAAGCTTTGTTTGCTTGGGGCTTCTGTGGAGGACTAAAGATACTTAATCTCACCATTTGCCCTGGGGATTCTAAATGTTTTAATGTGTCCTTTTTGAGAGCCTGTGAACTGTAGAATATAGGCTGGTAACAACTTTCTTTGGGGTTTGCCTCCACAAAATCCAAAGCTGCCAACATAAGAAAGCTGACACAGTGGTGCTAATGTGCACAAAGGAGACCTTTAGCTGTTGTTAGAGCTAGTATGGATTAAGTTTCATGTCATTACTTGATAATGTCTTTGGCTTCAGCTCTCCTGACCATGTGGATGGGATGGTCTCTTCATTTATGTGAAAATAGGGAAAAGTTTTGATATGACCTTAGCAATGTTTATGATGTGAAAAAGGTAAAAATAAAGATGAACATTACAGCAAAACAACCAATGTTAACACATAACATTACAAAGTTAGCAAAGAAGTAAGAATGTTTTCAGTCTTCTTAAAAAGAGTATTTTCTCTTGTTGGATTTTTTTAAGGTGAAATGGAAGTCTTATTTTTTATATTTTCTTTTAAAACTATGCTTAGCCAGAGTCTAGCATTAAACAGAAAAAGACAGAAAAATAGAAAAAAAATTAGTTTTTTTCATACAAAGACCTCCCCTGCATTATTTTATTACAAATAGTATCTCACCTAGCAAAATATCTTTTGTCTAAATGATACAAAAATTACAGAGAGAAAAAGAACCCATAGCTAATACAATTAATTGCTTTAATAATTAAAACACATGATCTTTTCCCAACTCCAATCCACACTCAATTTACATAAACCAATCCATCAATGTACAGAAATTCTGTCATCCAGATAGACATTATTGTATATATATATATTTTTGCCCTATGAATATATGATACTCATTATAAGCTATATAACTCAAGTCTATGAATGAGAATAAAGTAAAAGTAAAAGATTTAAAGTGAAATCTCCAAGAATTTATCATTCTAAATTGTAAAGTTATTAATTTCATTTAATATTGGATTTATCTATTCATAAGATGAATAAGGTGAAATATTTTCTAACACTAAGAAAATCAGCCAGGATTTTGAGAAAATGTCTTTTCTTAGAGCATGGGGGAAGGGGAATTGTGTATGATATATATTCACCAGGGCTTGGAAATTGGATGCAGGGAGCAAATTGAAGCAATGATTAGTCATTTTTGGCTGTCTTCAGTCAAAATGATCTGTGATTGTTTGGCTAATGTAGTTTCCCCAGAAGCTTTAAAGGTTGCTTCTCCTGGAGTGGGTTGTGAACCAACAGTAGCAGAATAATATGCCCCAGAGACTGACACTGTGTGTTCACTATCAGTCTACTTTTGCCTTTTTGCTAGTCATTTCCTGATGTGGGATATATAAGGAGCTAGAAAGAATCCTAGTCTTCCAATCCCCATTTCATTCTGTCATTAGATCAGAGAATGACACATACTTATGAAAAAAGATTCTGTTTTACAGCTGGAATAATTTGGTTATATAATCATATTTTTTCTCAAATTAGGTTGTATTATAATGGGGTGGGGGAGGGGTGGTATTGAAGCTCTGATTGTCTTTTATGTTAGACTATAGCATACTTTCCTTAAAAGGTTAAAGGGAAAAATGTTACAAACACAATTCTCTAAGAGAATTTGAATTTTACACATTGTCCTACAACAATCCTCTTAGTGAAGAAAATTATAGGATCAGCAATGAGAGGGAATAGTTTCCTCAATTCTGAAATATTCTGTGAAAGACATAGAGAATTTGCCTATTTTAATCTTGATGAATTATTTAAATATTGGCATATTAGAAAGCTGCCAGTTAGTTGTTTTTCCATCTTCAATCAAGTAGAGGCAGACATTTCCAAACCTGGGTTTGGGGATCTAGAATTGTTAATTTAAGAAAAAAAAATCTAAGATTAAAATGGTTGTAGAGAGTTTTGGATTGGAAGTTAAAAGTAGATATACCAAAGAGCAGAGATTGGAAAAAAAAATCTCATGTAATTAGGAAGAAAAAGAAACAATTTCAACTTTATTAATGAAAAGAATAATCAGAGATTCTGTTTTTGTAATAGATAATAAAATAATTCACAAAATCCAAAACAGATTTGGAAGATGTCTCAAAGGCCATCTAATTGAACAACAATTGAACAAAAATCCTTCTTACAATTATCCTCAACTAGTGGTCATTGAGTCTTTGCTTGAAGACCAGTAGTAAGGGGATCTCACTACTTGCAATTAGCTTATTTCTCTTTTGGATAGCTCCAATTATTAATGATTTTATCCTTTTATTGAGCAGAATTCTTCCTTTCTATAACTTTTGTGTATTATTCTAAGTTTTGTCTTATGGGGTCAGATGGAACAAATCAAATACATATTCTTCTTGGAAGCCCTTCATATACTAGAATATGATTTGTGTTCAACTGTGACTCCATGAGCCCAAATTGTTCATGGGGTTTCTTGGCAAAGATGCTGGAGTGGTTTGCCATTTCCTTCTCTAGTGGATCAAGGAAAACAAAGGTTAAGTGAATTACCCAGGTTGATGGTAAATGTCTGAGGCTGAATTTGAGCTTGGATCTTCCTGAATCCAAGTCTAGTGCTCCTGAGCCACCTAGTTACCTCCTTATATCACCTTTAAATCTTCTCCAGGATAAACATCTTCAATTCTTTCAATCTCTTTGCATTAGACAGAATCTGAAGTCTCTTTACTCCTCTTTACATTGTAAATGTTTCAAAGAAATCTTAACATGACCTGCAACAAAAGAGTAAATTGTTGCAAAGGATTTGGATTTGGAGTCAGAATATGGATTTAGTCCCTATATAACTTTGGATAAATATTCTCACTTTTCTAGGCTCCAGTTTCCTTACCTGTAAAATAATAGATTAGACAAGTTGTCTCTGACATCCCTTCCAAGTCTAAATTTCTGATTCAATGTAAAGTCTCTTTGCACCATCTTAATGTCTTAATAAAAATGGAGCAATCAGAATTAGACAGTGTGTTCCAGAAATGACTTGACAAAGGCAATGATTTTTCTGTTAACACAGTCTTAGTCTTTATTCATATATTCCAAGCTAAAAAATCTGTCTATACAGATGGGACAAAGGACTCTTCTTTTACATCTTTATGTTCAGCAAAACATTGTATATGCACTAAAGCATTCAGGGGATCTTTTGCTTGTTTAAGGTTACAGGGTCATGAACACTCTAGAAATTTACATATATATGTATATACCCCAAATATTAATAAGATTAAATTAAATAATAAAGTGAGTTTCAAGCTTTGAAATAACTATATGAATATGGGTCATTGTTTTTATTAAAAACAGTTATTATTTTGATAGATCTTATTGGAGACTACATAAGATTTTACTAAACTTTGCCCTATTCCTTTCTTAAATTTTAATTCGATAGCAGCTTTTATAACAATCAATCAGGTCCATTTAATTAAAGATAATTATTGTGAAAATAAAAATTTTCTGCATGTCCCAATGATACCTGCAATTAAACCTGTCCAATATTGGTTTTTCTCCTAAATTCTCCTTAATTCAATATATTTTGGTACTAAACTACATTTGAGTGGATTTATGAAGTTCCTACTATGTGTAAAGCACTTTTTTACAAATTTTATCTTCAGTTGAATTTATGGTGCCTATGTGTCTCTCTCATTTCCTATCTGGAAATACCTGAGAGATTTGGTGATTTCCCAAAAGCCATCTAAGAATTTCAGAAATTCCTTATAATGAAGGGTAATTTTTAATTTGTTCCAAAGAAATCTTAACATGACCTACAACAAAAGAGTAAATTATTGCAAAGGAAAGAATATTGGATTTGGAGTCAGAATATGGATTTAGTTCCTATGTAACTTTGGTTAAATGTTCTTACTTTTCTAGGCTCCAGTTTCCTTACATATAAAATAATAGATTAGACAAGTTACCTCTGAAGTCCCTTCCAAATCTTAATTTCTGATCCAAATATTTTCTCACCATCAGGTAATCAATTTTGTTATTTGAGAGCTTGATGTTATTATGTCTGACTCTAATGATTCTTACTTCCTATTTTAAGTTGCTAAATACCATCAATCCTATTTGTAATTAATATTAATTATAACCCCCTCCTCTCTTTTTCTCTTAGTCTATTTGTATATGAATTATATATACATATATTTATCTAATCCTCTCTAAACCTAATTAGCTGGGATTCCCTTTTCTTTCTATGGGCAGCACTGGGCTTGTAGTCAGGAAGATCTGAGCTCAAATGTGATCTCAGACACTTAATAATCCTGGGCAATTCTAGGATGTATGTCTGTTTGATTTAGTTCCCTTAAGTGTAAAATGGACTAGAGAAGGAAATGGCAAACTACTTCACTATCTTTGCCAAAAAACCCCCAAATAGGATCAAGAAGAGCTGGACAGAATTGAACAACTATAACACACTTCTTTATTCTTATTGCCAAAATCCTAGCATAGACCTTTAACTACCATCCACTCAATTATATCTTCATTTTATGTACCTACTTATTAGGCATCAGCAAAAACATATATTCAGATTCTTAGACAAGCATCAAAATTATCACAAACCTTTAAACTTTTATTTATAACTTAATTAAATGTGATCAATTTTAAAAACAGTTATAATAATATCTTGTTTTTTTTTTCCCCTTGGGTGAAGTTTTCCTGTTTTTGTTGTCCTGGTTTGCTTCTACTTTCTCCTCTGGGCTACTGCATACAAATTTTCTCATTAATTTTTGTATTCTTCATATTTTAAATTTACTTCATTTTATTCATATGCTATGCTTTGTTGAACCATGATCAAACAGTGGGTATATGTCTAGTTATTTGATCTATAACCGATACTCCTATTGAAAGTTTTGTAGAAGTAGATTTTGTTTTCTGTCAAGTGACTTGGAATGGGGAAAGAAAACTTCCTATATCTGTATATATATATCTATATATGTGTGTGTGTGTGTGTGTGTGTGTGTGTGTGTGTGTGTGTGTGCGTGCGCATATGTGTGTATATCTATCTCTATCTTCCAAGACACTATAGAGATTAATGACTTTAGAATGTAAGAAAAAAAGCAAGAGATAGAATCTATAATTCACCAGATAAAATACCAATAGAACAGCCAGCAAAACAAAGTTCTCAGATGTCTGCGAAGAAATGCAAATAAAATGGGTAATAAAAATGGGTAAAATAAAACTAGACATATTAACTTAAAGAAGCAAATCTCAGTTCCAAGGGATGGCAAGCTTGATGGAATGGAATTTATGACACTGTTAGGAGGTGGGGAGAGATAATAGAACTAGATACTAAGAAAATGTACAACCAGTTGAAGAAATACAAGAAAAAATGGTAGGAAGAGCATTTATTTATGTCAGGATATATGGAGAATTCCCTTCTTTATAGAGAAAAGAAACAATGTTATGACACATATATTATGTGTTGGTTTTTCTGAACTTCATTTTTCCTCATGAGAGATAGTTGACTGGGTTGGGAAGGGAGGTTTATTTGGGAATCAAAAAAACATTTAATAGAAAATAAAATCATTGTGCTAATGGGAATAAGCTACATAAAATTAAGAAGGAAGAAGAAATAGTTGAGATTAATTTGGGAAACATCTGAAAATTGGTAAAATGGTAACACAGTCATTATAAGGAACTTCAATAATTTGGACAGCTGCTTGTACTCTCTACCAAAATAAAATCAATTCATAAATTTGATAGGTAATAATAATAATAATAATAATAATAATAATAATAAAATAATGGTTGCCCTTAGAATTTGAAGATGCCAATACCACCCAAGTTAATAGTGGCATGACTAGTGCATTATGTTTATTATAGTGAGGGATATATGTGTTGTGCAAAGATGTTGTTCTCACTTGCCTTTTCCAGAACTATTTTATCCCATGGCCTGATTAGGTTGTAAACAGACTTCTGGGTGATGGTCTGAATTCTGTAGGAGTCTCTTGGTTTTTGAATATGGTTTCCTCTTATATCAGCAAAGCACCTTGGTGCTCCTACAGCATGGAACAGAGCACCAGTATATGATTCCTGGTGACAAAATGGCATCAACACAGTATTGCCAAGCTTGTTTCTCTATGGACTAATTATCAGTATAATCCCTTTCTCCAATGAGACACATGATGTTTTAGCAACACTATACACCATAGTACATCTAAGCCTGTCTCTTGATGGATTAATCATCAGTACTCTCCCTTTCTTTCAGCTCTACAACCATATTCCCTCTGGTTTCCTGGAAACTCCCTGATGGGTCAGGGTAATAATGTCCCTGGATTACTAGTCAGCATCATTCATGGTCAGAACTACAACAGTTTCTGATTGTCTTTGAACCTCTGACTGTCATTCTTGATTAATGAAAACATACTTGGCAAATGCTATCACTCTGGAACATCTTGCACAGGTCCAAGAATTTCACCTCTAGCTATATATTACTTACTTTGAAAAAATTAGAGTGCTTAAAGCAGGCCTGAGTCACCTGGATACCTCAGCTAGTATAATGGAATATTACCCTGTTTCTATTTTGATGGATTTTACTGATAACTTCATTCTTCAAAAGATGCAGGAAGTGACAGTAGTGGGTACTGTTCCATACTTGATTTTGAACATCAAGGATGAATTGGTTGCTAAAGTAGAAATGCTGAAACCATCTTTGAATCTTTGAAACATGATAAAGAAAAGGGAACTGAGCATAATCTCACATAGATCCTAGACTTCAGGAGAATATATTTCAAAAGAGGCAAAGAAAAATAGGTAGGATTTAATTTCTTTTTTTACTCATGTATATGTATTTATTTTGATATTTTATTGGTGACTTTTTACTTCAAAATAGATTTCTGAAATTATTCTTCTGTCTTGATTTAAACTATCCCTTTTAAAAAGACAAAGAATTAGAAAAAATCAACAGACAAAACAACATTGGATAGTATATGAGACAATCATTCTACATGACCAACAATGCCATAGAGAAAATCAGACAAGGAAGGATGGAAAACTTGAGAATGAAATTTTGAAACCCAAAGCATATATAATTTAAGTGGAAAGAAAGGCAAAAGGTGTCTGAAAAGACTGCATAATGGACTAGAAAGAGATACAGAAAGAACTCAACTAATTTTCATGTTAAAAATATATATGGAAGATGGAAACAAGGGCAGGTAAGGGAGGATATATATGAAAGACTATTAGTGTCCTTTAAGTATAGTGTCAGAAACCCTAATGCTAAGATTAAATTGAGTCTATTAATGAGTTCAAAGAATAACTAAGAAATCTATTTGAACTATATTGGAGGCAAGAAGATCTAAGAAGTGAGAAGTCCATTGCAAAGGAGGGGATGTTGATATTAAATGGTGAAGAGAAAGAACAACTCAGATGTGTTTTGTTTTTGTTTTCTCTATCAAGGAGAGTGATTTTTGCACAAGGACAGAACAAATATTGTTTTGTTTTTCAAGCCAATGGGCCTAAGTGGCTTACCCAAGGTCATACAGCCAAGTAAGTTAAGTGTCTGAGGCTGCATTTGAAATCAGATCCTCCCAAATCCAGGGCTGGTGCCTAATCTACTCCACCACCTAGCTGCCCCCACCCAGAACAAGCATTGTTAAAAGAGATTTGAAACCTTGAAGATAATAAGAATGGAATGAACCTTCCTGAAGGGATTTCATTTTGATTCAATTGTTGACATCATTTTAGAATCAATCTTTGAAATATTGCAGAAAGTAGGAAAGAAGAGGACACCATATCCAGACTATGAACTGGTGGGACTGATTTTAATTCCCAGCACAAAACTACAGTATATTATTAAGGAGATGACTTATGATTACTTAGAAAATATAGCATAGCATTGATCATTGCTGTTATTGTTGAGTCATTTTTCAGTCATGTCCAAATCTTTGTGATCTTATTTGGGGTTTTCTTTCTTTTTTTTTTACTTTTCTTTTTAATTTTAAAATTTTTTTCCCCAGCCACATGCAAAAAGCAAATTTCAACATTTACTTCCATAATCTTGATTTCTAAATTCTCTCCCTTTCTCTCCCCCCCCACCCCACTGAGAAAGTAACTTACTTGGTGTAGGTTAAAAATATGTAGCCATGAAAAAAAATTCAATGATTATGTTGTAAAATTAAACATAGCTGCCACCCCCCAAAGAAAGAAAAACCTCAAGAAAAATAAAGTGAGAAAAAAAGTTTGCTTCAGTCTGTTTTCAGACACCATCAGCTTTGTCTTTATAGATAGCATTCTGTATCATAAGTACATCAAAGAAATAGCTTCAACAATTTGTTGCCCCCACAAATGCTATTGCCAGCTAAATATTCCTCAATCCTACTCCTCTCACCCCACTTATTCCATTCTCTCCTCTCCTTTCACCCTGCCCCTCCTCAAAAATATTTTGTATCTTATTACCCTCTTCCATGATCTTCCTCCCTCCTATCACCTACATCTCCTACCCCCTTCCCTGTCCCCTTTCTCCTATAACTTTTCTCTCTTATTTTCTTCTAAGGTAAGATAGATTTCTACATGTATACGTATGTTATTCCCTCTCTGAGCCACTTCCAATTAAAGTAAGGTTCATTCACTCTCCCTCACTTTCCCTTCTTCTACTCCACTGCAAAAACTTTTTCTTGCCTCTTTTATATAAAATAATTTACCCCATTTTACCTCTCCTTTCCCTTTCTCCCAGCACATTACTTTCTTCCCTATTAACTCCATTTTTGTAATATCTTATACCTTCAAATTTAACTCCCTCCTACGCCTCGTCTATATATGCTCCATTTAACTGCCCTAATAGATGAGAAGGTTCATATGAGTTATCAGTATCATCTTCTCATGCAGGAATACAAGTAGTTCAACATCATTAAATCCCTCATAATTAGTCCTTCCATCCACCTTCTCTATGCTTCCTCTGATTCCTGAACTTGAATATCAAACTTTCTGTTCAGCTTTGGTCATTTCATCAGGAAAGTTTGAAAGTCCTCTATTTCATTAAATATCAATCTTTCTCCTGAAAGAGTATGTTCAGTTTTGCTGAGTAGTTAATTCTTTTTTTTTTAGGGTTTTTTTTTTTGCAAGGCAAATGGGGTTAAGTGGCTTGCCCAAGGCCACACAGCTAGGTAATTATTAAGTGTCTGAGACTGGATTTGAACCCAGGTACTCCTGACTCCAAGTCTGGTGCTTTATCCACTAGGCCACCTAGCCGCCCCATGAGTAGTTAATTCTTGATTGTAATCCAAGCTCTTTTGCCTTCTAGAATATCATATTCTAAGCCCTATAAACCCTCAGTGTAGAAGTTTCTAAATCTTGTGTTATCTTGACTGTAGTTCCATGATATTGTAATTGTTTCTTTCTGGCCACTTGTAATAGTTTCTCCTTGACTTGGAAGTTCTGAAATTTGGCTATAATATTCCTGACAGTTTTCTTTTTGAGATCTCTTTCAGGACATAATGAGTGGACTCTTTCAATTTCTATTTTTACCCTCTGCTTCTAAGATATCAGGGCAGTTTTCCTGGAGAATTTCTTGTAAAATGATGCCTAGGTTTTTTTTGTTTTTTTGGATGTGACTTTCACATTCAGTAATTTTTAAATTATCACTCCTGAATTTGTTTTCAAGGTCAGTTTTTTTTTTAGGTTTTTGCAAGGCAATGGGGTTAAGTGGCTTGCCCAGTGCCACACAGCTAGGTAATTATTAAGTGTCTGAGGCCGGATTTGAACTCAGATACTCCTGACTCCAGGGCTCGTGCTCTATTCACTGTGCCACCTAGCTTCCCCTATCAGTTGTTTTTCAGTGAGATATTTCACATTTTCTTATAGTTTTTCATTCTTTAGGTTTTCTTTTATTGCTGCTTGATTTCTTACAGCCATCAGATTCCCTTATTTGAAGGAATTATTTTCTTCAGAGAGCTTTTGTAGCTCCTTTTCCATCCAATCCATTATACTTTTTAAGTCATTCTTCTCCTCATTGGACTTTTGGACAGTTTTTTTCCATTTCACTAAATCTGGTTTTTAAGTTTTTTTTTCCAGTACTTTTTGTATTTCCTAAGCTGCTGACTTGGTTTTAATGACTGTCCCACATTATTCTCATTTCTCTTCCCAATTTTTCCTGTACCCCCTTTACTTGATTTTCAGAGTCTTTTTTGAACTCTTCCATAGTCTGAGACCAATTACTATTTTTCTTGAAGGTTTTGGATTAAGGGACTTTGATTTTGTTATATTCTGAGTATTTTGATCCTCCATAGGATCAAAGTAATTGTCTATGATTGGATTATTTTTTCTTTTGATGTTTTCTCATTTCCCCAGTTTATAACTTGGTTTTTCCACTCTTTGTTAAGGTGGGGTGATAATTCAAGGTAGGGGGATGAATTGTCTCAAGTTTTGAGGGATTTTGCAGCTGTTTTCAGGGATATACCTGAGAGATCTGCAAGTTCTCAATTCCTCCAAGGTCTTGGTTATGACTGCCCTCTTGGCCTGTGCTCTTGTCTATGGATAACCATACACTCTTCTTTCTTTTCTGGAACCATGAGGATGATCCCTATTCTGCTTCAGGCAGTGAGCCATTTCTTTGATGGACTTATGATAAAGAATGTTACCCATAACTCTTCCACTCTTCCTCCTGTGACTGGGGCCCCAAACTGTGACCTGGATCTGAGTATGGGCAGAACAGGGAGAACAAAGAGACAACCCCAACCCCCTTCTCCTCTGTGGACTGAGTGCTCTGGAAACAGCTTCCTGGTGGCTCCTTGCTGGGTGGCTCCCCAGGCCTTCCTCTGGTTCCCTGGGGCTGGGCCTCTGCTGGACTCTACACTCATCCCAGTGCAGCAGAGTTTTCCTGCTGACTTGCCCAAGTTATCCTTGGAAAATTCTGGGTTGAGAGGTTTGGAAACCACCCTGCTGCCATGGACCCAGGAGCCCTATGGTCTGTTCCTCAATGACTGGAGCTGGTTTGCTTTGTGGGGTCCCATCTGCTCTGGGAACCCTTTCTAACTCTGGAGCAACAGACCCTTTCCAAGTTGTCTCATGCTAGCTGATTGTTTCATTCAGTTGTTTTGTGGGTTCTGCCACTTTAGAATTTGGTTAGAATCATTATTTAAAGGTATTTGGAGTGTTTTCGGAGAGAACTCAGGCAAGTCCTCGCTTTTACTTTGCCATCTTGACTCCACCCCATTTGGGGTTTTCTTAATGAAGACACTGCAATAATTTGTCATTTTCTTCTTCAACTTATTTTACAAATGAGAGAACTTAGATCAATAGGGTTAAAATGGTTTTATCTGGGGTTACACAACTAGTAAGTGTCTGAGGCTGGATTTGAACTTAAGAAGATGAGCCTTCCTGACTACAGGTCTAGAACATTGATCTTTAAGATTTAGCAGTTTCAACAAGACTAATTTCTGACAGGATTATTAAATAGTAATCAATGGCCTGCTATAGACATAGTATACCAAAATTTCAGCAAAGTGTCTGAAAAAGTTTCTCATGCTATTCTTATAGACATTCTCCCAGAGGTACAAACTAGATCAGCTGTTCTGAAACTTTTTGCTACCTATGCCTAGACTACCTTTCTTCTCCTACTTTTTCCCCTGTTCAAATCTGAACTATTCTTTAGTCTATCTTAGAATCTATTTCTTCTATGAAATCTTCTCTGATCTTTATGTCCTCTCATGTACTTATATATCATGTTTTATATTATTTTTAAATGTGACATGTTATAACAATTTCTATACTTTGCTTTATCCATCTTCTTTATTATAAATGTCTTTAAAAAGGTTCTGTGTCTCACCTAAATGTATTTCACACAGAATAGATCACAGTATAAAGTGGGTACTTACTAAATATTTGTTGAGTTGAATTAATTTGCTCCCATTTATACTCCTTAAAAATTATTGAGGAGTTCCCAAAGAGCTTTTGTTTCTCTGGATTATATCTATTCACATTTGCTATATTAGAAAATTAAGATGTCTTAGCAATATTTTGAGGATCGTTTTGACCCTGTAAACTTCTCAGAGCCCTCCAGGAGTCTCTGGACTACATTTGAAGAACCAAGGCTTAGATCCATAGTCCACGTGTAACAAATTTGCAGTGATTTGAAGCTGAAAGGAATAGCTAACACAATAGATGATAGACAAACAACTCAACTCACTGGAATAATGAAATTTCATGTAATAGAGATATATGTAAAGTCACAGAATTAACAATTTTGATCCAGAATGGATCTTAGAACTAGGTCCTATTTGTAGCTAAAAAGATGTCATAAGTAAAATATGGGGCGTGTGTGACGAGACTAAAAAATTGAGTTTGAAAACAATCTGAGGATTTTAGTAAATTCAATATGTGCCAATAGAGATATCATAGGAAATGAGCTATTACTTTCTTAAACTTCAATGACAATAGAACTCAAATGGCTATGGTTTCAATATATTGTGTCCTGGTCAGACCACATATAGGGAATTGTATTCAATAATTTTGTTGGACACAGTCAAATCTAGAATACCCAGAGGAAGGGAGTTGGAATGATGAAGAGACACAAGACTGGATATGGGCATGAATCAAAAGACTTGGGAATGTTTAACATCAGAAAAAAGGAATTATAAAAGACAAGATTATTATGTTCAAATATATGAAGGACTGTTTTGTGAAATTGTTCTGCTTGACCCCAGAGGACAGAATTATAAACCAAGGGTAAAGGTTTTAAAGATGTAGATTTAGCTTAGATATAAAGATAAATTTCACTAAAGTTTAGCTCTCTCTCTCTCTTTTTTAAGATTTTTGCAAGGCAAATGGGGTTAAGTGGCTTGCCCAGCTAGGTAATTATTAAGTATCTGAGACTGGATTTGAACCCAGGTACTCCTGACTACAGGGGAAGTGCTTTATCCACTGTGCCATCTAGCTGCCCTAGCTCTCTCTCTTAAAGACTGACTTTCTAGGTAGTTAGTTCCTCTCATGGAGAACTTTTGAGTAGAAAATGATAGATGATTTGTTGGGGAAACCATAAGAAGTTTCATATTCAGAAACTTGTCTTATATAAGTTATTATGGCTACTTCTAGCTCTGAGATTCTGTATTTTTATAATTTTTTAAGAATAGAACCATAATAATGTGGTGACTAGAGTCTTCCATCTTCCCTTTTCTGTCCTCCATCCCAATCCATTGATTGCAGCCATATCAATTTTCTTCTGATTAATGTTAATATCATTTTTTTTGGTCCAAGTCCTTCAGTTTATTTCTTTTTCCTTAGGCTGATATTCAAAGTCTTCTATAATCTGTTAGCACTCTAGCTAATTGCACTACTTATTTCCCCAAATAAATATGCTTTTGTTTCTTTATTTTTCTTTGTTTATTGTTTATATTGTTCCCTTTGCCTAGACTACTTTTCTCTTCCTACTCTATAATTTGGTAAAATCCCAACTATTTCGTATAGTTCATCTCAGGCTCTACTTCTTCTATAAAACTTTCTCTAATTTTTGTGTCCTCTCATGTACTTATCACATATTTTGTATTATGGTTGTTTTTGAATGTGACAATTATACCTATTTCTATATTTTGCCTTTCATCTTCTTTACTATAAACTCCTTAAAAAACGTTCCATGTCTCACCTAAACATTGAATTCCATACAGTGTAGACCACAGTGTCTGTATAAAGTAGGTGCTTAATTAATATTTATTGAGTTGAATTTATCTACTGGGTATAATGGAGGATTGTGGCAAGCAAATTTGCACAAGGTTTTTGAAAAACTCTTGGTATAGTTCACAATTACCCTTTCCTAAGTTTGAAAACTTGCTTCAAAGCTTAGATAGAAATAACCTTAGTCAAATGACATACTAAAATCTATCTCCAAATTCTTATTGATCTATATAAATAGCCTCAATTGAAAAGTAAATAGCTTTAAAATGCTGTTTACTGTATTTATTGCCGTAAAGTTCTATTTATGGATTGAACTAGATTCCTTTGAAACCAAGTTTTATTTGGACTGACCTGACTCAGATTAGTCCTCTTGTAGTTTAAGTTCAATGTTGGAATAAAATGATACTTGTAGATTTTTCAACAGTCAACAAAAAGGATATTTCACAAGGATAAACACTGAAAAAATCTTTGACTTAACTGAGTGAAATTCTTTTGCCTGAGTTACCTATTATGATTCACCAGCCAAGTATCAGAACACTGGCCTAGACCTCATGCTGTTTGTTATTACCCAGTCAATAGGGAATTGATGTCTTCAATCTGAATTTTTCACCTCCTGAATCAAACAAACCTAGAGTATTATCTCAATATCTTTTAAAGAATTACTTGCCTAACTTATATGGGATGCTATGACATAGCATATGATTAGAGATAGGACTGAGTTGGAAGTCAAGAGGAATTCACTTCTTTTCCTTTCTCACCATCACTCAGGAGGAAATGGGAATAATAAATAATCTAGTTTAACAAAATTCTAATTAATTCCATGTAGGCAACCCAATAAAAGTCTAAAATATATTTATTGTAAAAGGGGAGGAGGATGTAATGGCTCAATGAAAAAATACTTTTAACTTATAGGAATATTACTTAACACTATGATTAAGGAAGAATGACACATATGGGAATAGCCCTAGGGATAGTTCCTTATAGGCAGATTTTTTTTTAACTAAATAAGATTTCTATTTAAGTCCATTTTTGGAATTTTTGTTTGTTTTTGTGAGGCTATTGAGATTAAGCGACTAACCCAGGGTCACACAGCTAGTTAAGTGTCAAGTCTGAAGTTACGTCCTCCTTACTCTAGGTCCAGTGTTCTATTCATTGTGCTACATAAGTGCCCCTATTTATGGATCTTAATGCCACTTTGAATAATTTAGTTTTACTTACTTGAAAAAGTACTTTACCTCATGAGAACTGTTAACATAACAGTAAGAATTTAAGTAGCCTAAATTCTTTTCCATTAACTTCCACTGCACACAGCTGTATAAAACTTAATCCAATGACCTTTATCTATTTCTTTATTTTTGGATGCTTGACAATGCATAGTGCCCTTGGAGATTATGAATTCCAAATGTCTGAAAAAACACACACACTCATAGAAATATGGGAGAAAAATGGGTCATTTATAGATACTTTATTCCCTAACAGTAAAGAGAACTGAATATAAAATATCTATTTAAAATCATAGAATTCTAACTCCCAATATATTTACATTAGATTTGCACTTTACCAAAAATTACTTCAAGTTATTAATGATATTATGGTAAGCTAACTGTATAAATACAGGAGATACTGCTTCTAGGAAGTGTTGTGTCCTTTGAGAGCTTTTAAAAAATGGAAGAAATAAAAGAAGCACAAACACTGGTAATTTCATAGTCTCTGGTCCAAATTAATCATGCTTTGGAGTATATGTGAATAGGAAACTTTTCTTTTTCTTTCTTTTTTTAAAAGAAAACAATTGAGTATAACCAATTCATTTTAGAATTTACAATTGAGAGCTATATTATTATTATTATTATTACTATTTTTAGTTTTTTTTTTTTGCAAGGCAATAGGGTTAAGTGGCTTGCCCAAGGCCACACAGCTAGGTAATTATTAAGTGTCTGAAGTCAAATTTGAACTCAGGTACTGCTGACTCCAGGGCTCGTGCTCTATCCACTGTGCAACCTAGCTGCCCCCCTATATTATTATTAATGAAATTCTAGTGAATCTGAATATTTTGGCTCAAGATATTTCCTTGAAATTAATTTTTAACATGTAGCTACACAAATACAAAGGATAACAAATGTATTTAAATAGAGTGTGATGAATACTGCCTAGAGAATTTATATTAGGTAGCACTTAATTCTCTTTAATTCAAAATGACTAAAATCCTAGAAAGAGTAATTTTTACTTGTTGCCTCCAATTCCACTCCACTCATCTACTTCTCAGCCATTTACTGTCTATCTTCTGATCTCATTGCTCTTTTGAAGGTTGTCAAAGATCTTATAATTTATAGTATGTTTTTCAATATTCATCCTCCATAACTTTTCTGAGGTTTTAGACTTTACTGACTACTTCCTTCTTGTAAATAGTATTACTTACATTGTCTTCCATCTCACTATTCATTGACCTCCTTCCTATTTGACTATTACGTCTTAGTACCCTTTACTAGATCAGTATCCTCCTCCTACTCAATCCATATGAGTTTCCATGGGTTAAATTATTTCCTATCTGGAGATGATGTCCAAATATATTCATCAAGTTCTAGTCTATCCTTTTAATCCCATTCCAAAATCTTCAAAGGTATTCTGCTGCCATTTGAAATTTTTTTGTTCAGTTCTTTCATTTGAGGTTTTCTTGGCAAAATTACTAGCAAGATTTGCCATTTCCTTCTTTAGCTCATTTTACAGGTGAGAAACTAAGGCAAATTGGGATAAGTAACTTGCCCAGAGTTTGAACTTAGGAAAATGAGTCTTCATGACTTCAGGTCTGCCCTCTATCTACTGTTACCAGCTATCTGAAATAACATATACACAAAATAGAACTCAGCTCTTTCAAACTTCCCTATTTTGTTGCTAACAATATCATCTTTACAATCACTCAGGTTTGAAATATTGGATTGATACTCCACTTCTTAGTGATGTCATTTTGATGTTTTTCTCTAATGTTTGCCCTTCATTTTCAAAGAAGACCATGACAAATGCTTGAATTGGATTTGAGTGAAGAGCTGCTGTGCTAAGTCACCAGTCTCAGGGAAGGCTAGGTGGCACAGTGGATAAAGCACAGGCCTTGGAGTCAGGAGTACCTGAGTTCGAATCTGACCTCAGACACTTAATAATTACCTTAGCTGTGTGGCCTTGGGCAAGTCACTTAACCCCATTTGACTTGCAAAAACCTAAAAAAAATAAAAATAAAAAAATAAGTCATCAGTCTCACTTTCTTCTCCAGAGTCATCTGGGTCCAGTGGCCAGATATGAAACAAGACCTCTGTAGATGGCCCTGGATGTGAGGCAATCAGGGTTAAATGACTTGCCCAAGGTCACACAGCTAGTAAATTGCAAGTGTCTTGGGCTGGATTTGAACTCTAGGCCAGTTCTCTATCCACTGCATCACCTAGCTGCCAAGAACCAACCAACCAACCATGATTTATTGACCAGTCACAGTGTCCAGATGGAAATGAGGTGTCTGTGTGTGTGTGTGTGTGTGTGTGTGTGTGTGTGTGTGTGTGTAGGGGGGCTGGTTTGAAACTAAGTAAGTGCTCTTAGGTCCTTCTCGAATATTCTTGCTGTGTTATTTAAAAGTAAATTTCCTCCTTTGTTAGATATTCAAAGACTTGAAATTGACTCATTTCCTCCCAATACTGAACCTGAACTAGGGAAGTGCTAGAGTTAGAGTCCCTCTCAAAACACTTATTGCTTTAAGATGATACAATCTCTTTAGCCTAAAATTTAAGTTCATCCATAATCTGTCCTCAGTCTAACTTCGCAACCTTATTTCACATCCAGTCAAAAAAAATCCTTCTTCCTAGAATGGAGTCATCTCTACCTTTCAAAATAATCATTTTGTTTTGGTAATCAGCTCAATTTCCACTTCCTTTATCCTTTCAATAGCAAATGCTTTTATATTCTTTGTCCTTAAATACTTAAATATTCCTAAAGCACTGTATCTGGTTATCTCCTTTGTCCTTACCACATTCCATATTGTATATAATCTATTTCTTTTTCTCAAGCCCTATTCTTAAGGGCAGGGTGATGACATTTTTGTCTGTCTCCTCTTTGTATGTCAACCAGTTTAGAACAATACACATAGCACTTAACATAACACATAGGAATAGCACAAAACAGTGTCAGTTACTTTGAACTATGACATACTTTTTAGATATTTCTGATTTTCTTCATATCATCTACTTGAGGTATTCAGTCACAGTATTGAGGTCACAGGATTTCAATCTTTTTAGTCCTTGAAGTGGGATAAGATAAAAGGAGTGTAGGATTTGGGGATTGTGGGAGGATATTTGAGCCTAATTGTTTCCAGTTATGTGATCTACTGTTTATTCACACACACACACACACACACACACACACACACACAAACAAACATACTTGGGCGCCTGGGATTTTATCATCTTTCCTACTTTTATTGCACATACCTATGTTTCTTGGGTACATTCCTAAAATTTAGGAAGGTGACAGCAAATTGGAATGGTTTGAATCTGCTAAAAAATGCTTGCAGGAAAGAGGCTTTCATTTGACTTATAAAGATGAAATCATTAAAGCTCCCAAGTTCTCCAAATAATAACAGAAGACACGACTGATGGAAGTTCTCTATTTTTTAACTTTTCTTTAGAAACTGATTCTACCACTAAAAATTTCAACTTATTTTATAAATATTATCCTAGATATTACCAATGTGAAATATTAACACATGATAAGTATTATTAACTTAATTTTCAGACAGTAGTTTAGAGCAAAAATTATTTTGTCAAGATCACATATTTTTGGAACATAATGAATAAATTTGAAGTTTGTTAAAGAAATCTTTTGTAGACTCTTCACTTTTACTGCTCATTTTATATAGTGGAATACAAGAACTAAAGGAATCTTAGAGGTCATCTGGTTAAATCTTTTGCAAATGAAAAAACAAAGACTGAGTTAAATGAAGGCAGAGCAGGGATTGAATACAATTCTTTTCTTGCCAAATCCAGGGTTCTTTTCATTAAAACCTATAGCATAGTTATTTTACCTACATTTTTATTTTCCTTAGCAGTGCTAGATATAGTAATGATGACTATTAAATGTGATGCAAACCTCTAATAAATATTATTCAGTCATTTAATAACTATCTTGTATAGTAATATAAACACCAGATATCAAGCATTTTATTAAATCATATTTCCCTTTTCTTTTATAATCAAATTTTAAAGAGCCAACTCAGTTAATATTTGACATGAAGAACATAACAGAGTACACTAAAAGCAATTCTTTAGAGAAGAAAAGTCAGAAAGTAGACACAAATGCATGTCCTTAGCACTGTATCATATGCAAACCAGATGACTTCCACTAGAGGGAGATCATTGGAAAGTACAGTGAAAATTCCTTTATGTCATGGAAGACAAGAAAAGAATCCTTTTATTTTTTTTCATTTTCTGTGTTTTTTTCTTTTTCTTTTTCTTTTCTTATATGCTTATAAGATTCTAAAAGAGGAATGTTAGTTAAACAGAAGGCAGATCTTTTTTTAAAATCTATTAACATGTCATATAGAATACTTCTCTTTTATTTGTTGATCTTTCTTTATGCCCCAATTAACACTCTTTTGCATTTCTGAAAATTTAAACAGGTGTTTTATTTGAAAATTGTCTGATTATAGAAATTGACTTATGCTTCTGCATTTGTTTCAGTTTTTAAAGACTGTTGGACCTAGGATTCATTAACACATTTCCCTTAAGTATGTAATTATTAACCCAGAAGAGACATTTGAATAATTTTACAAAAATCTTAGAATAATTTTACAAAAATATTGGACAACTTGATGTTTATTTTTTATCACACCTTCTCACACTGCTACTGAAAATGTGTCTAAGTAATTAAAACTTTAATTATCATGCATTTATTTGCAACAGTAGGTCTAAGTTTGTCACAGGTAAGAAATGAAAGAATGATATAATAAGGTATATATTAATTCATAAGGAAATCCTAGTCAATTGTTTTCATCTGTCTTCTATTTCCTTCCTGTCTACCCAAAGCATGGGACTTTCACTTTGTATATAAACACAAGAAGCTTCAATTTGATTCATTTAAATATATTTAAATATATATGTCAGAACTACTTTATGTCAATTTCTTTCAAAATGTCTATCCTACTAAAGTCTATGAATGAAAAATTAATATTCAGGTGAATTAAAAGGCATTATTCATGACACATCCCATTATGTATAAAATGTGTAATTCTAAATCATGATTTTCTCATCAGTAATGTATAGATTTAAAATATAATTAATTAAAGGTCTATTCACAATTTTCTCACATCAGCTTTAAATGATCACTTTTTTGAGTGAGGAGCATGTGTAAAACTAAGCATATTTCTTGACAATTAACTTAGTCTGATGAGATTCATATAAATTTTCTTATTCCAATAAAAAATTAAATTGAGTTAAATTGAAGAAAGAATTTGTAAGTGTTAAATTTGTTTTGGAAAGTACAAAGTAGTATAAAAATGTCTGAAGAAAGTAACTGTAATATTATCAAAACAATATTGATAACTAGTATCAAGTGTTGAAATTCTGCTGAGAAGTTATCTTTTCAAAAACTTATTAATAAATTTGCCTTAAACAAAGTTTTGACACCAAGGAAATTTATATGTTTAAAATTAATTTATGAATAATTGTGGGAATTAAATAATCTGGAAAAGGAAGGTGTTTCTTTCTCTTTGTCTTGTTGCAGTAAACAATAGCTTTTGCATATCTAAATCAAACTTGTAGCTAGGATTGTTATTTTCAATTTCACATTGAATTTGGAATGTTTCTCTTGGGGTTAGGTCTTAAATTCTGCTGCTTCTTCAAATTCAGAAAAAAATTATTTTGATATGTTATGTGAATAATGTTTTTCAAAATAATTTAATAAATTCTTTTAAAGAAAGGTAAATTATCAAACCATTTGCATTTAACATTAAATAGGAGTCATAGAAACAGTGAAGAAACAGAATAGGAAGTTGTTTCATGGGATCAAATCACTTTAACTTTAAGACAAAGTTAGAATTAGACCAGAGTTTTTTTTATGGTGAAATTCATCATAAATTTTATAGTGAAAATTTATGGTGAAAATTTTTTCAACACATTGTAGTCAAATTAAGCTAAGTATCACTACTGTTTAAAATAACTGAATAACTTTTAGATTGTTGGACAGTATATACTTATTAAAAACAAGATATTATTTAGTTTTTTTTTTTTGCAAGGCAAACGGGGTTAAGTGGCTTGTCCAAGGCCACACAGCTAGGTAATTATTAAGTGTCTGAGACTGGATTTGAACCCAGGTACTCCTGACTCCAGGGCTGGTGCTTTATCCACTGCGCCACCTAGCCGCCCCACTTTTTTTTAATTTAGGTTTTTTTTTTTAAACAAGATATTATAAAATAGGCACAATCAATCCATCAAGAAACTTTTATCAAGGCCTTAGTATGTGCTCAACCAGGCAGCCCAACCTTAGATCATTTTAGGGCCACATTAAAATAAAATAATTATTCATGGGCTGTACCCAGAATAAAAAAATACAATACTCCAATATAATTATTAATTTGCAATCCCACCTTGTTAAGTTTAGCAAGTGCTATGAAAAGTCGTGTCAATCGATATGACAGATGAAGGTATGATGCAGAAGCAAACACAAAAAAGACAAAGCTGCAACCAACTATATAAAGATAGGTACATACTGATTAGTCTCCATCCTAAGGATAAAATACATCACACAGAATGAATGAAATATAAAATTGACATCAACAAGATTATTTATTAGTGATAGAATTTAAAAACTAATATACATTCCATGCAAATTATCATTATTTTATTTTGCTCATGAAAAGGTGGGCAACATAAAATCATACTGCAGGTTGTATGTGACCCATGGTCTTATTTTGGACAATCCTGTGCTAGACATTGGAACTACAAGCATTTGTAAGTTCCTACCCAGTGCAAGGCAATGGAGGTACAAATACTAAAGTCAAGATCACCATCTCCCATTTTAGGGAGTAATAATATACATAAATCAACAAACACAAAAATACACAAAATACATGTCAAGCAAATTTGCTGAAGTTGGAGGAATTGTACCAGTAGCTGGGGGGATCAGAAAAGATGAAATAAGGGGGTTCTATATGTGAGTTTTAAAGGAAATAAAAGATTCTAAGAGGTGGAGGTGAGGAAGAAGTCCACTATATGTAAGAGACAACAAATGCAGAGAGAGCTGTGTAGGAAGAATATAAAGAAGGCCAATCTTTCAAGTGTGGGAAGGAGCGTAATGTGTAATCAGGTTGAAAAGGGAGATTGGAGCCAGGTTTAAAAGGATTAAAAGTCAAAAAAGGAACTTAGATTTGATCCTATAGATAATAAAAAACCATTGGAATATTTTGAGAAGGAGAATATTATGGTCAGAATTTCATTTTATGAAGGTCATTGAAGACCCAAGTCAGATATAAATTTATCTTCAATTAAATTATTTCACTAGGAGAGCAACTCTCTCATCCCCAAAACAATATACTCATAAGGTATAATTGTTCTCTTAAAAAAACCTCAACAGGTCAGTAACAGCCAATTATTAATGAAAAAATGATCATAATGGGGTTTTTATACTCAGAATATTTGTGATAGGGAAAGTAATGTTTAAATCTTTGATTCATGTTAAGATGAATTTCTTTTCTGGAAAGACCATTTTACTTCTAACAATATATTTTCCTAGCTTCAAAAGCAAAGCAGAGATGTCTGAATGTCTGGGATTGATGGAGGTTGAGTGGGAAGGGTATTGAATATGTCCAAAGCTCAATTTTTCTACAATATATTTCTAGGAAAATTCTTCTTCTATTCTGGTGGGGCTAATTTTCTATTTATGTTACTTTACTATTCTTTATAAAACATACACACACACACACACACACACACACACATGTTTAATTTATGACCTGTTAGTGAAGGACCATTCATTTTCAGAATTTAAAAAATATTAAACTTCTTTACTAGTGTCTCAGATGAACCCTGGACAAGGAGAAATATCGTAATTGTAATACTTCATTGTAATGTAATACTTCTTTGGGGCAGGGGTATACATAGTACTAATGAATCTTGCTCATGCTTAGTGAGGGCTATCATAGCCACTCCTTGGGGACTGCTCTTCCAGCATGTACATTAAAGAATACCTGGAACCAGGTTTTAAACCACTTCACCACCACCCTTGTCCTGCCCATATATTTAAGAAAGCTTTGCCCAGACTTGCTTCCTTTTCTTACTTCACACCTTTGATTTTCTTTTCTTCTTTCCTCTCTCTAAGTTGGAGCCATGTGGTCCAGCTCCATGCTGTTAAATTAATATGATCCTAGCTTCAGGATCTATGTTGATTTAAGTTTCCTTTCCTTCTCCTCTTCCCTTTTTACATCATGACTATCCCCTTTGCTAGACTGTCTCCATCTCTTTTGCTTAACTCTATTACCTTCTTAGAAACTACTATCTCCTTTAAGAAATTCACTTTGTAGCTGCTTGTCCAACAGACTTAACCTGTGAAGTTTTGTAGTAACTTGCAAACCTTTTGTGCAACCTTTGAATTAAAGTCTAAGCCTACTTTCCTGAATCAGAGATTGAGTTCTTCACAAAACGAACACAAATAGATTGATTTTTAAGTTACCTTTCCCTAAAACCCATTTTCTCCAGTCTAAATCAGGAGGTTGTTTAATAAACAAAAAAATGAATTTTTGCTATTAAAGCAACACAAACTCTTGGCATTGTTGTACTATGTCTTACTATTTTTTCTATACAATACTCTTTCCTCTCTTCAAAAAAAGAAAAGTAACTTTTTAGACTTTGGTTTCCTCATATGTAAAATAAGGGAGTTGGACTAAATGATCATAAAGGTCCTTTTCAATTTGACCTTAGTAATTCACTAAGACATTTGAATGTAGATTTTAGAAAGAAAATAAAAAGACCTAGTTAATATTATTTGTCTAGGACCTGGGATTCCCTGGATGACAATGAAAGTATGGTAAAAATTACTCTTTTTTTTTTTTTTTTGCAAATGATTCCTTCTTCATTTATGAGCCTCTCTCTATGTAAATGTAAGGTGGATTCCAGTCCCCAGCCTCACTCATTGTATATCAGGATAGAAAACTATGAATTTGAATTAGCAATCCATTATTTTCCAAAGAAGATTGAAAAATGCAGGTATGTGGCCAAAAGACATTATTTTCATTACCTCAAGGGCAGGCAGCTAGCTTTCATTTTGGTCACCATCTAGAAAAAAATTTCATTTTATATAGTGATATGTTCTTAATAAAATATTTATTTTGAGGCTTATAGAACTATGAGACTAATTGTGAGGCACTTCTTGGGAGAATTTATTGTTGGAAAAGCGTGTAAAATTAAACCTAGTTAGGAATTATTTTTCCAAGGAACTTTAAATTATAAATAAAAATATATTTTAAAATAAATTTTCTCAGATTACTCCTTTTTCTCATTTATAAGGAATATATATATATATATATATATATATATGCAATATTTTTTCTTAAAAATAAATGGTTTTTTTATTTTAGGTTTTTGCAAGGCAAATGGGGTTAAGTGGCTTGCCCAAGGCCACACAGCTAGGTAATTATTAAGTGTCTGAGGCCGGATTTGAACTCAGGCACTCGTGACTCCAAGGCTGGTGGTGCTCTATCCATTGTACCACTTAGCCACCCCAAATGTCTTGTTTTTAAAGAAAATAATTGCCTATTGATTGCTTAACAAAACTGTTGCACAAAAGTGAATTTATTAACGTTCTTTTAGTATATAATAGTGCCCAAAATGAATATAGACATCTTATTAGGTTTGTAATTTGATTAAAACTGCAGTTTTAACAATTTCACAGTAACTTCAATCTATATAGTTGATTCAAAGAAAAGAATAATTTGGTGAATCCCTTTGTTTACATGTGTTCCCTACACGTGTATGTCTTATTGCCATTATATTCTGTTATGACACTCTCTCCATGCATATTTGTGGGAGGATGTGTCCTACCTAGGTTTGTGGGGTGGGGAATGTTTATAATTATTATTCTTATTATATCTTAGTGAGTGCCACTGACTTAAGTGAATTATGGTTTCTGGCTGACAGGTAAGGGAAAGCTTACTTGTGATGGGAAGAGCACTGACTCCATGGAGACCTCTAAGTGGGAATGATATCTGTCATGTTTGTTGTTGAATCATTTTTCAGACTTGTCATCCTCATGATTCCATTTGGGGGTTTTCTTGGCAGAGATACTAAAATGGTTTACCAATTCCTTTTCTAACTCATTTTATAGATGAGGAAACTGATAGAAACAGGATTAAGTGACTAGCTCAAGATCACAGAGCTAGTAAGTGTCTGAGGCAATGTTTGAACTCAGAAAGATGAGTCTTTTTGACTCTAAGTCCAGCTCTATTCATTGTGCCACCTGGCTGCCCTCATCTGTCATATAGACTAGACTAATTTTCCTTAAAAAACCAAAATAAAAATAACACCTCCCAAAACTCCAAATCTCCAAAACAAATTGTAATTGCCCCTAAGACTTAATTTGCTTAGGAAATTAAGTCAGGCTCTGACATAGTTTCCTCTGGATCAAGTATAAAAACTACTTCTGAGAAATCAGAAGTTACTTTCTCAGGTTTTTGACCCTCATGTCAACATGACTAATATGGAGGCAAGGAAACCACTCAAGTGAGTCAATGCTGGATCCTTCTGAAGTAACTTTTCCATTCCATGGTTAAGTAAACTTATTTTGGTAACTGTCAAATGGCTAAGGAGTGCCTCATTTCATTTTATTTCAAAACCTGACATCTTTGACTACCTAAAAGTAGGTCTGACCTACAATAATACCTACCCCACAAATGCAAATAGGAGCATAGCTCAGAGAGGATGCTACAAAGGCAATATGTTTTTCCTGATTGAAGCAGGAATACTAAGCACCTTTATTCCATAAATTATGCATGAAATAATTTGGAATTTTCTTAATATACTGTACTGAAATTGGGAAAAGTAGTGGAATAATAATCTAACTTCCAATGAATAATATGGCAATGGTAGAATTTCTGGTATTTGAAAAAATATAAATGAATAAATGCATTCATTTCTTTTAATTTAATTTCTTTCTCATAACAATTCTGAGAAATAACTGACAATTATATCTCCATATCTAAGTTCATGTCTATATTTAGACATAAACCTATTGTATTTCTCCATGTAGAAGACATCTTAATTTGGGGGCTCAAGATTTGAAAAAAAATGTATTACATAAAGTTATTGAACTCAAGTTTTATTCATCGTAAAATCCATACAACTCTTCATCACTGTCAAAACTCCTATCTATTCATCAGCTCATCATCATCTGTGTTTGATGAGAAATCACTGTCTTAGGAAAGACTCTGACTGCTCTCCTGCCTGTGCTCTGGTCTGTGGTTGACCACAAGCACTCCCTGGGCAAGTCTGGTGCATGGATGCATGCTTAGTCCATTCCATTTCATGAACCTGAAGCACTAGTTGTTTCTTCCTTGGAAATCAGACACTTCTTTTTCATCAGCAATTCTTCTGGTCTCATACTGAACCATCTTTGTGGACACAGGAATTATAATGACCCTTTACTCTTCAATTCATGTCTTCAATTCCCTCTCTAAATCAGGCCACTTGGTTGAGTTGCCTCTCATGGCCTTCTTCTGATGTGGCGTCTTCAGTAGGGTTTTTTCTTCCCATACCTAGTCTAGGATTGTTTTCTCAGTTGGAGGAGGACCAACCTAACTTTTAGCAGCACAATTTCCATTCACTTTTGCAAACTGGATCACTTTGAACTTGAATTCAGCACTGTATGAAAGTCTTTTCTGAGCCATTTCTGGGCAGAACATGGCAAAATGTAACCTAATATACAAGTAACAAATGCCAAAGAGTGCAAAGGCAATAAGCATGAAAAAGCAGGAAATGCAAGTAAAAAAATTCTACAATCACTGTATGACACTCCCAGCTTTAAGATCCCAATGTTTTTGAAAAAGGTTGCATCTTATATATGGGGAAATATGTACTTTTATAAATGGTGAAACAGGTACAGAATGACTTGTTGGAGTCATAAAGCTTATTGAGCAGATTTGAGAAAAGAACCCTGTACTTTTGATTCCTATTTGCCTCTTTGATTTGATTTTCCCTGAATTGATTTGCTGACAATTTAGAAATTTTCTAAAGGGATGGCATCTAAGGGATGCCATTATTTTTATGCCATTTATTTTCTTAAAGTAGTACTTTGACTAATTTGAATCATGCCATTGGTCCTATTTCTGACCATACTTTTATGACTTTGAATAATCACAATTTCTTTTGATCTGAGTTTTCTCATCTGTAAAATGTATTAGTTTAGATTGCTTCTAATGTTTCCTTTATTATTAATTCTATTACCTTATGATCCTAGATGTTTTAAAGCTTTTTTGTACTTTACAAAACTTAATCATTAGTGGAGAGAGCACTGAATTCTACCAAGGAAATTCATATTCTAGTCTGAGTTTTGCCACTAACAAACTGTTTGTCCCTAGTATTCAATCTTTCTGTATCTTATGACCCATGGCTCCTGCTGTATCATGGATCTTTTAGGATGAGGTTGTAAATTTACATGGAGCATCCAAATTGGAACTCTTAAGCCAAAGCTGAAGTATAGATCATTGTAATTGTGTCTAGGTTCTGGAGCATAATCACATAATTTCCGGATTATATGACATCTGAGGTGCATCCTCACACCATTCATACTCCTGGGTATTTCCTTATGGTCACTTGTACCTGATTAAACCCATATAAAAATATGAAGGAAAAAATACCTAGGAGATCTAGTCTCCAACAATTGTGTGGCCTCTTTTTATTTTTTGCTCTTGTGGTTTCAACTTGCAGCCCTCCTTCAAACCAAAACATGTAATACAATTTAAAGGGTAGATCAGCACTGTGTTCAAGTATTTCCTTACTTAAGAGCTATGTCAAAGTAGCTTAGAGCTTTTAAGGTCATCTTTGATGCTAGAATTTTTAAAGTATTCTTTCCATTTATTGCACTTTATTATTTTGTGTTGATATTACATTTCTGTTTATGTAACTATAAAATGAAGAGTAATAGTAATAGGTGACAGAATCAATAGAACATTTATCCTAAAGTCAGAAAGATTCAAGTTCAAATATGATCTCAGATACTAGTTTTGGGATCTTGAGCAAGTCTTTTGCCTGTTTCAGTTTCCTTATCTGTCAAATCAGGATAATAATAACATCTGTCTCAGAGAATTGTTGGGTGGTTCAAATGAGATAATATTTTTAAAGTGCTTTTCAAACATTAAAATGTTTTTTAAAGTGCTACTTATTCTTATTAGTATAATTTCTCATAATTCATATTTTTATTGTATTAATTGAGATGACAAATGGAAAAGTATAATGAAAACACATGATATGTTAAATAAATGGAAGGTATTGTCATTATATTCTAAGACAAGATTAACAGAATCAAAATAATAAACTTTAGTCTTCCTATGCTAGAGAATAATGTGGAAACAGGCAATCTTTTTTATCTGTCCATGAAATTGTGAGAAAATAATATGACAAATTTAAAATTGAAAGGGTCCTTAAAGAATCAAGAAACTGTGATGGAAAGACATTAAGTAATTTTTCCTGAAGACAGACAACTAATGAGAAACTTAGAATCATTTTTTCCTATATTTTAAGTTTTTTTAAGGTTGATAAGTTTTAAATTTCTTATCTTTAATTTTTTCTTTTAATCTCTAAATTTCTTCTTTATTTTTTACAAACATACCATTTCTCTTCTATTCTCTAAAAGCCATCATTTGATTTACCCATTCCCACTTTTAACCCAAGTCTCATCTGCCCTTTGTAACTAACTCTTTTAAAAATTTTTAAAATTGTTTTTGAATTTTACAACCCCCCCCCCCAAATCTCGCTTCCCTTCCCTCACCCCTCCCAGAAGGCAGTCTGATAGTCTTTACATTGTTTCCATGCTATTCACTGATCAAAATTGAATGTGCTGAGAGAGAAATCATATCCTTAAGGAGAAAATAAAATATAAGAGATAGAAAAATTACATAATAAGATACCTTTTTTAAAAATAAAGATAATAATCTTTGGTCTTTGTTTAAATTCCAAAATTCTCTCTTTGGATACAGATAATATTTTCCATTGTAGATACCCTAAAATTGTCCCTGATTGTTGCACTGATGAAATGAGCAAATCTATCAAAGTTGATCATCAGCCCCCAGTTTACAACTAATTTTTCAAGAAGGCTATCACAAGTGGCTCCTCCATGTCTCCTTAACTTTCTACAGTTTGTCTTCTTATTGCATCATGCAGCCAAAACTATTCTCTCCAAAGTTGCCAATCATCTCTTAATTCCAAAATCTAATGTATTTTTCTCAGTGCTCATTCTTGACTTCTCTGCTGTTTTCTCCTTTTCTCCCATTCCCTTTTACCTACACTTTAATGGTATTCCTACTATCTCTTTGATTCTTCCTTTTCAGCCTCCTTTGTTGGATTGTCATTTAAGTCACATCTACTAATCATGGATGTCCCTCAGTATTCTGTCCTAGGCCATTTTCTTTTCTTCCTCTATGATTCACTTGGTGATTTCATCAGTTTCCTGTATTCAATTATCATCTCTTTGTTAATGATTCTCAGCTCTTCTTATCCAGCTGATCTCTACTTTCACATCTCTAGTTATCTAATGGATATCTCAAACTGGATGTGCTAAAACAATATTAAAATTTTTTCAAAGATTTTATCTATTTAAATTTTTAAATTTCTTTCCAATTACATGAAAAGAGTTTTCCACCTTATTTTTTGTAAGATTTTGAGTTCCACATTTTCCTCTCTCCCTCCATTCCTTATTCCTTCCCAAGAGAGAGAGCAATGTGATATAGCTTATACATGTACATCTATACTAAAAATATTTTCATTTTTACTCGTGTTGTGAAAGGAGAATCAAAACAAAATAGAAACAACCATGAGAAGAAATAAACAAATTTTAAAACGTGTGCTTTGGTCTGCATTCAGACGTCATTTATTTTTTCTGGATGTTGATGGTATTTTCTATCACAAGTCTTTTAGAATTGTCTTTAATCATTGTACTACTGAGAAAAACTAAGTTTTTCATCACACAATGATACCATTAATGTATGCAATGTTCTGCTGGTTCTGTTCACTTCATTCAGTGTCAGTTCATGCAAGTCTTTCTAGGTTTTTATGAAATACACACACATACACATACACACACATACAAATGCAGGAAGGGACTTTCTCAAAGGACTGTCCATCCAACTTTATGGCATAAAATTGAGCTATATGTATTTTTCATTTTCTTTTTTTTCCTAGTTTAAGTGAGCAGAATAATCAAAAGAGTTTGGATATAACTGAAGAGGCCCTGTATTGATTTGATGATGATGATTATCTTTTTTTTCCAAGGTAGTAGGGTTAAGTGACTTGCCCACACAGCTAGGTAATTATTCAATGTCTGAGGCCGGAACTGAACTCAGATCTCCCTGACTCCATGCCCATACGCTATCTACTGTGCCACCCAGCTGCCCCTGTCTTTCATTCTTTTTTTTTTATTAAAGATTTTATTTGAGTTTTACAATCCCCCCCCCAATCTTACTCCCCCCCCCAGCGGAAATCAATCTGTCAGTCTTTACTTTGTTTCCATGTTGTACACTGATCCAAATTGAGTGTGATGAGAGAGAAATCATATCCCTAAGGAAGAAACAAAAAGTATATGAGATAAAAAGATCAGCCTGTTCTTCATTCTTGAAGAAGACCATGATATCAGGGAGGTGATGGCATGATAAGCACATGAATTGGATTTGAGCAAAGGGGAACTGCTACATCATTAGCTTCACTTTCTCCTCTAGAGCCTTCTGGATCCAGTGGCAAGATACGTATCAGAACAACTGGAGATGGCCCTGGATGTGAGGCAATCAGTGTTGAATGATTTGCCCAAGGGCACACAGTTAGTATCAAGTGTCTGAGGCCAAATTCAACCTCCCATCCTTCTGTCTCTAAGGCTAGTACTCTAGTACTCTCTCCACTGTACTACCTAGCTGTGTTAATTTAAAACTCAATAGGATCAACTTATCTGCATGAACAGAATATAATTTTCCAAAGAAACTTTGGGACTCCTCACAGCTTAGTTGAACAGTATCAAGTGAGTGGCTAATGATACCACCCAGTGGCTTAACCTTTATGCCTTTCTTTTAAAAGTTCAAAAAGCATAATGTGTTTTTCTAAAGTTTTCATAACTGGGTTTTATCATTAAGGTTATATTGCCATTAGGAGGAAATGTATAGAAACTATGAGGTGGATTCATGGATTGATATCTTTTGGGTATTTCTTGTTGGATTTTCCCCCATTGTCCTTTTATTAAATTTTCATTTATATTTTCTAGAAATTTCGTTTCTATCTTCCTTCTTAATTGCACACCATAGTTATTCAGAATAATGCAAATTGTAAATTTAGAAAATTCAAGCTCAGGAGAACTGGCTGCCATATGAATTTTTGGGGAAAAGTGAAAAAATGGCTATATGTGTATCCTCAAAGCAATTTTTGAAATGATATCAAATTCCAGCAGAACTCTTGGGAGAGCTCAGAAAGGATTTTAAAAACCAATGAAGAGAGAAAGAAGAACAATGGAAAAATGAAATCAAAGTCATGCAGAAAATAATACCTATAAAGTAAAATTGACCAAATGGAAAAATAAATTAACTCCTTTAAAGATAAAATTAATCAACTGGGAAAAGAAACACAAAGGTTTACTGAAGAAAAGAAAATTCTGGAAATTAGAATTGGACAAATGGAAACTAGTGGCTCTATTTTTGAGATTCTGAAGTTCCCTCACAAAAAACAAAAGCCTGAAAAATAGAAGAAAATGTAAAGTATCTCTTAGGAAAAACAATCAACCTGGAAAATGGATCCAGGAGAGATAATTTATGGTCTACCTGAAAGCCACAATCAGAAAAAGAGCCTGGACAACATCAAGAAGGAAATTATTATGAAAAATTGCCCTAATATCCTAGGAAAATATTAAAATTGTCCTCAAAAGAATCCATTGAATACCCCTTGAAAAGAGATCTCAGAATTAAAAACTCCTTTGAATATTGTAGTCAAATTTCAGAATTCTCATCTAAAGGAAAAAACTCTACAAGCTGCTATAAAGAAGCAATATAAATAGCAGGGAGCCACAGTCAGGATTACACAGGATTTAGCTTCAACACTAAAGGATCAGAGGGCTTGGAATATGATATTCTGGAGGACAAAAGAACTTGGATTACAGCCAAGAACTACCCAGCAAAATTCAGCATATCCTTTAAGAGGAGAAGTTAGACTTTTAATGGTATAGAGGACTTTCAAAGTTACCTGAAAAAAAGACCAGAACCAAACAAAAAATCTAATCTCCAAATACAAGACTCAAGAGCTGTGTAAAAAAGTAAACAGAAAGATAAAAAATGTTAGTCAATAAGGCTACATGGGAAGACTATATAACACTTGAGAATTATTTTTCTCTTAGCATATTTGAAAGGAACATAGCAGAAGGTATAAACAAGGTATAAATTGATCATGATGTGATGATATACTTTAGCTCATGAGGGCTGTATTTCTATTGGGACAAATGGAGGGTACATGGACAGAAGATGTGGGTACAAAATGATAATAATCATGATAATACTTTTGGTTTTTGAGAATTGTACTTCTCTCAGGGTAGTTGAAAGGAGTAAACTTTGATAGAGGGTGGGATTACAAGACAAGTATGAAATTAGCATGAAGTAAAGAAGAAGAAGGTGGAGGCATAAGAGGATAATACCACATGAAGACCTTATGTATTGTAGAATACCAGCATAGAATTGTAGAATAATAGTAGAGAATTAGAGTAAAGGGAATGAAGGGAGAATATAAACATTGAGTAAATATTACTCTCAATAGATTTATCTCAAAAAGGGAATGATATACATTTCCAATTAGGTTTAGAAATTTATCCTACTCTAGAAGAAAACATGAGGGAAATGAGGCAAAGGACAGTGTGAGGAGGCAGCAGTCAGAAGCAAAACATTGGTGAGGAGGGATAAGGCTAAAAGAAAAAGAAAAGTACAAATAAGGGGAGGTAGGAAGGAGGGAACTAGAAAGTTTTTGTACAAATAAAACCAAAGCAACCAAGATTAGAAGGAATATAGAAAGCTGGGAAACAATTTTCATGGCTAATATTTCAGAAAAAAGGGCTAATTTCTAAAATATATTGGAAACTGAGTCAAATTTTTAAGATTACAAGTCATTCCCCTATTGAAAAATGGTTAAAGGACATGAACATGCGATTTTCAGATGAAGAAAGTAAAGCTATTTATAGTTATTTGAAAAAAATGCTCCAAATCATTAATAATCAGAGAAGAGCAATTTAAAACAACTGAGATACCGCCTCACACCTTTCAGGTTGATTAAAATGACAAAAAAGGAAAATGATCAATGTTTGAGAGGATTTGGGGGCAACTGGGATATTAATGCCTGTTGTTGGAATTGTGAACTAAGCCAACCATTCTGCAGAACAATTTGAAATTATCCTCAAAGGGCAATAAAATTGGGCATATCCTTTGATCCAGCATTACACCTATTAGGTCAAAAAGAAATTATTAAAAAAGGGGAAAGACTTGCATGCATAAAAATATAGTAGTTCTTTTTTGTAGTGGTAAAGAATTGGAAATTTATGGAATGTCCATTAATTGGAGAATGGTTGAACAAGCTATGCTATATGAATGGTATGAAGTACTATTGTTCTATAAGAATTCTCAGACCTTAGAAAAGTTTGGAAAGATTTTCAACAACTGAAACTGAATGAAGTGCATAAAACCAGGAGATCATTGTACACATAAATAGCAACCTTGTGAAATGATCAACTATTATGGACATAATTCCTCTCAGCAGTTTACTAATAAAGGCAAATCCTGAGAGACTTGTTATGGAAAATACCATCCACATCCAGAGGAAAAATTATAGTCTGAATGCATAGAGAAGCATACTTTGTTCACTTTATAAAACTTTTGTCATGTTTTTTCTTTCTCATGATCTTTTTTTTCCCCTCTTTGTTCTAATTTTTCTTTCACAACATAACTAACATAGAAATGGATACAACTTATATCAGATTGTTCACTGTTATGGGGAGGGTGAAAGAAAGAGGGTGTAACTCAAAAACTTGCAAAAAGATGGATGTTGAAAACTATCTTTGCTTGAAAATAAAAAAAAGAAAAAAAGATAATTTTCTAATTCAGCTTTCATTTTCACTTAGTCCCTAGTTTAGGTATATGTGAACCATTCAGAAACTTAATTTTCTCAGACATTTAGATAAATGAATCTCTATGTTCTATTTTAGACATGTGCTATGCATTTTTGTAAATATTCTTTCAAACCACTTGTACCCAGTTCCCCAGTATTTTTCTTTTTTAATTATCTTATTAATGGAGCTGTTCATCTTACCTAGCAGACTGAAAGTAATGTTTTGTTATATTTCCCCCGAAGCTAAAATGAAAGATGCAAATAATAAGCATTACATCCAATGCTGTAACTAGTGTTTTAGTCTTTCATCAAAACAAGGTAAGAATCAGAATAAATAAATAATACCCAGTCTTCTATCCTCCATTACACAGAAGAGTAAGTTTTACTTCTAGAAATCTTCCTAGTAACCTACTGTTAAATTCAAATTGATAGATCAATGTGAAGAAGGTGCTAGTGTGGAAGAATGGAAAGAGCATTACATCTGGAATCATAAGGTCAGACTTGAATCCACTTCTGATATATGTTTTATGAATATGGGTGTCACTTTGTTATTATTACATTCTTAATTAATAATTAATTAATTAAATTACTTAAAATGCGGATAAAATATTATCTGTAAAATGTACCTCTCCATGTTGTGATCAAATTTGTAAAGTATGTAAAAAGTTTTGTAAACTTTAAGCCACTGCATAAAGATTTGTTATTATTAAGTTGACTTATCACAGGATGAAAAATAATCTTCCAATAAATCAATCATCAGAAAACAACTTTGTTAGGAGATGAAATTGCAAAGATAAAAATAATATAGCCCCTTCCAGTAAGAGTTTACATCATGTTCTCTGATATTTGGTTTTTAGACCTCTTACAAGCAATGTGTATTTTGAATCTGGAAGAAATGTTATGCTTTGGGTCATACGTATTATTATTATTATTATTATTATTATTAATAATAATAATAATAATTATTAGATTTTTGCAAGGTAATGGGGTTAAGTGGCTTGCCCAAGGCCACACAGTTAGGTAATTATTAAGTGTCTGAGGCTGGATTTGAACTCAGGTACTCCTGACTCCAGGGCCAGTGCTTTATCCACTGCACCACGTAGCCACCCAATCATAAGTATTATTGTGTTGTCTACACATTATTGAAGATAAATGTCATCATTTATCTTCATCAAGATAATGCCATCAAGTAAAATGTCCATTAAAGAAGTAAAGTACTACTTTTGGATTTGTACATCACACTTTTACTTTTAAATCATTGTAGAAATGATATTTGACCTCATGTCAATGCTCAGTCAAAAAATATCTACTGAATGCTTACTAAATGCTTGACATTGTATTAGATACTTTATTAAAAATCGACTTTGGTTTCAAAGAGCTTATACTATTCTTTGAGAGGCAAGATACACATAAAGAATAATAATAGTTACATAATTAAGTCATATGACTCAGTATTATGATATGGTGGACAAAAGAACTGTAGTATCTTTATGTTAATAGTTAAATTAATTAAGAATGTAGAGGATTAGCTATGCGGTGCAATGGGTAGAGGTTGTGGAGTCCGGAAGACATCTTTGGGGGTTCATATCCAGTCTCAGAAACTTACTTTCTATATGACCCTGGCAAAGTTACTTAATTCTATTTGCCTCAATTTCTTCATATGTAAAATGAGCTGGAGAAGGAAATGACAAACCATTCTAATTCTTTGCCAAGAAAATATTACATGGAATCATGAAGAGTCATACACAACTAAAATGACTAAACAATAACAAACTAGAATATAGTAGGTTATAATTATATGCTGCTAAAATATTTATACTTTTAAGAGGGAAATTGACAAGTTGCAACATTTTTCTGAGAAATACAGCACAGGAAATTGAGGTGACTCAACTATGTCATAAGATCAGTTAAAAGAACCAGATATGTGTGTGTGTGTGTGTGTGTGTGTCTGTGTGTCTGTGTGTGTGTGTGTGTGTGTGTGTGTTTTGTGTGTGTGTGTGTGTGTGTATGTTGATGGACATTCCCTCTTTTGTGTCTTTACAAAGAGAGCTGCCATAAATATTTTTCAACATGTAGGCTTTTTAACCCTTTTTTGTGATCTCTTTGGGATACAGATCTAGAAGTGGTATTGCTGGATCAAAGAGTATGCACAGTTTTATTGCCCTTTGGGAGTAATTCCAAATTGCTCTCCAGAAAGTCTGGATTACTTTACAACTCCACCAACAATGAATTAGTGTCCCAGTTTTCCCACATCCCCTCCAACATCAATCATTTTCCTTTTAAGTCTTATTGGTCAATCTGATAGGTGTGAGGGGATATCTCAGAGTTATTTTAATTTTTATTTCCATAATCAATAATGATTTAGAGAATTCTTATATGATTATAAATAACTTTAATTTTTCATTGGAGAATTGTCTTGTTATATTCTTGGATCATTTATCAATTTTATTCTTATAAAATTGACTCAGTTCTCAATATATTTTAGAAAGGGTCCTTTTTCAGAAACATTAGTTGTAAAAATTTCCCAATTTACTGTCTTCCTTTTAATCTTAGTTGCATTGATTTTATTTGTACAAAAACCTTTCAATTGAATGCAATCAAAATTATCCATATTATATTTGAATATAATTGTAATTAATTGTTATTATTATTAATAATGTTCTTTATCTCTTTTGTCATAAATGGTTTCTCTTTTCATAGAACTGGCAAGTAAGTTATTCCTTGTTTTCCTAATTGGCTTATAATATTATCTTTTATGTCTAAATCCTGTACTCAATACAACCTCATCTTGGCATAAGGTGTGAGATGTTGACATATGCCTAGTTTTCCCAGTAGTTTTAATTAAGGAGTGAGTTCTTATCCTACATGATTTACTATTAAATAGTAAACCAGTCATTTACTACTTTTTTCCTTTGCACAAAATCTATTCCACCACTCTAATTCTTAGGTGGTTTCAGTTTTGAAAACTGATGCTTCAGAATATAATCTTAGATTTGGTATAGCTAGACCACCTTGCTTTGCATTTTTTTAAAATTCTCTTGATATTCTT
The DNA here is from genome assembly GCF_037893015.1 of Macrotis lagotis. Classification (NCBI taxonomy): domain Eukaryota; kingdom Metazoa; phylum Chordata; class Mammalia; order Peramelemorphia; family Peramelidae; genus Macrotis; species Macrotis lagotis. Next base: position 201,774,590 of record NC_133663.1, read on the forward strand.
GACCTTTTGTTCCTCCATATGAATTAAGTTGTTATTTTTCCTAGCTCAATAAAGTAATTTTATAGAAGTTTAATTGGTATAGCACTGAATAAGTAATTTAATTTAGGTAGAATTCTAATTTCTATTTTATTAACTTGGCCTACCCATGAAAAGTTGACATTTTCCCAGTTATTTAGATCTGATTTTACTTTTATGAAAATAGTTCTAAAGTTGTTTTCATATAGTTTCTGAGATTGCCTTGGCAGGTAGACTTCAAAGAATTTTATATTGTCTCCAGTTTTTTAAAATTGAATTGCTCTATATTTTGCTGCTAGTAATATATAGAAATTTTGATGATTTATGTGAGTTTATTTTATATCCTGCAATTTTGCAAAGTTGCTACTTGTTTCAAGTAGTTGTTTAAAGGATTTTCCAGATTTTCCATATCATCTGCAAAGAGTGAGTTTGCTTCCCCATTACCTATTCTGATTTCTTCAATTTCTTTTTCTTCTCTTATTGCTAGAGCTGATATTTCTAATCCAAAACTGAATAAAAGTGGCGATAATAGGCATAGTTGTTTTAACCTTAATCTTACTGGGAATGTTTTTAGTTTCTCCCCATTACTTACAATGCTTGTTGATGGTTTTAGATGAATATTGTTTATCATTTTAAGGAATACTCCACGTCTTCCTTTGCTCTCTAGTGTTTTTAATAGGAATGCTTGTTCAGTGTCTTTTGAAATAATCATATAACCTCTGTTAGGTCTGTCGCTAATATGGTCAATTATACTGATAATTTTCCTAATAGTGAACCAATGCTATCTTCCTGCTATAATTCCTACTTGATCATAGTGCATTATCCTTGTGATAACTTGCTGCAATCACTTTTTTTAATATTTTATTTAAAAATTTTACATCAACATTCATTAGGGAAATTGGTTTATAATTTCTTGCTCTGTCTTTGACACTTCCTGGTTTAGATATCAGCATCATATTGGTGTCATAGAAGGAAATTTCTTCTTTTATCTATTTTTTCAACAGTTTATATAAAATTGGAACTAATTGCTCCTTGAATGTTTGGTAGAATTTACTTGTAAATGCCTTTGGTCCTGGAGATTTTTTCTTAAGCAACTCATTAATGACTTGTTCAATTTCTTTTTCTGAGATGGTGTTAAGTATTTAATTCTTCTTTTAATTAAATAGTTTATAATTTTTATAAATATTCGTCTTTTTGATTTATATTTTCAAATTTACTGGCACACAGTTGGGCAAAATAATTCTTAGTTATTACTTTAATTTCCTCCTCATTGGTGGTAAGTTCACCCTTTTCATTTGTGATATACTGGTAGTTTGGTTTTCTTTTTTCTTTTTTAAATCAGATTAACAAAAGTTTTATCTATTTTATTGTGGTTTTTTCATAAAACAATTCTTAATCTTATTTATTAGTTCAATAGTTTGTTTTTGATTTTATCAGTTTATCTTTTAATTTTCAGAATTTTCAACTTGGTATATCATTGGGAATTTTAAATTTGTTTTTTTCTTTAGCTTTTTTTAGTTGCCCAATTCATTGATCTCTTTCTCTGTTTTATTCATTTAAACCTTAGAATTATAAAATTTCCCCCTAATAATTCCTTTGTCTGTATCCAACAAGTTTTGGTATGTTATTTATTATTATTGTTGTATTAGATGAAATTATTATTCCTATGATTTGTTGTTTAATCCAATCTTCCTTTAAAATTAGGTTATTTACTTTTCAATCAATTTTAGGTCTATCTCTCCATGGCCTTTTATTGCATGTGATTTTTATGCATCATGATCTGAAAAGAATGCATTTAATATTTCTTCATTTCTGCCTTTGAATATGAGATTAGTCAAATTTTGTGTGGGTGCCATGTATTGCAGGAAAAAAATTTATATTCCTTCCTATCCCCATTCAATTTTCTCCAGAGGACTATCATATTTAACTTTTCTAGCATTCTATTTACCTTTTTAACTTCCTTCTTATTTATTTTAAGAGGAGATTTATCTAATTTTGAGTGAAGGGGTTGAGGTCCCCCACCAGTATAGCTTTGCTGTCTATGTCGTCCTCTTAGAATTTTGATGCAATACTACTTGATACATGCATTTTTAGTATTGAAATTACTTCATTGTCTATGATACCTTTGAGGCGGATGTAGTTTCCTTCCTTATCATTTTAATCAGATCTATTTTTGTAATTTCTTTAACTGAGATAAAGATTGCTACCCCTGCTTTTTTTATCTCAGCTGAAATATAATATATTATTCTCCAGTCTTTTATCTTTACTTGTGTGTATCTCTCTACTTCAGTTGTGTTTATTGTAAGCAGGCTACTATAAGATTTTGTTTTTTCATCTACTTTGCTATCCATTTCCATTTTATGGGAGAGTTTATCCCATTCACATTCACAGTTATAATTGCTAAGTCTTTATTACCCTTCATTTGTACTTCTCCCCTCTCCTTTTATCCTATCCCTCCTCACCAATGTTTTGCTTCTGAATACTGCCTCTCTCAATCTATCCCCTTTTCTGTTAGTTACCCTCCATTTTCTTCCCCTTCCTCTTTCCCCTCTTTCCTTCCTATTAGTCTCTTCTTCCCCTTTACCCCTTTACCCTCATTATACTTGAAGACTAAGATAAACTTCTAGACCCAACTGAGTGTATATGGTAATCCTTTTTTGAGTCAAATCTGAGGAGAGTAAGATTTAAGTAGTTCTCACTGACTCCCTTCTTTCCCCCCTACTGTAATAACTCAATTGTACCTCTTCATGTTCTGTTATCTACACCATTCTGTCTCCCCATTCCTCCAGTCTCATTGCATTCCCTAATTTTTTAATGTCTTAATTTTTAATAAATCAACCCATCAAAATCAACTTAGACATGTCTCTAATAGTCGTGATTCTCAAGAATTATGAGAATCTTTCTCCCATGTAAGTATAATCTTATTGGGTAGCAGTCTTTTTTTTCCCCTCTGTTTACCTTTTTCATGTGTCTTGTGAGTCTTCTGTTTGAAGATGACATTTTCTGTTCAACTCTGGTCTTTTCCACAGCAAAGTTTGAAAGTCATCTATTTCATTAAATATCCATCTTTTCTCCTAAAAGAGTATGCTCAATTTGCTGGCTAGTTGATTCTTGTTTGTAATCCAAGTTCTCTTGCCCTCTAGAATATCATATTTCAGGCCCTTCGATCCTTTAATGTTGATGCAGTCAGGTTCTGTGTAATCCTGACTGTGGTACCTTGGTATTTGAATTGCTTCTTTTTGGCCACTAACAGGATTTTCTCCTTAATTTGATAATTCTGGACTTTGGCTATAATAAACTTGGTGTTTTCAGTTTGGATACCTTTTAGAAAGTGATTGGTGGATGCTTTCAATGACTACTTTGGCCTCTCTTTGATGATTTCAGATCAGTTTTCCTTGATTATTTTCTGAAGAATGCTTGCTCTTCAGGCTCTTTTTGAGAATGACTTTTGGGTTGTCCTATAATTCTTAAATTATCTCTTCAGGATCTATTTTCCAGATCAGTTGTCTTACCAATGAGGTATTTTACATTTTCTTCTATTTTTTCATTTTTTGATTTTGTTTTTATTGATTTTTGGTGCCTCAAGGAATCATTAGCTTCCACCAGCCCCAGCCTATTCTCCAAGGTATTATTTTCTTCAGTTACCTTTTGTATTTCCTTTTCCATTTGGTTAATTCTATTTTTAAAGGAGTTGCTATCTTTTTTTTTCCCATTTGCCCAATTGTATTTCTTTGTGCATTTGCTCAATTGTGTTTTTAAAGAATTTGTTTTCTTCTGTCACTTTTTGTTGCAAGATGTTAATTTTTACTTGCATTTCTTTTCCCAATTTTTGGTGCAGGGGTCATGCTAATCTCTCTATCATTCCAATTTTAGCATATTTGTTGCTAAAGAGAGCATAGAATAACTATATTTAAACTTGAAATGTGTTTGTGTGTGTACATGCATGCACGTGCACGCGTGCGTGCGTGCGTGCGTGTGTGTGTGTGTGTGTGTATGGAGATGGATTTAGGGAAAGAACATAATACTTGTTATAAACTTGAATCTTACTACTACTTACTGGCTTTGTGGTCTTGGGCAAGTCTTTCTTTCTAGGAATTAATTTATGATTTTTTTAAAATTAGAAAGTCTTTTAAAAAACGGTAAATAATCTTTTATGTTTTTTTTATCTCTAAGTTTTATGGTCAATAATCATTTGAAAGACTAATATAGAAAAATGGTTAGACTTAGGAGCAGCTTCTTGGAAATTATTTAAAGGCAGTCCACCTTGATCTAAAATAAAACTTCCTAACAATTAAGAATTACAATAATATATAAGGGACTTCCTTTAGATGTTTACTATCATACCTCTCAAATGGAAGCTGTAAAGCTGTATAATCACTTGTCGAAGTAGGTGTATGTTATTTTGTTAATTTACTAATTAGAGGAAGTCTTGAATCATTCTCATATTGAAAACCAGAACATGGTACTTATGTCTAATAAAGATATGAATTTTGTACTCAGAAAAAGAAAATCTGCATGTTTAAAAATGTACACATTCTAGCATGTCTAACTTAAGTGTGAATTCAACAAAGAGAGAACATTGTGTTAGGTAATTGGGACAGTTCAAAGTTTAGCTAAAATTCATTTGGAGATTATAATCTGCCAGGCTCTTTTCCTGGCAAACCAGATTTAGATTCTCAATATGCAGGGAAGATAAGGATACACATTTATATTTACATATAAGAATAAAACTAATGTTTGATGATAGATTAGTGAGTATGTAAAGTTGGGTAATCATTTTTTTGGAGCAAGGGAATTACTGATAACCATGGCTTGACTAGATTGATTCTAATATTGTGATTCTGTCATTCTGTAACAGGGAAGACATTGCAATTTGAAAGGGGGGAGTTCTTATTTCATAAATTTTGCTTAAGAAAAGTTAAGTTGAAAGAGCTAGATTAGTGGATAAGAGGGATGAAATTAATTATTGGGATATTTTAAAAAATTGTAAAATCAGTACCATGCCATTTGGAATTATCTTAAACTAGAATTATAGAAAGATGAAGCACCAAGCATGCAAATAAGGACAGTCTATAAAAGTGTCAGATTTGAAATAATATCAGAATTGTGTACTCCATTATTATTAATTAAATTAATAAATTAATTTCAGAGAAAGGCTATTCATTTTCAATTTGTGGCCATTATCTTAGAGAAAAATTTATTTTTCTGAATCTTTTATTCCCAAAACCCTATTTTTGTTCTGCAGGCCACTCAGTTTGGAATTTTTCACTGACAGGTTAGTAGACTGCTTTGTTTCAAGTAATAGAATTCATGTGCTCATTAAAAAGCAAAGAAAAAACTCTCTAACAACCAGAAATTGCTGAGCAAATACCAATTTGGCATAATTGTATGATCTGTGGTCCTTTGTGAATGGAAAATCTCACCTATCTGCACTGGTAATTTTAGTTTCTTATAATTAAATTGATTTTTTGTCAAGTCAGTTTAAAACTACATCTTGGAGGTAAAAGGCCAATGCATTAATCCACTAAGCTATTTATTATTTAAATACTAATTAAGGATCAATGAAACTTTTCAGCATTTGGTAAAGGAGCATTTTCCAAAGCCCTAAGAAAAAGCTCTTCAATAAATACTTGTCTTTGGTCCCATACTTAAATTTCTTTTAAGCCATTTTCTTTATTTTTTCCTGCCAATTTCTTCATTTTCTATAATTTAAAGTTAAAGTGTATGCAAAAATCTCCAAATCAATGTTTGTATAAAAGTTAGAAAGTCTAATTTCAGATTTTTCTTGATCTTGTTTAACATAAGGCAAAAATGGTAGGCTTGAATAGCATGATAAGTATAGTAAGGAAAATTTGAAAATGAAATTGCTATGCTTCATTTCTTGGTAAAGTCTGTTAGTCTAAAGGTGTATTGGATATTATTAAATTTTTCCCCAAACTACAGTAAAGATAATAAAAATTATTAAGAAAAGGAGCATTATAGATAAAATTAATTTCAGTTCATTTTAATGATATTGTGACAATATATGTAACATATACATGTAATTACACATATGCATATATAAATATACACATAAGCACATACACATACACTCACAAACACAAATGGTTATGCCTGTGTACTATCCAGTCTTAATAATTTATTACTCTTCTTATCCTTTCTCTTCCTGTTAACTTTTTATTTAAAGAAAGTATTTAATACAGAATTATGAAGGACATTAAACTAAGAAGTATAGAATTTAAACACTTAGAGACAAATATCAATTTCTGAGAGAAATTGGAGTGAGGAGGGAAATATCCCCAACACCTTTGCCTTATAGGGAAACGAAGCTTTTGGCCCTCACTGCCATTGTCTTTGTGTGACCACACTGATGACATGATATATTAAGCATGCTGAAAAAGAATCCTGCTATTGACATATGGGAGGAATATTCTCAAGGGCTGACTGCCTCAATGTAGCATATTTACCCTTAAAGTAAAACACACATGATTCTGGCCTGTGCCTGCTAAGCATTTACTGAGTCTGGATCACAAAGGTTACATCCAGTGGGAATAAATTTCTAAAATATGTAGCATGACTACATATAAGAAACAGATGGTATACCTTATGTGGCCTTACATTAGATTTCATAGTATTTCATGAAGTTGATTAAACATGCTGAAATTCAAAAAGAAAAAGTATGAGTATTTTATATATATATATATATGTATATGCAAAATGCTTTTTATCTTCTTTTGAATTCATTGATCCATTTCAGATTTATTCCTTTTTGTTTCACATTTTCCTTTTTTTGCCACCATTCAGGGTGGAGATGCCTACCACAGACTGAATAGATGCTTCATGGATTGTAAAAGGTATGTTCTCAAATGTTCTGCTGTTATAAACATTTCCTACTCACTGCTATAAATTTTTCCCCAATGACATTAGACAATATTTACTATTCTATACATATACTCTCAAGGCACACTAAAGCAGCAAAACAACTTTTCTATAATGCATAATTAATTTTTTTCTAGAAAAACTGTAACAAAAAAATTAAGTAAACCAGCAAACAAAACTAAGTTTCAGCAATATACCTTCTAAATATGCATTTCTTTTTCTTTCTATTTTTTAAAAAAGACTTTTTAGCCCTTTTACTAAAGAACCACATAAGTCTTCAGAGCTAGAGGAATAAGTATTTGTAATTTTTTCTTCTTATTTGATAATTTGATCAAAATATTAAGAAGAGAATTTCATGAACTAATGTAGATATTCTTTGCTAATGGCAAGTCTGGAAGGAAGAAAAAGGAAAGAATGAAAGAAAGAAGGAAATAAGCATTTAATAAGTCTCCATTATGTACCAAATAGTGTACACATACGACTACACATATGTGACTATTATCTCATTTAATGCTTGTAGCAACCCTGGACAGGGAGTGTTATTACTATCCCCATTAAAGTTGAGGAAACTGAGATAGACAGCAACAAAGTGATTTGCCCAAGGTCACACCCCTAGTAAGTGTCTTATGCTGGATTTGAACTCAGGTCTTTCTGATTGCACCCTAGAGCTTTATATTCACTGGACCACCAAGATGTCATGAACAAAAGAAAATTCTGAAATCATCATCATTATTCTTTAGTAACAATGGCAATATTAGAAAATCTGTGATGATCACACACATTTTAGATTTTCTATTTACACATAGCTATTTGTATTTTAATGTGACACGGTCATCTTGTTATACAGTTGAACTTAAAAAAATGACCACAAGGAAGATAATAAAAACTTACAAAGTCACAACTGTTTCAGAGGATGAAAAAAGTAAAGTGATTCTATGAAGAAAGTGACAATTTCCTCAAAGTCAATATATACCCTTATACTTAATGACTTCATTATAAAGGTAGATGCTATAATAAATGGCAAAAACTTTGAAAATATAATTTGGATTTGGAAATAAGAGAATCTCAAGTTTGCTTTTAATGAATACTTTATTTAAAAAGAAGTAGGTACTCAATGTGTGCCATTATCTTAATAAAAAGCAAATGATTGATTACTGATGGGACATTATTCCTAGATCTTGAGGTCAGATTATTGACTTGTTAGTGTAATGGTTAAAATCAGCATCATGTCAGAGGAAAGAATAAAGGTGAGGAGATACTACCTGAAGGTCCTATAGATTTCATTATACTTTTTCATATAAAATATTGTTGCCAAAACAAAGAGCAAGGCATGATCTTCAGGAAGACTTGTTATGAGATTAATTAAACCAAACCATTTCCAGGTGAATCTTGAAGGAAAAAATCAAATGAATAATAGTAATATGCCAATCAGCATATCTAAATCAAATTATTTTCTTCATTGATGATAGTGGAACCACTATATTTATATTTGCCGCAATCTTTAGTGTCACCATAGGTAAAAGTGAAAATGATCTTTTAAAATGAAAAATGAAACAATAATAAAAGATACAAATGCTTATTTTTTTTTTAAGCTTTTGATTCAGTAGAACAAAATGGAACCTTTTAGGCCCTCTTGAAACAAAGTCTATCTCATATATTTTGGTTTTGTACAAACCCATATATCATTTTTACAAGAGATACAACTACATAGATAACTTTGTTCAGTGATCCTCTCACAGTTTTAAGCAATATATAAATCCTAAATGTATTAACTACCAAAAGTATTCACCACTGTTATCAAAGATGTCCTGTACAGAGTCCAAAGGAGTGCAAAAGTGAAGAGGGACATTTCATAGCCATTGAAAACAATCAGAGAGGGTGCAGACATCTTGATAGAATTAATCAATCAGATATTGGAATAAGGCCTAAAAAAGACTCATTGAATCAATCAATCAAAGGCATTAAATTGAATACAAAAAACATTAAGAGACTGAGGGCTTTAACCTCTTAGATGACACTACCCAGGAAGAGGATTGGTAGTACTGGAAGTGGTTAAAGAGACCTAATCATATCCTATGGGTTTTGGATAAAATAGAAAGTCCAGAACCCAGAGCTTTGAGTCATTCTAATATCTTTGTCAAAAAATCCCCAAATGGGGACATGAAAAGACTGAAAAGAAAAATATGCTAGGCACTGTACTAAGTGCTGGAAATACACATAAGAAAGGAGAAGAAGCCTTGCCCCCAAGGAATTTATAATTTAATGGGAAAGATAATATACAAAAGGAAGTTGAGAGGTGGGAGAATTTCTACTTAGTCATTAGAGATATAGAAATGGAAATTTTTTTTAATCAAGAAATGATAAGTTCTTGCTACCTAGAATTCTTCCTGCAAGGACTGGATGCCCACATATACTATATGGTGGATTTTTATTTAGATAAGATTTCAAATTCTAATTTTCCTTCCAACTCTGAGATTTTGTGACTCTGTGAAGATTAGTGAATATGCTTGATCTATCTTTCATTCTTTTTTTTTTGTTTGTTTTGCAAGGCAACAGGGTTAAAGTGACTTTTCCAAAGTCACACAGTTAGGTAATTATTAAATATCTGAGGCTGAATTTTAATTCAGATCCTCCTGACTCCAGGGCCAGTACTGTATCCACTGAATCATCTAACTGCTCCACTATCTTCCATTCTTGAGGTAAATCAAATTACGTAAAAGTCAAACCTGTGGTATAATCAAGAATTGTGATTTGACACAGTCAAAAAAAATTGAGTCCAAGCTTCCACATATAATAGTATTTAAAGTTTATGAGAAATAGGACTTCTTTCTTCTGCTGTGCAGATTCAACCTGCATCTCTTTGAACTTTTCCTGCCTTATCTCCACCTTTTGGAAGAGGAGTAGTGAAGCAAAGCCTCCATTTTGAGCATCTGATTGCCTCTCTCATCATATGTTATCTCTGCATCTAGCCTAAATTCTATGCTCTATTCTTATATCTTGTCATATTCTTCATATTTCAGTGATTTTGAACTTCTCTACATCATATTCTAAGGTCCAGTTCCTTTCACATCCAATATTTTCTTATAATTCCCCTAAATACTCCCAGTCTAAAATTTTGAGGTCTTGTTTAGTTTTAAAGTTGTCATATTTCCTCTTATTTTCTCCATCTTCTTAGTTTCTTCCTTCTCCAGATTCTGTATCCATAACTATTTTTCTCTCAAAACCAGGTATATTTTTAAATTTCTTATCCCAACATCTTATTTTGTTGCCTATGTCCTGAAGTTTCACTGCATTTTTCTAGTCCAAGATATTATGAAAGTTTTCTCCTTTTCTTCAAAATTACCCATTGGATTTTGGAGTCTTTATTTATAGTCTTTAGCCTCCTCTTCCAAGGACAAGAGTCTGTGATCCTGAGATTGGAAATAGAAGTCATAGAGAAGACTCAGATCATTCACACAAAAAGTTTCTGGACCATCTGGTATTTTCTGAAGATGCTCAAGTCCTGGACATGCTAAGATCTGAGAAATTTGGCAATAATAATCAGATTCCACAGATCCTGTTTGGTACCATATCTTGCTTATCCTTGCATTTTGGAAACTAAGGATGTGGGTTTTCTCAAAGATTTTTAAGCTTTACCGAGCTTAAGCCCAAAGGCAGTCCTCATTAATTTGATGACAATAATAACAACAACAATAATAATAATGATTACTATTTATATAGAACTTAATATATGGCAGATACCTTGCTTTATAATTATTACTTCATTGAGCCTCACAGTTCTTTTATTATCCTCATTGTATAGATAAGGGAACTTAGGAAGAGATTAAATGACTTGCTCAGAGTCACACAGTTAGTAAAACTCAAGTCTTTTTGCCTTCAGCTCCAACATTAACCCCCAACCCTAAAGAGAATCAGTTGGTTACAGGATCATATTACTATATTCCTATAATCCAACTATATAGAAACATTAAATAGCTGTTAATTCACTACTTGTCCAGGTCACACAGTAAAGTATCTGAGGCCATCTTTCAATGTAGATCTTTTTAATTCCAGACCTGGTGCTCTAATTACCCTTTACCTAACTACTCCATGTTGTTGGAATAGTATAAGAAGATAAAACAGAGAATTTTTCTTGAGACTTTCATTTATATCTTCAGGCAATTTATTTAGAATCAATTAGAAATAAAAAGTTCCACCTCTCATTTCTTTACTTCTTACACTTCCCTAAAGCTTACATACAGTCTCTAGACTTCACAACCCTGGTGTTTGGCAATCAGTTTTAAGCAGTATAAAAGAAAGAATACAGACAAAGGACCATTCAGCTTCTGCTGGAAGACTTCCAATGAGGGCGCATTCACCTCTACTCAATTTTGGATATCTCAATTGTTAGGAAATTTTTTCTCTCATATCTTAGATTTTCCTTTTTTGTAACTTCCACTCCATTGTGATTCTTTCCTCTATGGACAAATCTTGTCTTTCTTCTATAAGATAACTCTTCAAATACTTGAATACAGCTGACATGTCTTCCTTTTTCCTTCACTCACTCTTCTCTAATTCAGAAGAGAATATCCTCAATTTTAAAAATTTTTAACCAGTTCTCATATTATATTAACTTATAATCTTCTCTTCAGTTTGTCAATGCCCTTTTCAAATAATAACATCCTGCACTGAAGACAATGCACACACACATCTTACAAATAATTTTTTTTGTGAAAACATGAAAATACAATCTAAACATTTATAGGATATTAAATATTCAAGACCAGAGTCTGTATTTTGTATTGGATAAATGTAGCTATTATGTGCAAAAACTATGTTGCTGTTAAATACATTGACATTCAAAAGATAAACATAAAAACAAATTAAGAAATGCAACTTACAGAAGGTTAATAGCAAGGTGATATCAATTACCCATTTTTCTACTCTTGGACCCATATTTTCTCAAACTATCATAATAATCTTTTCCAACCGAGTGAATTAATTCAATGTTAATTTCAGATTGAGGAAGAAGCTTAATGTTCCAATTCAAATAGAAGTAGGCACACTTCCAGAAGTGGAGCCAAGATGGTGGTGCTAGGAAGCTCCCAAAGCTTTTCCCTAAACAACTTTAAATGAAACCTCTAAACTGATACTAAAGTGACAGAACCCACAAAAAAAGAGTGATGCAACTTTTCAACTCAAGATATTATGAAGGAACTTCAGAAAATGTCTTTCTTACATGGGTCAAAGGGAAGTGTAGTCCAGCATAGACAGGGAGGTGGGAGCTGCCAAAAAGGATCAGAGGGCATGGAATATGATATTCCACAGGGCAAAGGAGTTTGGATTTCAACCAACAATCAACTATCTGCAAAATTCAGAATATACTTTTTGGGAAAGGATGAATTTTCAACAAAAATAGAGGACTTTTGCTTGTCTTCTCCTTTTACTTGAAAAAAGAATTGAGCAGAAAATTTGATCTTTAAGTGTAAGACACAAGAGATGCATAAAAAGGTCAAAAGAAAGGAATAAAATGTTGGTCAATAAAACTAAACTGTCTATATCCCTACACAGAAGGACAATACTTGTAACTTTGAGAATTGTTAAATTCTCTTGAGTACAATTTAGATAGATGGTATAAGTATAAATTGATCATGAAGTGATGACACTTTAGCTCATGAGGGTTGTATTTTTATTGGGAAAGTGGGTGGAAGTATATTTGGAAGGAGGTTTTGGCATAAATTAATTATAATGTGATGATGTTTGCAATCTTTGAGACTTGTACATCTACCAGGATAGTTGAAAGAAGTATACTTTGATAGACAGTTGTGGGTAAATGAAGAAGAAAGGGATATAATATAGTAGAGGGAAAGAAGGGAGGGTGTGAACACTAAGTAAATCTTACTCTCAACAGATTTGCCTCAAAAAGAGAATAACATACATTTCCAATTGGGTTTACAAATTTATCCTCTACAGGAAAGGAGAGGGGGAAGGGGCGGGGGAAGGAAAAGAGGAACTGATAAAAGGGAGTGGGAAAATTAAAAGTAAGGGTAAAGTGAAAGTAAAATTAGAAGTGAAAAAAATTAAAGGGGAAAGGGAGAAGAAAAGGAAGAAGACTAATAGAAGGGAAGGTAAATTGAGAGAAATCACAAAAAAATTATTGGTGAGGAGAGATAAGAGGAAAAAAGAAAAAAAGTACAAATAGAGGGAAGATAAGATGGAGAGGTATTTACAATTACTATTTATAACTGTAAATGTGAGTAAATGTGAACTTTCCCTAGAAAATAGAAGCTTGTAGTAGAATGAATTAAAAATTAAAATCCTACAATTTGCTGTTTTCTAGAAGCACATCTGAAGCAGAGAAATACACACAGGTTGAAAAGCAGAATATATTATGCTTTAATTGAAGTAAAAACAAAAACAAAGGTAGCAAACCTGATCTCAGACAAAACAAAAGCAAAAATGGATTTAATTAAAAGGGATAAGGAAGGAAGCTGTATCTTCTTAAAAGGGACCATAGACATTGAAGTAATATCAATATCAAACATATATGTGCTAAGTAAAGCATTCAAATTCTTAAGAGAAGAACCTAAAGGAGTTATGGGAAGACATAGATAGTAAAACTGTATTGTGGGAAACCTCAACCTTCCTCTCTCAGATTAGATAAATCTAACTACAAAATAAACAAGAAAGAAGAAGGTGAATAGAATTTTAGAAAAGTTAGATATGATAGATCTCTGGAGAAAATGAATCAGGTTAGAAAGGAATATACCTTTTTTCTGCAGTACATTGATCTTCTATTAGGGCATTAAAAATCTCATAATCAAATGCAAAAAAGGTAGAAATTTTAAATGCATCCCTTTTAGGTCAAAATGCAATAAAAATTACATGTAATTGAAAGCTAACTTAATTTTGAAGAATGAGTGGATCAAATGACAAATCATAGAAATAATCAACATTTACATCCTAGATAATGACAATGAGACATCATACTAAAACTTATGGGATGCAGCCAAAGTAGGGAAAATTGTATATCTCAATGCTTGCATGAATAAAATAGAGAAAAAGGAGATCACTGAATGGAATACACAAATAAAAAAAGCTAAAAAATTAAAACCCCTCAATTAAATACCAAATTATAAATTCTGAAAATCAAAGGAGAAATTAATAAAATTGGAAGAAAAATATTGAACAGATAAATGAAAGTAAGGGTTAGTGTTTTGAAAAAGTCTACAAAATAGATAAATCTTTAGTTTATCTGATTAAGAGAAAGAGAGAAAGAAGAAAACCAAATTGCTAGTAACTAAAATGAAAAGGGTGAACTCATTACCACTGAGGAGGACTTAAAGTATTAGTTCAGAACTATTTTTTCAACTGTATGCCAACAAACATGAGAATTTTACAAAATGCAAATTACATAACTACATAAACAGATGAGGAAATTAATTAAGTAATTCCAATTCAGAAAAAGAAATTAAACAAGTCATCAATGAACTCCCTATGAAAAATCTCTAGAGCCAGATTGATTAAAAAAAATTAACAGAAATCATACAACTATTTCAATATATGCTGAAAAAGCCTTTGACAAAATACAATAACTATTCCTGTCAAAAATACAAAAGAGCAGAGGAATAAATGGAGTTTTTCTTAAAATGATAAGCAGAATCTATCTAAAAACCATCAGTAAGCATTATAAGTAATGGGGACAAATTAGAGGCATTCTCAATAAGGTCAGGAGTGAAAAAAAGGATGCCCATTATCACTACTGTTATTATATATTGTATTAGTATTGTTAGATTTAGTGATAAGAGAAGAAAAAGAAATGGAAGGAATTAGACTAGACAATGAAGAGACAAAACTCACTCTTTGCAGATGATATTATAGCATACTTAGAGAACTCTAGAAAAATCAAAGAAAAATCTACACAAACAATTAGCTACTTTAGCAAAGTAACAGGAAATAAAATGAACCCACGTAAATCATAAGCATTTCTATACATGACCAACAAAGTCCTACAGCAAGAGATAGAAAGAAAAATTCCATTTATAGTAACTATAGACAACATAAAATACTTGGGAACCAACTTGCAAAGACAAAACCAGACATTGTACAAATGCAATTACAAAACACTTTCCATACAAATAAATCCAGATCTAAATAATTGGGAAAATGTCAATTTCTCATGGGTAGGCCAAGCTAATATAATAACAATTACAATTCTACCTAAATTAAATTATTTATTCAATGCCACACAAATCAAACTACCAAAAATTACTGTACAGAATAGAAAAAAATAGTAACAAAATTCATCTGAAAGAACAAAAGGTCAAGATATAAAAGGAAATAATGGAAAAAATTGCTAAGTAGGGTGGTCTAACTGTTTTAGATCTAAATTTATATTTTTATTTTATTATATTATAAAGCATTAATCATCAAAAACATCTGTTACTGGCTATGAAATAGAGAAGATCAGTGGAATAAATTAGGTACAAAGGAAACAGTAATAAATGACTATATAGTAATCTACTGTTTGATAAATCCAAAGATTCTAGTTTCTGGGATAAGAATTCACTATTTGACAAAAACTGCTGTGAAAACTGGACAATAGTATGACAAAAACTAAGTATAGACCAACATCTCATATCCTATACCAAGATAAAGTAAAAATGGGTTCAGGAATTAGACATAAATGGTGATTTCAAAAGGCGATTAGAAGAACAAGGAATAGTCTAATTCAGAAGTCTGGAGAGGGAAAAAGTTTTTTTGACCAAACAAGAGATGGAGGACATTATAAATTGCAAAATGGATAATTTCAACTTATTAAATTAAAAAAGATTTTGCACAAATAAAACCAAAGCAACAAAGATTAGAAGTGAAGACATGTGGGAAGCAGTTTTCTTTTTTCTTTTTTTAAGGTTTTTTGCAAGTCAAATGGGGTTAAGTGGCTTGCTCAAGGCCACACAACTAGGTAATTATTGTCTGAGGTTGAATTTGAACTCAGGTACTCCTGACTCCAGGGCCGGTGCTCTATCCACTGCGCCACCTAGCTGCTCCAGGGAAGCAATTTTCACAACTAGTGTTTCTGATAAATGCTTCATTTATCAAATATAAAGAAAACTGAATCAAATTTATAAGAATACAAGTCATTCTCCAATTGATAAATGGTCAAAGAATCTGAACAGGCAAATGAAGAAATTAAAGCCGTCTATAGTCATATAAAAATGCTTCAAGTAATTAGTGATTAAAGAAATGCAAGATTAAAAAAGTATGGAAATTTCACTTCACATTTATCAGGTTAACTAAAATGATAAAAAAAGGAAAATGATCAATGTTAGAGAGGATTAGGGAAAACTAGGACGTTAATGCACTGTTGGTGGTATGTGAACTGAGCCAACAATTCTGGAGAGCAATTTGATCATACTCTTTCATCCAACTATACCACTATATATTGGTCTATAACCCAAAAAAGAACATTAAAAAAGGGGAAAAGACCCATATGTACAAAAATATTCATTATAGGTCTTTTAGTAGTGGCCAAGAACTGGAAATTGGAGAGATGTCCATCAGTTGGGGAATGGTTGAACAAGTTATAGTATATGAATGTCATGGAGTACTATTGTTTTGTAAGAAAACATGGGTGGGCAGACTTCAGAAAAGCCTGGAAAGATTTGGATGAATTGATAGTGAGTAAAATGAGTAAAATCAGGAGAAATTGTTAGCAACATGTGAGAGATGGTCAACCATGATGGAACCAATTTCTCTCAACAGTTTAGTGATCAAGGACAATCCTAAGAGACTTGTTACGGAAAATGTCAACTATATTGCAAGGAAAATACCGTGGAGTATGAATGCTTAGCAAAGCATACCATGGTCACTTTTTAATACTTCTTTTATATTGTTTCTTTCTTTCTCATTGTCCCCCCCCCCCCTTAGTTCCAATGCTTCTTTCACATTGTGACTAATACAAAACTATGTTAAACATGATTGTACATATACAACCTATATCAGATTATTTTCTGCCATGGGGATGGGGGAAGGAAAAGAGGGTGGTAGAACAATGTGAAAATCAAGAGCTTGCAAAAGGATGAATGTTGAAAACTATACTTTCTTGTATTTGAAAAAAATAAAATGAAACTTTGCTAAAAAAAAGAAATAGGAATATGGCAGTGGGAAAAAAATGACTGCAATGTTAGTATTGTGGTTCTGATCTGTCCACTTATTTTTCATGAAATTCTAACCAATTAGCTTATGATTATTTCTGATTTGCTTCTTTTTAAAGGAATATATCCCTTTGCTAGCAAGTTGAGTATCTCAAAAATGAAATGGAAAAAGATAAAGTTGATTCATGTAGAAATCAGTGTTTTTAAGGGATGTCAGGTCTTTCTGGTCAAAAATATCTTCACTCATTGGTCAAGGTTCCCCTCTATTAACCTTGCTCTTTAAAGGGCTCTGGAAAAATATGTGCATTTTAAAACTAAGCTCTCGGGGAGGGGCAAATTGATTGATCTGTGGTTTCCCATTATTACTTCACAGAGATCACAGAGCCAAGGGAATAATGTGTATGATCAGTAACTTTTGTTTTGGGTTGAAGAGTAATATATCAAATGCAAGGTTGAAGTTTTATCCAAGAGTTCAGTGGGGAGTCCTTAGCAGCTAACTATCTGAGGTTTGACTTTAGGAGAGGGCTTTCCAGCTTTCAATCGAAAAAGTTTCTGATTCTCCAAAAGAGATGGCCAAAAAAACCAAACTTTCTCTACTTTACAATTTTTCCCTGTCCTCTCTAATTATCCAAGGGAAGTAAAAAACAAATTACATGTGAAACACATGCATCCTATAAACATATTTTTGCACACATACATATGTGACTATATATGCACATACAAACACACATACATGCACAATCAGGACCAGGACCAGGACCAGGACGAGGACCAGGATATGGGACAGAACAAAGAATTGTTCTTTGTCTTTTTGAATGAAGAAGTAGTAACATACATATTCTCTTTTCCCCCCGCCTTGGTTCAGTGGCAGTTGAAGTAACATAGGGGATAGGAAAGGGGGAAAAAAAACAATAGTGGAAAATGCCTGGAGTCCATCATAACTGATCCAAAATTGTGGGCATTTTGACAAAAATGTACCAAAGAGAAACCAAAACTAAGGCTGTGTAAAATATTGCTCAATTTAAGCCTAGTTTTTTTAGGTTTGTTGACAAATAACAAGGATCTATTAAGACTTTCAAATAAAGTATTTGAATTTTGAGGGTTTTAAACTATTCTTCTCCATAGATTCTAGTAAAGATACAATAAAGATAATTCCTTGCACTAAAAAGGCTCAGCAGAAGGGCAGTAGGAATTGAGGACCTTGAGATAAGGTCATTATTTGAACTGTTAATTAACAGATGTGTCCCAATGAAAAGAAGCTTGGGGCACTAGGGTTTTGTTCTAGCATAAATGAGAGACTTCTTACAGGATAATCTATAATTTACAGGATTTTTCAGAGTAGTTGGATAAACTGATCATTCTTGGCACCTATGGCAAAGGAAAAAGAGTAGTCTTTTTTTTCAAATCAGGCACCATGCCAATTTAACAGATGGTGAGAAACATATAGAGAAGGTGCCTGTTGTGTATGTATTATACTTGTAGAGAATTTTTCTCAGTGAAGTTGGTAGAAATAGCTCTACCAAATTTGGAACTGAAAACTCGTTTCAAATACAAATAGTTTTTTTAAATTTTGGCACTAAAGAGAACATCAAGTCTCAGTCATTGGACTCAATAAGACAAGATGATTTTTTATAAGTCAAAAGAAATCAGAAATGGACATTTTGCTTGAAATGTCATTAAATAAGATGTGCAAAATTCTTTAGGTGAAATTAGTGTGGAGTATATGAAAACATAATCAATACTTCCTGATTTTATATAAAAGTTTTTAAAAAATTGAAAATTGAATAACATGTGTATTAGAGAAATTGATGCATCAGATCAGAACTAGATAAAACAGCACCCCTGACTATTCATTTCCTTATTTCTTACGTGCAGGCTACATCATGCTCTATATGCCTTATTAGTAGAGCTTCAAGTCTAAGGCTTGAATGAGCTGGTCAGTGAGCTTAAACATAACTATGTTCATATAACAATGACATGAAATATTTAAAAAGAAATAAAAGGCTTTAAGTTTTACTATATTTTATAAGCAAATGAGGATAAAGAAGATAATGCAGATTTCTACAACTGCATGACCATTGGAAATATATACATAATTAAGATGATCAGAATTGGCAAGGAGGCAAAATATTTAAGGAATTTTAGAGAGTCATATCATTAATTTAAACTTGTGACAATGAATGGATTAAATATCAATAATGCAAAAGAGTTTTGGAAAACAAGTTTCATGTGAACCAAGATATTTCACAGGTCACAGTTAACTGAATCTGATTATATTATGCTCTGGAGGATTTTGTTTGTGCTCTGACCTACCTAACTATAACTGATATTGAATAGATCTTCAACATTATTGAGTTTTAGAATTAGGCACAGATTAATTATTATTATTATTATATTTTTAGTTTGTAGCACAATATACATTTCATATATAAGAAACTGATATTGTTTCTGAGAATTTGTGTAAATTTTTAGATAAAAATTATATTTTCTCCTCTAGATATTTTTATCATATTCTTTAAGATGTCTTTGAATATTAACACATTCATATTAATAGATCTGAAAGAAAAGAAAGATATGACATTATTCTTCCTAGAGCATGGCTCTCAATTACCAAAGTAGAAACAATTAGCGGAAAGCTCTAGCAGTGCCATGACTTTCAATTGTTAGAATAGAATCAAACTGACTAAAGATCACAAATTGGACTCATAAACCACAGGGACAGGGCAAAGACTGCATTTAGGTTTTTTTTTTTTTCTAAGTGTAATCACTACTACCCACAATGACCTTTTTTTTTGACAGTTTACATGAATCACTTCTATTTTGTTTAATTAAAAAATCTCTAAAACAAATTAAAGAATGGTGGTCACAAAATTGTGCCATGGATGTCAAAATTAATGAAATTTAACACAGATTTAGCAAAGTTTTTAATATATGGTGTTTGCTTCACTTGATAGAACTATGCTATGTTTGGGTCTCATTAACTAAGCTGCAATTGCTAAGGTGGATCTGTATACCAAACCAAGGAGAAATGAAAATTATTTGAGCTAATTTGTGCATCTACACAGTATGAAAAGTACTACACTGATTAGGTTGGAGCTTTGCAATCTCTCAAGAAGAATTCTCATTCTCCCAGTTATAAATAGGTAGCTAAAATTGATTTCCAAAACTAGTAGACAAACATTTATAGAAAAAGAAAGTTTTTCAATTGATTCAGTTCAATCCAATAAACTTTTCTTAGGCACCTACTATATAAAAGGAAAGTCTTGTGTTAGGTACTTGAGATACATTTTTTTTTTAGGATTTTGCAAGGCAAATGGGGTTAAGTGGCATGCCCAAGGCCACACAGCTAGGTAATTATTAAGTGTCTGAAACCGGATTTGAACCCAAGTACTCCTGGCTCCAAGGTTGGTGCTTTATCCACTACGCCAGCTAGCCACCCCGAGATACATTTTTTTTAAAAGGTGTATGCAATTATGAAAAAAAACTATTCTGAAGGGATATCTAATAGTTTTGTGACTTTTTGATTTTACAAAACAAAAAAAAAACTGTTAGAAATTTTATATGCAAAACACTCTTAAATAACAACTTAAAAATTAAGGATGCAGCTGAATATATATATGCATATATATATACATACATATATATATACATATATATATATATTTATATATAAAATCTTATATCTATATATCCAACCCTGGATGTTGGGATTAACTAAACTTTTTTTATGAAAGAAAAAATACTCATTTCTCTGAAGTGGAACTTATATATGCTTGTAATAAGTCCATTAGTATGAGACTTAATGACTGAATATGAAAGATATTTATATTTTAAGATGAATTTGTTTATCAGTACTCTTTCTCTAAAACAAACTAATAAGCATATAAATGAATGTCATAACTGAACACTGAACTCAAATCTATGTGCATAAACAAGGATAGATCATGAAAAACCATTTATCAACTTTCATGAATGTTATCTTTCTACAAAATATGTGAGGATGGGAGTTTCTTAGGATATGTAATTCACTCTCACTTATGAAATCAAATAGTGATTTCTTATTAAAATTTATAAGCTATTACAATGAAGAAAGAAGATCTAAGTTTAACTAAATGTACATTAGTTGACAGTAGAAGTATCAACCTGTCTCTAACTTGCTAATACATTGCTATTTCCATATTTCAGTTTTAACAAACACTGAAGATTGGATGTAAGTACTAGAAGAAAAATACATATTGATTGCTTTGAAGATAATGAGTTTTTTTATGACCAACTCTAACTTTGTGAGATGTATCAGATTGTTATACCTATATAAATTTACTTGGCATTTAAAATGTCTTATTTTACTTTTCTATTTCTTTCAAAGGAGAAGGGAAAAAGTTTGGAATATGACTAAAATTAGAATATATAATACAAAAGAACATTTAGTAAATATGGGGATTTAAATAACAGTAAGTGCTTACTGTCAAACTAATTATTTTTTAAAAGGTTTTAATTTCAATACAATCTTTATGTCTTACTACTCTTTCACAAACAAGGAAAGTCGTATTTATTAAGAGCTTAGATGTTCCAGGGATTGTGCTAAGGGCTCAAGATCCAAATGACAACAAAAAAATTCCCTCCCCCAAGGACCATGCATTATAAAGTTTAAGACAACATAAAAATGGATCTGAAAATGTATGTGTGTTGGCTGGGGGAAGGTACCACCATGGGGAGATTCTGATTTTTTTTTAAGCAAAGGAAAACATGCATTTTGATTTCAATTCTTTTTAGTTTTTAATTCTTTTTTTTAAAGACTGGAGATTGAAGATTATGAATTTGCATTTGTTAAGGAAAATGGTCTCTAACACAGACAAACTGGTTTGTTTGCACTCCATCATAAAGGATTTCTATTTCAATCTTTCCTTATGGCTAAATTGCATTATCTTTTGTCTCCACTTTATAGAATCCTTGGCTCCCTACAAAATTCAGTTTATGTGCCAACTCTAAATTATAACCTATTTTGATTCTTCCAGGTGCTGGTGTCCTTTTTCTGGAAAATACCTTGCATATATTTTGTGTTTAATTGTCTGTGTATAAATTATTTTCCCACAAAAGAATATAAGCTCCTTGAGTTAGAGACAATTTTATTTTTGGTTTTATATTGCAGTGCCTAGCACAGTATTTAGCACATGGCAGTTATTAATAAATTACTGTTGAACCATTGCCTCATCATATATTGTGGAGGTGGCCTTGAATCTTAAAGGTTTCATCAGGAGAATGAAAACTCTAGAAGAATCTACCTTTCATTTAGGTGGCTCAGTATTATAGAATGCTGACCTTGGAGTCAGGAAGACCTGAGTTTGAACTCAGCCTCAGACTCATGTTGGCTGTTTGACCCTGGGCAAGTCCCAACCTTCATCTCAGTTTGGGATAATAATAGCACCTTATCTGCCAGGGTTTTGCAAGGGTCAAATGAAAATATTTGTAAAGTATTTTGCAAGCCTTGGAGTCCTATGCAAATATTAGTTATTATCATCATCATCCTGGAAAGGTAGAGAGTAATAAGAGACTGTGCTTTCTGAGAACTGGTCTAGGTAAACCCTCAAGCTTATTGTTAGTATATTGGCTACTTGGTAATGACTTTTTCAGCCATGGCAATTCAAAATATTTCTCAGTTCTTTTTTTTAATTTTTTAATTTTAAGTTTTTTGCAAGGCAGATGGGGTTAAATGGCTTGCCCAAGGCCACACAGCTAGGTAATTATTAAGTGTCTGAGACCGGATTTGAACCCAGGTACTCCTGACTCCAAGGTTGGTGCTTTATCCACTGTGCCACCTAGCCACCCCCTCAGTTCTTTGAAAGTGTTATGAATTATGTTGTTTTAAAGTGATTTACAAATGCTAACATTACTGATGGCATATTAAATGTGATGTCTTTGTCTAGAGACCCACAAGTGAGTTAGTGGAGGAAGTGAAGACTGTTACTTGATATTGTCACTATACATGAAATTAGAATAAAAAAAAGAAAAGTTAGAGCTAAATGGAAGGATAGTTCACAAATTTTCCTCAGAGAAGGATATAAAGAAGTGACTGGGCAGCTAGGTGGCACATTGGTTAGAGCACCGGCCCTGGAGTCAGGAGGACCTGAGTTCAAATTTGATCTCAGACACTTAATAATTAACTAGCTGTGTGACCTTGGGCAAGTCACTCAACTACAATGCCTTCCTTAAACTTAAAAAGAAAAGTGGCTGAGTTTGTCTTATATGTGGATTCAAAGGAAACAAGGAATGGCATTCCTTTGGCCACTTTTGTGTCTTAAACATTTGTAAAATTATCACCTTGAAGATAATTGATGTTTAGAGTTTAAATACAAGATAGGGTAGAAAAATTCTATGAAGAATTGACTAAAACCCTTCAAATGAATCAATATATACTTTAATACTGGGTGGTTAGGTGGCACAGTAGCTAGAATGCTGAGTCTGAATGCAGGAGGTCCTAAATTCAAATGTGGTCTCAAATACCTACTTGCTCTGTGACTCCAGATAAGTCATTAAACCCTATTCGTTTCAATTCCTCATATATATAAAATGAGTTAGAGAAGGAAATGGCAAACTACTCTAGTATCATTGTCAAGAAAACCCCAAATGGGGTCACAGAGAGTTTAATACAACTCAACAACAATAGCAACTCTAACAACAAACTTTAATATCAGGACTTTAATGTAAATATGGACATGAAAAGAAAATGTTTCAAGAGTTAGGTCAATAAGCAAGAACAAAATATCTCATACCTGAATATTATGAACATTTCTTCAAAAAAGAGTTGGGACCAAATATCAAATTATAATACATTCATAAACACATTAAAATAAAATTGATTATATTCTGAGAGGAAACAGATGGTTACCAGTGTGGGAGACATTTCCAAATCATCTGCCTGTGTACAAACAGACCCATAAACTTGTTAGTGTAAACATTAAAACTGATGCCAAATAAGAAAAAAAAACAAATAAAAATCAGAATATATGAAATTTGATTAAAGGGAACCCTGTTTGACTTATCTAAATAAAGAGTTGCTGTTGAAAAGAAAGAAGTGGATAAAACAACAGACACTGATAAAAATATAATCATTTCTAAATATTTTTTTTAAAGATTGAACTTTTAGCCAGATCTTTTTTGTGAAACTTTAAGGATAAAATAAGAAAGAAAAAAAGACCAAAAAGTGGAAATGACTTGTAAAGGTTTTAATAACAAATGTTTTCATCTATTAATGGCAATTGAATCATATCATTTCTTCTGAAAAGATGAGAGATTAATTGATTTAGAACAAAGTATACCAAGAATGTCCATAAAGGAGGATTCAGAATTTTGAGAGAGTTGAAGGATCAGATCTCAAGATACCTGGAAGAGGAAAAGACAGCAAACATTTGGAAAACAACAAAGATCAAGAAAAAAATCAATAATCTCTGAAATATGTACTTTTCAATCTCTACAAAATCTTTGTAAAATATATGTGTATATGTATATATTTATAGATATATGAATATATATATATATATGACAATATTTTTGATGAGGTTCTGTAAGGGAACAGGATATTCTTCACAAAAAATGTTTTGTTAAAGACCAGTTCTTTAATAAGTTAGAACTGATGAAAAAGTGAAGAAAAATAAAAACTCCACTGTATTTATTTTTTCTTGACTAGAAAAAGCATTTGATACATTAGAGAAAAATGCTTGCTTACAAGCTCTCATTCATATATCAAAAAGTCTCAAATGGTTCTTTTAAGAATGTTAATAACATAGAAACTTTATTCAGTGATTCTCTTGAAAATCAAATAGTCCATAAAACAAGGAAATGTATGTCAGCAAATATTTATTACAACCATGGAGACTAGTATATAATGACATGGAAGAGGAATTCTCTAGATATGGTAAGGTGAGCAAGCTATTTCTATTTTTAGACATTGTGTTGTGTGCAATCAAGATTTGTTTGGAATATCCCTTAAGAGAAATTTATAACTACTCAAAGTGTAACCACCTACATAGAGAAGAACCAGGTGGATTAAGAACTACTATTATCCAAAATAAAATATACAATTGTATATGGTATTGTCACACAAACTAATTTACTATTCTATATATCTATGAATGGATGGCAAAATGGACCTAGAAATGAATAAGAGAAGAGTAGACCGACTGGGAAATTGTGCAGTGCTCCTAGCAATTCCAATCTTTTCTCTGAATCAGAAGTTCATCTTTTTTTTTAAAGAATTTATGTTTCTTAAAATTTTTATTTATTTTTAGGTTTTTTGCAAGGCAATGGGGTTAAGTGGCTTGCTCAAGGCTACAGAGCTAGGTAATTATTAAATGTCTGAGGCCGGATTTGAACTCAAGTACTTCTGACTCCAGGGCTGGTGCTCTATCCACTGTGCCACCTAGCCACCCCTCATTGCACCCCTGGTTCATCTTTTTAATAGTATTTTTCAATAATCATGGAATACAACTTTAGTTGGAGAATTATTGACCAAAGAGCAATAGGAGAGTGGGCATGAGTGGCTGTACAATGAAGAAATGAAACAAATCAAATAATAAATGATAAATCTTATAATAAAAATGTATGATTAGAAAATGAAGTTCAACCAGTTATGTATCAGAATGAAGGATGTGTGTAACCTGTGTGTTTCACTGATATTTATACGATGCCAAGAGATTTAGAGAAAGCCCTTCAATATGTTGTATGACCACTCCATAGAGGGTCATAGGATGGCTTATGAGTCACATAGGATGAGAAAGCATGAATAGATTGTAACCTAAAATCATTTCAGTAACTATCCACATCAGTGACATGCAGATCAAACAAGGCATTGTTCAGACTCATCAAACTCATTGTTCAAGGTTATTTTTGCTATCTCTATGATTTAGTAAACAGAAAATGTTTTTCTCAAATGGAAATAATTTTTTTCCATATTATTTTCATGGTGCTTTTTAGGCTCTTCAAAAGAGATTGAGGGTGAGTAGAAATGTGTGACTAAAACCTTCCCTATATGATTGTGGTTGTCCCCTTGAGATAGAGGAGATGATTTGAATCTCAGGAAAGTCCTATCCAGATATTTTATCTCAGTCATTAATACTTCTCTTGAATATCTAACAGAAATTTATTCTTAGCTTGCATTTCACCATTGATGCTCCAGCAAATAGCTGAATATACTAAGAGATTAACTATTACACTTCTTGCCATGTAAATTAGAAATTTCTGTAAATATTATTAGAGCAGAGATTCTTAAGATTTGTAGTCTGGCAAAAACTATGGATTCCTTTTTAGAAAAAATGCATAATATAAAATATATGATTACAAAATAAAATACTAAAAATAGATATCAAAATATAAAAAAATAACTTTCAGATACCTCAAGTTAAAAAATCCTGTTCTATAGAATAGCAGTCTGCCCTTAATTTGATAGATTTGGCTAAGAATTTTTTTAGGTTTTGTGCAAGGCAATGGGGTTAAGTGGCTTGCCTAAGGCCACAGAGCTAGGTAATTATTAAATATCTGAGGTTGGATTTGAACTCAGGGACTCCTGACTACAGGGCCAGTGCTCTAGTACTCTATTCACTGGGCGACCTAGGTGTCCCAACAATTTTTAATCTGAATGTTATATTTCAAATAATATTTTTTGAGCCTTGATCTCTTCTTGGTTTGGATGAACAATTTATAATTTACTTTGAGCTTTTTGGGGTGGTCAAATTCCTTAATCATTTTGAGAAGTGTAAAGTACTTTAGAATCATCAAATGAAGTCAGACACTGTTACAAGGGAAATATAATGACATGGGTTAAAAGAATTAGACACTCTTTTGTACCTTTCCAAATCAAAGGAAATTCTGTAAGAAGCATTTCAGTAACTTTTTCAAATAGTCAAACATTGGGAATGCCTTTAGAAGACAGACCCTTTGTACTTCTACCAAAGAAAGGACAGAAAGGTAAGCAAATAGTTATATTTATTACTCGTTTCCCCTGTTATTTAACAGAAAATGAGGCCCAAACCTTCAAAAGATCAGAAGGTTTGAATTTCTCATGAGGTTGACCTCCCAAGAGCAATGCTGGCCTTAGGACAAGCTAGATAAATTGAGGAAAGGCAATGCCAGGGAGTATGGCCACTTTGGGGCAGAGAGTGGTGTAGCTATAGATTTTACAAAGGCACTGATCTTTGAAGTTTAGGATAAAGCTATACTCAACTAAGATGACCTTCAAAAGAATTTTCACAGAGGAAGAAAAGGTTCGACAACATCTAGGAGCTGTGAGTTGGCCCCTGGCAACATATGCTCTGTTTCAGCCTACTTTCCCTTATGACTTTATGTGTTTCAAGTTTGGGAGCTATTTTTTTTAAAAGCTAATTATTCTTACTGGCCCATATTTCTAAATACCCCTTTCTAAAAAGTAATTAAATTTGTGTAGCTGGTAATCAGCTAGAAGCTCACAAGTTGGGGGCTCATGACTATGGGAATTCCCAACCTCTCAGGATTCTCTATAATAAAGGTCAAACACCTTCAGCAAGCCTGCAAGTCTGAGTGTGAGTTGAAAGAGTGATTGCAGTAGGGTAGTTATACACAGATCCATAACAATAACATCATGACTTCAAGGTTAAAATAATAACATGGCTATCTGTACTTCCTTAAAATTTTGCAATGAAAGAAACATTGTCTAGCAGTTCTATTAAACTTTATCAGTTATATTGTACATATAATTATATTGCCTAAATGGATGATATTTATAGGGGAATGGAATAAACATTAAGACCCATTTTATACTAAATGTTTATATATATATAATCTCATTGAGTCTCACAATAACTCTGGGAGATGGGCACCCCATTTTTGATTTGGGGAAACTGATTCAGATAGTGGTTAAGTATCTTGCCTAGTTTTACATAGGTAGTTTCGAATGGAGATTGGTTTTGATCTCAGGTATTCTTGACTCTAAGAGCCGAGCTTTATCCACTGCTCTAACTACTTTTAGTCAGTAATAAATCATTGTTATAAACATGCAAATAAAAACATATTCTGAATTTACAAGTATTATCTTTGAATTTCACATGTTTGTATATTGCTTCCCAACAGAGAAATAATCAGTAAATATTTTGTTTTTACCCTTGCCCAATAGTTTTTTCTTTTTAGGTTTTTGCAAGGCAAATGGAGTTATGTGACTTGCCCAAGGTCACACAGCTAGGCAATTATTAAGTGTCTGAGGCCAGATTTGAACTTAGGTACTTCTGACTTCAGGGCTGGTGATCTATCCACTGAACCACCTAGCTATCCCCCCAAATAGTTTTTTTTAAATATTGAGTGTGCTAATGAAGATATATATTCTTAAATTAACAATTATCTTCAAAGCATAAGGATAAACCTCGATTCCTTAATTTTATGTTGTTTTTCTTAAGACATGACTGTTCTTTTACATGAATTATCTTTTCACACCCATATATTTTCCCAGCATTCACATGGTTTTTTGTTAGATTACCTGCTGTCTAACTTTTTTTGTGAATTTTGTAAGTGTTCTTTCTTACTTTGTTTTCTATCTTTTGTTATATCTTGCATGTGATTTCTAGAAATTTTATATGGACATTGGAAAGGACAAAATTTCTGCAGCTCCTATTCCAGAAAAAAATATACCTGCTATTTCCCATTAAATTAGAGGATTAGACTCAATAAACATGAATAGAATTGAAATAATTTATTTTGGTAACAGTGGGACTACTTCATTTACATTAGCATTATTTCTCAAGTAAATTTTAATAAGTTGTTTGATTCAAGCAATTCATTTTTTCCCTCATAATATTCCTTTTAAGAGAAGTTGATAGTACCATGGAATCCAAAGTAAATGATTCAGGCATCCAAACCAAAACAAACAGGCAATATATGAGATATAGGGAGAAATTATAGAACGTGTTTTTCAAATTTAGCACCATTGAAAATTATAGTCGATTGCCTTGAGAGGTGAGGAATTCCCTATCTGTAAGATCTTCAAGCACAATCTGGAAAACTATTTGTCAGTTAAATTTTAGTAGAGATTCTTTTTGGTATTGGATTAGATGGATACTCAGATGCTTTCTAAATTTAAAATTCTGTAAAAATGGTTCAGTTCAACAAAAATACGATAACCAAAAAAGTTTACTTAAATAACATGATAATGAAATATTTTTCTGTTCTAAGATTTAAAGAAAATAAATTGGTTAAACAAATTTGCAAGAAATAAAATAGAATATAATAGGTTCTTAAAATTAATTAGCAAATTATTTTTCATATGCCTACTTTAAAAAAAATTCAATTCAAACATAACTTGAGATTTAGCTAAAAGTAACCCATTTAACAGGAGAGATATTATGACTATTGACTTCAAAATCTTCCAAATTCGAGGATTTATAAAGGCAATATTACTTCTCAATTATTTATATTTTTTACTTTTTAATCATGTTAACAGTTATCCATTGTGAATATTGTTTGTCTTATGACAATGATTTAATTAGAACATCATTGCTAAAAATAAATATTTCTCATTTATTTTGGAACTCAGCAACTTTTTATGTGGGTTTAAATTAATCATGTGAATAAATGCAATTGTTCTATTTTTTAGGGAGGTTTGAACACATGGTTATGATATGACATAGGGAGGATAAAAGTCAATAAAATCAAGACCAATGGCCATTTTTTTGCTTATTTAAGAAGAAGGGATCTTTATGAAGAAGGGATATTAATGTGGAGGTACAGAAGTGCTTAATTAGATATTATGGGGACGTTACATGATTTGACAAAATATTTTCCCCAGGTGACTTAGTTAGATGTTAGAGGGACAAGCTACATCACTTGATAGCATTTTCCCCAAGGTGGCTAACAGTATATATCATGTTTTTCATTATAACTTGAAAAAGAAAAGAAATACAGAGTTTATAAAGTTAACAGTATATAAGAAAATCAGTCCATGAATTCTCATTGTCTTTACAGTAGGGAATGGAGGAAGATTCAGTTTTGGATTGACCCTAGGAATAAAAGGGAATAGGAAAGATGGAAAAAAGCTTTAGGAAAGCCATGACATCATTTTCCAGCTGTTGAGAAGTATGCATGTATCCTCCAAAGCATCAGTCTGTAGGATGTCAAATAATCTCAGAATGAAAAATCATAATTAGTCATTATTATTAACTAACCAACTCTCCCTCCCCCCAACTAACCTGGTCCCCTGTAGTTCAATATACTTGGTTGCATGGTAGACATTTTGGGGAGAGTTGGTTTGCTTTATAGTCATTAAACATTTTGGAGTAGATTATAATTTCTACTCATTCTGTTGCTATTACACCTTGGAGAAATGTAATCTGTGCATAGAAAGCATAGCTCTAGCAGATCGGGATTTCCAGTGAATAATCACTACTTGACCCAGGAATGCAGGTGTAAAAAGAAAATAGAGATATATTAAAAAGAAGTTACAACACAAAAGAAAGTGATTGAGAAGTTAAGGAGAGATTAAAGAAAAAAAAAACTTGGATTGCTCATTAATCTTGGTAGGCCAGCTGCCAGGTTAAGCAGAAGTCTGAAGGCAAAAGAAATAACAAAGAACCAGAGCATCACCCCAAATATCTTTAAATTCCACCCTCAGGAACCCATGGAAAAAGGTGGTGACTTGGGAGTTACTCAA
This sequence comes from Macrotis lagotis, assembly GCF_037893015.1. Lineage (NCBI taxonomy): Eukaryota > Metazoa > Chordata > Mammalia > Peramelemorphia > Peramelidae > Macrotis > Macrotis lagotis. The sequence continues at coordinate 201,805,283 of NC_133663.1, forward strand.
GTCCTGAATTGGGGAGCTTGCCTTTTGGGGAGAGGTCTCCAGTCTGGGTGATCTTGTATGTTGTTTCAGCACCTGCAAACATAGCTTGCCTTACCAATGAGGTGGCCCAGGTCAAACTGGAGGTCAAGACAGAGTGTTTTAACAGAGTGATAGAGGAAGAATGAAGATTTACAAAATTTTGTTACCAACTAATTTTAATATTCCCTATGCCTATGGTTCTTGCATCATAGCCGATAAGAGATAATTGGAATCAGAGAAGGGAAAAAAAACAAAAGAGCTCCTTGGAAGAAAATAACATAAAATTTACCTGATTACAAGGACTCTGGATGATATTAAGCTATTAAAATATCAAGACACTTTTCTCATAATTATTTACTTTAAGGAATTTGAATTTTCTCTTCTTAAAGTAAATAATTTGAAATTAAAAACAACTGCTTTTGATTTATTTATTAAAAGGATTTAATCTCTAAATTCAGAGTTTGAGCATCTATTAAGTCCCTGTGGGAAATATTAAGTTGCACAATTTTATTAAGCTCTACATTATAGCAATTTTTTATTATTTTATTTTATTTCTGTTTTTTTGCAAGGTAACCAGGTTAAGTGACTTGCCCAAGGTCATACAACTAATTATCTAGTGTCTGAGGTCGCATTTGAACTCAGGTCCTCCTGACTCCAGGGGTGGTGCACTATCCACTGCACCACTTAACTGCTCCTCATTCATTCATTCATTCATTCATTCATTCATGGTAATGGGGTTAAGAGTGACTTGCCCAAGGCTACACAGCTAGGCAATTATTAAGTGTCTGAGGCTGGATTTGAACTCAGGTCCTCCTGACTCCAGGGTCAGTGCTCTATCCAATGCGGCAACTAGCTGCCCCCTGCCTCTCATATTTTATTATTTTAATGTAATGTTCCTAGTGATCATTAGATTAGCAACTTTAGGAACTTTTGGAACATGAATGCTCCTAATAATCATTAGATTAGCAAGTTTGTTTTTTCAGTTTCATTCATTTCTATTTATAATATTGAATCATAGAAAATAGACATTCCATCATGATTATACAGAATAGCCTTTGGGCTAAAGATTAGATTTGTCAACATTTTAATTGTGTTATCAAAATTCCATCAATAAATCAACTACTGTTTTTATATTTTAATGAATCTTAAATACCAACGTATTATTAAAAGAAGGTATATATAACACTGTCCTAATGCAAAATTATTTTAAGTGGTTAGTATTTCCTATAACTGTGGATAATATAGTACATTAAAAGCTATTTTTAATACTTCTAGGATAGTTTAATTACATGACATATTTATAAAACTTTGTTACAATATGAATTTTTCTAGGGAAGTTTCTCTAGGTGGTGCAATGAGAGAATAGAATATTGTGCCTGAAGCCAGAAAGATCTGGGTTCAAATTCAATCTTAAACACTTTCTAGTTGTGTGTCTTTGGGCTAGTCATTTATTCTTTGTTTATCGTAGTTTCTTCAACTGTAAAAGGGGAATAATAACAGAATCTTCTTTATGTTTTATTTTTTTTAGTGAGGATCAGATGAGCTATTTGTAAAAAAAGTGCTTAATACAGTGTCAGGCACAAAGAAGGAGTCATTTAAATACTTATTCTTTCGCATTCCTCTTTTAAAATGGTGTTATAATTGACTTAAGGAGAAGAGGTAAAGCAATTTTGAAATCCGAGAAGAGTATTTTTCCTTAAACATTTCAAAAATTTGAACAAATTATGTAAGAAACATAGATACTATAATGTAAAAACCAGAATTTTGGGTAAAGATCTGGGATTCTGATATTTTTAAATAAATACACCTCATTCATTCCTATTTGTACTGTGATAGTATGGAGCTAAGCTCAATACAAAACTTATTCTAGACAATGCTCTCTTAAAATAATTTGTTCTTACATGATTGTAATATCTTAAAAACTTACTGGTGAATTGAATTTGTATATGGAGAGGTATTGACTTTTTTTGTTTGTTTTATTTTGTCTGAGACTCGATTTCCTTTTCTTTCCTAGCCTGGAGTTACAGTGGTCATTCAGGGGCCTGATTCACGTACCAATCTGGAAGGTGGCTTTGAGTTGCTCCCTTTCTGATCCGACCCAGTTCGCCCTTCCTTAAATTTGGGAGTTCCTCATAATGGTGCTATACTTAGCTTGGATACCATATTACCCTAGTGCACTACAGTTCAGATCTATGCTGCTTGAGCATTTCCACCAAGATTCATCTTCTGCAGAAGTCCCTTGGGGTGACTTTGGAACATGCTTTGACATTTTGTAGTTAATTCTGGTTGGCTAACTAAGTGATGGACAGTAGCTTCTGCAACTACAGTTGCAGAATCAGGATAGGCAACACTTCTTTAGCTTATATCTTTCTGCTAAATAGCATGTCATAAGTGACAATGTGGAAAGGAGAGAGTATTCCTTTGATGTCTGAGGAGATTATAATAATAAAAATAGTTGGCATTTATATAGCACGTTAAAGCTTGTAAACACATTATATGCTGACTTATTTGATGATCACAACCCTTATGAGATAGGTTCTATTTATTGTCCCTATGTTACAGATGAGTTAGCAAAGGTACATAGATGTTAAGTGACTTGTTCAGGGTTATAGAGTTAGCAAGTGTCTGAGGTAAGATTTGAATTCAGGTTTTCCTGACTCCAAGAGCTGAACTAAGTCCACTGTTGTCACGTAGCTGTATGCAGTGTGAATGTAGCAGCCTGACACTGATTTTAAGACCCAGAAAATACTTGGCATACCGTCTTTAAATCAGGACCCTTTCCAGTCTACATATACATGCTATGATAGACCTATCATAATTCAGTTAACTCCTCAGACACAGCATTCCCTTACTTGATTCTCTGCTTTTGTATTAATTGACTGTCCCTCATCATCTCTTTCTTTCCTCACTTCTGACTCTTACCTTCTCTGGTTCTGTTTAAGCTTCACCACCAATTCTTCTACAGAAGATTCTTTTCTGATGTTCTTTTTCCTAATTCTCTTCTGTCTGAGATTAGCTTCCATTTATCTAAAAATATCATTTAGGTACATAGTAATTTATTTATTTTTTATTGTTTGAGCAGGGATTTTTTTTTTTGCAAGGCAATGGGTTATGTGACTTGCCCAAAGTCACATAGCTAGGTAAGTATTAAGTGTCTGAGGTCACATTTGAACTTAGGTCCTCCTGAGTCCAGCACTGGTGCTCCATCTACTGTGCCACTTAGCTGCCTCTACATAGTAATTTGCATCATATAAATTGCCCATTATAATGTCGACTTTTTAGAGCAAGGATTGTATTTTGGGTTTTCCTTTTATCTCCAGTATAGTATAGTTTCTAACACATTCTTCTTCTTCTTCTTCTTCTTCTTCTTCTTCTTCTTCTTCTTCTTCTTCTTCTTCTTCTTCTTCTTCTTCTTCTTCTTCTTCTTCTTCTTCTTCTTCTTCTTCTTTGCAAGGCAAATGGGATTAAATAGCTTGCCCAAGGCCACAAACTAGGTATTTATTAAGTGTCTGAGGCCAGATTTGAGCTCAGGTTCTCCTGACTCCAGGGCCAGTGCTCTATCTACTGTGCCACCTAGCTGCCCCTCTAACACATTCTTAATAAATGCTTACTGACTGATGAATGATAATCATTCCTGTATCACTAAATTTTTCCAAGAATTTGTAAATTCATTTTTTTGGACCATGTGGATGGTCTCAAATAGTATCTAAATCCCTGATATACATCTGTGTTTAATATTTGTTTTTAAATTTAATTTAAAAACTAAACACAATTGTGTTTAAATTGGGCTTAAAATTTATCTTTAAATTATATAAGGACAGAATTGAGAGTGCAGGGAAATGAAAGTCAAATTTAGTCTGCATTCTTAATCTACATTTGAATTCTTAATCTATAATTTTTATTAATCCTTAGTATATTATTAATATTAACATTAATAATAATATTAATATAGCAATAGCTGAATAATTATGCAGATCCTTTTATAATTTGGCATATTTTATGTTATTTTCTTTTTATGGATTATCCAAGGGGATTAATTTCCTTTTTTTTCCTCTATGGAAATTTTTAGAACTTTTTAATTATGCATACATTACACATCTCCAAGTTTTAGAAGCAATAGAGTGAATAGAATTCTAAACTAGCCTAAACTGTTTAGTTAGTATGTAATATGTAAGAAACTTAATCTATCTCCCTAAAACAAATGCCTGGTATGGCAGGGAAGAAAGAGAGAGAGAGAGAGAGGACTAAACCATAATTGATAGTTACTCTAAGATTGTTTTGACATCCTACAGGCTAATGATCTTGAGGTTATGTCTGCACTTTTCTATAGTAGAAGAGTGATTATCAGGATTCTCCCTAGTACCTTCCTATCTTTAGTATTTCCCTTTTTTTCTCATGGTCAATCTCATCTTGAATCTAATACTCTTTCCTCCCCACCCCTTAACAAAAGTTTTGAACATAGTTTAAGAAGAAAACAGCTATGTTTCTGACATTTAAAGAGATCTGTTTTTTAAAACTACACTTTTTACCCCTCTCCTCAGTTTTGTAAATTTGTAGACTAGCAGAAACCTATAAATAATTACTATTTTAAAAAAGACTCCTTAAATATCCCCCATTGACTAATAATAATTATCACAGGAATTTTGGAATATGATCTTGAACCTAATAAAATAATGGTTCAAAAATTATCTACTCTACCAACTGAAACTTGATGCTTATGAACCATCATCCAGGAAATGGGTTACTTGCTTTTCGATAATTTAAAAATACACTTCAACAACATCATGCTATCACCTTTGAAATCTCTGTAAACCCTGATCATTCTGTAACACTGCAGTACTTTAATGCTATTCAGCTTTCAGAGTACTACATTTCTTATCAGTTGTAGAGGGATGGATATGTATGACTGTGGGAAAGGGATCAATCTTTACATTCTACTCTAAATCACCAAGAAATTACACCTCCTGGTCACCTATATATAGGTATAATTTAAATACTGATGAAATTTCTGTATTTCTCTAAATTTATGAATAAAAGCAATGAAGAATTAAATTTATAAGCTTACATTTATTCATTCCATAATGTAGAGAATTAAGTCATATACTTGTATTTTTAAATTGTGCTCATAATGAGACCTATAACTTTTACCTTGATGTATCAATTTGATAGTGAAGATTATATTTGGCTGGGTGACCATAGCATATGTTGTACTGAAAAACTTGTGAAAATGATGCACTTTTTAGTGATGTAACTAAAAGGAAAACTGTTTGGAATGAATATAGAATTTGAAAAACTCTTGAAATTATTTTGACTTCTTTTGAGGACTGTTAGATTTTCTGTGTTGGGGATGATTTTTGTCTTTATTTGGAAAGATGCCTCTGGGAAGCTTTTATTTTTGCTTTGGAATCTATGAACCATTATGGTAGAAGTTTAGAGGAGAAAGGACATCAAGAAAGATTACAAATATCAGATTTATGAAAGTAAGAATTGCTTACAAAAAAAGAAAGTAAAATATATAACAGTTCCTCAGTTTATGTTAGGAATAAAGAGACACAAGCAGAATTTCCATGTTTTCAGAAATTATTTTCATGAACCATTGTCAATATCATAGATCTATCAATTGTTTTATATATTTGCTGATTCATTTAAAACTGTAAATTTAAGTACTGAAATATTTTGGACATTCTTATTTTAAATAAAGAAGTAACATCCATAAATGTTGTCAATTATTTTTAACTCTTGTCAATGAGCCTTTATAGTCTGTATTACACAGATAGTGTCAACCCAATCATTTATGAGTATAGTTAAAAGCATTCTCCTAGGAAATGAGGTTGTAACGAGAAAAGAAATGCTTAAGAGAGGGAGGAAGGGAAGAAAGATATGGCATGGACAATTCACAATTCACACTGGGAAAAAACCCAGTCTCTTAATAACTGTTCTAGAATTAACTCAATAAACATTTTTTTTACTATTGGCCTATCATGAATTATTACTGGCCTCAGGTACAGAGTAATTTATAATGTTGTTTTATAATCACATTGCATTAAATTGGCCTTGTTTTAAATAAGTCACATGTTAAATATTGAGTAGTTTTATAAGTTAATTACCTGGAAGGAATAAATCTATTCTTTGCATTTTTAAGATTATAAATATTGATAACTCATTGATCCCATTTCAATGAACTAAGTGCAATGACCAAAAAGTATCTGAGGATAAAATGATAAATTACAATGAAGGAAAAGCTACTTTTATGTTTTCATATATTTTAAAATTGTCTTAATTCTACTATACAATGCTCTTATGAAAGCTGTGGACATTCCATTATAGAGAAAGATCAAATATTTTGTATCTAAATAGACAATATCGTTATTATATTGAAATTATATTGAAAATTATATAGAAAATTCAAAGTTTGTGTAAAGCATAATTTGTTTTTGATTCATACTTGTACCAATAAGAAGTGATCTTAAAGTCATAGCATTAAGAAATAGAATTCAGAACTTCTAAAGATTCTAGTTGAAGATATGCAGAATTTACTCCCAAATGAAGATTCAGTTTGTGTTTTGGGAGAAAAACTACAAAAGACTGAGAAATGATGATATCTGTGGGAAGGAAAAAAGTGTATAAAAATAAATACATGAAGTATTTTATTTTGTACATGACATCAAGTTGAATCAAACCTCAACTTTTGAGTGGGAAGAAAAGAGAGAAACCAAGAAAATGTTTTTAGGAAGGGAATGAAGCTGTATCTAAAATGTTATTTTGTTCCCAAGTGAAATTTCAACATTTATATTTTTCTCTCTCTAAATACTTCATATGATTACCAGGATAATAGTAGCAATATCAACAGTGAACATTTTTCTCTCTTTGTTATCCAATCTACTGAGAAGTAGTCTAAGAAATAGTTACTGAAGTATACCAGGGTAACCTTGGTATAAATAAGGTTTGTTACTAATAATAGGACTATGATATAATTTCTGAATCATACACTTAATTATAAATTATGGTTTGCCCATATCTAAATTACTATTTGAAATTTGTCTTTTCCCCCACTTACTTTTAGCATTGTATTGAAAGAGATTTCATAGAAAAGTAACCATGGCTTTCATACACGTACATTTTCAAAACATTTAGTTGAGTTTTTTCAATGCATTCAGTGAGTTAATTTATTATGTATATGTCTGTGCACATGTATACATCTGTGTACACATGTATTTAAGAGATGGTGGTTCATGGATATGGTATCATTTAGAGACAATATTAGTCATGCCAAGAACAATATTAAGATGTTAGTAGGCAGTGCAATAAATAAGAAATGTGCAAATGACTTTGATTTGAAAATAAATGATTTTTAATAAAAACTTTTTTTCTTATTTGCTCCAGTTAAATCAAAGATTTGCATGATCTGTTACAAATTATCATTCTCCCAAAAACATTTATAATAAAAAAAGCTTTGACCCAATCAACATTTGTTTTTCAAGTAACAAAAACAAATGCTAAGAATAAACATAGTTTTCATATGTAGTTTGTCAAAATAATTTCCTTCAGCATCATTATTTCCAGGTTATTGGATGAATTTTAAAGCATGAGTATCATAACACAATTTCTGTTTGGAGCTATTTAGCAGTAAGGATGGTTAAATAATTTTATACAGGTGGTTGATGACTGATGAAGTTGAAGAGAGATGGGATTATTAATATTTTGGAAAGATACACTCTACCTGTGTAGCCCAGAGAATTGTCATCATTATCAGAGCTGGGGAGTGGTGTCCCGTTGTCGGTTCCCCTCTCTAGGTCTTCAGAGGCTGTCGGAAACAACACCATAGCTGCTGTTGGGGTCACAGTAGTAACAGTAGTTGCCATTTCGATAATAATATGTCCAGACACAAGCAAATCCACATATACCAGGAAGACACACAGGGACAACATACAACAAACTTCATCCTCACATCGCCTGTGGCATATCAAGCTCTGTAAAAATTTCAGTGCCATCATTTATAATTTCTGTGGCCTTTTCCTATTCAATCTTGGTTTTTCAGTAGTTTTTTACTGCACCATTGCTGTTAATTCAAAGCTTGTGCAGAGCTCCGACTGCCTCCTGTGCAGCAGTCAGCACAGGCTGTGGGGAGCATATGGGAAAGAGAAGGCAGGCTAGCTGAATGCTAGCATTGCTAATTTTCTACCTTATTGTTAATCAAAGCTATTGACTGTGATCACTCCCTATCATCGCTTCATCTCCTGGCAATTACAGACACAGGGGATTTTTCCTCTTTTAGGGAGGGGTAGTGTTCTAAAAGTGTGGGTGAAACAGTGTCTTGTCAAATGAAAGGAAGGGTTGATAAAAGTGACATACCTTCTTTTGGAGGCAGGGAGAAAAAAGGGGAAGATCACATGTTTAAGAAACTAGAGTTTAATATTTTAAAGGCTCAGTAAATATTTCCTGGGCTTAATGCATGGACAAAACAACATTTAATTTTCAATTGATTTGGATAAGAAAAACATTAAAGCACAGCATTCAGTGCTCCAACAAGATAATAATAATTAATAATAATAATGATAATAATAATAGCAATTTCTTCTGATTCTATTTTTCTTGTATTTTGGCATCCTTTTCCTTAATACTCTTAAATTTTCAAATTAATTTTCTTTCTTAAAATTTCAAGTAAAAATAAAACTTTGAAAATCCAGAAAAAAGAAAGCATATATGCTCAAAACTTTCCAAAATTGTATTTCTTTAGTACACAATCATTAGCCACAGTACATCTATTAGTCCAGATAAATACAATTAGTGTAGATAGGTACATTATACTTATGAGATTTTAGATATGGTAAAAAAAAAGATCAAGCACATTTCTTACTAAAAAGAGGACCACCTAGTAAATAGTTGATCATTAAGGATGAGGAACTCCTTGCAATCTTTACACAATATCTAACTAGGATTTCTAAGCACTGAGGAGGAGGAGGAAGAAAGCACAGCTGTTCACTATTGGAAAAAAAGATTCCTTTCAATAAGGCAGGGTATAAAACTAGTTAATGCCTTTCTAAAAGCATCAGGCAAGAAATTCATTTTGGGTCCAAAGATTAAATAACTAATTCCATTCAGTTTTTAAATGGCTTCCATAAACCTTGGCTTATTGGCCTAGCCAACTTTAAGAGTTTCATGTATTTAGAAGAAAATGAAACATGCCTTATACTAAATCCACTTGCTATATACTCTTTCTGGTGAGTATCAGTATCAGTATTTCCACCTCATGTCACATAATTCACGTGATGTAAAGAATAATTTAAAAAATTTCAGATTTGTGTTTAAGGCAGATAGGAAGAAAAATGTTTATTAGGCAATTTTTAAATCTCAATTATGGTGGATATTATATTTATTATTTAAAAAATTTATCCAAAGTCAACAGAGAGAAGAATCAACATTCTGTCTCATCAGATTAGTAACTTATTTGTATGCATGTGTTGATTGGGTTGATTGGGTTAGAGTTTTAAATCACATCAATTAAGCAAAGTGAAATGGATTTTTTTTTGCTTGCATGTACTTAAAGGGATGTCACTGGTATAATTTTGCCACAAATAAAGTATTCTTGGTTAGACAGAATATTCAAATAGAAGAATCTGGTTTAAAAAGACAAATGATAGATGTTCATTTAAATGTGACTTTTTAATGACCAAACAAACACGACTTATCCAGGAAGTTTCATGTTTAAAAGTTAATTTATGGCATTAATATTTGTATTTCATTTTCTTTTCTTTAGGTTTTTTTTTGCAAGGCAATGGGGTTTAGTGGCTTGCCCAAGGCCACATAGCTAGGTAATTTTTAAATGTCTGAGGTCAGATTTGAACTCAAGTACTCCTGACTCCAGGGCCAGTGCTCTATCCACTGCACCACCTAGTTCCCCCTGTCTTTTATTTTTCAAAGAAGACCACAACATTAGGGAAGTGATTTCATGACAAGCACATGAATTGGATTTGAGTGAGGGAGTGCTATGCTAAGTCACCAGCCTCACTTTCTCCTCCAGAGTCATCTGAGTCCAGTGGATAGATATCAATCAGAATGACTGGAGTTGGCTCCAGATGCAAGGTAATCAGGTTTAAGTGACTTGCCTAAGGTTGCACAGCTAGTTTGAGTCAAGTGTCTGAGGTTGGATTTGAATTCCTGTTCTCTTGACTCCAATGGGGTCAGTGCTATCTCCATTGCACCACCTAGCTACCCTTATATGGCATACACACACACACAAACATGTGTGTTTGTGTGTGTATATATATACATATACATATATATATATATATATAGGCCTCTTTTGCAATGATTAATTATTTTTAAATGAAAATAATGAAATCCAATTTTCAGACCCTTCTGGGGCAATATACTACATGTAGATTTACAAACTTCAAATTATCTAAGTATAAATAAAATAAATTTCACAATGCTTATAGAAGCTAAATAAATTTATGCCTTAAAATATAGTCAGTTATAAATATTTCCTAACTTTATTTCATTATATTTACTGCCAAGCTATTGCACTCAACTAAGGATAAAACTGTTGTAGCTAAATTCATTAAGATATGGTTCAAATTTTGTACACCCATTAAGAAAGAACTGAACTTTTCTCTTCCAGTACTTCATTTGACCCTAGCAATTTAGGAATTAACTTCATGATCATACTCTGGAAAAGGAAATCGAGAAAGGAGAAATGATAATCAATGAACATTTATGAAATGACTTTTATGTGCCTAGCATTGTCTTTTAGCTACCAGGGTCATTGTACTTCTTAGGAACTGTGATCTAAGGAGAAGAATATTGGATTTATAATCAGAAATCTTAACTTTGAAACCAACTAGGTCAATTATTAGTTGTGCCATTTTGGAACAAATCATTTAATCTCTTTTTGTTCCTCAGGTTTCTAATCTATAAAATGAGTATAATATATGTACAACATTTCAGAGTTGTTTTTAGAACTAAATTCAATTAATACTGTATGTGAAGCATTTGCAAGATGTAAAGTGATATATACATATGGAAATGATGATGCTGATGTTATTCTCATTTTTTCCAGCTATTTCCATGGGAATCTGAAAGAAATAGCACTAGGGCAATTGTTGCCTTCCTATTATTCCTTTGTATTCAGTATTCAACAAACTATTACACACAGATTTAAGATAAAGTCTTTTTTTTGAGGTGCACAAAAGCATTATGATATTTATTATTTTAGTTATTGGTGAAAACTAAACATTCTTTCTTTTCCCCATTTTTCTAGTTTCTCAGTTCCTTCCATTATTGACTGCCAAACAAAAAACAGCAGCAGCTCAAATTAAAATTTGACTAATTACATGTAGATTATAGACGAATTCTAAGGGTTTCCTTTGGTTTTATTTAGAGGATATACTGATAGTGCTTGTGAACATTCAATAGTCAAATTTAATGAGTCAAACAATTACTCAATATGCAATTCTCTATAATGTGTATGGGTGATCTTGATATCTCCAGTTTTTAGAACTGAATCTTAACCAGACTAAATGGATGAGTAAAAGACTGACAGAAAAATGTCTTGGGCCATTCTTAGCCAAGAGGTTCTCAGGAATTGATAACTTCTACAGTGTCCAACATAAAATAAAGTAACTTATATCCCTGGATTAGACTTTGCAGCTGCTATGATGAAAAAATGATGTAAATCGTATTTTTCAGACACTATAATTTACAATAAACTTATTTGTATTAAAATGCCTCAAATTCAGTTGAGAAGTAGGTCAAAGCATATTCCTGATAAACATATGGACATCTAAGATAACACACAGCACATAAGTATATGTGTGTGTGTATGTTCATACACACACATATATCTATTTATCTATATCCATAGATAGATAGATGAATAGACTTGTTTACATGTTCCATGCCAGCTATGGAGCAGATTTGTCCTTGGAAAGAACATGTTTCATCAGGTGAGAGTGAAGTAGAACATAAGGGAATGATGTAAAAGGGATATGAGATGAAGATAAAGGAAAGAAGGAGCACTGGTAAATGACCTTTTGGTGTAGTATGAAGAGAGGTCTTAAGCAGAAAAAGAGGGAGAGGGAGAGAGGGAGAGATGGAGAGAGGGAGAGAGGGAGAGATGGAGAGAGGGAGAAAGGGAGAGAGGGGGAGAGAGAAGAGAGAGAGAGAGACAGAGAGAGACAGAGAGAGAGAGAGAGAGATTTGCTGCGTGGGGCTGCAGGTGAGAGGTGAAAAAAGAAGGTTGGGAGCAACCATAATCATAACTGAGATTCAGAATTTATTAGGGAAGTGCCAAAATTTTACTTTGTTGCAGTGAGGTTCCAGGGTGATTTAAATAGCATATATTTATAATGTCCCCAGTCAGCATAGCTTCCTGACTTCATCAGACATCTTCATTAATAGCCTCATGAGCAGGAGGAAAAAATAAAAAGCAGATGATGTGAGTAATAAAGTGCTCGACTTTGGAAAGGTGTCAGCAGGGATAGGCAGGGAATAAAAGACACAAAAGTGGTAGCTGATTTAGACTTCAAGGTTTTTTAACAGGCCATGATTTGTAAGGGAAGAGAATATCATCAAAGCAATGATGGTCTATGAAAGTATTGAACAGTAGAAGGAAAGGATATCCTGGAAAGGATGATGGATAAGTTTAAAAGAAGCATAGAGATGGAATGATAAAAGATTATGATTAGAAAATTGAATTATTGAGTTCTTGGACATGGAAGTGGAACCCCATGAGTGATGGTAAGATTATATGACCACCTGTGTATTTACCTGAGGAGAAGTAAAGGATTAGGTCATAGGATTTGATATGTTTGAGGAACTTGGAAATTAAGATATTTGAGAGGTTATCAGTATGAATACTGAAATTCACAAGTGTGAAGGCAAGTTTTAGGCATAGAGAAATTTTGAACCAGGCATTGATTGCTTTGGGTTATGAATTGGGGTAGAGGCAAGGAGTTTTTTCTTCAACAATGCCAGCATTGGAAAACTGGATCCAGGTAAAGTATCAATTTATGTAAAGAGGTCTGCTGCTGCAGTCAGGTGATTAGAAACTGCATCATCCCTCCTTTCTAGGCCCTCTTAATATGTACATAATTGTCATTCATCTCAGTTATCCAGATAGCAGGAATCTGATATTGTTATTTTCTGAAGGCTATCTACAAAGTGTCATCATGGCAGGTTAGAGAGGTGATATGTTGGAATTGTTTGAGAACCTGATCAGGTGACTTTCTGCTGCTTCTAAGGAATCTAATTAAAGCTCAACCTTATTAGACACAAAACATGAAAATAATATAATTATTTTCGATATACTCTATAGTCTGAATTTTATATATTCCATTATCTTTAGGATAATAAACATTCAAACTCTACTGAAGAGAGCACAACTCTGATGGTCTGACCACATTTGAATGCCAAATGTACACTTGCCTAAAAGACTGTTTTATGATGGTTCACACATGATGGTAGGAAGAATCAATAAAAACACATTCACATGTCTTTGAAAAACTGATTTGTGTCTGACCTGTAGTAGAGCATTCCAAGCTTGTATTGGTCTGACCAGTCACAGTTAGACACACTGCAACTTGTCTAACATATTGAAGTCATTTTGATTCTCTTCAAGAACAAAGAACAACAACCATTTAGGATAATATAAGAATTTGTGATTTTGATATATTTATGAATATATATACATATATATATGTCCTGAAAATTCCTATAGCTTATTAAAAATAAACTGTACTATTCTTTTCAATCACTGATCCCAATTAGCTATTTGATCAACTCTATTATTAACAACTTGCTATTCCTTTTAAATATATATTAGATTATTGTGTAACTTTCTTTTTTCCGTTTTTCTTCCCTTCCCCTTCCACCATAGAAATACTTATCATTAGACAAAAATATGTATATATGCATATTAAGCCTATATATATATATATATATATAATTCTATAGATTTATTCTTTCTCTGGTTGCAGATAATGTCTTTATTCATATATACTTTGAGGTTAATTTGGGTATTTATAAAAGTCAAAATGACTTAATCATTCAAAGTTGTTCTTGAAGCATTATTATTGTTACTGCATACAGTCTTCCTTTGGTTCTGCTCATTTCACTCTTCAATATTTTGTGCAAGTCTATTCGTGTTTTTCTAAGATCATCCAGCTCATCATTTCTTAGAGCACAGTAGTATTCCATCATAATCATATTCTTTATTATCTTTAAGATACTTTGCATCTTAAACACTTTGAAGTTCTATGAAGCACATAAATAAAGTTTCCCCTTGTGACAATTTTCTGGACAAACTAAAATAAGCAACCTCCCCTCCTAAAAAACACAAACTTATTTTATGGAACACATGTAATAACATTTGCAGTGATTACCAACTAATGAATCCTGTGAAGTGGTCATATTTCTTGAATTTGTCTGTATCCATTAGACTGGAATCAATGATCATATTTTACATATAATTATAACTTTCAATAGTGTCAACTTGAATAATATGAACATATATTGTAGTCAATATTCTCTCTGGGATCTAGCTCTTTTATTCAAAAAATTGAGATGACTTTTTATTGTAATTTTTACATTTCATCTACATTTATATACATGTGCACATAGATATAAATATACAATATAGATAATATATATCTATATCCATATATGTGTGTGTGAATTTTTTCTTTTGCTTTATTTTGGCTGCAAGTATTCTGTATCTATATTTATTTCTCTGATAGATTTATGTTATTAATATGACAATGAGGAAAGAGAGCTGGATTTGGAAAAGAGGACCTGGGTTCCATTTCCAACTCTATTTCTAACTCTCTCTGTGATCTTGGACATATCACATTCCCAGGTCTCAGTTTCTTCAATTGTTAAATGAGAAATGAACTAGAGGACCTCTATGTTCCCTTCTAAATCTAAATCCAATGATCACTTTGCAGTGATCAGACTATAGTACTTTTGAGCTACAGAATGAATTGACATTTTAAAGATGACCATAAATAAAAGATTAGGGAAAAGCAAATGAATATAAACTCCTATCAATATGAGAATTGTGTTCTACAAATTGGATCAATTCACATTGATTCTTTTCTACTAATCAAGAGGAATGCAGAGAATGGCCAACTCTAAATGGAGTACTAAACATATTTAATTAGAAACCTAGGTAAAGAATTGCAAAATCAAGTTTAAAAAAAATTAAACTTGTGTTACAAATCTGAAAATTATCAAATTAAGCCAAAAGTCAAACTTCATCTTTATTCAGTGAGATTAAAATGTTTGTGAAGTAAGTGCTACCTTATTCATTCTCTTGAACCTGAAAGAACAAAAAAGGAAAAATAAATAGAATCTAGGGAAGAGAAATAGGGCCTGGACCTATGATTTCACTGGGATAGGGAAATCTAGGTAAGTAATATCCCTTTATCAATTTAGGTTGGGAACCTAAGCAGGTTGAAAAAAGCTAAAACATTTTGGTGAGGGTGTGTATACAAATGTGTATACATATATCCATTTATATAGATTTTGAGGTGTGTTTATTTCTGTAATAGTTAATTTAAAAAATCAGTGACACATGCCAATGTAATTTAAGATTGGATAGTGATATTTTGGGGAGATAGCTTGAATAAAAACCTTTTTGAATTGTCTTGTCAATCAGTACCAGGCCATGGAGCAAATATAATATCATATTTCAGAGATGTTAAATATTCTATGATAGAAATGCTGAGAAAAATTATTTTCATCAGTATATTAAGGAAAAAAAAATCTAAAATTTTAGATCACAATAATAAATAATCTTAATACAGACAAAGCTTGCATAAAAAGTCTTATAAAGATTAAATGATAAAGCACCGGCCCTGGAGTCAGGAGTACCTGGGTTCAAATCTGGTCTCAGACACTTAATAATTACCTAGCTGTGTGGCCTTGTGCAAGCCACTTAACCCCATTTGCCTTACAAAAAAAAAAACCTAAAAAAAGATTAAATGATTGTTGATATTACTATTCTTTTGAGTATTTATAGAAAATGTATTCTGCAGAGACAAAGTAGATATTTTTGCCATTGGGGTTCTGTGTGTGTGTGTGTGTGTGTGTGTGTGTGTGTGTGTGTGTGTGTGTGTGAGAGAGAGAGAGAGAGAGAGAGAGAGAGAGAGAGAGAGAGAGAGAGAGAGAAACAGAGATTAAGACTTATGGGAATTAGGAAGTTTTGAAGCCAGATCTTCCTAAGGATACCAGTGATAGCCTTCTATCTATTACGCATCTCTCTTATTCTTTCTTCATCTCCCATATTTCACCTGAAAGATGTACTGATTCCTTCAATTGTCATCTCAGTAAATCTCTGGAATATGAAGTACTAAAAGGAGATTTGACTTCATGAAGCTTTTAAGAAGATGATAAAATGTGAAGACTGTTGTTATTTTGGATAAGACATTTCCATAGCAATGGAGGCTTTGTTTTAGAGCCATTTAAATATGCCTGGAGGTAAACAAAACAAAAACAACCAAAAATATATTTAAAAAATAAGCAAACATATATCAAAGAGGCCTCTCAAACTTACAGTAATTCTCTTTTATACCCTTTTCAACTTAGATGATTAGAGTATTTGAATGACTCCATACACACTCTGTGTAATAAAAAAAACAAACGTAGATTTCCAACATATCTTCCAATATACTATATGGAATTAGATCAACTTGCTATAAAAATCATATGAAATCTCTATGAAAATGTCTATAAAATCATATTTAGTGTTTTTTCATTAATTAATCATTAAAGCAGTTTCATTAAATGTTCCAACAATAGTTCATTCATCTCTTTTTTTGGGGTAGGAAAATCAATTCAGTTAATGATAAAATAAACTGATATTAAGCCAAGAATAAGAAAAAGTAACATAATGGTAAGGCAGGTATCATATGCCACTAGCAATTTATATAGTCTACCTATTGTTCTATGATGCACAAGTGTCATATACCGCTGGTAATTTATATAAATTACTCATTGCCAAAAAAAATCAATATAGTGACAGAATCAGTAAAATTGACTAATTGTCATCTGGAACATGTGATTTCATCAATATAGGTGCTACCTTCATCAATGCAGAATGTTAACTCCTCTACGATTTAGATGATGGTCTTTGAGAATTGCTGTGGATGGAAATTTAGATAGACTGGTCTTAGACAGCTCATGCATAGTCTTTCTCTGGACCTGTAGTAGAAGCATTGCTACCTTTATCAAACCTGTCTGTCAATTACTCTTTGTTATTGTTGCCTTTTAAAATCTCAAGTCTTGTCCATGACATAATGATATCTCTATCAGAATAATGCTTTACTTAGAGGATTTATTTATTTAATAAACTTATTGACCTCCCCCCAAAATAAAAAAAAACCTTAGCTACTTTACTAATTTTTATCTTACTTTTTGTTTTTAATTGACCTTTCCCCTCCTCCCAAATTATTTTTGAATAGTAGCTTAAGAAAGAAACTTGCAAAGCAATGTGTTCCAATGACACAGGAATGATACTGGTGCAGCCCCAAGTACTTATATATACTGAATTATTACAGAATGACCTAGACATTCATCTAAATGCTTTGAAACAATTATGTCCATATTCTCCAAAAGTCATACTTTTGGACCATGCAAATATATTTCTGAACAAAAATTAAATTCCCGCAAAGCATACTTTAAACATCCTTATGAAAGAAAAAAAGACTAAAAGTCATAAATTTCCACTATGGACTGAAACAAAATACTTAAAGATGAAGGTGTTGATCTAGGCTGCACTAATTACTAGGCATGAGATGTTATATTACTATCTAGGCCTCAGTGTCTTCATCTGCACATTGATGGTGTTGAAATAAATGACATATAATAAATATCCCTTCTAACTCTAAAAATTATGACTTGGTTAATGTTCTAATTTAAGTTTTAAGGTAAATATTGCATCTAATTTAAAATTTAAAGAGATGCTGTTAAAGACGAAGATAGGCTAATAGGCTTATTCCCCCTCCTCCCCCTCTTCAAATAAGGGTTTCTTGTCTTCAGGGAGTAGTATTCTGCTTGAAGTTAAAATAATTAGGAATGGGGGGTCAGCTAGGTGGTGCAGTAGATAGAGCACCGGCCCTGGAGTCTGGAAGACCTGAATTCAAATCTGGCCTCAGATATTTAATAATTACCTAGTTACGTGGCCTTGGGCAAGCCACTTAACCCCATTTGCCTTGCAAAAAGGAAAAAAAAACCCTAAAATAATTAGGAATGAGATTGTAGAATATTCTCTATCATGGTTTCTAGGGAAGGAATCTTTCCAAAATGCCAGCTTTTGACAAGTTGAAAAGTTGAGTACAAAGCAACAGTGAAGTTAGTTTTGCCTTTATAGCCAGGATATGGGATATCAGGACTTTATTTCTTGATATTAGGATATTAATGTGCTGATTATTTTTTTTTGGTTTTGGCTAGGCAATGGGATTAAGTGGCTTGCCCAAGGCCAAGCAACTAGGTAATTATTAAGTGTCTGAGACTGGATTTGAACCTAGGTACTTCTGACTCCAGGGCCGGTGCTTTATCCACTGCGCCACCTAGCCGCCCCTGATTATTTCTTGAATCAGGATGAAGCTCACATATATCCAGACTTGAGTTCCTAGGGTGTGTGTTACTAATTGCAAGAGTCAGATCCATCAAAGAAACTAGTATATATGGTGGTGATTCAGTTGTGATATGAGTTTTTTTTAATGTATTATTCTACTGAATTTGCAAAAGTTTTCTTTCGACTTTGGGAAGACAAGGTAAAATAATGAGACAAAGGTCCCAAATATATGTTTATCAGGAAACTACTGTCATTTAATATATAACAAACTGGGTGGCACAGTGGATAGAGTACTGGCCTTGGAGTCAGGAAGTTGGGAGTTCAAATTCGGCCTCAGACACATGACTCTTACTGTGTGACTTTGGGCAAGTCACTTAACTCTGATTGCCTTACCTCCAAGGCCATCTTCAGTCATTCTGATTCATATCTGACCCCTGAATCCTGATGGCTCAGGAGGAGAAAGTGAGGCTGGTGACAGCACAGCCTCCCTCCATTGAATCCAATTCATGTGCTTGTCATGACACTACCTCTCTCTTCTTTGTGAATGAAGAACAAACATCAACACTCATAAACTAGATTTTTAAAATGAACATGTGTTTTTAAACAGTAAATATTATATAATAAAATTATTTTTAAGAAGAAACATACAGATAAATTAAAAGCAAGCAAGCTTGACGGGAGATTGTCCTTTGCATTCTCACCAGCACATATGTTGTAGAAAGAATTGTTAAAGTCATTTAAATCTGGCTTAATTTGGCAAAGCAAGATGAAGTATCTCCACATGAAAATCCTTCAAATGAGAGAAAACTGCATGTAATTTCAAAACCCATTGCTTCCATTTCTTTTCACTGAGAAAATACTAGATATGTTGTACTTTTAAATTAAAGAAAAAAATGCTTCTGTGGGCATGGTAATCATTTTCTACCTGCTGGCTAAATATTTGTTTTCAGTACATGAGTATTGAGAAGCATCACATGCTAGAATGACTAGAAATTTAGTCATGAAGACCTTGATTCAAGTTGGACCTCTGACTCATATTAGTGGATAGTTTTGGACAAATCACTCAATCTCCTAGGATTCCAGTAAACTCTCTAAAAATTGTAAAGAAAGGGTCAGCTTGTTCTGGTAAAGGACACTTCCTCACCTAACTGTTCTCAATATGCATGAAATCATAGGTCCTAGCCTTTTACCTACCTCTATGGGTTTTTAAATAGATATCAGTTGATTAGCTTTTATTAGTCTCTTACTCTTTACAAATTATTATTATATAAAAAAACTAACGATACAAAGAAAAGGCAAGAATAGTTCCTATTCTTCAGGAAGTTATAATATAATGAAGGGAGACAGTAAATATATAATTAGGTATATCCAAGATATGCCTAGTAAAAGAACAATAGCCTTAGAGAGAAAGACCCTTGAACCAGAAGGTGATACTTGAGTTGATTCCTGAAAGAAGTCAAAAATTCTAGTTTGAGGAGGGTAAGTATTCTAGGCATAGAGGATAACTAGGGCATGGAGATAAGACATTAAGTGATGTGAAGAATAGACAACAAATAGACTAGTTTGTTTGAACCATATAATGTGCAAAAAGGAGTACTCTAAGAAGACTGAAAATAGGAAGAAGACAGTTAAGATTTTTAAGATTTTTTAGAGGAGTTTATAATTGACTCTAGAGGTAAATAGAGAGCCATTAAGAGTTGAGTAAATAAAGGGGTAATGGGGAAAGTGTATATAGAGGACTGTTTACCACAGAGAAGTCAAGAAGAATGAGGGCTGTGGGTGGAGGAAGCCTTTAAATTATAGGGGGAAAATGCCATTGCATTGGCAATTGAGAGAACAATGCTAACTTTGGAGAGAGTAGTTTCAGTTCAAAGATGAAGACATTATCCATGTTGTTCTGGATTTACAAGAATTTGAGAGGGGAGAAAGTTGAGCGACCAAGCCTAGGATGAGAAGGGGAGGACAGATATAAAGTGATAACCAAGAGGATCTAGCAAATTTTTTTTTGTTTTGTCTTGTTTTGTCTTGTCTTATTTTAAGATGGGAGAAACTCTGGCATGTTTGTAGGAAGCATGGAAGGAACTAGTAACTAGGAAGACATTGAATATTAAGGGGTGGAGATGATAATGGGGGCAGTCTGATGGAGATGGCAAGTAGGAATATAAGAAAATAGGCAGAGGTGTTGACCTGGACAAAGTACCATATCTTCGTCAGAAGACATAATATGTCAAAATCACTTATACAATAACAACATGAATTAATTATTCAATTGACCCCTTCATTCATTAAAAATGCTCAAGTAAAAGCTAAAATAGCTTCACATATGATCTGATTAGGAAAATGGGATATTTAGTTTATTATAACTGAGTTTTATTTGCAGAGATTTGATTCCATGAACTACATGTGATGTAGTTTATTTTCCTGTCCATTCTACTATTACTTCCAGCTCTCTCCATCTGTCGCCTGGTTTTTTGTTATTCTCTCCACCCCCTTAACTCATGTATTCAACAGGCTTTTCTTTATTGTGAATAGCATCTGCTACTGTTCCTTTCCTTTCCAGTCAAAGCATAAGGTAGCAGCTACTCAGGCTAATTAAGTGACACTTGAAGTAAGTTAACAGGTGGTGTCCCCAGCTGCCCTAGCTGTAAGAAGAGATAGACCCATCACTTTAAGTCATTTCAATGGGATAATATTAATACCTGAATTGACATCACACACTGCTGCTAATGAAAACAATTCACATCTCTACTATTGAATCAACAATATTCTGACAAAATTCTAAGTAATATTATTGTCATAGATTTTTACAGATAGAGATCTTGGCATGAAGTTACAGTATACTAGCTAGTAGCGGAAACTAAAATTATCCACCATTAATTCCTCTCTTAATGGGTCAAATGGCACATGTATTAGAAGTCAATTTGGGAGCATTAATTTTTTTAAAGCAAGACAAATAAAACAAGGAATCAATAAAATATTGACTTTTAAACAAAAAACTTGCTGGATGATTTTTTTCCTTTACAAATGCATTTTTGTCATTTTACTTTCCATTGAACAAACATGTTTTTTTTTTTTTGCAGTATTTACTGTGCTAAGTAGAAGCTGTTGCATAGAAATATACGATTACAATATATGATATATTTGGCTAAAATATTGAGCATTCTCATATTTATCTGAACTTGTTTAATATTTCTAAAAAGATGACATCACTATTACCTTCTGAAAATAAGAACACATTTCATATTTTTACTGTGCTATTGTTCTAGTCTTATTCTAATGTAAGTGAAGTATATTTGAGTTGAAGACCTGGGCATGGACCTTGGCTGTAAGGTTGGGGCCTATTTTCTTCTTTTAAAATGAGGGGATTGTTCTAAATGGAATCTAGAGTCCTTTTCAGCTCTAAATCTATAACAATTTTAATATGTTGAAGTCATAGGTTCACACACTTTAACCCATCCTTTTGCTTTTTTGTAGAACTTCTTGTCTTACATTTTTTCAGGATCCATATAGATACTGCCCTTAGTACTTTGAAGTGCATCAAGTAAGCTAAGTAAATTTCAAATCCTTGTTGTTTAGGGTAGGTTTCCTGGATTCTCTGTAATATTCTTTTCACAATTAGATGATTTCTTTATAGTAGGTTGAATATACTTATTTTTCCTCAGAAAGTGGTTTGAAATTCCTCTCCCTTTTTTGAATTATCTGTTCCTAAAGAAAGCAATTCCCTTCCAAAATGGAATTTCAACCTTCATGTTTTTTGTCTTCCTTCACAAAAGACTTACTGCAGCTATTATGTCACAATAGGAAGCAAATATCATTTGGACATATAGTCTTTTGTCACAAAATTATTCACTGTGCCCCCTTAAGTATTCTTCTGTGATCTCCTTTCGGCAATTGGAGGCTTCATCCACTGGGTTGCTAAAGGGACAAATTTTTCTTTGGTCCTTTCATTGTCTGCTTTTTCTAACCATAGTCACGGTCTTGTTCTCTTCTTTCTAATTGTGCTTTTGATTACTGGGGTCATTTTAAGCCTTCAGTTTTCCCAAAAGTCACAGGGATTAACTCTGTCCAATTGAAAACTGTGGAGGTCATTTGAGGCTTTCCTCATTCATTTAAGTCCATTGATTTTTTTCCTGAGTATGAGAAGGGCATCAGTGGTCATTTTTTAACAACAGCAACACCCTCCCCCTGGAAACATTAATCCAAGGTAGTTGCAACAACCTCCAAGTTAATGCTAATTTTTTAGTGATGATATGTATTGTACAAATTTATTTTATACAAATCCATCAAGTAGACAATATAAAATAGGGTAATATGGATGCCAATCCTCACCTCTGTATTCTTCTGTTATATTCTTCTAACTCATTTTTATCAGAATTATAATCCATGTACAGTAATATCAGAAATACAAGATTTCAAAACTATATATGCATATTACACAAAAATTTCCCCCCAGTATGCTTGACATTGTATAATTTATTCTGTCAATTTTTGTAAGAATCAACATTTTCTTTTTCTAGTTCCTTGCAATTGTAAAAAATTGTTGCAATGGCTATTTTATTATATATAGAAGCTTTGGGGTTTTTTAACTTTCTTTGGAAAAACTAAAAGGGGATATGCCACATGCACAAATGGAATACTCTCACTTTGAATCCTTAGTTTCCTTCAGAATTCATCTCAACTTCGACATGAAACCTTTTCTTTTGAGCCTTCTTTTCCCAACTACCTTGGATTAATGTTATATATATATATATATATATATATATATATATATATATATATATATATATGTTCTGGATTATTTTTATATAAATTTCATTTTCCCAACCAGAATGTAAGCTCATTGAGGGAAATAACCCTTAGTCTTGTCTTAGTAGCACAATCACATAGTACAACAACTGGCACATAGTGACATTTTAAAAATGCTCAATTTATGGTTTGGATAAAACACAATATACATTCTGTACATTCTGAAGATCCAACTGTGAGGTAGATATCATAGGCATTATCATCTATCTCTAAGATTTCTTTCCTCAGATAAGAAATTTTACAGGTATTTAACAGTTTGCAACTATAAAATTAATAGTGTATAAAAAAGTCAAGTTCCTTATAACATACAAGTTTATGAGATTATATATTTGACTCAGAAGATCATCATGAGCTTTAGGCTGTTCAATTTTAATTGAGCAGGCATACTTTAAAATTTTTCTGTGCTCCTTTTATGATTCAGTACTCATTACAATTAAGATACTTTTTCAACCTTATGCATATGACTTCCCAACACAGATGGAGTTTGGTGTTCTCACTGTCTCAAAGTTGGACAGACTTCCTGTGTTTGGAATGTTCCCCTCTACCTATCTAGTGATGAGTAAAGATTTCCTGGGCCTCATCCCCACACCAATATATCTTGATAAATTCTAGTTGGCTACTGACTGAATCAAAAGAAATAATGATTTCACCAAAGATACCTTCAATATCCATGTAGATCATTTTCACAGTCTTCTTTGCTTCTTTCCTTCCTTCCTTCCTTCCTTCCTTCCTTCCTTCCTTCCTTCCTTCCTTCCTTCCTTCCTTCCTTCCTTCCTTCCTTCCTTCCTTCCTTCCTTCCTTCCTTCCCTCCCTCCCTCCTTCCTTCCTTCCTTCCTTCCCTCCTTCCTTCCTTCCTACCTTCCTTCCAAATGGCTTATGTATTGGTAGTTATTGATTTACTCTTGATTGATATTTTTGGTTAGTGATGTTATCCATAATTCTCAGTCCTCATACCCATGTTTTGACATTGTATCCTTTCTGAAGTATCTCACAAAATATTTCCTCAGTACTTGAAGATGGTATCATCTCCAGTAGGAATTTTCTTGGTAGAACCATCTGGCTTAGCCACTCTTCCTGGCTTCGTTGTCTTTTGGGGTCAAAATCTGGTCAAAATTTTACTGATGATGAATACAGAAATAGATGAATGTGTTTCATTTTTTACCTACCAACCTTTTAATTCGTGAACATTTTCAGATGATATGGATCACTTTGGTCTCATGCCAAACTTTCAGTAGGTTTGAAATAGACTTCTATGCTTTCCACTGTTCTGTGAGTTGAGACTTCTCATATACTGTTATTAATTGCCCATAATGTTTTACATCTGTGTTTAGATTCTATACTTTTACTCTTGACTACCACACTTCTCTATTTCACAAAGAGATCAAGTGCTTGCTGGATTGAAATGGTTTCTGGACGTTTTTGGGCTAACCCATTCTGGTGTCAACTTCATATTGGGTAAGCATTTGCAGAAAATGGCAATAGATATTTGGAATGTCATCTCAGTTTTATCTTATCTTTTGTTTGGACATTGATTTTTTTTACCTTTGCTCTATCTAGGCATTACTCTGACTGACTACACACTGAGTGATGCTGATATGATTCCTACATCATTAGCCAATAATTTACTTTTGGTAAAATAATCAGTTTTAATTCATTTGTGATTGCTCATAGTTATTTAATTATTTCTGACTGATGAAATTATTCCCAATCTATAGATAAAATATTTCTGACTAGTATTAAAGTTTTTGATCTCTCTTGCTTTTCAAACTTGAACCATACTTTTCATTCTATTTTTTGTCATCAACCCTACACCAACCTTTTGCATTTACATCACTAAGTATCAAAGTCTAAGTTTCCAAGTGAAGTCAACAAGCATTTGTTAAGCTTTTGTTATATGTCTAGCACTGTGCTAAGTATAGAGGATACAAGAAGTTCCTGCTCTCAAGGAGCTCTAGGTCTAATACTGATGGGAGCAGGTGGGAAAAAGACAACATTCATTAAAAGATGCTAGAAATGACTTTTCTCCCCAGAATTTGAGAGTCTAAGGAAACTAGGAGATTTAGATGAGGACTTAGGAGAACCATCTTTTTTTTTTTCATAGAATTTCTTTATTCATCCTCAAACACATAAACTATTCATTCTTGGTTATTTTTTTAAAATCTCCATCAAAAGAACTGCAGGGGATAATAAGTAAAGCTTCCATGACATTTCTTATTCTCTTTGGGTGTCTGATGAAACAAACTCTGTCAATAATTTTGGTGGAACTTAAAATAAAAATTGCACTTTTTCATTTAGTTATAAATTCATTTTGTCCTACAGGTCCCTTTTTATCTTCCAATATTTCCATTCTATTGACTTTAGATAAACCTTGCACTAATTTCCCATAATTCATCCTCTAAGTATATACCATTTTCAACAGTGACTGTGTCTCCCAAATCCCCCTCACATCATCCCCTAGTAACCTTCACTTCAGTTTCTGATAAAGAACTGATGTGCCTTCTCTTTTTCAAGGTCAGACTCTTAACAGGCACAAATGAACTCATCATTTCATATATTCTTAAGTATGTTGGCCCCATAATCATTCTCTCATATCTAATTTTCAAAATTTTCCTATTGATTTCTTCCCTGCTTTTTGATCATGACAAGCCCTAAATAATTTTTTTCTCCTTAAATGAGTTAAAACTCATAAATTTGTACAATCTCAAATTTAAATTAAACTTTTAAAATATTTTTTGACTTACTTTTCCAACAAGGTTGTAAGTTTCAGAAGGGTAGAACTATCTTATTTTATACTAATTTTAATCTCCTACAACACTGTTTATTTTATGTCCTACTATTCTCATACATGAACTTTGCTCTTTTGTGGGACTTGTTTAATCACTGTTCCTTGAACATGGTTGACTCAATTTAGTCTCTATTCCTCCTTCTTGTGCCTTAGCATATCTTTAATCTTAAGCCTGCCCTAATCATGCCAGATATCTGTACTACTCATTTAGCATATATTATACTGTCTTGAAAAGTCAACTCTCCATACCTTTAGCCAACCTCATTGCAAAGAAGAGGGAAGAAAATAAAATCAACAACACCAAACAAAGCCAAATCACGACAAAGCCAGAAAGAATAAACAAAGTATCCAAACTTAGAGCTTTTCTTTCAAAAATATAAACTAGACAGAACAAAAAAGCACAAAACTGAAATAATAAATAACCCAGTGGTTGAAAAGGTAATAGAAATGATCACATTGAAATTTCCAACAAAGGAAAAAAATATTAGTCCTGATAGATTTACAAGAGAATGCTATTAAACTTTTAAGTAATAATTTATATATACTATACAGCTTATTTTCAAAAGTCAAGAAAAGATTCTGTGAGATACCTTTTTGTGAGATATAGTCCTAACAGTAAACTAGGCAATGGGGGGGTGGGGAGAAAGAAAAAGATATATGTATATATATATGTATATATATATATATATATATATATATATATATATATATATAGAGAGAGAGAGAGAGAGAGAGAGAGAGAGAGGAGAGGAATATCTTTAAAGAACACCAATTCAAAATTTTAAATTCAATTCTGTTAAGTAGATAGCAGAAATTCATCCAAGGAAATTATTTATCATGATTAAGTTGGATTTTTGCTAGGGAGGAAAAGTTGATTCAACATGAAGAAAATAATTGAAATATATTTAAGGCAAACACTTCCAAGACCACATGATTATCTGATTAGACTCAGAAAAAACCCTTGAGAAGTAAATATTTCTTTATGCTAAAAACCATACAAAATAAAGGTATTAAGGAATTTTTAAAAAATGATAAAATCTTTCTTAACTCAAAGATTATATATAATGTTTATATATGACATTTTTTCAGTAGCTACAGGAGTAAAACAACAATGTCTCCCTTTGTTACTATTATTTGATAGAGTTCTAGAAATGCCAGCAATATTAATAAGACAAGAGAAACTGACTATAGGCATAAAGAAGAAATAAAACTATCCTTGATTTTAGTTAGAAAATTCTTAGAAAAAAAGCAAAGAAACTAGTATAAAGAACACTATTTACCACCAAGAAATAGCTGATATTGTTTGAATACAGACTGAACTTTGTTATTTTTCACTTTTTTTTTCTTTTTCTTTTATTCAAGTCTTCTTGTACAAAATGACTAATATGGAAATGTTTTCCATGATTGCATATATATAAAGCACATCTTATTGTTTACCATTTCAGGGATGGGAGAGGAAAGGCAGGGATAGAATTTGGAATTCAAATTTTTTAAAAATTAAATAAACCAAATATTAACATTGATAAAAACATTGTTTAACACATAACTGGGGACAATTATATATCTCTATCTCTATCTATCTATCTATCTATCTATCTATCTATCTATCTATCTATCTATCTAGCATTTCAGAGAAGTTACAGGTTACAAAAGAAACTCAGAGAAATCCTCATTTCTAGATGATATTAACAAAATTCAAAGTCAATAAATAGAAAGGAAGTTCCATTCAAAATAGCTATAAAATACAAAAATAATTTGGGAATCAAGCTACCATATCACAATCAATATTTGTATAGATTCAATTACAAAACACTCCTTAAAGAACAGAAGAATAATTAAAATAGCTAGATGACTATGTGGCACTCATAGTTAAGTTGTTCCAGTATCATGAGAATAATACCAGCAAAGTTAATTTACTTAGTTAATACTATACAAATCAAATTACCAAAAGAATATTCTATAGAGCTGGATAAAATGATAACAAAATTTGTTTGGAAAAACAAAAAGTGTAGAATATGAAGGGGAAATAATGAAATAAGGAAGGAAAAAAAGGGAGATAGCATTTCCATTGATATTTGTCTTTCATTCTAGAAAAAGACCATGACATCAGGGGAGGTGATGTCATGACAAGCAAATGAACAGGATTTGAATGAACAGGGTGCTGTGCTAAGGCATCAGCCTTATTTTTTACTTCAGAGCCATCTGGGTCCAGTGACCAAGCAATCATCCTGGACAAGAGCCCATCAAGGTTAAGTGATTTGCAGAAGATCACACAGAGTCTGAGGCTAAATTTAAACTCAGCATCTCCTGACTCTAAGACCAATGCTCTATCTATTGCCCCATGTAGTCCCCTCAAGCATTTTCCTACTTGCATCATAAAGCAGCAATCATCCAAAGCACTGGGTGCAGGCAAAAATTAGAAAAGTACATCAATTGAAAAGATATGAACAAATGCATAGATGGTATATTTATCAAATTTGCAGATGAAATAAAGATGGGAGGAGTAGTTAAAGCATTGTAAGGTGAGTCAGGATTAAAAACTCTTTTAAAAGGACAGAATTTTGGGTTAAATATGATAGAAAGATTTAATAGCAGAAAAATGTGAAGTCATATATATAAGATGAATGTTACATCATTAGATAACAGTTGTCTTAAAAAGAATCTTGAGATCTTATTGCATATTCAGTTAAATATGAATCAGCAAAGTGATATCAATCAACAGCAACAAAAATAGTGAATACAATCTTGGGCTTGCATTCAGAAAGAATTAACTCCAAGGGATAGGGGGGCAATTATTCCACTTTACTCTTATCTGGAGTATTGAGTTCAGTTCTGGGCAGAGCAAAAAGGATGGAGAAGTGCTTTGAGTTTATGGACTGGTTAATGGAATTGTGGATATTTAACCTAAAGGAGAGAAGGCCCAGTTATTATATGATAAAGATAACTTTATCCAAATATTTGAAGTTCTGATTATGTTTAGTCCAAGAATTCTGAACCGGATCAATGGGTAAAATGTGAAAAGAATGAACTGATACTTAGTGGAAGGAAATAATTAGACCAAGAATAGATCCAAAAATAAGAAATAATTGAAGCAAGAAGTAGATTCTTCTTTAATTGGAGGTTTTTATGTAAAGATGATTTAGTGGATATTTCTTAGATTTGACTTTGAAATAAGCCCAAAATAATTGTCCTAACACCCACTAATTAAAATTTCTCAGAAGACAAAGTATCCGTTTATTACCTAAATGGCAACTAAAAAAGATTTTCCTCAGAAGCTATGTATTTTTGAGAAAAAATATTAAGAATCATACTGAATAGGAATGAAAAACTAGTTTTAGATTATATTCTTGTCACAGAGAACCAATAAAATATACTTATTAATTATTAACTTATTAATTATTAAAGCTAGAAATATTAGAATTTATTTTATATTGTTCTTTGAGTTGCATACTTATTGCAATAAATCCCTTTCACATTAAAGAGTTTAAAATGAATCTTACTATCACCAAGATATTTTTGAAGCTAGGTAGAAAATTTTTTGTACTCTACATAAAGATAATTATTTACAATTTCTAAAATACTTTTAGACATTATTTAATGTTATTTATGCTACACCAAAACTAAGTACTTTGAAGAAAAGAGAATATATTACTTGCTAGTAATACTTGACATTAGAAAATTTCAAATGAAAAGAGCACAGAATTGTACAAATTTTTGCTCAAAAGGATATTGAGGGGCAGCTAGGTGATGTAGTGTATAAAGCACCGGCCTTGGAGTCAGGAGTACCTGGGTTCAAATACGGTCTCAGACACTTAATAATTACCTAGCTGTGTGGCCTTGGGCAAGTCGCTTAATTCTGTTTGCCTTGCAAAAACCTAAAAAAAAAGGATATTGGGGCTTATGCTTTTCAGCCTACTCATTTTGTAGAATATTTTCTTCAAAAAAAGTGAAGTAGGGGGTTGGCTAGGTGGCATAGTGGATAAAGCACCGGCCCTGGAGTCAGGAGTACCTGGGTTCAAATCCGGTCTCAGACACTTAATAATTACCTGGCTGTGTGACCTTGGGCAAGTCACTTAACCCCGTTTGCCTTGCAAAAAAAACCAAAACAAAACAAAAAAGTGAAGTAGGAAGAATCTCAATTTGCCTGACATTTAACAAATTGCCCTCTCCAAAACACTACATTTAAATCAAATAACATTTATTCAATGCTTACTGGGCTTGTGACAATCCATAAACACTATGAAGTATTTATATAATAATTGTTTAGACTTTTGAAGTCAACCTGATTAAAAAAATACTTCAAAGAGCTGATCTTTTTAAGTGGGTATTTTATTACCACTGGCAAAATCCCTTTTCCTTCTCAAAGACTGTCTTTGAGAACTAATGGGACCAAAAATAATTGATCACTATTTGTCCTGATAAACCTCTTTGAACTGAGCCAAGTTGAACCTTTACTATAAACAACAAGGCCTTTGCTGAGCTCATATTGGCAAGAAATAAAAGTCACAAATCAGAGAACTTAAGTTTTCTATCAAGTTTGGGTTAATAGCACTGGGCTAGGCTTTTTTTGTTTTTGTTTTTTTGGGTTTTTTTGCTTGTTTTTAAGACCATAGCCAGTAATACAGAGTATATACCAAAAGAAGACAAATGAACAAGTTATTTCAGTCAAGGTGTATTATGAGAGAGGTCACATTTGAATCTGTGATTTTCACCCAAGATGGTTACATGGAGGTAGAAGTGATGGATATTTTTGAAGCCTAGATATAATGACAAAAATTTTAAAAATATCATATAAAAATGAACCCAAACGAAAAACCAGTATGAATATAGAGAAAACAAAAACTTTTGACATGTTTTTTAAAAGTATTGCTCATATGTCTTATTGATTTTTCTTAATCTTTAGGTAAATTATTTTGATTTTATGGAATCATCAAAACTACAAAAGCAGACAGGACCTAAAGAGCATCAAGATCAATATTTAGAGTGAAGTCAGCAGCCTAATGATTTAGCATTTTGTAAGACTGAATAGTATTCACCCATGTTTTCAGGGATTTCATTTGTCTGGATTAAAAAGACTAAGGAACACAAAAAGCTCAGAAGACCGTGAAAAGATGCTGCAGGCATTAGAAGTAATCTGCAGAATGATGTGGTGAATAATAGTAAACCAGACTTTTAGTCAGGAGTAATTGTGCTTATTTAAATCTTGCCTTAAACATTTACTAGCTGTGTGATCCTGGGCAAGTTACTTATCCTTTCTAAAATGCACTTTTTTTCATCTGTAAAATGGGAATGATGAAAACATTTGTTTTGTAGATCACTGAGAAGATTAAATGAAAGCGCTTTACAAGCCTTTAAAAATGGATTTTTAGATGTCAGTCACTATTACCATAACCCACTACTTCCATCACCATTACCACCACCACCACCATTACCACTAGCACCATCACCAAGAAAGAAGTTTAGAAAAATTGCTTTTAGTGTACTGATAGGGGGCAATGCATATTATCTGAAGTATGTGGAAGAAATACAAAAATTAATTATCAAATGGAAAGGAAAATATACAGAATTGTATATGAGATAGCCCAAATAATTAATTA
This sequence comes from Macrotis lagotis, assembly GCF_037893015.1. NCBI lineage: Eukaryota > Metazoa > Chordata > Mammalia > Peramelemorphia > Peramelidae > Macrotis > Macrotis lagotis. Next base: position 201,837,063 of record NC_133663.1, read on the forward strand.
TCTCTAATTAAGAGGAAAATTCAAAATAAGATCTGTTAATAAACAGTAAGTACAGAAACCTTGGTTTTATTTTTCAAATAGCAAGCTAATGTAGTTCAGTAAATCTCAGTTTAAACTTTTATAACTCAACTTTAAAAGGGTAATATTTACATACAATTCATCAGGTAGTATTAATTTTAGAATGAAAGCAGTCAAAGGTTTATATCTTTAATTTCCAGTTATATATGCTTTATGAAAGATACCTTTTATAATAAAGTCCAGGACATATATTTGGTTTGGAAATAAGAAAAATTTGTCTCATGTAAAAACAAACTTTTCTAATTGCAAAGAAAGTAAAAAAGGAAATAAATAATTTGAAGGTTGTGAATTTTTATTCAGTGAAAACTTTTTCAGAGAGAGAGCACTAACTGTGATCTAGAGGAAAATACCAAATGACAAATACTTTTGTCTTTTTCACAAGGCAATGATGTTTTGTGCAGCTGCTATCCTAGCCTGAAATTAGTTGCTTAGAACTTGAATTTAGCAATTGTGCCCTTCAAATGACTTTGAAAATTGGGTGTTAGGAAACCTAGCCAGCCTCTTTCAATTACTTGAGCATGAGTAGGTTCCTTTGGAATGAGAAGTTAAAAAAGGTTTGCTCACATTTAAACTTATCCATCATTTATCATATTTTGTGTATGAGACTATACTGATTAGCTTTGGTCCTTTATTTTATATTTATCATTTAATACACATGAATATGAATGGAGAATTTGGTTTTCATGAGTTATTGATAAACCTAGGACTTTTTGACTTAAAACTGAGGAAATTTCATACATGAATACATACTATACACATACATACACACATACATCTACATATACATATATAAAATAAATGTACCATTTAGGTAGCCTTTTGTGTATTTTCATTAGGTAAATTTTCAAATCTCAAATCAACTTAAGATCTTTATTATTTATATAGCTAAGAAATAACTACTCAAAATGTCAATACTAATTACTGATTTTCCAAAAAATAGTCTATGATTTTTGTTTTCTTCCAGACTCATTTTCCTTATTTTCCTGATATACTTGTATTCTTTATCTTTGTAGATCTTTCCCTGGTATTTGCTCCTTACTTTGTGGTGTTTAAAAGGGAATTTTTTCTTGTAGAAGGCTACCCTAATTCAGAGAGAGGGAGCAGAAAAGAGAGGAATGGAAATATAAACAGCATGTAGAGACTCCAAATGGTGTGAAATGTCTTATGAAGGGGAGACAGGGTGAGTACCAAATGGGGAAAATTCACTATGAAAGCAGTGAAATTGTTTTTGTGAGGAAGATGTTCTATTTCTTGACTTTGCATTGACTGCTTTCTGAGCTTGGAATGGACTTTCTTTTCCCCTTTTGCTTCCTGGATTCCCTAACTTCTTTCAAAATTTAGTTCAAATACCACCCAGTCCTTCCCAACCCTCCTGTGTCACCTTTCATAGTATCTTCCTTCTGAGATTACTTTCCATCTAGTCTATTCTACTCTACTCTACTCTACTCTACTCTACTCTACTCTATTCTATTCTATTCTATTCTATTCTATTCTATTCTATTCTATTCTGTTCTGTTCTGTTCTGTTCTGTTCTGTTCTGTTCTGTTCTGTTCTGTTCTGTTCTGTTCTGTTCTGTTCTGTTCGGTTCGGTTCGGTTCGGTTCTGTTCGGTTCTGTTCTGTTCGGTTTGGTTCTGTTCGGTTCTGTTCTGTTCTGTTCGGTTCTGTTCGGTTCGGTTCTGTTCTGTTCTGTTCTGTTCTGTCAGTCACTATTACCATAACCCACTACTGCCATCACCATTACCATCTCCACCACCATTACCACTAGCACCATCATCAAGAAAGAAGTTTAGAAAAATTGCTTTTAGTGTACTGATAGGGGGCAATGCATATTATCTGAAGCATGTGGAAGAAATACAAAAATTAATTATCAAATGGAAAGGAAAATATACTGAATTGTATATGAGATAGCCCAGATAATTATCTCTAATTAAGAGGAAAATGACAAAATATGATCTGTAATAAATAGTAAGTTATTGCAAAAATCTTGGTTTTATTTTTCAAATAGCAAGCTAATATAATTCAGTAAATCTTAAACTCTTAAAACTTAACTTTCAAAGGGCATAAATGTAGATGACTACCCTAGTTAAAAGTTAAAATTAACTTCTGCTAAGTCTAAAACTGAATATCAATGTTAACAAAATAAAAATAGTTATCCAATGGTATTAAATTCATTTGACAAACGAAATATATGTCCTGGACTTTGTTATAAAAGGTATCTTTCAAAAAGCAAATATAACCAGAAACTAAAGATATAAAGCTTTGAGTGCTTTCATTTTAAAATTGAAACTGCCTGATGAATTGTGTGTAAATATAACCATTTGACTGTACTTTTATAGGAGAAATCTAGACATACTACTTACACTAGCTATCCAGTATTAATTAAGCTAATTTACATGAAATTTTAATGAAAAGTATTCATCTGGGTTATATTTTAAGCTACCAATATAAACCCTAACAATCTTATTTGTGAACATAATCTTATTACAGACAATGTTTTGAAGGAGAACTCAGGCACATAATCTTCAAGAAATAATTAACACAAATTAATAAATAATTATTTTTTACCTAACAAAGGTATTTTTAGAGCATTTAATAGATCAGAGGGGTAATCTCTGTACTAAATACTAAAACATCAATTTATTTTTTAACATCTATCAAGGGAAGTGGCACTGGTATTTATTTCCAGAGTTATTGCTGGTCATTTAATAAAGCCCAGTCTTCAGGAAGGGTATGGTAATAGGAAACAGGCCAAGATGAAAGTGTTAGGAGCAAACATTAATGGACTTAGCAGGTGTACATGAACAATTCTCACTGGGATTGACTTCTAAGATGAGAATCTCATTGAATTTTTATTGTTGAGAAAGAAAGCAATCTGAAACTTGGTTTAGAAAGACTTTTTTTTTCTTTATTTGGATGTCGAACATCTCCCCTCCATTTGTTGATTCCCAACATTCACACCAATGACTCAAATTTTCATTTTAAATTATTTGAGTTATTAAAATTCACTACTTTACTCTTTTGACATTCTAGTAAATTCTTGGAAATATTCTTTAGAGTTGCTTATTTAGCATTTTGATTAGATGTACTGTGTCTGTAGTAAAATTGTTGCTGATGTATTAAAGTTCCTTGGCATCAATTGAAACAGAAAACTATTAGATTTAACCAATAGGGAAAAGACATAATAAACAACACTAAAAATGCAGTAGAGGTAAACTTCCTAAGGAAAAAAAGGAGGTCAACTTATTATTACATAGAGGAGACCATAGTTTCTAAATGCTGAAGTGATAAATTGCTGAACTTTTCTAATGAAAAGCAATCATTTTTCTCATGATAGCATTAATCCTTATATCTAAGCTTCTCAAGATCCTTACATTTTGCAGTTAGCCTTTTTGGTAACAATTTTACTAATCAACCTAATGACTTATGTACTGCAATGTGCTATAATAACTTGAACTCCATGTGACTAACCTTATGACTCTGTCAGCTGAATCTGGCAGCAATGCAGAGCAATGTAGCATGGAGTGAAGCTCTATGGCCTCAAGGGAGTCCATTTTTACTATAGGGATAGTGCTAAGATGCAGCTGCTTCTCTAAAGGATTGCTTCTACTAAAAAATAGACCAAGCCCAGCTAAACTCGCAGAATAAATATAGAAAATATGAAAAAGCTTTTAACTGTTCTAATAATGCAAATAGGAAATGTATTATTTTTCTAAGAATTGATTAGTAGGATGAATCATACTAATGACAATAAAATCAGAATTGTTTAATCAAATAAATCTATACTTTCCCACAGAAATCCTCAATCTCCATTTCTCACATTCCTTTGAACCTTTTACAATAAAGATTTTAATTTTGGCTTGAAATTAAGGAATTCATCATTAGTACCATATTACTGATTCCATTATTTTTTATTTAAATTAGGACTTGACCTATTTTGTTGACTATCCACAGTTCTGGTACTGATATATGGACCCACTGAATGAATCTATGAATGAATTTCATGAAATTACTTTAATTCTAGATCCACAACATTCAAATCAGGATAGTATCTTTATTTGGAGATTAGGCAGAGAGAATGAGCATAAGATTTATTCCATTCTCTCATCTTTCCAGATGAAGAAACTGAGGTTCAGGGAGGCTTAACAAATTCTCCACAGTCTCACACAGACAATAAACAGCAGAAACAATTTGTGAAGCCGAATACCATTATTCCACATCTAATTCTTTTTTTCCATTGAGCCTGAACTCATTTTCCCAAGTACATATAACAAATGACTGTATAGCTATGACTAGAATTCAACTCTTACTTTGGAGTTCTTTCTACTACAATGTGATTTCATACCTTTGTTTTGTGCTGTTGATCAACAGTTTTAAACACTCATATATAACACAAATTGATGAACCAATAAATATTTATTAAGCACCTACTATGTTCCAGACACCATGTTATGTACCAGAAACATTAACATGTTCAGATACAAACAAAAAATAGAAGTGCATCCAGATACAGCACTGCAATTAGGCAGATTTCACAATTAGCTACAAACTCAAAGGCATAAATCTGTATCTTGGAGTGAAAGTAAACAGATTTATAAATGACCTATTTTTCAAATGGAACTCAAGAAAATAGAAAGACAAAAAAGAGAATAGAAAAAGGGATTATTTAAATTTTAGTATCATTTCTGACTCTAGCCCCATTAGGGGTTTTCTTTGCAAAGATGCTTGATTTGCCATTTCCTTCTCTAATTCATTTTACAGATGAAGAAGCAGGCAAACTGGGTTAAATGACTTGCTTAGTACCACACAACTTGTATCTGAGGCCAGATTTGAATGCAAGTCATTCTGACTCCAGGCTGAACAATCTGCCACCTAGTTGTACCATATCTGTACAAATACCTGAATGCATTTTGTCAATAGAAGGGGGAGTTTCTAAGTGAAAGATAACTGTATTCATTAGTGCTTCTCCTATTCTCAAGTGGGAAAAATGAGCAATTGTTCCCAGCCCCCGCCCTCCACAACAAATGGTGGGCCTGGAGACTGGAAGATCTGAGTTCAAATTCAGTCCCAGACCCCTAGATTATGATCCTGGGCAAGTTATTTGACTCCTTTGCCCCAGTTTTTTTCATTTAAAAAATGGTGATAAGAAGACCATTTGTAAAAATCAAATAAAATAATATTTTTAAAATTCTTAGCACAGTGTCTAGTACCCACCAGATACTTAATAAATACTTGTTTCCTTCTAATTCTTCTTAGGACTTAATATTCAGAATTAGTTTAGGCTACCTCAATAATAGTGAAGGATAATTAATTAATTAATGAAATATGTTGACACTCTCAAACTCACAAATTGTTTAGCTAACAGTTTATTTCATTACAAGTTCCTAATATCTTTTTTTAAGACATTTTTTGCAAGGCAATGGGGTTAGGTGGCTTGCCCAAGGCCACACAGCTAGGTAATTATTAAGTGTCTGAGGTCAAATTTGAACTCAGGTACTTCTGACTCCAGGGCTGGTGCTCTATCCACTGTGCCACCTAGCCACCCCCCCAATACCTTTCAAAATTTTTTGTAAGTGTGGCAGCTTCAGACCAGAGTCAAATTTTATCAGCATCAATTTTTGGAATTTAATAAACAAAGAAAAATTCAGAATATATTAATTTTCCTATGATGTTATAAATTATTTACTTTTTATGGATTTAACAATAATATAAGTATCTAGGATTTTTAAATATAACATATATTTGTATTACTTTCTTACATCTAGGATGCTTCTTAATAATGAACTCATTTTTCCCCCTTTAATTTAGGTTCTATAAGTGGTACAGAACATGTTTCTTTACAAAAGTGATGTGATGAAAATATCTCCAGAACATTGTTGTCAGTGTTGTAGATTATTTTAATTATATGAGTTAATAATTGTGTCCTGAAGTACTAACAGAAAAGGAAAAAAAAGTTCTACATTGACCTTTTAAAAAAATCATTGTAGTTGAATTCTGTGAGAGCTGCTTTGAAGGCAATACTGACTATATATATATATATGTATATATACATATATATAATATATATATATATATATTATATGTACAACTATGCTTGGATGTACACTTGATTGCTGTCCAATTCACATATTGACTTTCATTGCCAGTAATGTATGTTGTTCATAGACACAGCAAGAAGTCAATGTATACAATGTGGAGATGAGTGCAGTGTTTAAAGATTCTCATATTATTTTTCACCCTAATTTTATAGCCTTAAGTAATCACATTCTCCAAAAGAGGAGAAAAGAGTTTTGGGATAATAATAAAACATCCCATAAACATTAAAAAAAGGATATGTTGTGAATTGAGGTTAAACCACCATTGTTCTATATCTATATCTATATAGCTATATATCTCTATTTCTGTCTCTGTCTCTATCTCTATCTCTATCTCTGTCTATATATTGTACAATTAAGGGACAGTTATAATGGTATAATTAGAAGTCTGATAATTAAAATTTTCTCCCTAATGAGTCTTATGTATCAATGAGTTAAAAAAGAGATAAATGAACAAAAGGGAAACATAAATTCTTCATATGAACAAGTCATTTTTCAAAAATAATAATTTTTTCTCTTCTTCCATAACCCAACTTCCAAAAAATTCAGCTGTCAGTACCTCAATTTCCAAGATAGTATGCATATTTTAAATTCATTTAGTGGAAATATATTTTTCCCTCTGGGATAAAGTGATCCATTCTTAGTCCTACTCAGATTTTAAATGGGATTTAGGGGCTTATGGACTCAACTAAGAAATTTTTGAGGGGAGAAGGATTAGATACTAAGAAAAGGGGAGGAAAATGATATATTGGAGAGAGGACAGGGTAAGATACAATTTAAAATTAAAAATAGCAAATTCAAATCAGATTGTAAACACAAATTATTTAGATAAACATGATTACCTTCATTATTTCTATTTAAATTCCATGATTTTACCAAAAATTAATAAAGTATACTACAAGTTCTTAAAATAATGGGGCAATAAGAAAGTCTATAGATTCATTAACTTATTTAGTCTTCTGATATTTATGGAATGTAATAATAACAAGACAGTCAAATATTATAAATATAAGGATTTCATTCAGAATAAACTTTTTCATTTCTGTATTTTTTCCCAATGAGGAGTGAAAAATATGTCCCAAGAACATTTAATTTACTTGATTTAATTACAGAATTAAAAATCATTTTTTGCTTAGGAATCATCTTTTTTTTTTAAGGGAAGAATTAGTTTTTAGAGGAATTTTTCCCTTTACTTTGTCCCCAGATACTCTCTAGGAGTATTTGGTGGGCAAATATAATTTTTTATTGTCCACCATTATTGACAGGATAGCTGCTAGGCACAATGTTCCATGTATCACATCATGATTTATTGATGAGCTGCGAAAACTGAAGGATGAGGGTAGTTGGCTGGTAGATGACTAGAGATTTTGTTTAGAAACCAGTTAAACATTCTGTAATGAGCCCATTCAGATTTGCTGGCGGGAAGCAAATCTGGTTAGAAGTGTTTTTATAGTGGCAGATTCAATATATTGTCCAGTACAAGTAATTTGTACTATCCATCAAAAGTCTAAAACTAGTGATTTTTTTCCTCTTAATGTGCTATTTTATGTTAAAGAATAAACAAGGGATCTAGGAGTGAAGTAATTTCTGGTTTATGAGTTTCAAAGACTGAATAAAAATAAATATACAGCTTTAACTCCATATGCTTTGATGTTTTACTTGCAGTTATTATTTAGTAGTTTCTACATTAATAACTTTTCTCCCTATGAGCTTCCTAGTATTGGTGAAATTGATAATGATCATTGTAGACTGTTTTTGAAACTATTTGAAGCTGGATACTACACTGAAATCCATGAGAATTAAAATACAGTAAATAAGACCTCAAGTGGATAAATCTTTGGGATAATTTTCAAAAACAAAACAAAAACTGAGATGGAAATTGCATAGCATAAGCTAGGAATAGGTGGCAATTGGCAGCAGAGGAGGGAAAACTTACAAAATATCCATAATTTGAAACAATATTACAATGAACAAAAAGAAGAGGTGCTTCACCCTTCAAAGACCTCTCAGTTCAAAATTAGTTTTTCTATGGGTGGTGGCCCCAGAATCTTTTTCTATGTGTTTTAAACATATTCTAGGATTTTTAAACCAGGCCAACTAAGATGAATTTAAGTTAGTAGAGGTGTGATAAAAATTCACATGAAAAGTCATGAGCTTATTGGTAAGATATTCTTTGGAGGATTTATTGAAGGATTTGAATGAGAGTGGATGAATTGTGATCTGCACTGGTGGAGAGAGTACATTGATAATGAAATCATGGATACATTGAAATATTGTTATATAGTTTGCAATTCAATTTCCTAACTCCCCTTAGGGTATTTTAGGGTATTAGTATTATTAATAGCACTGAACACACCCAGGCAAATCTATATTCTTATTTTTTTGAATTAAAAAGATTTTATTTATATTCAGTTTTACATTTCCCCTAATCTTACTTCCCTCCCACAACCCCCACAGAAGGCAATTTGCCAGTCTTTACACTGTTTCCATGGTATGCATTGATCCAAATCGATCTATATTCCTTTTTAAAGCTTATTTTTAACTTTATGGTTCTTGAGGTCTCTTTTTTTGAGGGGGGTTATGTTTACTTTTTTCTTTCAAAAATCTATATTACTTATTTTTCAGCCATGATAAGTATTTACAAAAATTTGGTAAAATTATTCTCTTTTATCATATCATATAACTAAGAATATTTGCTAACTCAGTGTATTAGATTATTGATAATATCGCTCATCATCAGTTACCAAGAAACCATGTTGTTCAAAGTAAAACTACATTAAATTCAGAGCATTATTATACAGTAATTAGAACAAATGCACTTGAGAATTAAAAAAATAAATTTTATGATAGAATTTCATGAAGATGGAATAGGCATTTCCTAACTCTGGAATATAGCAAAACCCTCACATCTTTTACTGGTACCAATTTTTTTTAAACTCCAGTGAGGTATATTCTATTCTTTATGATTTATATATAATTCAAATTTCTTTGATTTAAAGATAATTTTAATTCATAAACTCCCCCTCAACATATGTCACTCTTTGTTCAGTCTGTGAAGATTGTGGCCATATTGTAGTATTCTGACGTATGGTTTACAATTCCCTGCCTCTCCCACTATGTTAATGACAACCATTTTGACCTGAAGGATTCTAAATAATTGTTTACATATGATCAGGGTTATATCTTCAAGCAGTTGTATCATTTTGACTATTTCTACAAATAAGAAATGATTATTCAGACAAATTATACATGTTTTTAGACATAGCCTTTGATTGCAGTGTAATTTTACATGATGACTAGTCAGAGATCCTCAAAGAATGGTGCTATAGCACAGCACAATATATGTATAAAAACAAAAGGTATATTAAAAAGCATTTGGTGTTGTCAGATTTTCTTGGCTTCTTAGCCTTTAAAGTCATTCCACAGTCTTTAATTGAAGTCAGTCCTCTGAGTGTTAATTACATACATACTAATAGTGTTATGGGTACCCTCTTTGGAACTCTCCCTTGTGTACATTGAGGGATGAATGGAAATGCTTATTAAATGTAATGCTTCACTTATGAAAGGAGGCACTAGCTTTAATACTCATTTACCACTTTTCTTTAGAACCTTTTAACCTCATTAGAATGACAAATAAGTAAAAGTAATTTTTAGGAATAAGAACAGAAAACTGGCATGAAACCATAGTAAGAAACAGCCAGCTGAGAAGCCTGCTACAAAACAATGCTATGTATAATTGGTGATTCATTATGCAGACTTGATAAATGGCAGAAGGACTTGACCAAGGCTTTTTGCCAAATCCTCATAGTGAAATAAATGAAGGAAATAACTTGTTCAGTTATCAGATCCTTTGAGTTGAGTCCTAACTGTTGTATTTTCCATCTATGTTGCCATAAACATTTAGTCAAAAGAAAGAAATTGGTTGATTTGCCCAACAAAGATAAATTTGTCATTGATAAAAGTGGATAAATCAATAAGACTATTTAAAAAGTTTTCTAAAACATTTCATTCAGCCTTTGCCAAAGGTTTAGCAGCAGTAGGAGAAACCCAAACATTAATTAGTCTAAGAATCTGGAGAGAGGCTATGATAACTCAACTGAAGATATTTGAGATATTTATTATGTCTCTGTGGTATAGTGGAGAGAATCTTGAATTTGGAATTGAGAACACATGGGTTTAAATTCTTCTAGTTACTTACAAACTATGTGACTTGCCTTTTCAAGTCAAGTATCTGGAGTATTGACTTTTCAGGGCTATTCTGAGGATCAAATGATATAAAGTATTTTGAAAATTTCAAAATAACATGAACATATTCTGTGATTATTATTTTCTCTATTCATACTGGAATAGATTACAAAACTAAGAACCTGGGATCAGGTCTAGCTACTCAATCAGCAAGTTAGTCTATAAATATTTATTAATACCTACTTTGTGTTAGTCCCAATTGGAGTCATGAAGAGTCAAACATAACTGAAATGACTGAACAATAAAGACACTTGCTAAATGTTTAAGAGAGGAGACAAATGTAAACAATTATGTGTAAACCAGCTATATATATAGGATGAAACTGAAATAATAATAATAATAATAAATAGAAGGCATGAGAATAAAGAAGGATCTGGAAAGGCTTTGTGTAGAAAGTGAGATTTTGGTTGGAATTTGAATGAAGTTGTGGAAGTCAGGAGGTAGAAATGAAGAAGAAAAGCTCTGCAGCATGGGGAACAGCTAATGAAAATGCTCAGCACTGAGTGAGAGAATATCTTTTTTGAAGAATAACTAAGAGGTTAGTGTCCCTGAATAGTAGAGTATGTGTGTGAGCAGAGGTCAAATTAGAGAGGAGAGAGACTTGTAGCAGAAAGGTCAACCAGCAAATTGTTTCAATACACTAGTTGTGAGGTAATGAGTCCATCAAGGGTGATAGCAGTATCATAGGAGATAAATGGACATACATGACAGAATATATGAAAATTGACAGATCTTGACAATGGTTTGGATATGAATGTGAGAGGGAAGACATATAGCTTGTAAACCTGAGTAACTGAGATGATGATAGAACTCTTCACAGTAATAAGGAAGTTTGGAAGGGGAAGAGATTTTGGGGGGACAAAGTTTTGAATTTTGAGTTCAATTTTGAACTTGTTGAGTTTAAGATATCCACTAGTTTGAGATATCCAATAGGTAGTTGGAGTTGGGAAGCTTGAGGTCAGCAGAGAAATTAGGCTTGGATAAGTAGATTTAAGAATCAACAGAAGAGATAGTTAAATCCATGAGAATTGATGAGGATGAGATCATCAAATAAAAGTATGAGAAAGTAGGGAAGGCCAAACTGTGGGGACATACACAATTAATGGGCATGACCTGGATGGAGAACTAGAAAAGGAAACTGAGAAAGAGAAATCAGACAGGTAGAAGGATGATCAGGATAAGAGTGTCTCATGAAAACCTTGAGAGTAGAAAGTATCAAAAATAAGAGGGTAATTTACACTATCAAAGGCATTTGAGCAAAGCTTTAAGAGATAAGTAGGATTTTTAACAAGTAAAGTAGATAAAAGGTCATTCTAGGTGGAAGGCATAAGAGCAAAGGTAGAGAGAAAAGAAATCAAAGAACACAGTTATAGAACATTGAATTTAGTTTTCCTAGAACATAGTGTACATGAAAGGGAGTAATAGGAGGAAAGAAGAAAGAAGAAAAAAGAAGAGAGAGAAGATGAAGAATAACAAGAACAAGAACAAGCTCAAGAAGAACAAGAAAGATGAGCAAAGAAGATTTGATTTGGTAATTAAGAAATGGTTGCTTGGGAGAGAGCTTCTGTCACACATTAGCTGTTTGATCACCAGCAGTTTATTTAGGCTCTCAGTGTTCAGGCAACTCTTTAGATCTGTGGTTCAGCTAAGTTGTTGAGCAGCATCATTGGATTTAATTTTCATATTACTGAGCTCTCTAAACAAGGACTCATAGGTCCAGGAATATAGGCATATATACTGGTTATGATGAGACAAAATAAAACAATTGGCTATTTAACATTAAGTTCAATCGATAAATCAACGCACATTTATTAAACACTATGTGGCAGGCACCAAGTTCTTTAAATGTTCTATATTTTACATTTTCCAGTGCCTTCTCAATGTATATATATATATTTTAGATGGTAATGTATAGGAATATATTTATATACATACATATTATATACATATTTATTAAACTCAACTTTAAAACACAGGTACTACACACACACACACACACACACACACACACACACACACACACATATATATATTTGTATAACCATCAGAGAATACTCTCAGCAAAAAAATTGATTATTCTCATATTCATATGCATCCTTCCTCACCCTTTAGAATTTTGTGGACTGAATTACCTAGGGCTTGCTCTATTATGCTATTTTTTGTACATTATTATTTAATCTCTCCTGGACTAATAATAGCATGGTGTACTATATCACTTACCAATCTTAATGATCAATTACAAATCTTATCATTGTAGCAAGCAGAGAATTGTCAAGGTTAGAAATCCAGAAGTTTTATCTCTTTGAAATAAGTGTTATTGATTTTGTACATCATTTTAGCCAATGTTCTCCATTATGGAAAAATAAAGATAAATTATAATACTTAAGATTATTTCATGCCCTTCTTTCTAATTTTTCTCAATTTTCCTTGAAAAAGAAACATATTATATTTCTATCTTTTTTGTGATGCCATTTATAAGTACCAGGTCCATAGAACTTTTTAGCTATTAATGGGCAAATTTTCCTCCATTTCATTTTGGGGAATTTGGATGATGGAAAGAAGAATATGTGAGGTCCTCTAAGTGAGATGGTATAATATGTGGCAAGTTGGGAAGCATTGTCTTTAAGCTTTTTTAAAGTCAAAAAAATTATTCCTACTTAGTAACAGACAAAACAATAAAAAGAAATGCTCCAAGTAGAAGTGAGGAAAACATTCATTCCCTAAATATCCTTATAGTGGACTGCCCTGGATGAGTTTGAATGACCTATGGTCAAAGCAATTGGTGAGAACTATTTGAATATTTAACTTCTTTTGATTTATTTACCACCTTATGAGGATCTGGGATATATCTTATATTTCTGGTCTCATCTTAATTCACTTTAGTTCATCTTCCAATCAGGCATCAAATTGATTGTGATTTCTAAGGCATAGATCTGATCAAATCATCCCACTGTGTTGCATTCAAAAAACCCCAGTGATTCCCTAAAATCTTCAAGATCAAATAGCAAATATAGGTTTAGTTTTTTAAAAGTCTTCATAACTTCAAAACGTTCCAGTCTTTTTACTTTACTCACAACAATGTGTTCTACTATCCAGTGATATTGTCCTCCTTAACTATATCTTGTACCAGTAGCTATTCCTTAAAATTTAAATTCTCTTCTTCCTTATCTCTACCTCCAATCTTCCTTCAAATCTCAGCTAAAATGTGACCTTGTACAAGAAGTCTTTCCCAATCGCTCTCAATGCTAGTCTTAATTATTTCTAGTATATTTTGCATATATCATGTTTTTACATAGTTGCTTTCACTCTTTCTAGACCATGGACACCTTGAGAGCCAGAGCTATCTTTTGTCTTTCTTTTTTTTATCTTCAGCGCTTGGCACAGTGCCTGTCATATAATAGGAGCTTAATAATGTTCAATAACTGACTTGTTGAGAGATTGATTGAGCATGAGAATGATTAGATGGGTATTTCTTCTGGGGTGAAGGAATGATTTCAACATGCCCTTCTATTTTTTCTTCCTTCTCTCAACAAGAATGTCTTCCTGCCTGGGTCTCATGACCCATTGCTATTTCTTATATATATTTATATATGTTTGTGTGTGTGTGTGTGTGTGTGTGTGTGTGTGTGTGTGTGTATGTAATTCCATTTGTAAGAATTCAATAACAATCTTGGCTAAAAAAATCCCAAATAGGGTTTCAAAGACTAGTATATGATTGAATGACAATAAAAGGATTCAGTGTTGCAAATATACAACTTTATAAATATAAGTCAAAGGCTTATGATATTATATAAAAATATAGTGAGAAATAGGATAAAGCTCTTTTATAAACATTTTCCCCCCATCATTAATTCTCTCTACTTTTAATACAAAGAGTGATTATTTCAGCTATCCATGGTTATCCTTTGGTGACAGGGGATCAAATTTGATTCACTTTGTACATTATTATTTTCTTTTACCACCGAAAGTATAATTCAGTTCAGATGAAGAAGGATATCTGAAGGCTTGCTGCTTGATGCATAGCTCAAACATTCTTTATGCTTTTGTCAATGATTAGTTAAACTCATCTTGTTTTACATAATTCATATTCACATATAAGCAGAACTTTTGCTCCTCAATATTTATTTGCAATTAAGTGCTTAAGAAATGTATGTAAGGAAATCTTTAGGGGAGTTTAAAGGATTATATTAATACTGGAGTGTTAGCAGTTTTATTCTCATCCAAGGCAGTAACACATAGTCCCATAAAATGCCATCCAAAACTATGTTCAAGGGCTTTAAAAAATTAACTGATAAAATGGCAAATTTTTCTCTCCCCTCTCCCCCCCATACTCTGTATGTGTCAAGCTAACTCAGGTACATATAACAATGCATTCTACATTGGCCTATCAATATTTCAAAATTCAACCTAAGTATTACTTCTTCTAAACATTAATAAACAAACATTTCAGTATGCAAACAAAATAAAATGAATTAAATTTAATTATAATTACAAAATAGCACTAATAGTGTCACTGACTGATCTTTTTTGTTTTCTCTGTGTTTAATATAAAATTTAATTAAACTTTATAAAGTTGAATAAATTGAGAGGATCCAGTTGCTGAGACAACAAATTTCTGTCCCTCCTAGAAAAGAAGGAGGGGACAGAATTGGAGGAGAGGGGATGGTCAAAAGAGAAGGTCCTATTTCATGATTATTCACTTTATTTCTTCTCCAACCTCAATTCCCCTTTGAAGATTGTAAGCTAATCAGTGACAGTAATCATGGAATTGACTGTGGAATGAATCATAGGATTTAGAGTTAAAAGTTATCCTTAAAGATCATTTATTTCAGAGGTTCTTAACTTGGAGTTTATATATTTAAAATATTTTGCTAATTGCTTTTCTAAATAATACATTTTGTGGGGGTAAGAATATGTGTCTGACTTTACACATT
The DNA here is from genome assembly GCF_037893015.1 of Macrotis lagotis. NCBI lineage: Eukaryota > Metazoa > Chordata > Mammalia > Peramelemorphia > Peramelidae > Macrotis > Macrotis lagotis. The sequence continues at coordinate 201,852,413 of NC_133663.1, forward strand.
TAAAATCATTATTATGAGAAGAGACCCATAGATTTCACTAGATAGTGACCCAATTCAGGCAGCTCATTTTGAAAGTGAGGTGACTAATACCCAAATAATTTAAGTGACTTGTTCAAGTTCAATCAGTTAATAAAGAGCAGATTTAGAATTTCAAATGAATACATTTTATTCTCTTTTATTGCATTCTTCACAGGTTAGCACTAAACATGCAGTCCAGGTACAATGAATAGATTTTGAATTCAATGATTAGATGTCAAGTAAATCAAAACAAAATCATTCTAAAACAGTCCATTTTGTTGTTGAATCCAAATTACAAGCATATATGGACAAATACAGTGCTTCATTATTATGCATGTGGAATGATTTTCAAATAAAATATTAGAAAAGTTATTTGTGTTACTTATTTTAAAACTAAAGTTGACATTACATTGTGAAAAAAAAAACTGATTTCTCAAGGAAGACTAAAATTTCCAAATACTTAACCATGGCATAAAAGTTCATGGAAACATAAAACAAATAATTTCTAGGCTTATAATCTAAGGATCAGACAAAGATTAGTAGAGATCATAGTTTTAAAAAATTAGAGGATATCATGATTTAACAAAATAAAAAAATATTTAGGGATTGCATAGTTAGTTTGTAAAAGTTAGAGTATGATGAATATCCTTAAATTTGTGAACTCTACCGATGCTAATAGTTCAATGAATTAATAAATCAATAAGAACTTATACTTGTTTGATTCTTATCCTTCATTATCGAAGAAGACCAAAATTATTAGTAAAATGATCACTATTAATATATTATCGTAGCTGATCAGACCAGTATGAGCACAAAATATTCTACCACAGGTCAGACAAAAATAGTCCATTTGAACACTTAGGGTGGTTACCTTAAGCTTCTTCATCTCACATTTCCCTTGATCTGCTTCAATTATGCCTCACTCACAGAGCACAGCACCCTCTCTGATGAAGAGTACACCATGCTAGGCAATTCTGTGCCAGTGTCTCCTATGCTGCACAATCAATTCCAAAGGTCTTAAGAGAAGTCTTCAGAGTGTCCCTATATCCACTTTTGGAATCCTCTGTGAGCTCTTGTCTGGTGTGAGTTCCCCATAAAATAGTCTTTTTTGGCAAGTGGACATTTGACATTCAGATTTATCTAGCCCATCTCTGTAGAAACATTTGAATGCTTGGTGATTAAGCTTGAGAAACAACAGAGTCGGTTATCCTGTCCTTCCAGGTGATCTTCAGAAGCTTCCTAAGATAATTTAAATGGAAGCAATTCAATTTGCTGACATGGTGCTGTAGATCTTCCAGGTTTCATAGGCATCCAGTAATGAGGTCAGTGCAATGGCTCTATAGATCTTCAGTCTGGTTGTCAGTCTAATAACTCTTCTCTCCCACACTTTCAGAGTCTCCCAATGTGTGTGTGTCAATTTCATTATCAAAGGATAATTGGTGCACCCTGGAAAGTACACTGCCAAGGTATAGTGAACTTATACACAGTATTCAAAACTTTTTTCATTTGCTGTAATTGATGGTTCCACATATGAATGGTGTAGGGATGCCTAATGGAACACCTGTTTTCTTGGTGTAAATTGACCAAAATTAGTTCAAGCAGCAGAGAATCAATCTATCCTTTTTTTGTATCTCAGCTTTAGAGGTTGCCTTTAGTACACAATCATTTGCAAACAGAAAACCATGTACCAATATTCCCTCCACTTTGGTGTTGGTTTGTAGCCTTTTCAAGATGAGGAATTTACAAGCAGTGTGGTAGCTTAATGTTGTGTTCTTCTTCAGTGAAAGTATTTGATAACAGGGTTGGAAACATCTTGCTAAAAAGCATGGGAGCAAGGACACAGTCTTGTTTCCTTCCATTGGTGACCAGGAAATCATGAGAGGATTGTCCACTATACAGAACGCAGGCAAGCATTTTGTCTTAAAATTGCTGAGATTACAATACAATATACAATACTGATGAACTTCTTTGAACAAACAAATTTTGACTATTGTCCATAAGCCCTCATGACTGATGGTATCAAAGACCTTGGTCAGATCTACAAACATTATATACATTTCTACTCCTGGCATTTTTCCTGAAGTTGTTGGGCAGCAAACATAAAATTGATTATTCCTTGACTTTTTTTCTGAAGTCACACTGGCTATCAAGTAGGTGACCATCTTCCAGGTGAAGTATCATCCTATTAAGGAGGACTCTCAAGAATGAGTAAAAGAGAAATACCCCAGTGATCATCACAGGACAATGTATTCTCTTTACCTTTATAGAGATAGGCAATGGAGGTATCTTTGAATTCCTGAGGGATAGCCTCTTTATGTCATAATCTGGAAAATTTCAGTCAGATTTTGTATGAAAATCCCCTCCCCCACATTATAAAATCTCAGCTAGAATAGAATCAGTGCTTTATTACATGAAAGAAGCTTAATGGCATTCAAGACCTCTTCTTCAGTTGGAACTTCAGATAGGGATGAATTGACTTCAACTTGCTGTAAATGGTCAATGGCTTTTGCACTGATTGATGATGGTCTGTGTTTAGTCTATCTCTCTAGGATCATGTCCCTTTCACTAATCAATGTTACTCCATCAGTACTGAGGAGTTGAGATGCATCATATGTATTTGGTCCATAAATAGTCTTCAAGGAATCATAAAATCATTTTGGATAGATATTATTCACATAAATTGAATTTCATTTGCCTTCTTAGGGAGTCAAGAATCCTGCATCTCTCTCTAAGATTGACTTGCACTTTATTTTTGATGGAATTAAATTTGCCTTTTAGAAATGAATGGACTATCCTGCTTGCAAACCTATGAAGTTCTCCTTTTTCATTAAGTAGCTTTTGTATTTCCTCATCATTTTCATCAAACCAGTCTTGGTGTTTGCAGTATTCTGCTCAGATGAGCAAATGTAGTGCTGCACACCAAATCTCTGAAAGCTACCCATTCATTTTCTTCTCCACTTATGCCAACTGTGAGTTGACTCAATTTTCCTGTCAAGTTAGCAATTAATTGTTCCTGTTCCAAGAAGCATTCTAATCTCTTGACAATAATTCTTCTGGTATTTATTTTGTCTTGGGGATGTCACTTTGGAATTTGAAAAGAATGAGTCTGTGATCAGTGCAGCACTCTGTACCACACATTGCCTTTGTCATTTTCACATCCCATTTGCTAAGAGGGTGCATCCAGGAAGTTTTATTGCATTTAGGTAAATGAATGACATTTTTGGTGATGAGATGGTCATGAAATTCACAAAACATCAGTAATAAGTGACCATTGCTGTTATTGGTCCATTTTCCCAAGGGCTCTCTGGCATGTCTGGTAGTCTAAGCCTACTCTAGCATTAAAGCCACCCAGAATTATAAACTTGTCCTCTTTTGGTAAATTGATGATAAGGGTATCTAGGTCTTCATAAAATTTTTCTTTGACTTCATTAGAGTTCATCTTTTTTGGCATGATTGGCATGATGATGGTGGTGATGTCTTCCTGCAAGTGGCAATTGAGCTGTCATTTGTCTCTTATTTACTCTTTTTGGTAGACACAAAGTTTATTGATTAGATTTGTTTTGATTTCATAGTCTAGCCTGGCACCTTCACTGCAGCCAATCCAGAAAAACATGTATTCAGCTCTGACTTCAATAAACATTCTTTTTTGGTGGTGGGGTGGGGGTAGGGAAGGCAGTTTGCAAGGCTTAAGGTTTGCAAGGGTTAAGCGACTTGCTCAAGGTCACATAGCTAAAGTAATTGTTAAGTGTTTGATGCTGAATTGGAACTCAGGTCCTCCTGACTCCAGAGTCAGTGCTCTAGCCACTGCTCTATCTACTTGCCCTTCTGACTTCAATAAGCTGGTCTTCATTTGCCAGTCTTGTTTCACTCAGTGCTATTAGTTGAATATTATACCTGCTGAATTATCTTGCAATAAAAGTTGTTCATCTTTAAGGTCTGTTGGATCTTGTGTGGTCTATAAGTGTGGACACATTCTATGCACTGATTGTGGGTGTAATCTTCTTTGAAGAAGTTTTTGTACATTTTTTTGTTTTGACCACAGGGTAGGATCCCCATTTGCCCTGGTAATCAGGGCACAGTTGTATAAGCAGACAACTTTTAGCCCCTTTATGACATCAGGAGGTGAGCAGTGTAATACTTAAAGGTTCAGAAACCCAGAGAGTAGTTGAATTCCACTGCTGTTGCCAGTGAGGAAACTACTGTATGACCCAGACTGCCTGTTTTCAGAATTTTGATTACAGTTCCTAGTGTATTCACACCTATTGCTTCCTCACTTGTCTGTTGCTACAGAACTTTAAGATAGAATTGTAAAATGGTATGGTTGATGTCTTTTGATTTGTGTGTAAATTGGATTTAATTAAGACAGACTTGCACAAAGACATTGACCTTTCCAGGGGCAAGACAGAGTCAAGATAGGTGATGGTACTAGATGCAGTGGATGACCTTGACATCTTTGATGTCTAAACACGTTCTAAGCTCTCTCTAAACCTCAGTTGCCTTCATGGTGAATGAGATGAATTGTTCTCACCCTCTCATTCCACTAATGGAAGACTTTAAATGCTTGGGGGAAGACAATCCTTCTAACTCACTGACTGGTTTGAAACCCCCTTGGTTTCCCTCAATCTGGTTTAGCCCATCTACTGAAATGGTTTACCAGGGTGTGGCCTTTGTGCCTGCTCAAGATTCTTGGAGCCATAGGTTAGTTGACTCTGGTGGACATCAAAGTTGGAAAGCAGTCCTGAAAACAGATACGAAGTCATCTTACCAGTGCTAGTAGTTTTCCTTGAACATACCCTATACTCCAAAAAGCTCTTATGAATTCCTTACTAAATACTAGGTATTGTGCTAAAAAAAGCAAAAAAGTTCAATTTTATCAAAGAAGAAATTTACAATTCTTATGAGAAACACAAAACATAAGGAAGTATACAGCACAAAGGATGAAAGGTAGACATGAAAGACACTGGTAGGCCAGGGCTTTCTTTGGAAAAGGCCTCTGGCAGAAGGTAGGATGCAAGATGAGTCTTGAAGGGAGGCAGGGATTCTGCATTGACAGGTGAAGACAATGATCAGTCCAGGGAGGGGAAAGTCAGTGCAATTACAAAGAGATAAAAATGGAATATCATGAGGTCAGAATAGCAAATGAGCCAGTAGGGTTGAATTGTGGAATGTAAAAAAGGGGAAAATGTTTAAGAAGACAGGAAAGATATGAAATGAAAGGGAAAGTTGTAAAGAATTTTGAATGCCCAACAGAGAATTTATATTTAATTTTATTGATTACAGGAATTTATTAAAATTTATTAAGTAGAAGGTGAAACACTCATACATACAATTTAGTAGGATAATTACTTCAACCAATTTGTGGAGGAATGGAACAATAAGATACTTGAGGTAAGGGATGGATTAGAAAGATATTTCAATAAGTGAGGCAAAGGTTAATTAAGACCTGAACTTGGGTGATGGTTATATGAATGGATAGAAGAGACTGTATATAATACACTTTGTGAAAAAGGAAATATATTTGGGAATCATATACCATTCATCCTCCATTCAACTGTCAAAATGATCTTAAAGCATAAATCTGCTTCTCCATCCCAAGATTTTTGGCTCCCTTATTTCTATATAAAATCATGTTTTACTTTAAAAATTTTTAACAATCTTGAACTTTTTATATTTTCAGGTTTATAGCACTTAATTCCTCTTTACATATTATGTTATCTAACAGCACAGCTATGTTCCTTACATAGCACTCCATCTTCAGATTCTAGGCCTTTTCTTTTTGGCTGTCCTTATCTGGAATTGCTCTTCTTCCTTATCTCAATATCCTTACTTTCCTAGCTTCTTTCAAAACTCAACTTAAATCTGACCTTCTGAAAAAATCTTTCATGTTTCTTTCCCCATTCTCCCACATTAGGATTGCCTCCCTTTAACATTTTGTGTATATCACTTTATGTGTATTTTTTTCTGTTGTCTTTCTCCATAGAACATGAGCATTTTGGGGACAGAGGGTATGTTTTTGTCTTTCTTTGTACTCAGTACTCAGCAGATTGCTTGCCAGATTGTAAGAGATTAATATAAGCTTGTTAATTGACTGAAATATAATTCTTGGAATAGATTCTCTTTGCTTTATGAGTACTAGGTTAACTAAGTATGAAGACATTCATCACCAATAGGTTGGTCATTTGATGGTGAATTCTTTGGTCATGTAAATTCATGAAACAAAGAGAAAGAAAGAGTGGACTCCAATCTTACACCTATCCTCTCTTATGATATGATATATGTTATAATGGTGGGAGAATAATGGAAAAGGCAGTAGAGGATTTTGACTTCATATCATACTTTCTTTGACTTGATTGCCGCTATCCTAATTAAATAAATTCTTAGTGTTTGGGCTTAGTGGTGAAATTTATGCTCTTGATTTAGAAAGTCATTTTTTTGATGGATCTACTTTTTGATACTGAGCTAGAAAATTTCCCCAAAGTCCATCTGTTTCAGTCTTCATTAAATATCAATTCCCTTCTTGCATAAGCAAAATAATAATTTTTCAGTAAGACTAACAAAATGTACTATTGTTTAAAATTTAAATATTCTGATTTATTGGCTAAGAGTGAAAAAAGAAGTCTCAGGTACATTACCATATCCCTTTCCCTAATAAGTGACTTTAACATATCTAGTGAAGAAATTAGGAATTTAATTTTAAAGAGAGCAGTGCCCTTAACAAGAATATTACATGAATAACAAGTTAGACCAATTCTTCTTGTCTCTGAAGTACAATATTGATGTTTGTGAAATTCCTGTATAGAAAGGGGTCTCTGACGTCCTTCTGGGCCCCGAGAAACTCCTCAGAAATAAAACTTTGGCTGGGCACCTTTGGGTCTGAAAGTAGTCTGATAGGACCCAAGTACTTGACCCTGGGGGTCATGGATATATCATAAGGTTGTTTAAAGATTTACAAAGCACCCTTGTTAGCCTAATTATCTTGTTGTATCTGTAAAATTCTTGCTTCCTTCCAGGACTGCCTCCCCTTCCCCAGATGCAGCTGGAACCACAAGAGAGTAAATTTCACTCCCTCAAACCTGTGGGAAGCCCCTGAATATGCGACTCCCTCCATCTCAGGAAGCATGTTCAGACATAAAACAAAGACCCTGACCCTTTGCTACTCTGTCTAGCCACCTATCTATACAGAATCCTATGTTTACATATATTTATGACAAGACAATATATTTAACTGCTGTCTTTGCTTCTGTATCCTGCTTTCTCTCAGTAACCCCCCCCCCCCCAAACACTATAAAAACCTTATCCCTTGAACACTCAAGTACTATCTGATTTGGATACACTTCATCCCCTGGCAGTCCCCAGGAAATAAACATCTCCAAACTTATCAAATTCTGGTCTCTGTCTTGCTCTTTGAGTTCAGCATCTCTAAGTTGAAGTATTCATAATAAAAATGGCATAATTTGAGAAGAAGCTGATTTTGGGTCTATATAACAAGAAACCCATAAAAATTAGAATTACCAACCATTTTGAATGGTCTGTCATGGGAAATACTGTTTCCCATCAATGGAAGTCTTTAGATGGAATCCAGATAATCTTTCTTTCAGGGATATAAAAGAGGATTATTAGTTAGGTCACAGGGGGATTAAATTACACTGAGACCTCTTATAACTCTAATAATACATTGTAATTTCAATATGTGCTAAGTTCAATTTTTGTTGCAAGGAAATTCATGTACTTGTTTACTGAACAGTTTTATCAGTCTATATATATATCAGATATATATATATTTATATGAATATCTTCTATATGTCTAAGAATATATTATCAGTCTAAAAATAATGTATATATACATATTTATATATATATATATATCCTCAAGTAGTTTATAAAATTGATATAAACATGTTTTAGGGTTACAAAAATATAGAATAGCAAGTTGTTTGAGGGTAAGAAGTATTCTTTCAGGAATTTCATAAATACTTTAGAATATGTTTTGCAAAACTCTTTTCATATAAAATGTGATTTTGCTTTAGCCACATTTACAATTTCACTTTACTCCATTCCTGAACTTTCTACATATTCAATAGGAAAAATATATAGTTTGTGCACAGATTTTGATGAAAGCATAATAATAATAATATACAACTAAATTAATATTAAGTCTAATACCTTATTAAAAATAAAACAAGTACTCTTGAATAGTGCTTGCTTTCTTGGCTACCAGTTGAATGCATTAATTGAATATATCAATCAAATACTAGATGACTGATTTACAATTACATTACTGATTACATCTGGATCTCACCAAAGTTTTCCACCTGTCACCCATAATACAATTCCAGATAGAGTTTTCTAGCAGAAGACTGGGAAGTTTATCTAACTCCCTTTCCTCAAACTCCTTCCTCCACTCAAGGTCAAGAGGGTACAGAACATATAAGATGGATGTGCTCTTCTAGGAAACCTTTCCCCTGCCATCCTCCCCTCCTGTCACTCTCTGCTACTCATGAGCTAATATTACACCTCATCCCCTATTTCAGAATTGTAAGAGTCATATATCATTATACTGAAATGCAATTCTATAAAACTATCTGATATTTTAAAAGACTTAAGGCAGATAAGACTACCTTAGATTACCTAAGTAATGATTTTTGCATAAATTGAGTGTGATTTTTCCCCAAATGTTTCTTTTTTTTTTGAGTTTTTGTAAGGCAAGGATGTTAAAGTGACTCATCCAAGGTCACACAGCTAGGAAATTATTAATCATCTGAGGCCAAACTTGAACCTGAGTCCTTCTGATTCCAGGGTTGATGCTCTATTCATATGCTAACTAGCTGCCCCTTGAACAATTATCTAGGGTACCTTGGCTCACCTTTACTTCATCTGATTTCCTAAATAGAATTACAAGACATCTGCTGCTGTAGCTCTGATTGTGGCACTTTTGTATCTTTCCTAGTGGGATTCTTAGTCCTTGAAGTTGTATACATTTATAGTTAGACAGTGGTTTTGAAGTCTGAGTACAAGGATGCAAATCCTAGCTTTGCAACTTATACCTATGTGATCTTGTTGGAGTAATTTCATTTTTTTGAATTTCAATATCGTGATTTATAAAGTGAGGAGATTGGTTTAAATTCTAAATCTGTGACACTTTATATATATATATATATATATATATATAATGTATATATATGTGTGTGTGTATGTATGTATGTATATATATATGTATTTTTTTTGATTGGTTTCAAAAGTGGGTTCTATTGGTCAGAATATTGAGAAATAACAGTGATATTAAAAAGTAGCAATAAAATATTTCTTAATATAATTAGAATGTGTAAAAGTTTAGTTGCTGAATTTATTCTATATTTATTTAAATTAGAATTTATCTAAATATCTATATCTGTATTGACATGTGTATGTACTGATGACATAATAAAATGCCATATTCTCAATTTCCAGAAATTAAACTTTTTCTTTAAAATTCAAAAATTTTTATGAGTGAACCAGATTTAAAGCAAATGCAAGTTTTTTTTGGAAATGAAATATTTTAGATTTGTGGACAACTTGGAAAATGGGGTACATGGTCCTGCAGAATTTCATTAATTCTAAAAGCAAATTTTATTTGGAAATAATTTCATTTCCCCAAGTAAACTGCTCAAGGTGTATACAAACTCACTCAAAAGAAAATATAAATTAATCTGCTGGATTCTGTTTCCTTATTTAATTAATATTCCCATTTTGAAAAAAAATTCTCTTTTCGGTATCGTATTTGAATGAAAAAGAGAAAAAAGTTAGTGTCACAGATGGTTGTCAGAGTGAAATGATGCTTGGATCTGTTGAGGGAATCAGACATTAGTGTGAAATCTGAATAGAAAGAAACATAGCAGAAGGCAACATTTCAAAAAGCATTTGGCACCAAGTGGCATTGTGAGGGTTAATTTACTGCGAGGAACTGCTGGGCTTTTCATTCTCGGTAGACGCACAATAGTCAGATCCCCAAAGTGCCCATCATAATCACAGATGCTGGGGATTAATGGTAAGATGAAAGCTTCATGAATATTAAAAATATCAAAACTGCTAATGATGTAGCAGATTTGGAAATATCATTCAATTTCAAAATCTAAAAATCTATAGTGTGAAGGCATAGTAAGACATTGCCTATTAAAAACTGATTAAAAGCCTACTCAATTTGTAACAGAAGGAGGTTTATGCATATTAGAACCTGAACTGACTGCCAAAGTTTACAAAATGCACAGACTAATTACCATAATTAGGCCTTGGATTGAAAAAGAAAAATTCTCTTTATCTAGGACTGAACTTCAATAAGGAAAAGGAGTGAGCATCAAATAGGCTTTTCCCCTAAATGCTGTTTCAAAAGAATGAATAAAAATAAACAAAAAGTACTAAGTGTATTAGGAATACTATTTTTTAAATGAGATATTTCTGTGAAATCTTATGAAGTTTTTAAAAAGATTCTAAGAATTAGACCTCTTTTTCTTATTCTTGCAGTTTTAACAATGGAAAGATTTTTATTTTTTATTGCTATTTCTTCTAGTATTTTGATACTACTCGAGGTGAGTATTAGGCCTACTTTAGGAGTCAGTCTGCTTCATTTCAGATTGACAAGTCTACAAAAATTGCTAAATCAATCCAGACCAGATCCAGATGAGAGGTAACATGTGGAGAGGAAAAGACAGTTTAAAGTCATTATGACTTAGGTTCAAATTCCACTTCAAATAACTGGTTACATGACCTTGGGCAAGTCATTTAAATTTCCTTGGGACTCAGTTTCTTTATCTTTAAAATTAAGGTGTTGAACTTGAAGGCCTCTAAAATCCTTCATTGCTCAACACTTATGATTTTCTTTTTTCTTTTTTCTTTTTTTTTTTTTAGGTTTTTGCAAGGCAAACGGGGCCAAGTGGCTTGCCCAAGGCCACACAGCTAGGCAATTACTAAGTGTCTGAGACCAGATCTGAACCCAGGTACTCCTGACTCCAGGGCCGGTGCTCCATCCACTATGCCACCTAGCTACCCCTGATTTTCTTCTTAGAATAACAAGAACTACTTCTCTATGTTATAACTGATCTGAAATTTAGGCACTGATTTTGGAGAGTGCTGACAATATTTATGCTTCTCTAGTAATTGTAATAGGGAACTGGTCAATGAAAACTCAGCCACTAGGAAAAGGTTCAGCATGATCATCTATTCTATGACTGTTTCTAGGCTACTTTTTGTTTGCCTACTGGATAACTATTGAGACAGAAATAGGTTTTCATGCAAAAGACTCATGTAGGCAATTCAATCTTATTTCTGTTTGCATTTGAGTTAAGAAGAAATAATTTCAATTATTTCTGGATGGGAAGAGTACTAGTAGCATACTCTTTCAACCCTGGTCATCATGAAACCAAGAGTACCTGGGAAGATCTGTCTGAACACAAATGGGAGAATATTTTATACTATAATAACATTGTAAAAACAAATAACTTAAGAACTCATGATTCTAGAGAACTGATAATTTTTTTTCTTTGTGGGAGGCAATGGGGTTAATTTATATGTCCAAATATTAAGTGTCTGAGACTAGATTTGAACTCAAGTCCTCATCACTCCAAAACTGGTGCTCTATCTACTGTGCCACCTAACCAGCCCTACAGATCTGATAATGAAGAATGCCATCCTCCTCTTGACAGAGAAGTGATGGTTTAAATATGTAGAATGAGAGACACACTTTTTGACGTGCTACACAGAAAAAAATTGTTTGCATGACTATGTATAGTTATTACAAAGTGATTTTCCCTCTCTTTATTTAGGGGACTCAGAGAGAGAAAAAATATAAGTGCTTATTAAAGACAATAGAATTTAATTTAATAAAGAAAGACCTCAGGGGTAGCTATGAAACTTCAGAAGGAAGGTTAAGAAGGAAAATCAGGAAGTCTTGTCCTGGGAGTTGGGATAAGGACCCTAAGGGTATATCAAAATTACAATGTATAGAAATAATTGATCTTAACATGTAGTTAGAAGTAATTACAAGATAAAATTGAAAGCTACTGGATTGTGATCCTCTTGTAATACCCCTGGTCAATTTAATACCCTTGGTCCTTATCCTTCTTAATTATTTTTCTTGAAGGAGCTTCAGTGTGTTCCAGAGTCTTCACTATGACAGGTATACTGGGCTCTCTTTTCCGACTGAATTTGACCTTGAAAATTGAATTTTAGAGATGTTTTATGCTTTTATCCCCACGTATATTTGTGAAGTTGTCAAAAAAAAAAGGACAGTCTAGGACACGATTAAATTGAAATCTGAATAAGACAGAAACTGGTAGTAAATTTTTACATGCAGTCCCTATATAGCTAATAATTTGATGGTCTTGAGTTCAAGCTTCAGAAATGGCAGTGTTTTTATCTAATTCAATGATTGAAAATATATTGAAAAACAGATCTCTCTGTATTAGATAGGAGACTAAGTAGAAGAATTAGAAAGGGAGGGAAATTTCCTTCTGTGCTTCTTTTGATGTGAAGATCTCGACAGATCAAGCTGCTGTAGACTTATGACCTAAAGGACAGAATACTGGACTAGGAGCAATACTTCAGACACTTTAGTAAGTGTATAGCCATGGAGAAGTCATTTATTCTCTCTGAACCTCAGGAATCTCATCTGTAAAATGATGATATTACATAAGATGACTTCTAAAATCCTTTCCAGCTTTAAACTTGTGAACCTGTAAGCATTGTTCTCATAGACCTACTTTTCTTTTGCAGTGGATATTATGGTTTTTATGGAAATAATTAACCATATTTGTTTTGGTAGATCTGCTTTGGCTTACATTTACAATATGGAACTGGTTGAGGATGTTTCTACAAAGCAGTGTCACCCCACAATTAAGATCTATTTGAAAGGAAATGTGTGGGGTTTCTGTGTGTTTGTGTGTGTGTGTGTGTGTGTGTGTGTGTGTGTGTGTGTGTATGTGTGTGTGTAGATTGTCCTCAGTATCCCTTGTAATATTGTTTACATATATATATGTATACATATTATACAATATATCTAGTACATACATGAGGATAGAGACAGAAGGAGAGCTCACCTCCATAATTATTTTTAGAAAGAAACATATATGCACTGAAAAAAAGATTTAACATAAAAATTATACAAAATTAATCTATCAGCATGTATTGCATCTAAAACTGAAGGTGGTAATTTGAACAGGTTAAGGATGTTGTCCAGGAAATAAGCTTTGTCAGGCATAAAATGGACTGTGACTAGTCCTCTGAGACATCCAGTAGCAATCAAAAAAAATTGGAAAAAAAAGGTCAATGGAGACTAAATACAAATTACAAACTTGACCTGGTCTCATGTATATGAGGAAATTGAGGTTAAATGACTTTTCACAAAGCTAATAGGTACTAAAACCAGGGTTTGAATCCAGAATATTCATTTATTCAAATTTTTGAATCTTATTATGTAGACCTTAAATAAATATTACATAAGATGCCAAATCATAAACAAGGTGAACAATCAGAAGCCTGATGAGCTCCTCCATCTTCATTGAAATTTTCTTTTTTTGCTGCTTCCACATATGCTAGTATCAAAGAACCAGAAGTCACTATAATGTTACATAATGGACAGATTGGACATTCCTTGTTGATTTTCCATACTGTTTCTACTAGCTCAAATGAGAAAAGATATATATTATAGACAAGATAGTATATGTCAGATCCAGGCAGTTTTCATTGAAATGTGAATGGCTATTAAAAACATCTAATGTTCAATCAGTAACATTTAGCTAGGGGAGTTTTGAAAGGATACGTTTTTTTTTTTTTTAGATTTTGCTAGGCAATGGGGTTAAGTGACTTGCCCAAGGCCACACAGCTAAGTAATTATTAAGTGTCTGAGGCCGGATTTGAACTCAGGTACTCCTGACTCCAGGGACAGTGCTCTATCCATCATGCCACCTAGCTGCCCCTGAAAGGATACTTTTTTGCCTTAATTCCCCAGAAGTGAAACTCATATGACAGTCACTGAGGGAAAAGAGATCTTCCAGTTTCTGAAGTTTGGCAGCCAATGAATTAGTTTATAAATCACTTTGACCACACCAATGACACTTGCCATTAGACTGGACAGAAAGGAGAGAGAAGGAAAGGTGGATGGGAAGTATTGTGTTGTTAGGATTTATTGTTAGGAAGGCATTAAGTTTCTGGTTCTGTTGCTATTATTGTGATATTGGCAGCAAGTATTAACTACATCTTAGTACATTGTAAGTTTTATAGATGAAAGGAAAAATCTAAGTAAATGGTGAATAAGATTTTTTTAAAAATCTTAGAATTATCCTATCTTAGAGATCATTAAGCTTAACCATCACATTTTTTAGAATCTAAGGTCTATAGATTTAAAGCTCAAGGGGGCCATTGGTTCCAGCTCCCTTGTTTAGCAGATTAGGAAACTGAGACTGTGAGAGATCAAATTACTGATAGTCTTGTTCACATGGTATTAAGTTTCTGGGGATAGGATTCAAACTTGTTTTTCTTATTGCAGTACTCAATCTCTATGCACTTAAGTGCTTGTCTAAATTTATGATAAATAAACATAGAACATAGAATTTGGGCCAGAAAGAACTTCAAAAGCTAACAAATCTCATTTTTTTAGATGAGGAAGAAGGAGATCTGAAAGGAAAAAAAAATGACTTGCTTGTGGTCTACACAAATAATAAGAGTTGATATTCAAATTCAGGTCCCAGAATTCAAAATTTAGTTTGAATTTGTGCTGTGACATAATGCAATAATTATATTCTCTGAATGATATTATTCCAAATTTGTTGGAGAGCTTTTATTTATTTTATTTATACTTGCGAGAGTATATGTCATGACATGACACAATGGAATGAGCAATGAGCCTGAAATTAAAGTATTTAGATTAGATTCCTGTCATTGCCACATAAGGGCACTTCTATGACCTTGGACAACTGGATGAACCTCCTTAGACCTCAGTATCCTTTTCTGTAAAATAAGAATGTTGGACAAATTATGCTAAGGCCCTTTCCAGCTCTAATTCTAAGAGAATATTTTTATTACTTCTAAATTTTAGCAGCATTGTCAAAAATTCACTATTTTAATAAAAATTTCATAGGAAGGATCTTAGAACCATAGTTCTAGAACTAAAAGGAACATCAAAAACTATTACAAATGTAGAAGAGTTGTAAGGAGTTCAAGTATTATTGTCAAGATCACAGAGTCAGTGCCCCTACTACTGTACTATTAAAACCCTACATTTCTAGCTACTTTCTTGCCATGCAACTAAGATGCATCTGTAAATGACCAAATGGCATGCTGTATTTTGAAAGCAGCTTACTAGTAAGCAATCTATCTCTTGGGTGCAGTTGCCAAACAGCACAAATAGAAGGAAACTATTAGACTACTTTTTTCCATTGAAAATACCTGAAAGTCAATTTTCGATTGACCTATTTAAAAATTATTCTTTTTCTCTGAGCTCCCTAGTAAAGGTGAATGTTCCAGACTATCTTTTTGCTTTAGAAATTATAAAGACTTTCTGCCTCCCCAAATCAGCATAAATAGACTTCATGTCTCTCACTAAGCTTGAACATTAAATTTATAAAATAGTCATTTTAGAGTACTTTCAGCAACTAGGTATTTTGTTTTTATGTGTTGAATAGTTTTTAATAAGTAATTGATCCATAGAAATATTGGGTGTCATATACAACTAAAACCAACTCAATTAAAACTCACTCATTCTCTAAGTAGGAATAAAGGTGATATCTTCAAAGTTATTTCAGTGTTTTTTGAAAAATGCCTTTTGGAAAAGTGCCTTTTGAAAAATACCACTAACAAATTTGTTGCTAACAAATACTAAAAAATTTCAAATGTGTTATTGCTTCAGAGAACATATTCATGGTTTGTTAATCTAGAACAAAGATATAGACAAAGATAATTTAAGTCTCATATAGAATTTTCCATTAAACCTAATAATTTATCCAGTGTATTAAGGGGAAAAAAGTTGAGAAAATAATTCATTTTCTTTTTTGTTGTTACTGTTTTTTTTTTGCATAAGGTTGTGTGAATGCCTTTTACTTTACTACTCGTGTAGGGGAAGTTACCATTTTCTTCTTATACTCAGTTAAAATCCTGGTGGTCAAAGAGGAATAGATACTTTTTCAATTTTTTTTTTTTGGAAAGGCAATGGAGTTAAGTGACTATGGGTAGGTGATTATTAAGTGTCTGAGACCGGATTTGAACTCAGGTACTCCTGACTCCAAGGCTGGTGCTCTATCCACTGCCCCCACCTAGCTGCCTATATTTTTTCAGTTTTTAAGATAATAACTTCCAAGGTAAGATAATAGCTTCCAAATAGGTATCCTTCTCTTTAGTCACACAGAAGCCACTCTTGTTTACATTTCTGACTTAAACTATTGTAATAATCTCTCTCTAAACACTAATCTACTGCTATATAGAAATTAAATTCACATTTCTTCCAAAATGTTTCCTAAAGTACAAATGTGACCATGCCATTGCTTCTTAATAAATTATCATATATTATTACAGTTTTATTTCATTCTTTTACAATTTTTATGTATATTTTATAACAATCTCAAGAACTAGTTTATTTAGGCAATTAAGTAATAAGTTCCATAAATATATAGAAATTAGGGTCTGTAATTGCAAAAATATATTATGGCTATTCACATTATCATCAAGAGTTTGATCTGAAAGAGGAGTAAAATGAATTTTGTTCCATTCCCTTTCTCCCCATCCCCTTCCATTTGAAAGGAGGAGGTATTAATTGACCTTATCTCTCTTCCCATAAAGTTTGGAAAGTAGAAAAGCTTTGATTAGTTTCCAATGAATGAAACTCCCCCCCAAGAGGACTGGCGGACTTGTGATTTAGGAGGACAGATTCTTATCCATAGAATACATCCAAATATTACAAGTATCAAGGTCTATTGGATTATAACATACAACAAAAGATTGGGATATAACTACAAAAGAACTAGGCAAAAATATTTGAATCTCTCTAATGCATGAACATTTAGTCTAGAGTAACTGAGCTAAAGGATATTCAAATTTTAGGGAAAAGACTGGCATGTGAATTTCTTAGTACTCATATAAAAAATAAAAGCAGCTTCTTAAGGTTTTTATCTAGCGTACAAGAGAATGGCATCTTCCCTAAAAGTCACTGCTCATTGCTAGGCCCCAATTATGTTATCATGTGTAGCTTCTAAATTTGCTCACTGAAAATTGTCTTGTGTCTTTTCTAAGGTCCTCCTGCTCAGGAGCTAACTTAATTAACAAAGAAATCCACAACATTTCAGGTTTATCCCTTTCTCTCTAAAATACTCAATATTTTTCCAAAATATTGTTCAGAACACTTTATAATAAGTTTTCACCACAATAAATTTTTTTCTTTTCTTTATTTTTTTTGGCAAGACAGTGGGTTTCAGTGCTTACTTAAGGTCACACAGCTGGGTAATTATTAAGTGTCTGAGGTTGGATTTGAACTCAGGTACTCCTGACTCCAGGGCCAGTGCTCTATCCCCTGAGTCACATAGCTGCCCCTCCTACAATAAAATTTCTAAGTAAATTTAATTTTTGATATTCTCCATCATATTTTATTTCTTCCTTCCTGCCACTATTTCCCACTGATTTGTGCCCCCATGATCCCAAATGATCATTTTTCTGTTTTCCTCTCCACCCTTTAACACTGCCTTCTATTTCTCATCTCGCTTCCCCTTTTGATCCCAGATAGCTGTCATGAAGGACAATGATCTGATAAAGTCATTTGTACTGGGGTTTAGTGATTGATATTTTTAAATATTTCTTCTAAGGATATTTGAATTTTCAAAGATGGATCTTGGGTATGAAATATTACCATCTAAAGAAATATCTCTTTAAAGTGAAATTTCAGAAAGCAAGAAGGTAGAGGAAATATTTTATAAGAAAATGGTGAGTTTTTTGTATTGGATTTTGTAATTGGCTTGTCTTTATTTGTGGAAAGATAAGAATGCCTGGTAAGATGCAACCCTTCTATATACCTCCTTCAATTTATATTTCAATGTTGTTTTTCATTTCTGTTTAGAGCTCTACCTGCACAATATCTTCTCATCCTAATCTATAATTTATTAGGTGGAAAATTATACACTGGAAAATTAGTGTATGAAGGTAGCCGAGAAGATTAGAAATAGGAGATGGACTCTGGTGTATACATTCAAATTCAGTTAGATTAGTCATGACAGAAAGTCAATAAAGATTCATGTAAGTTTATAGGCATATCTGAAATGAATTTGCTTCCTTAGTCCGGTTCTTGGTAAATACACATCCAGATTACATTTTAAACCATCTGAAATTAAATTGACTTACTATGGATGTTTTGATTATATAAAGGTCAACTCATTCCTTCTCTCAATGACTTTCTCAATAAGAACAATGTGCTAGGGCAGGGAGGTCCAAAACATGACCCATAGTTTGATTTTATGTGGCCCACCTGTGGGTTTTAATTTTTACAAGTGAAAAAAATAAAACAATAATTTGCATGGAATGTATATTTGATTTTTTAATTCCATCACTAATAAATAATCTTGTTGAGGTTAATTTCCTTTGGTGTTTTTTTTTTTTTTTTTTTGCAAGGCAAATGGGGTTAAGTGGCTCGCCCAAGGCCACACAACTAGGAAATTTTTAAGTGTCTGAGGCCGGATTTGAACTCAGGTACTCCTGACTTCAGGGCCTGTGCTCTATCCACTGCGCCACCTAGCCACCCCTTCTTTGGTGTTTTTAAGCAGTATTATGGACTGAACATATCAATCTTCCTGTGGGATGCATTTCTGTCTGTACGCTAAAGACTATCAGTATTTACCTATCTTTATACTGTTATGTTGTCACTTTGTTGTTTTGTGTTTGCTTTTGTACTTCATGCCTTTGCCTGTCATGTTGATGACCTGCCTTTCCCTACTTACTAAGAAGTTAAAAGTATCATGAGTTTTCATAGTACTAAACTAAGGTAAGACTACAAATTAACTATTTTATTAGTGTATTGTATTTTTTATTCTGCGTGCAACCATCAAAAATTATTTTATTTTAATGTGGCCCTAAAATGACCTAAGGTTGGACACTTTGTGGTAGGGGAATTCAAAGTCTGGAGGGAATACAGAGTTGGGGGTGGGGTGGGGAGTAAGGAACAGGGAGGGATTTGTGAAGAAGGTGGCATTTGAGCTAAACTTAAAAGGTAACAAAACTCTGATAGGCATTAAGCAGAATGAGGGGATCATTCCAAACAAGGAAAATATCTAAATGGAGGTACAAAAAAAAGGGAAATTACAGAATTTGCTCAAAAGGGAGTTGTCTAGTATGGAGAGATGAGAATAAAAAAGAAATATTTGAGCTAAATTATGAAGGGGATTGAATGCCTGATCTTTATTTGATAGACAATAAAAATCTTTGAAGTTGTGTGAGGCCATTGTGGTTTGAAAAATGACTGACATAAATTAGGCAGGAGTGAGACTTGACTTTAGAGGACTTGACCTTTACTGTTGCTTAGGCTTAAAAATCTAACCTACATTCTACATTATCTCTGAGTAATGTTATATAGTTTCTCTAAATCAAAGAAAACTCCTCGTTTTACAACATTTCATTACAGAAGTTAGTGCTCCTCAGATTTGACCGTTGTCCTACTGCCCTGTAGTAACTCACCAATCCCGACACTGCTGTTCAGATGTACTTCTGAATGGAGGTGAGGAAGGGACATATCTCCTTTATCTAGATCAGTTCTGTATCCTTTCTGTGTACCCCTTTCAGGTATAGTTAAATAGCATAAATTAAGTTAAATGATTCACAAAGTGTTCCATTTCATTCTAATCTCAAAACATAAATCACAATACTTTCCCAAATCAGAAGTTTCCTGATTAGAAGTGTGATTTAAAAAGATAAGTCTGGTGGCACATTTAGAATGGATTAGAAATACATTAGAGAAAGATTAATTAGGAAGTTATTACAGCTGTTTAAGAGAGGGAATCTAAAAATGGATAATAGTTCTGCAAATAAAAAGGAAGATACAGATAGGAAGGGCATTAGAATTTGAGGTGATGATTAGAGGAAAGGCAGAAGTCAAGGCAGTTTCCAAGGTTTTGAGTTTAGAACACAAGAACAGTAGTGGTGACAATGATAGAAATAGGGAAGTTAAAGAGGAGTCGGTTTTTTTGAGTGTGTGTTTGTGTGTGTGTGTGTGTGTGTGTGTGTGTGTGTGTGTAAAAATCAGTACTACAGATAAATTTAGAAGTCACTGACTTTTAATTCAATTAAAAATGTTTATTAAGTAATTACCATTTTCTGTCTATACTTTTGATTCCTAAGATAAAAATTACATGAACCTTGACTTCAAGAAATCTTCTACTATCTAATTAAAATATTTCTCACTTCAATTTTCCTTGATTATTTTTTTCCTGTATTTTTCTTTTTTTTCCCAGTCACTTCTTAAATTATGTTATATTTATCTATGCATATGATATTTATCCAGAATCTACTACCTAACCTCAGGAGAACATAGGTTTCTTCAAGATTCCATGATAGTTTAATTTTGCAACCCAATAACTAAGAGAGTTCTTGCTTGCTCATAGAAAGAACTTAATGAAGTTTTATTGAATTTGAAAATATTTATAGTCTAAAGGGAGGGGATGTTTATAACATGCACAAATTATAAATCTAGTGATATTTTTAAGGTAAATATGAAGATTTAAAATTTAACAGAAATTTAAAAACAACACAAATTTTTGCAAAAATAATTGAGGATATTTCAAATGCCCACCTGTCAAATATGTTATAGAAAAGTAAATGATTCTGCTTCAAAAAATGCCATCATGCTAGTATTTGTTTGGGTTTTTTTGGTTACAAATTCTGTGAAATAAAATAGTAAATGAAAATCTCTCTCAGTCCTATATGAAGATTTTATTGACTTTAGAGGACTTGACCTTTCCTGTTGCTTAGGCTTAAAAATCTAACCTAGATTCTACACTATCTCTGAGTAATGTTATATAGTTCCTCTAAAGCAAAGAAAACTCCTCATTTTACATCATTTCATTACAGAAGTCCTCTAAAGTCCTTTATTCCACTCTCTGTTTCTTACTTGGGAAAAAAGAGGAAAAGGAAGAGGAAGAGGGAAGAGAGAAGAGAGGAGAGAGAGGGGGAGAGAGAGAGAGAGAGAGAGAGAGAGAGAGAGAGAGAGAGAGAGAGAGAGAGAGAGAGAGAGAGAGAGTCAGAGGGACAGAGACAGAGAGACAGAGAGACAGAGAGAGAGAAAAAGACAGACAGACAGACAAAAATCAACTGACAGAGAAACAAAGAACTCTCATGTCCGATCTTTTTTGCATTAGGAAAATATGACAGAGCTGCTTTATAATGGTTTATCAACCCACCATAGATTCTCAAAGAATGAGATATAATTTCATAGTTTGGCTGGATATTAATTGTAAAACACTTTAGAAATATTATTTTGATTGAGATGAGGTTCTATAAGCCAAATTTATCCCAAATCAAGACAGTTCAGCATATTTTCAGAAAATAACTTAATTTTCAAGAGGGAAGAGTATTCATTTGTATGCAGATGGATTTGAACTGGGATGCAGACATTCTGTTAAGAAAAATCATATGAGTATTTAATAAGAATTTATCTCCCTTAGTTAATCTTGAACCAAAACAAATGCATCAAAATTATAAAATAATTAAGAATGGAATAGGAAGAGTTATGACAGCTATGATAGAGATATAAACAACATGTACTCATCCCCATACAGTACTGATGGATGGCATAGTACAGGGAAAAAAGCCTTAAAGATCTTCCCTGGGAATCCTATATAATGCTGCTTTCTGGACAGGCAGATCCTTAGAAAGAAATTTGTTTATTTCTGAAAAATCTATACAATCCAATTTGTAAGTCAAGCCCATATGATAAAGAGAAGGTTTTACTGCTCCTTCCCCTCCCCCCTAGCCAGTCAAAATTATCTTTCTCATTGGTTTCATCTAGGCAACAATGTTGAATTGATATCTAAAGAGTAAGATATAGAAAAAAATCTCATGCAATTCTGATGCAAATTTCTTGAAAAATAAAGGGGAAAAGCCATGGTTAAGTTACTATTTCAATATTAGATCCACTATTCTGTTGGATTATATACAGCAATGAACTCTTAGAGGAAGAAATGTGGATAGAACCTTGTGAGATGTTTTACAAGCTATGAACATCCTTTGTATTATTTAGATTATATTTAATTTATGAGAACAGGTTTATAGTAGGTAATTAACCATGCAGAACCCCAGAGTAAGGATTCAGATTATAAAATATTAATGAAAAATATAAAACATTTTTACATTTATTTCCAATTTGCGATGTAGAGATATGTATTTGCTAATTTCCCTTAGAAATTAGTGCACAAACTACTCTGTCTATGATTTTATCTCCAGGGATCAAGGGCATAAATAGTAACAATGGTAGTGTAGGATTTAATTGTCTTATTTCCGAATTTTAGAAATACAAAATAGGAGTGTTGTTGGGCATGCAGTGCTTACTGGGGGTCTCCTGTGACTGGTGTCTACTGTGAAATCTTCTATTCCTTTGAGAGTATTGCTAGTATTTCCTACCATCTAACTTTGGACATAATTGTTTTATTCTGTGGTTATTCAATAAAACTCATGAATTGATATGATATTAAAAGTCAATGATCTTGATAGATTATCTAGTATAGTAAGACATCACAAAAAGTTACTTTAGATAACATTTGTATTATTTCCTAAAGATTCTAATTATATCTATACTAGACAATTAGGGATGTTTATAGCTATCTGGCGATCAGTCAATTTTAGTGCATTATTTCACCTGGCTAACTCAGTTGGTTACATAAGAATTAAGAATTTAATCCTCATGTAATTCAGTCCAAATCAAATGACCTGGATTCAAATCTTGTTCAAGTCTTGGCAGTCAAAATTATCATTTGCTACTTGCATTACCTCAGAAAAGTCACTTAACATCTTTTGGCTTGTTCCCTTATCTATAAAACGAAGGGGTTAAAGTGGGTCGCTTCTACTTTTCAATCTATGTGCTTATTATATTTTGTTTTGTTTCACAGTCATATAGATATATACAACCATTTTCACTTAGAATTTTTTTGTCATTAGTCTTTACATTGTTTAAAGTGAAGAATTTTGAAAATCATGTAAATACACTACCTATGCTAGAAAAAACCCAACCCAAAATGTATGGTTCATTAATGTTAGGTGAACAGTTTTCATTTATATGTCAGACTATTATTATTGATGATGAGTATTATTATTATTTATAATAACAATATTTACAATGATCAGTTTGAATTATATCTGTATCTTTTACTAAATTTGTCTAATAGTCTAAGATATTTATTTACAATTCAATTCAGTTTGATTCTGAACTCTAGCTCCTGCCCTGGGGACTTGAACTTTCGCTAAATTTATTTCTATCCCTGGATATACCATATAATTTACTGGCCTCTTAGTATCATATTCATACCTGTCATTCTTCTCACCATTACCATAATTTCCTAGATCAAATTATAACTTTTTGGTTAACAAAGTCCTTATATGTTTCATCTTCTTCTTCTTTAAAATTACTATCTCTTTGAGGCAGGAACAGTCTTGTACATTGTTTCTATATACCCAGTTTAATAAATGTTCCTTTTCATTCATTCATTCATTTAACTCAACAAATTGTTATTGAACATCTTTTAAATGTGTTTTATACTAGAGAATCAAAGAAAATAAAACTCTTCCTGTCCCCTAGAACCTTCTAAGGTTATAATATTGTACACAAGTAAGTAAATACAAAATAATATAGAGTAATTTTAAAGATGAGGAAGTACTGAAACTGAGGGAATTATAAAAGGAAGATGGTAAGTAGTACCTAAGTTTTAGTGAGAAGAAAGTTAGGGATTGATCAAATTTACCAAGGTCACCCATGGAACATATGGTACCTGTTTAGCTAGCAGGCAGAAAAGGAGAGAGTGCTAAGATTCTTATTAATGAGAATAATGGATAATGAATCCCCAGAGGTGGTAATATGTAATCAAATGCATACTATTCACAGTCAAAATTATGTAAAAGAAGATAATTGGTTGTAGTACAATGAAATATGCAGTGTGAATTCAAATGAGAGGGGGAGGGAGTTTATTATTCTTACTGAACTAGACATAGATACAACATTCAGCAATGTGAGACTTTACACCTCAGAAATGGGCAATTGCTATAAATTGGAACTTGATTTATTGTTTTATTGATTGTCTTGACTTAAGAATATGATGGAAAATGTTAACGTTGAATTGTTTTTCAGTTCTGTCACCATTCATGACCCTATTTGACAAAGATAATTTAAAAGTGTGTCATGCATACATTTCTTCACATTCCTAGACCTGAGCATTTCATCTTCCCTGCTTAAACTCCAATGGAGTTTAAAGCCCTTCAAAATCTGAACTCTAGCTACTGTCCTCTCCTCTACATACTCAATGACCTTGATTTACTGACCTACTTGATGCTTCTCAAATAGGATATTGCATTACTCCATCAATCAACTCTGTGTTTTTCCACTGACTGTCCCCCAAACCTGCAATACATTGTCCCTTCAACCCAATCTCAACTTCTTGGCTTTCTTTAAGACCCGACCCAGCATCTAATCTTAACTTCTATGGGAAATCTTTTCCAATCCCTGTTACTCAACTAGTGCCTTCCCTTTAAGAATCCTTTCTATAAATTCTTTCCATCTACTCCACACTTTCAGGTCAATTTGTGCTTTAGAATAATAAAGAGGGCATGGCCTATACATAGTTGTTTATATTTTATCCAGTTTGTTATTCTGTTTACTTATTTGCAATACATTTGGTAGAAGAGACAAGCATTTAGAAGACAAAAACAAGAAAAAAAGAATAAAAAAAAGGAATAGTCAAGAATATAAGTGTAGTTGGATAGACAAATTGAAGAAAATAGACAGAGAGTAAAAGTGACAGAAAATGAAGGAAGAGCATCCTGTATAGAGTAATTTCATGGCAGGTTATTTCATTGGATTAAGTAGTTCCAGTATGGGAATTTCCTCTACTAATTTAAATCTTCAACTATTATATGATTTAGAATCTTAGAGATTTGTCCAAAGACTTCTATTTATAAGAGAACTAGTATTTCATTTTTTATGGTAACTGTTGGTTAAGTCATTCATAACTTTTGGTTGATAAATTTACTAAAGTGTCAAGAGGAAGTGTCTTTTATCCCAAATAGTTGCATCAGAGATTTCCATTAGACTTCTTTTAGCTGTTTTTTTAAAAACCTAGACTAAGATCTGCTCTACTGAAAAGTCTCTGGAAAGGATTTACTTTTAATCCTATTAGCCAGTCAATGCAATCAGGAACATTAAAGAGGCTAATAGTAATTTTACAAAAAACAATTTCTCTTCTCAAATTAGAAAAATAATTTTAATTTGAAACAGATTTTGATAACTTTCACAATATTTGATTATTGTCAGAAAACAAAATCCATTTTTGTCCAGTAACTAATATCTTTATGTTTATGACCTCATGCAAATGTCATCATTCATTTTTGTTATTTTATTCTATTTTTTCCAATTACTTGCAGACATTTAACATTCATATTTTTGTAAGATTTTGAATTCCCTATTTTTCTACCTTCCTTTCTTCCTCCTCCTCCTCCCCATAACAGTGAGCAACCTGATATAGGTTTAACATATTTCCATATTAGTCATGTTGTGAAAGAAGAATCAGAACTATAGGAAAAAATAAACATGAGAAAGGAACAAAAACCCTAAAACAAGTTTTAAAAAGTGAAAGTAGTATATACTTTGGTCTACATTAGGACTCCACAGTTTTTCCTCTGGATGTGAATGTCATTTCTGATCACAAGTCTTTCAGAATTGTCTTTGATTACTGAACTTCCAAAAGGAATTAAGTCCATTATAGTTGATCATCACACAATGCTGCTCTTAATGTGTAAAATGTTCTCTTGGTTCTTCTCACTTTACTTAGCATCAGTTTATTCAAGTCCTCCAGGCTTTTATGAAGTCCCTTGGCTTATGATTTCTCCATCACATTCACATACCATAATTTGTTTAGTTACTTCTCAATTAATTGGCATCTGCTCAAATTCCTATGATTTGCCACTACAAAAAAACTGCTATAAGTATTATTGTGCAAGTGGATCTTTCCCCTTTTTTATAATCTCTTTGGAATATAGATCCAGTTGTAGCATTGCTGGATCAAAGGGTATACACAATTTTTTATTCATTCTTTAGTCTGCCAGTTTTCCCACAATTCCTTTAACATTGATCATTACACAATTTTGTCATTTTAGCCAATCTGATTTTGGTCTGAAGTGGTACCTCAGAGTTTCATTTTTCTACTCAGTAATGATTTAGATAATTTTTCCTTATGACTAAGGATTGCTTTAAATTCTACATTTGATACTTGCCTGTTCATATCCTTTGACCATTTTATCAGTTGAAGAATGACTTGTATTCTTATAAATTTGAGACTCAGTTCTCTATATGTTTTATAAATGAGTTCTTTATCAGAAAAAGTAGTTGAGAAATTTTTCCCCAGCTTTCTTCTTGCCCTCTAATCTTGGTTGCTTTGATTTATTTGTGCAAATTTTTTTTAATCTAATGTAAATAAAAGTATCCATTTCACTTTTCATAATGATCTCTATCTAAGATTTGGTCATTAACTCCTCCCCTTCCCAGATATCTGATAAATGAATTAATTCTCATTCTCCTAATTGGTTTGTAACATCATCCTTGATGTCTAAATCATGTGCCCAATTTGACCTTCTCTTATAGGATGTGAGATGTTGGTTTATGCCTAGTTCCTGCCATACTGTTTTCCAGTTTTCTCAGCAGTTTTTGTCAAATAGTGAGTCCTTATCCCAGAAGCTAGAGTCTTTAACAATCAGTTTTGATGATAGCCACTTTCTAATATAATTTTAGATCTGGTACATATAGATCTCCTTCATTTGCATTCCTTTTTGATTAATTCCCTTGCTATCTTTCACCATTTTTTTCCTCTAGATGAATTATACTACTATATTTTCTAGCTCTATTAAAATTTTTTTGGTAGTTTGATTGGTATGGCACTAAATTTATTTAGGAAGAATAAGGAAATTAGATAGAAAAAAAAGTCATTTTTGTTAGATTAGCTTGACCTACCCATGAGCAATTGACATTTTTCGATTGTTTAGATCTAACTTTATATGTATGAGAAGTATTTTGCTATTGTGTTCATATAGTTTCTGGATTTGTCTTGTCAGGTAGACTCTCAAGTATTTTAGCCACAGTTACTTTAATTGGAATTTCTCTTTCTATTTCTTGCTGTTGGGCTTTGTTGGTAATATTTAGAAATTTTTATTTTAGTTTATATCCTACAACTTGGCTACTGTTATTGTTTTAAGTAATTTTTAAACTGATTCTCTAAGAATAGTACCATATCATATGCAAACAGTGGTAGTTTTCTTGTCTCATTGCCATTTCTTTTTCTTCTCTTATTACTGAAACTAACATTTCTAATCAATATTGAATAATAATTATGATAAAGGACATCCTTTTTCACTTTGATTTTATTGGGAATGCTTTCTAAGCTTATACCCATTGCATATAATAATTGCTGATGGTTTTAGATAAAAACTGCTTATCAATTTAAGGAAAGTTTCATTTATCCCTGTGTTCTCTAGCGTTTTTAATAGGAATAGGTGTTAATGTCATGGTTTTAACTGAATTTCATCCTTTAATCAATAAGAGTGGCAATGGTCTTCTATTGTGTTTTGGTGATTTGTTCAGAATCAGTTTTAGTTTCATTCTTTTAATGGATAAATGAAAGAAGGTGAAGGAGTTTTCAGAAGAAGAATGGGACAAACAAGAGAAAAGGAGAAAATGAAGAAAGTCTGAGTAATTAGAATAGAAGTATCTTTCTTCAGGACACATGTATTCCTGTACTATTTTTTTTTGCCATTAACTAGTTGTGTAATAATGGATGAGATGAAATCCAAGTTTCCTTCTTCTAACACATAACATTCTTCAAGTTGAAAAAAATGACTTTCTGAGAGCAAATTAGTCACTGTACCTCAGTGTAATGGAATAATTCAAATTCTGTTCAATGAACATGAATCAAGACCAGCTCAACAAATATTTATTACATGTCTACCATGTGAAAAGACTGGTCTTAAACTATGAAGATAGAAACACACACACACACACATACACATACACACATGTAGACACACACACACAAACAACTAAACAGTTCCTGTCCTTAAAAAGTTTATATTCTAATAATAAAAGGTAACATTTACATAGCACTTACTATATCTAGGCAGTATTCATGATGTATCTTATTGATCCTCACAATTATCCTGAGAGGTAGGTGTTGTTATTATCCCTATTTTACAGAAGAGGAAATTTCGGCAAACAGAGGTTGAGTAACTTGCCCAAAGATATGCAGATAATGAGAATCTGAGGATGGATTTTATTTCTTCTTCATTCCAAGTCTCCTCTTTCTCTATTGCATCAACTACCTAGCTGTCCCTATTCTATTGAGGGGAATGGAATTTGCACAAATAAGGAAATATCAAGTATATACAAAGTAAATTGAGTAGTTTAGAAAGAAGTAGGTTCTAATAGTTGAGGGGATGGGAAAAGTCATTTGTAGGAAGTGGCTCCTGATTTGTGCCTAGAAGGGAACTAGGAATCCCAAGAAAAGCATGAATTATATTCAGAATATTAAAAAACCCCTGAGATATATATGTAAAGGTATGCAAATTCATGTAATACATTTCAGAAAGATTTCTATACAAAATACTGAAAATACAAGTTTAATGGCTTACTGAAAAAAACCATCTTATTTGGAAAATTCAGCTATTCCTGTGAGTTCCAGATAGCTAGGTTTGCTTGAAATGAAAATACTGAACTGTTAAGAATTGGAGGAAAGGGAAAAAAATTACCTTTCACATTTGGTCCATTTCCTACATAATCTGTATTGCAATGACGACAGGGTACAAAAGCATAATATGGCAGTTTAATTTCAGGAAAGGTATTTGACAGGACTGCATTATGTCATCACATCTGTGCAATATGCAGTGTTTGATAGGTAATGGAATTTAAATGGGAGAAATTGGATGTCATCCTTTTGGCTGAGTCTGTAAGATGCAACAATAAAAGTAGCTAAAGCTTTTGGAGATGCAAAAGGAAAAATATTACTATTTTAAAAGACATGTATATTAAAAGGCAGATTACTAAAAAAAAGGCATCTGCTTTTTCCTATTAAAAGAATCTTATTTTAAAATCTTAAATTTAAATCTTATTTTAAAAGACGGTAGCTTTACTGCCCAGTGTAATTACTATGAAGAATACCATAAAAATCTGGAAATCATTGATAATTTGTCTTTTGACTAAAGAAGTTTTGAATTGAAATAAAGCTTCATCTAAAACAAAGTCAGGCTTTTAAAATATTAATGGGAAAAAGATTTGCACTTTGAAGAAGGCAAATAAGAACATATTAGTTACTGGCTTATTTTATCACCAGATACATTATTGCATGAAAAGAAATAATAATTATACTAGGAAACATACTTATGAGATGTGGTTAGCTTTAAGGGGGCAAAGTCTATGCCTTTACTCCTTCAATTAATAGAAATACTTTATTACTTGGGCTTTAGAAAAATAAATATTTTTGTTAATGGAACCATTATTTTCTGAGTTTTCCATTTTTTAAAATTCCAAATCATCAGTACATTCCTTATAATTTGCTCTCAAAATGTGATAAAGTTTATAAATTCTATCTCTTAATGCCTCTTACATCTACTTCCTCTTTCTATTCCTATTGCAAGTATTTCTTCTGTATCTAAGATTTTAGTCTCTCTCCCAGATCCATTCTGTTTTATACTGATTTATATTCTAAAAATCAGAGCTTGTATTTTTAATCAACAGGCATTAATGATGCATCTACTGTGTTATGCATTCTGCTAATGAAACTTCAGTGGTTGTCTGCATTGTTTACTAAACAAAAGTCAAATTTCTTTCTTTCTTTTTTTTTAAGGTTTTGCAAGGCTAAAGGGGTTAAGTGGCTTGCCCAAGGCCACACAGCTAGGTAATTATTAAGTGTCTGAGACTGGATTTGAACCCAGGTGCTCCTGACTCCAGGGCCAGTGCTTTGTCCATTATGCCACCTAGCCACCCCAAAAGTTAAATTTCTTAACATGTTATTTCAAGGTCTTCCATAATTTGCTCTGCTAAAACCCAAGAACACCGACAAAGGGGGAAAATGCACAAGACCATGAAAGATGGCTAACTGTTGTCAGCTGCCAATCATAATTCAATATTATTTAAAAAAGTAAAAAAAAAATTAGTAGTCTTACCACATGATGGAAGAAACTAGCCCTTAAAAGAAGAGAGGAAAAGGGGGAGAGGGGAGAGAGAGAGAGAGAGAGAGACAGAGAGACAGAGAGACAGAGAGACAGAGAGACAGAGAGAGACAGAGACAAAGACAAAGAGGGGGAAAGAGACAGAGAGATAGAAACAGAAAGTTAGAGAAAGAGAATCCTAGAGAGAAACTTTATGGGTACTAAGCAGTGTTTAAGAGTCTCAGTGTCTTTTAAAGCTGAAGTGTGCTGCCTCAGAGGATGTATATCCTATACACATATATGAAAATTTTGGGTATGTGGTAGTGGTGATTGTATGAGTACTGTGTTATGTGTCTTAGTGTCCTGTGCATTGAAATGGTGAGAAATCTGGTGAAATTCCACATTGCATATTATCTAAATGACAAGTTTCTGAGCTTGCTGAATTCTCTGCCTGGGAAGAGAGTTTGCACAAGTAATTTCAAGTATGGGGGCATAAATGAGGATAGCATAACTGAAAAAGATTGATCTCTAGCACTAATTATAACCCTTTCTTTCCAGTATTTTTATACTTTCATCATCCTGCCATACTTAACTACTTGTTATTGCTCATCCATCTTGTTCCATCTCCCAACTCTCTGAATTTACACTAACTGACCATACCTTAGCTGCTGACATTCTGGTGACACATTCCTTTGTTAAGTGTATATCTTAAACTTATTTACTTATACATATAATTTATCCTTTTTATAGAATAGTAGAATGTAAACTTTTTAAGGGGAGGACTGTTACATTTTCATCTTTCTATTCCCTTCTACTACAGTCCCTGGCACATAGTTGCCATATAGTGAATGAATGGAGTCCTTCAAGATGCAAGTCAATTGCTACCTCTTCTTTGAAACCTCTTCCATGTTGGAAGGAATCTCCCTTTAAATTCAAATAGCATCTTGTTTATATTTGAATTTTTATGCACTTATTACCCCTTAATTTGCTTTATAGTTATTTGTGCCTATGTATAATTTCCCCCAAATGAATATAATCTGCTGGAGAGGAAGATCTAGGTATTATTTATCTTTCTATCTTTCTCAGTGCCTAGCATGGAAACATTCATAGAAACTGTAGAATACCATATTTTATTGAAATTTAATTTTTTGAAATAGAGTTGCAAATTTGAGAACTGTGAGTTAAGTTTGCCTCAGAGATGAAAATTCTATAAACATTATGGTTTGTTTTTAAATAATTTGTCAGTGTTTTTGGCTTACCATAGGAATAGTTATAAACAGGTATTCTAATAACTAATAATTAGAATAAATAATATTAACTTTAGGAAATTATTGAGAGTTTGATGATGGATACTTCATAAATGCAAAATTAGAGATGATCTTGCTATAGAGGATAGAAATAGATTTGGAGTTAGGAGGACCAGAGTAATAATCCTACTTCAGATGCTAGCTCTATGTCCTTGAGCAAATCCTTAATCTTTCTGAACCTCTGTTCTCTCTGACAAAATTTCATCTCTTTGAATCTCTGCGGTTATGAATTCTTGAATTCCCAGAATGACCAAATGGCCAGTCTATGTAATCTTAAATCCATAAATCAAAAAATATAACTTTTTTTCCTAACTGCCAAATATTCCCTTTTTAGGTTCTCCCTACTAGATCCATTAAAATGAATAAATGTTGACTAAAACCAAGAAAGAAGATTTGCTTTAATTCCATAAAATAGCTTCATATCATTGATTGACATTCAATATTATTCATGCAAAAATTAATTTTATTCCTTAAATTGGAGGGAAGGTGTGATGACACCTCAAATACAAATGTCAAAACCACGCATCAATTTTAAGACATTTAAGTACCAATTCCTTGTTATTTTATTTTGGCCTCACTGATTCAGTTTCTTATTATGGAAGGCACAACAGAATATGTCAGAAGCATAGCCCTTAATTCACAATTTATTTCTCAATTCTTAAAGCCCCATTGAGTGTTGGCTTTTAAAACCTTGGATGATAGCTTCAAGTATATTCAATTTCATTTCTTTAAAATGTTAATGATTCTGTCAATTGAGGTTTAAAATAAAGTTAAGTAATCCAACTGCAATATCTGCTCTCTTAAACAAAAAGGATTTCCTTCTATCCTCTTGCCATTTGTGTAGTCTGTACAGTTTCTCAGTTCCTCTGGCCAGAAAGATTTACCGACTTCACTGAGGTGTTGCAAGGATTAATGGATTGAAAAGTACACTAAGGATCTCCCTTCAAATCCACTGTGACAGCATCAAGTACTGCCATGATCATAAGTATCATTTCCAGATGCTATAAGCCCAAGGACTGGAGAACACATCCAAGCCTCCCACATGGAGAATTATTGCAAGGCCAAAGAGATACATTTTGATATTCAAATTTCAGTGGTTTTTATATCAAAGGCATCTTGCTGAGAGATATTTTGTCTGGATGCACAAAGTGTCTGAAATGGTAAAACAAATGACAACAGCCTTGAATCATTTGGATTTTTGGAACTATGAGCAAAACTACTCCTGGGAACCACTTTATCTTTGTCAGAAATCAGATAGCACTTCCCTTTCCCTTAAAACTAAATAAATTACTTTAGCTCCAGTTGAACTACTCTTCATCCAGCCAAGTAAGTCACCTTGATATTTGAGACATTTCTTTAAAAGGATCTTAGAAATGTGTTAGTGCTCCCAAGTGACTTTTAACTAGAAAGACAAGGACAAAGGCATTTGTTAGAGTCAAGAGAATGTCAGAGTTAGAAGATGTGGGTTCAAGCTCTAGATCTAAGACATACGAACTATTTGACCCTGGATAAGTCAATTTACTTTTCTGAGCATTGTTTTTTTTGTATAAAATTGCATTAATAAAATTTAGAGAGACAATATGGCCAAATGCTTAGAGTGACATGTTGTCTTTGTGATATTGGACAATTGCATTAATTTGTCAGGCAACTCTCTAGGACTGTAAGTTGCAGAATAGGAGCTGATCAACACTGGTGTCTTGACTTTTAAACCCAGTTACAATAACAAGTAAGAGACGCTTTGTTTTAGTGAATCTAGAATTGGTTTTTAACAAACTCTGCAAGAATCTTTTAACAATTTTCTTTAAATTTTTAACTTTTAGTGAACTGTGACAGTCACTGAAACTTAAACTTTCAATGCTCAGATTTGAGTCAAAAACTGAGTCAAAAAAGAACAACTTACTTAAAGTTTTCAATTAAATATTTTACTTAGGAATGATTCAATTGATCTTTTTCATTTTATGTTCATACTGAAGAATCTGGAGAGCATAGAGGAAGATTCTTCCCACCCTGTGATTTGTCATAGAAAAATCATATCTTAGCAAGAGCTAATTTAAAAAAAAAGATTCAAAACTGGGAACCTTGCTAAGTTATTTTTAATTTACACTCTAAGTAAAGTCTTTTACCCAACTTTCCAGTGGCATTGGTCTTATTGTACTTCACCAACAATAATAGTCCATCTTCTGATATTGGATATTTTTGTTAGCTTTTCCTCATGTCTGGAACTCTTTCCATCTGCACGTCTACTTTATACTTTCTTTTGAGCCTCAGCTAAAGTTCTACTTTTTTCCAATTATTTTTAATTTTAGTGCCTTCCTTCCAAAATTATCCTTTATCCAATATTTATCTTCTTTGCACGGTTACTTGTATTTCAGCTCCCTTATTAAAATACTTAAAAGCAGGGACTGTTTTTGTTTTTGGCTTTTTTTTGGTACCCAGATCTTAGCAACAATGACTTGTTTATGTATTAAAATAGGCTTAATAAAAACCAGTTAATTGACTAAATAATGTTAAAATAATACTATCCTTTTGGTGTTCTGACTTTTAATAATCTTTAGATCTTATCTCCTTTTGTCTCTCAATTTTAGTCTTCTTCCACTCTCTTTCTCTCTCCTTCTCCCTGGCCCTCTTCTCCTCCTCTCTCTCTCCCTTTCTGTCTCTCTGTCTCTGTCTTTCTCTCTCTGTCTCTCTGTCTCTCTGTCTCTCTCTCTGTCTCTCTCTCTCTCTCTCTCTCACACACACACACACACACACACAAACCAGTTAATGTCTATACATGTGTCCCATATCTGTGCATTAGTATCAATTACATTATTACAAAAGTGAATTATAAAGAGACATTTTGCTATTCTTCATATACAACACTTTCTTATTTACATGTTTTTTTTTTTATTGGTGATTTATCCTCCATACCTGCAATATGCTTTTTCCTCACTTCTTACTCTTGGAACTTCTTGTTTCTTTAAGATGAGATCAAGCACATCAAATACATGATTCCTCCTGCTCTTAGTTCCATCCCTCCCAAAGTTGTATTAATTTGGCTTATATTTTATATATGCTTTTAAGTCTACATGTGTATGCACATACATACATGCAAAACTATACATTATTGTCTCCTCTGGGGACAATTCTGGAAATGCAAGAGTATTTATTTTTTTCCCCAAAATCTATCACAGGCCTAGTATATACCAAATGTCCACTAAATACTTGTTTATTTATAAATTTATCTATCTTCCTCCTCATTGCTTTGGTTCAGATTCCTAATACCTTACATTTTCTATTATAAAAATGTTTACCTCTGCAACATTGCCTTTCCATTTTCTCTACTTGTTAAACACAGCAACAATAATCAATTTCCATCAGTGCTGGTTTTAATATAGCATTTTCCAATATACAACACCCCCAGTTTTTTAAATCACACAAACTTTCTTTTGAGAGATTTCCTTTGTTTTGTTTCTTCCACAAAATTTGAGGGCAAATTCATCAGTTTTCTTTCCCTTGTTGATTGCGTTCAATATGCAGTAAGTATTATTCAAGTAGATTCATTCTCTAATATAGCAATTTATCATTTCCCCTAGGATTTTTCAGTATGAAAATATAAGATCATGGCTAGCAAAAACAGTAAAGTGATTTCTGTGCCCAACAAAATCTTCCCCAATCCAAAGTTATTTTTACCTGCAATATTTTCTCTTCAAATTATTCAAAACTATCTCCATTCCATGTCTGTATGATTCCATGTCTAACAATATAAACATATTTACATTCTTCTTTCTAATACAGTGATGTCAACCTCAAATAAAAATGGAGGAAATTAAATCATATATAAAGAAGCATGCCATATATTGACTTAGAAATGCATTATCTGCATTGTATTGTATTTTTATGTTAACTATTTCCTAATTACATTTTTTATCTAGTTTGGGCAGGCTATTCATTGAACACCTCCGTTCTACATCACCCCATAAAAAATCAGTGTGTATCCCCTAGAATATGCAGATTCACTTTTATGAAAGGGTGGTTAGTTAACACAGTGACTAGGGAGCTGGGAGTGGAGTTAAGCAGACTCACTTTCCTGAATTCAAATTTCGTCTCACATATTTATTAGTTATATGATCCTGGGATAATCACTTAACCCTATTTGCCTCAGTTTCTTCATCTATAAAATGAGCCAAAGAAGGAAATGGCAAAACACTGCAATATCTTTCCTAAGAAAATCCCAAAATAGATCACAAAGGATAATTACTGAATTTTTTGAAATTATTTAGATGAACTAATAATGATATATAATATAAAGTTTAGAAAAAATAGAAATTAAAAAAGATGCAATAAAATTTATCAGGTGGTGAATGACATGGCCAGATGCTTTAAGAAAATCTCTTTGGTAGCTTTTTGGAGGATGAATTTGAAAGGGAAGAGTAAGGATGAAATGATGACCCAGGGAAACCAAGAAGGATATTACAGCAGTAGACCAGACAAAAGGTGATGAGGACTTGAACTTTGGCACTAACTATGGGAATAGAGAGAAGGGGATTAATGAATTGAGATAAAGGTAGAAATAAAAAAAAGATTTGGCAACTAATAAGGTATGTGCAGTGAGAAAAAAAGCAAGGAGTCAAATATTATGAGTCATGGATGACTGAAAGGATAGTGAATTTTCTTGACAGTACTAGGGAGATTGAGGGGATAATGCAATTATATCTGTGATAGAAGTCACAATTTATCCTCATGTGCTTATCCTGTGTGTCTCTGTTCCTTCTATTTACTCTTTCTCCCCAAAGAAGTGAGACTCTTATTCTTGTTTACTGCACCTGTGTACCAAATCTACTTTTTCAATAATGACCATTACAATCATAAGGTGATGTGGGTGAAAGAAGGTAGAGGTAGAATTTCCCAAAAGGCAACTGTACAGTTGCTACTGCAAGTATTTGGGAATCCTGAGGAGCTTACAGGATCATTAGAAGTGGGGAGATTGATATGCACTGGGATAGAACACAGGATGAAGAAGAGTGGGATAGGGTTAGGTGTAGTTTTGTTGAAGATAGATCCCAAGATTAAGTACTGTATGAGGATGGGATGTAACCCATTTTTCAGCTCTCTAAATATTTGATCATAAATCCTTTGGGATCAGTCCATTGTTCCACTGGGATAAATTCCCAATAGAAAGATATGGCAAAAAAGAATGTTGAACTTGGAGTCAGAACACCTAAGTTTGAATAGTTATTTTGTCACTTAAGCAATCCAAGTTCTCAGTGCCTTATTTTCCTCATTTGTAAAACAGAGAAAACAATAGGTCCAGGACTATCTCAAAATGTGATTAGAATTTCTAGATGAGATCATATCTTTAAAGGTACTTTGTATCTAGAAAAGGTCAAGTAAATGTATGTTGTATAGAGAAGAAAGTGTTATTATTGTTGTAGCTTTTCAATTCATCAAATATAGAAATAAAAATATTAAGTAGAAGAGGCAAACTGCTGATATAAAATGAGATTCAAAATGACAAAGTTGGACCATATGATGACTGTTATAAAGTCCATTATATTAAAATCTAAATTGTGATCTTGGGAATTTTTTAACTGCTCTCAATTTTGTGAAGTATTTATTGAATTTCAGTGATAGGAAACTATCTTATACTTATAAATACTTACTTATTACTTAAATACTTATAAAAAGTCAGTTAATCTACATAAATTTAGAAAAGATTTTCTCTATACTTTGCTAAAATATTTAGCTTAGAATCACGGACTCATAGAAACTTAGAACTTGAAGGAGAGGTATAGGCCACCTTAGTCAATGCTCTTATATTACAGAATAGGAAACCAAAGATGTTAGCATACTTTCATTGAGAATTCAGGTCTCTTGACTCCTGTCATAATATTCTTTCATTGTGATTTATTATTACTCATGTTTAATTATGTCACGCATCTTAAACTCAGAAAATAATTCTTGAAATGTCTCCTAGGCTTATTTGAAATAACTTTGATCATCAAAGTGAGTTTCAGTGCAAATAGAAAGTACTTAGATAAATTACCTTTTTATTGCTAGAATCTAAATTGGAAAAAAGAGTGCTATAGAATTAATATGAAAAATTAGTTTTGAGGAAATCAATTAATTGGATTACTTTAGTTTAAAGATAATAATAGCTGACACACAATACTCCTGAACATCTGTGAAGTACTTTAAATACACCAAGTCCTTTGATATACACAACAATCCAGTAATGGTTTTAGAGATGAGACTGAGATCAAGAATACTTGCATAAATTTCTCAGGGCACACAGTTAATTAAGTGAGGAAGACTTGGAAGCCCAGATCTGGATGACTCCTACTTTAAAGAAAGTTGCAGAACTAAGAAAAAGTATTTAATAAAAGAGATGTTACTGCCTGGATCATTAGAAAAATAATGCTTTATGATTTCCATTTGTGATGAAACAAAAATAATTTTCAATGATGTTAAATGAACTCATATCACTGATTTTGTGGCTGAAGGATGAATTGTTTCCTTCACTATAAAATACTAAACTAAATCCAAATCTCATTTTAAATGTATAAATCATTGGCAAAAATTTAAATTTGCATCATTATAGAATCCTAAAACTATTTTGAGAAAGGACTAATCTGGAGCCAAGAGAGAGAGAAGTTGCCTAAGTTTTTCTTGTATTCTGTCTGAAACAAATTTAAATGAACTCTAAATAGATTCTGGAGCAAATGAACCCATGAAAATACGGGGTAAAATAATTTTCCAATTCTAGATATCTTAGAGGGACTTCAGAAAAGGTCTGTCTCATTTGGGTATAGAAGGAGAATACAACCCAGCATTGGCAGGGTGCAGGTGAAGCCAACAGGAGGCTCTTAGTGATAGCACAAATCAGTAGCCATGGCTCTTGGGTTCCTGCTTATCAGACCAGCAGTACAGTAGGCCAGCAGTGAGGGCCTGAACCCTAGCACCCAAGGACCAAGTTCAATTTTAAAAAATGAGCAAAGAACCAAACATAGGCCTAACCAAGCTACTATGACATCAGGGAAGATCAAAATACCATTCTCACAAGAGGAAAGTAGTAATAAAATACTTCCATGTGAAGCCTCAAAGGGGTTTATTAATTGGTCTTAAATTCAAAGTCTTAAAAGGATTTTAAAAATCAAGTAAGAGTGGTAGAAGAAAAACTGGGAAAACAAATGAGGAGAGTTATGAGAAAAGAGTCACCAATTTGAAAAATAAAGCACAAAAATTGACTTAAGGTAACAACTCCTTAAAAATGGAATTGGACAAATGGGAAAAAAACCCACTGAAGAAAATAAAACCTTTAAAAAGAGAATTGGATAAATGGAAAAGAAGATACAAAAGCTAAGTGAAGAAAATAAATCCTTAAAAATTAGAACTGGGCAAGTGGAAGCTATTGACTCTATAGGACATCAAGAATTCATCAAACAAAAATCAAAAGCATGAAAAAATAGAAGACAATGTAATGAATTATTGAACTACCAGAAAACCATGATCAAATAAAAGAGCCT
Source organism: Macrotis lagotis (assembly GCF_037893015.1). Lineage (NCBI taxonomy): Eukaryota > Metazoa > Chordata > Mammalia > Peramelemorphia > Peramelidae > Macrotis > Macrotis lagotis. The sequence goes on from NC_133663.1 coordinate 201,891,627, forward strand.
GGACAATATCTTTCAGGAAATTATCAATGAAAACCATCCTAATATTCTAGAATGAGAGGATAAGATAGATTTTGAAAGAATCCATCAATAATCTCTCTCTTTTTTTTGGCTAGTCAGTGGGTTAAATGACTTACTCAAGATCACACAGCTGGTAATCATTAAGTGTTTGAGACTGAATTTGAACTCAGGTCCTCCTGACACCGGGGCCAATGCTCTATCCATTGTGCCACCTAGTTGCTCCCAACAATAACCTCTTGAAAGAGATCCCAAATCGAAAACTCCCAGGAAAAAGGTAGTCAAATTCCAGAATTATCAGTTTAAGAAGATAATGCTTCAAGTAGTCAAAAAAGAAATAATTTAAACACGAAAGAATCATCGTCAGGATTACATAAGATTTAGCAGCTTCAACATTAAAGGATTGGAAGGCCTAAACTATGATATTCACAAAGGCAAAGGAACTTGAATTACAACCAAAAAAATAAACTACCCAGCAATATGCAATAGGGAACTTTCAAACTTTTTTGCAACTTAATATTTGATCTTCAAATATAAGAATCAAGAGATGGGAAATAAAATATAAATAATATGTTACTGAATAATATATATATATATATATATAGTATATTCTTGAGGGCTATATTTCTATTAGGACAGTTGGAAGGAGTATATTTAGAGGGTGTGTGTATAACTTGATTTTGATACTAAAAAAATAAGGTACAAAAAAGATTGACTGGGAGAAGCAAGGGGAGGCAGAATAGGGTAAGTCACATCACATGAAAAGGCACAAAGAACCTATTATAGTTAAGGAAAAGAAGGAAGGAGCTCAAAAGATTTGAAACATGAAGGGAATATAATATGTATTCATAATTGGGTTTAGAAATTTATCTTGGGTGGCTAGGTGGCACAGTGGATAGAGCACTGGCCTTGCAGTCAGGAGTATCTGAGTTCAAATTCGACCTCAGACACTTAATAATTACCTAGCTGTGTGGCCTTGGGCAAGCCACTTAACCCCACTGCCTTGCAAAAAAAAAAAAAAAAAAGAAATTTATCTTACCCAGCAGGGAAGTAGGAGGAAAAAAGGGAAAAGAAAAGTGAAATAGCTGATAGAATGGAGGGCAGAAGTAGGAGATAAAAGGAAAAGAAAATGGGGGGGGGGAACAGACAGTAGAAGCAGATTGAGGAAGGTGGTAATCAAAAATAAAATACTGGTGAGAAGAGATAGGGTTAAAAAGAGAGAGACAAAAAGTATATAAATGGGGGGAACAGGATGGAAGAAGATAGAAAATTAGTAAATATAACTGTGATTGTGAGTGGGATTAACTCTCCCATAAAATGGATGCAAATAGCACTGTGGATTAAAAGTCAAAATCCTACATTATGTTGTTTATAATAAACACATCTGAAGCAGAGAAATGCATACAGATTAAAGGTAAAAGGCTGGAGCGGAATAGATTATGCTTCAGCTAAAGTAACAAAAATGGATAAGTGATCCTGATCTTAGACAAAGCAGAATTAAAAATAGACCTAATTATTAGAAATAAAAAAGAAAACTACAACTTCCTAAAAAGTACCATAGACAATGAAGTAATATCAATACAAACATAGATAGAATAATCAAAATTCTTAGAGGAAAAATGAGTTACAGGAAGAAATAGACAGTAAAAATTTTACTGGGAGGGAACCTCTTTTAGAATTTGATAAATCTAACCACAAAATAAATGAGAAATTTAAGGAAAAGAATAGAATTTTAGAAAATATAGATATGATGGACATCTGGAGAAAAGTGATTGGTGAATAAATGGAACCCACAGAAAAATTGACAAAATATTAGGGCATAAAAGTCTCACAATAAAATGCAGAAAGGCAGAAATATTAAATTCATCTTTCTCAGATCATGATGTAATAAATGGCCATAAACATGCAAACTGAAAATTAATGGTGAACTATATCCTAAAGAATGAGTGGGTCAAACCATAAATCACAGAAACAATCAATAATTTCATTCAATAAAGTGACAATAATAAGACAACATACCAAAATTTACGGTATGCAGTCAAAGCAGTTCTTAGGAAAACTTTTATAATTCTATTTTATTTTTTTAATGTTTTTTAGGTTTTTGCAAGGCAAATGGGGTTAAGTGGCTTGCACAAGGCCACACAGCTAGGTAATTATTAAGTGTCTGAGGTCATATTTGAACTCAGGTGCTCCTGACTCCAGGGCTGATGCTCTATCCACTGCACCACCTAACAGCCCCTAAAACATTTATAATTCTAAATGCTTACATGAAGAAAATAGAGAAAGAAGAGATAAAAATGAATTGGACATCAACTAAAAAAAGCTAGAAAAGAACAAATTTTAAAAAAATTTAAATACCGAATTAGAAATTCTGAAAATCAAAGGACAGATTAAAAAAATTGAAAGTGAGAAAACTGTTAAAGTAGTAAATAAAAATGAGTTGTTTTAATGAAAAAAAGCACAACAAAATAGATTAGCTTTTGGATAATTTTATTTCAAAAGAAAGAAGAAAACTAAATTACCAATATGAAGAATGAAAAAAGTGAATTCACTTCCAATGAAGAGGAAATCAAAGTAATAATTTGAAAGTATTTTGTCTAATTGTTTGGCAATATATCTGACAATCAGTGAAACAGATGAATATTTACAACATTATAAATTACTCAGATGAACAGAAGAAGAAATAAAATATTTAATGCCATTTTAGAAAAAAGAAATTGAACAAGCCATTAATGAAATCCCTAAGAAAAAGTTTCTAGACCTAGATGGATTTGAAAGTGAATTTTACCAAACATTTAAAGAATAATTAGTTTGAAATCTATATGACCTATTTTAAAAAATAGGAAAAGAAAATTCCTTCTAAGACACAAATAAGGTACTGATACCTGAACCAAGAAGAGCCAGAATAGAGAAATAAAATTATAGACCAATTTCCCTAGTTAATATTGATGTAAAAGTTTTAAATAAAATATTGGAATAGAGATTACACAAATTTATCACCAGGATAATGGAGCAAGACCAGGTGGGATTTATACCAAGAATTCAAGATTGGTTCAATATTAGGAAATTTATCAGTATAATTGACCATATCAATAACAAAACTAACAAATCATATAATTATGGACAAAATATAGCTTTGGACAAAATATAGCACCAATTCCTATTAAAAACTCTAGAAACCATAGGAATAAAAGAAGTTTTCTTTGAAATAAAAAGTATCTACATAAAATCATCAACAAGCATTATATGTAATGGTTATTAGCTAGAAGCTTTCCCAGTAAGACCAGGGTGAAACAAATATGCTCTTTACCACCACTAATATTTAATATTGTATTAGAATGTTAGTTTTAGCAATAAGAGAAGAAAAGAGATGGAAAGAATTAGAATAGGCAATGGGAACAAAACTATCACTCTTTGTAAATGATACGATGATATACTAGAGAATCCTAGAGAATCAACTGAAAAACTACTTGATACAAATAACTTTAGCAAAGTTGCAGGATATAAAATAAACCCACATAAATCATCAGGGTATATATATAACAAAGTCCAGTAGCAAAAGAGAGAGAAATTCCATTCAAAATAACTAGATAAGATTAAAATATTTGGGAGGTTATCTGCCAAGGCAACCCTAGTAGCTATATGAGTACAATTACAAAACACAAATAAAGTCATATCTGAATAACTGGAAAAATATCAACTGTTCATGTGCTGGCCAACTAATATAATACAAACAAAAATTCTATCCAAATTAAATTATTTATTCATGCCATGTCAGGACAATCATTCAAAAATTATTTTATAGAGCTAGAAAATATGAATATAAAATTTATTTGGAAGAACAAAACATCAAGAATATCAAGGGAATTAATAAAAATAATCTCAAAGGAAGGCAGTTTAGCTATACCAGATGTAAAACTATATTTCAAAACAGCAATCATCAAAATTACTTGGTATTGGCTAAAATAGAGTGGTAAATCTATGGAATAGGTTAGGTTCAGAAGATACAGTATTAAATAACTATATTAATCTGTTTGATAAGACCAAAGGTTCTGGGATAAGAACTCACTCTTTGTTAAAAAATTTTGGGAAATTTGGTAAATAGAATGGTAAGAGACTAGATTTAGACCATCTTATACCCTAAACCATGACAAGGTCAAATAAGTACATGATTTAAGACATAAAGGGTGATACTATAAGCCAATTAGAAGAGCATGGAATAATTTCCCTGTCAGATCTATGGAGAGGAGAAGAATTTATGATCAAACAAGAGACAGTGATCATTATGACATGCAAAATGGATAATTTTGATGACATTAAATTGAAAAGTTTTTATGTGATTTATATTTTTCTAGATCACATGTAAAAACTATTTTAAGATCATTTTTCAAATTTTGAGTTCCAAATTGTCTTTCCCTCTACCCTTCCCCTCTAAGAAAGCAAACAATTTTTTAGAGATTATACATGTATAGTTGTGAAAAGCACATTTCTATGTAAGTCATGTTGTGAAAGAAAAGACAGACAACCCTTTTCTCCCCTCCCACAAGAAAATAAAGAAAGTAAAGTATTTACATTTAGACTCTTAGTAGTTCTTTCTCTGGAGATGCATAAGTACTTCAGAATTTTCTTGGATTTTATTGTTGAGAATAATTATTCATAGTGGATCATCTTACAATATTGCTGTTTCTGTGCACAATGTTCTTCTGGGTCTGTTTATTTCACTTTGCATCAATTCATGTTAAATCTTTTCATGTTTGTTTTTCTTTTTCAATTATGTGCAAAGATAATTTTCAACATTCATTCTTTGCAAGCTTTTGAGTTCTACATTTTTCTATCATCCTACCTTCCCTATCCCACTTCCCATGCCACTGCACAATCTGATATAAGTTACACATGTACAACAGATTTTTAACATATATCCATTTTAGAAATATTTTGAAACAAGTATTAGAACAAAGGGGGAAAAGATCATAAGAGAGAAAGAAATAATATCAAAAATTTATTTTCCACCATTCTTTTTCCCCCTTATTTGTACTTTTATTTCTCCTTTCTCCTCATCCCTCCTCATTGTTTTCCTTTTAATTGCTGCCTGCTTCCTGTCTTTTCTCCTTTTCCCCCGTACTTCTCTGTAGCTTAGGATAAATTTCTAAACCAAATTGGGAATTTGGGAGGGTATATCATTCCCTCTTTGAGTCATATCTGTTGAGAATAAGATTTACTGTGTTTACACTCTCCCTCCTTACCTTCTATTATAATAGGTCCTTTATACCTCTTCATGTGGCATTATCCTCTAATGCCTCCAGTTTTTTCCCTGTATAATTCCTTTTTCATTTCTTAATAATTTTATACCTGACTTGTACCTCTATTCTCTGTCCAAGTTTATTCCTTTCAAATATCTTGATAGGAGTACAATTCTCAAGAACCATAAGCGTAATCAGCACAATTACCAATTTGTACCCATATCCTGTGTTCAAGTACACTCCCTTCAACTTCCCCAATAGAAATATAGCTGAAGTATCATCACATGATCAATTTATATCCACAGCCCCTGAATAATTATGTTTCTTTCAACTGTTTCTAAGAGAAATGCAATATTAAGAGTTACAGGTATTATTTTTCCATTTAGTCTTATTGACTAACATTTTTTCTTTCTATTTATCTTTTTAAATATCTTTCAAGTCTTGTATTTGAAGATCAAATTTCTGTTCAGTTCTGGTCTTTTTATCAGGTAAGTTAGAAAGTTCTCTATTTTATTGAAAAGCTGCCTTTCCCCCCTGAAAGAATTATGTTGAATTTTTCAGGGTAGTTGGCTGTATATCAATCTCCTTTGCCTTTCAGAATATCAAATTCTAGGCTCTTTGATTCTTTAATATTGAAACTAATAATTCCTGTGTATTCTAGGCTGTGGTTCCCTGAATTTTAAATTGCTTCTTTGATAGCTTGCAGTATTTTCTCCCTTAGCTGATAATTATGAAATTTGATTACAATACTTTTTGAAGCTTTTATTTTGGGATCTCTTTCTGGAGAAGATTGATAGATTCTTTCAAAGACTATTTTGTCTTCTTGTTCTAATATATTAGACAGTTTTCTATGATAATTTCTTGCCTGATATTATCCAGGCCCTTTTTCTGACTGTGACTTTGATGTAGGCCAATAATTCTTAAATTATCTCTTCTGGATATATTTTCCAGGTCTGTCTTTTTTCCTAAGAGATACTTTGCAATTTCTTATACTTTTTTTCAGGCTTTTTTTTTGATAGAATCTTGGAGTCTCATAGAGTCATTAGTTTTCATTTGTCCAATTCTAATTTTTAAAGTTTTGTTTTCTTCAGTTAGTTTTGTGTTTCCTTTTCCAGTTGATTAATTTTATTTTTAGAGGAATTAATTTCTTTTTCCATTTGACCAAATTTACTTTTAAAGGCATGGTTGCTTTCTTCAGTCAAATTCTCATAATTCTTGCATGGCTCTCATTTCTTTTCTCCAATTTTCTTCTTCCTCTATTCTTTGGTTTTTAAAATCCATTTTGAGTCCTTCTTCCAAGAAATCTTATTGGATTTGAGATCAACTCAAAACCCCATTGAGGTTTCACAAGTAGGTATTTTGTCCTGATTTCCTCTTCTGAGATGGCATTTTTATCATCCCTAATAGAATAAGTAGTTTTTTGTATGGTTAGTGCTTTTTTTTTTTTTTGGCTCATTTTGATGGTTGAACTCTGCTCCTGGGGTAAAGGGAGTGCAGTCCCAAGCTTTTTATGCTGGGGTCACAGGTTTGGTTCCATGTTTACTGCTTGCCTATGGGGTTTCTGGTGCTAAAAGTTCCCTGTTAGGGAAGCCCAATCCAGTTCTGCCTATTACAACAGAATTCTTGGGGTTTGAACTTTGTCTTCTGAACTGGAGTTGGGACCTTCATTGTTGTTCTACTGTACCACTGGCTTGCTGAGTCTGCCCCTGAGCTATGTTGTAACTAAGAACCTTTGGCTGGCTTTTTAGCTTTCCTGTCTACACTGGGCTATAGTACCCTTTTAACCCTCATGAATCAGACCTTTATAATAGTTTCTCTGCAATATTCTCATTTGAAAACTTATTTCACTCTGTTTTTTTCACTTTAGATTCTATTTAGAAGCTTCACTTTAAAGTTGCTTTGGGGGCAAAGTTAGACATGACTGACAAATGACTGAACCACATTGGTTTGCTTTGAATCCTGTGTGTTTATGTAAAGTAAACTTAGATAGGTTGACAAAGGTTTGTGACACAAGCAAAAGGTCAAAAATTCCTGACTGAGAGTATGTTGGTTTGATTGTGACTCTAAAGGTAATAAGATGCATAATTTTATAGATGTTCTGACCTCTTGTCTTTCAGAGCTTCTAGAAAGGAGCTCAGGATATTTGTTTATGTAGTGGGGATAAATAGGTGAGTATCCCCTGACTTGCTGACTCTTGGGTTATGCCACATAGATCATGTATGTTCTGGCTCATTCCTGAAGGATTTTTTAAAATTTTTTTAATTTTTTAGGTTTTTTTTGTGAGGCAAAAATATATAAACCTTTGTATCAAGAGAAAGGTTTATATTAAAACATATGAAAAACATAAGAAACAAAAATACATAAATGCAAGAAAACACATAAAAACAAATAAAACATAAGAAAAGCAAATAAGTCTCTCTGATTGTAACCAGGCAAGATATTTGTTTCTCTGGGAGAAAGGGGATAAAAATTTTTTTTTTAGAGATAGGTTTTACAATTGCTGAGACAGTTATTTTTTAAATTTAATTTTTATTTTTTATTTTTTATTATATTTATTATTTTTATTTTTGTACAAATGATTTTTATACATTACTAAAATATTCTTTTTTAAGAGTAAACATAATACCCCCCCCAAATATAGACCTTCATGTGTAATAATGTAAAGAGAAAAAATAAAAATAAAATAAAAAATAATTTTAAAAATGTGCTTCAGTCTCTGTTCTAACACCACCAGCTCTGTTGGGGGTGGATCACATTCATTATGATAAGTGCATTACAAAAGCTACTTCTATATTTTTCAACCATTGCCATTGCTGATTGCAACTCCCTTCATTCCTACTTCCCCACTACCATACACTATATATTCTCTCATCTTTCATTCTGTCCCTCCTCTTAAATGTGCTGTAGGGTAGCTGAGTGGCACAGCAGACTGATCACTGGCCCTGGGGCCAAAAGGCCCTGAGCCCACATACCACCCTAAAGTCCAGCAACCACCCAACCCTGTAGTCCCAGGCAGGCCATCCAATCCCAGCCCCTTACAAGCAGTAAAAATGAAAACGTGTTATATCTGACCACTCTCCTCCACGGTCCACCCTCTCCTCCAACGCTCACATTCCCCCCTTCCCCCTGCCCCCCCTTCTCTCCTTCTTACCTTAGATGTCTATACCCCCATTGAGTTTATAAGCTGTTTTCTCTTCAAGCCACCTTTGATGAGAATGAAGGTTCCTTCATTCGCCCTCACCTTCCCCCCTTCCATATCATTGCAAGAGCTCATTGCAATAAATAAAACCTTATTATGTGAAATATCTTAGCCTATTTCACCTCTCCTTTCTCTTACTTCCATTAGATTTTCCTTTTAGACATTTACTCCATTTTTACAATATTTTATATCTTCAAATTCAGCTCTCTCCTGTGCTTCATCTAGAAAAGCTCCTTCTACCTGCTCTACTAAATGAGGAGTTTCTTATAAGTATTATCAGTATTATTTTTTCTTTGCAGGAATACATACAGTTCATCATCATCAAGTCTGTCATATTTTACACTTCTCTTCCATTCTCTATGATTCACTTGAGTCCTGTATTTGAAGATCAAACTTTCTGTTCAACTTTGGTTGTTTCAACAGGAACAATTGAAATTCCCCTGGTTCATTGAGAGTCCATCTTTTCCCCTGGAAGAGGATGTTCAGTTTTGCTGAGTAGTTGATTCTCAGTTGCATTCTGAGCTATTTTGCCTTCCAGAATATTATATTCCAAGCTCTATGAGCCCTTAATGTAGTTGCTGCAAATTCCTGTGTGATCTTGACTGTTGCTCCACCATATTTGAATTGTGTCCTTCTGGCTGCTTGTAATATTTTTGACTTGGGAGTTCTGGAACTTGGCTATAATATTCCTGGGGGGGGGTTTGGATCTATTTCTGGGGGAGATCAGTGGATTCTCTCAATTTCTATTTTGCCCTCTGACTCTAGGATATCAGGGCAATTTTTCTGTGGGAATTCTTTAAAAATGAGATCAAGGCTCTTTTCCTGATCATGACTTTCAGGTATCCCAATAATTTTTAAATGATCTTTCCTGAATCTGTTTTCCAGATCAGTTGTTTTTTTCAATGAGATGTTTCACATTTTCTTCTAAATTTTCATTTTGTTTGGTGTTGAAGTATTGTCTTGTCTTCTTGTAAAGTCAGCAGCTTCCTTTAGCTCCATTCTAGATCTGAAGCATTTGCTTTCCTCAGAGAGCTTTCTTATCTCTTTTTTCCATCTGGCCAATTCTGCTTTTTAAAGCATTCTTCTCCTCAATAACTTTTTGAACTGTTTTATCCATTTGACCTAAGCTGGTTTTTAACATGTTATTTTCTTCAGCATTTTTTTGGATCTCCTTGATTTAACTGACTTCTTTTACATGTTTTTCCTACATCTCTCTCATTTCTTTTCCCAATTTTTCTTCTATCTCCCTTACTTGATTTTCAAAATCTTTTTTGAGCTCTGTCATAGCCTGGGTCCAATTTCTGTTTTTCTTGGAGTTTTTAGATGCAGAAGCTTGTACTTCCTCATCTTCAGATTGAATATTTTGATCCTTCTTGGGCTCATAGACAATGTATTTCTCAGTGGCTTTCCTCTTTTTTCTCTTTTTACTCATTTCCCTAACCTGTGCCTGGTGTTGGGGTGCTTCCTGAGCTTTTGAGTATTATTGGGATCTCAGTGTGTGAAGCTCTGTCTTTCCTCCTGGTCTGTGAATGACCACAAGTGCACCCCTTTACCATGGGGCTGAGGTGGGGGGGAGCCCTGCAGTTCTATGGGGTGCCTAGACTGTGATCAGGATCTGAATGTGGTCAGGGCCCCAGAGTCCTGTTCCAGGTACAGAGGACCAACCTTGGAAGTCTCTCTCCACTCTCCTACATTTGGTAATATGAGCATTCAAGGCTCAGTTGCCTGGGGGCTCCTGCTTACCATCTCTGCCTGCTTCCCTTTCCTGGATCTGGGCTGCCATATCTACTTCTGCTTGCTGAGTATCCTGAGGCTGAATCTGGGAGGCTGAAGTTCCTTCAATCTGATGGGCCACCCCTCTAACCTCATGGAATAGAGCCTTTCCACTATTTTCCAGGTTACCTTGGTCTGGAAAACTTCCTCACTGGATCTTTCTGTGGGTTCTGTCTTTCAAAAATTTTAGAGTCATAATTTTATGATTTTTGAAATATTAAAGGGAGAGCACCTAAGAGAGGTTCTTCTCCTGTAGTCATCTTGGTTCTGCTCCCCTGCCATTGTTATTTTAAAAAAGTATACAGTCATTCTCTGATCACTTTTTTTTATGGTGAGGCAATGGAGGGTCAAATGACTTGCCTAGGATTACACAGCTAGTAACTGTCAAGTGTTTGAGGTCAACTTAGAACTCATCTCCTAAAAACTCAAGGGCCAGTGCTCTACCCACTATACCACGCTAACTACTCCCAATTCAGTCATTCTTGAGAATCTGAATTTTATATTGAGTTATTTTTGCCCATTAAGAAAATTATAGTCCTTCTTTTTGAGAGTAATGTGAACTCTGTATGTTAGCAAGAGAAAGACACTGAATGTGTTGAAGAGTGGTTTGACAGATTGTAAATGTGTTCTATAAGAGCAAAGCTTATAGCTCCCAAACTTAATGCTGTGGAGACAGGAACTGTTTTTGTGGTTATGATATTTTCTTTGGGTGTCATTTATTCTCCAAGGAATGAACATAGGCATGTTTACACATGTTCAATGTGTAATTGGAAACGTTTCCCTCTAATTCTAACAATAAGTGAAATTATGTTTTATTTTTAAGCACCTACCTATAAATGAGTACAAATACTTGTGGAAATAGTTTGGTAGGTAAAGAAAAGAGATGGGAGGATACTTTTGAAAAGAACTGGGGCATTTTTGTTCTTTAATAGAACTCTGACAGGATCTTATTTGACTCAACAAAAGGATCATACTATTTACTATCTCTCACACATATCTTTGTTGATTTAAAAAAGAAAATCCAGGGGTTGCTAGGTGGTGCAGTGGACAGCACATCAGCTCTGGAATCAGGAAGACCTGAGTTCAAATTTAGTCTCCGATGTTTAATAATTACCTAACCAGGACACCTTGGGCAAGTCACTTAACCCACTGCCTTGCAAAAAAACCCAAACAAACAAAAAAAAGAAAATCCGGAAAAAAAACTGTCATGTCTAAGGTTGAATTGTTTTATTGCATAAGTAAAAGCTAGAAATAAAGCTGAAAAGACTTCCTTATCAAATCTGATATCTCACATATAACAGCTGAGGCATTACTTTTATGTGTTTAGAAGAAGACTAGATTGACTAAAACTGGTGGAGGAAACCCACAAAAAGCACATAGTAGTCTGTCCTCAGCAGTATTTCTCAGGATAAAGGTGTGGGTAATCAGCACAATTTTAATCAGTAAGAAATGTGCTGCATTATAAATGGTACAAAAATATACATGGGAAGAAACTGGCTTCTAGTTATATTTGAATTACTGAAAAGTGATGTTAACGCACTAACCAACTAACCAACATTCTCAGAATTTCTATAATATGACTGAAACTTGCAGAAAGTCATAAAAATATTGATTTATAAAGGTAAATCAATGGTCTATTAAATATTATTGCCAATATATTTCACTTTAGTGAAATAGTTTTGTGTGTTTATGTTTATCAAGATAATTGAGGCTCTTCAGATTGTTCATCAGAATGCTGAATAAGACCATCATTTCATGTACCTCTGTGTATACATGTTCCAAGAGGCATTGGAACTGGGAATTCTTTGACCTCAGCAATGGTGAATTTTTATAGGTAATCCAATAACTAGCAAAAAGATGTCTTTTAAAAACAGGGGAGTGTACTTTGCCACATAAAATTAAAATATATTTTGAGGAAATTTTAGTTTGAAGATAAGTGTATCAGTATAGGCAAAGAGTTGGGGAGGGGGATGAACAGAAGAGGAAGAAGAATGTGAAATTTCTCAATCATTCTACCAAAGGCAAAAAAGGGGGGTCAAACTTTTGGTCACTGGGCTCAACGCTTTGAAATGCTTTGAATTTCTATAAGAGTCTCCTATTATGTATGCATTTCCTTATGCTTCTCAAATCCTCCTGAAGAGAGATGAAAAAGGGATTTTCTGAATTTATTCAAATTCAGCTCCCTTGACTGAGGACAATGCTCGTTCCACAATATCCAGCTGATTATTTTGAGTGCTTGATTACTTTTACTAAAAGAGAGTCTCGTTCCTAATTTTTAATTGTTAATTATTCTATTTCTTATGATGCTTCCTTTTTTTTTTTTTGCAAGGCAATGGGGTTAAGTGGCTTGCCCAAGGCCACACAGCTAGGTAATTATTAAGTGTCTGAGGCTGGATTTGAACTCAGGTACTCCTGACTCCAGGGCTGGTGCTCTATCCACTGTGCCACCTAGCTGCCCCCTGGTGCTTCCTTTTTCAACCAACAAATGACAAAATTATAATTTTAGAGTTAGGAAGGACATTAGGTATATTGAGTTCAATGCTTAGATGAGGAAACAGACCCTGAGAAGTTTAGCTGTGACTTATCCATGGCCCCATAGATAATAGCTGGATTTGAGCATAAGCTTTTCTGATTCCAAGACTACTGCTCTATCCATTTTAAACACTCTTAGATAAGACTTTAATTAAACCAAATACTTGCTAATTGTGACTTAATATGGCATAGTAATAGTAAATACATCAATTAGATATTTATGGCATATTAAGCCTATAATATCATTTAACAGAGCATTAGACTAGAGAATAGGCATAGTTAAAAAATCTGTACAAAACATGGTATCACTGTTTTCTAATTGACCTCTTTTTCCCTTTTTCCCTCATTCCTTTTGATTATTAGATTCATTTTAAACAGTCAAATTAACTTAGCCTTATGTTTTATCTTAGCCTCTAAGAAAGTTTCTATGGAGTGTTATCTCACATATTATCAAATATGAAATATTTTAAAATTTCTTTATCATATTATCAAAAGAGGTGGGGTGGAGCAAACTATGCCATGTGTCCACTGAAATACTATGTTTGTTTCATCTGTGTGAATAGCCAAGTTGACACTAGCAAAACCTCAAGTCAGAATGCTGTTTTCTAGAATCTTTATAATTCAAATATATGCATATAAGACAAAAGAGTTTAGAGAAGACTAAAAAGAAAGGAACAATCGCTATACATCTCATGTATTAGAAATGAACAACCAAATTCCCATTTTCCCATTATTTTATTTTACCCCCAAATTGGGCAGCTAGATGGGTCAGATGAATAGTGCACTGACCTTGGAGTCAGGAGGATGGGAGTTCAAATTTACCCTCATTCACTTGCCACTTACTATGTGACCTTGGGCATGTCACTTAACCCTAGTTGCCTCACATCCAGGGCTATCTCCACTTATCCTGATTCACATATGGCCACTGGACCCAGATGACTCTGGAGGAGAAAGTGAGATTGGTAACCTAGCACAGGACCCCTTCACCCCTTCAATTCATGGGCTTGTCATGGTATCACTCCCTGATGCTGTGGTCTTCTTTGAAAATTTAAGGCAGTGGGGTTAAATGAATTGCCCAAGGTCACACAGCTAGGTAATTATTACGTGTCTGAGGCCTGATTTGAACTCAGGTACTCCTGACTCCAGGGCTGGTGCTCTATCCACTGCGGCACCTAGTTGCTCCTGGGTCCTGTGTATTTTTGCCAAAATAGTAATGACAATGTTTATTCTGATTTCTATCCAAGCAAATATTTGTATTTAACTATTCATCTCTCATCATAATATGGTGAAATAGATCACATCTAAACCATTAGAAAATGGTTCTACCATTTGCTTATTTTCATTATACATAAGGATTTATTATCTTCTTGCTTCAGTGACAGCCTATATTTTTGGCTAAAACTACATTTTGCTGAGAACACACCCCAAATGAAAGCAGACATCACAGGATAATTGGGAAAAACAGTTTGAAGCATTTTTCCACCCCACCCCCTCAAACAATTTATATGTAAATAAACAGAGAGAAGACAGACTCTAACTTGCCTAAGTTAAATGACAATCAGTCCCCAAGGACTAGCAAACATTCTCCAGGACACCAAGGATTAAAACCTACCTCCCTCACTGTTTGGCAGGTCAATGGAGTTTTGTGATACTAGATATATAGCTTCATTTCATCCTCTTACGTACAAAAAAATTAAAACATGACTTTTTGGAGTGAGAAATTTCCAGTTCAGAAGAATTTCATTAATTTTCTTGTTTTGGAAAAGATAAGCAATATAATTTCTCTCCTTTTCCCCTTTTGGATGCCTCAATTTGCTTTTGCTATACAATTTAAGCAACATAAATCTCAATGGTATTAATGATTCTTATGTCTTTACTTATATACACATGCATAGATACACATATATGTAACACTACATATATGTGTATTGTGGAAGAAACATAATTCTCAAAGTTTTGTTAGAAATAGAGGGAAATATTGTTTATACCAAGAAATATTCTTGTAAGGGAAATAGACATATTCTATTTCTAAATACCTAATCTGGTAAAGAAGACCATATGTCATTGAGTTTGTGAGTTTGATAATTCTCTAGCTAAGCAGCAAGCATCTAATTTTGAATTAAACATTCCTTTTTTATCCTTTATCTTTTTTCTTTTTTAGGTGTTTTTTTTTTTTTTTTTTTTTTGCAAGGCAATGGGGTTAAGTGGCTTGCCCAAGGCCACACAGTCAGGCAATTACTAAGTGTCTGAGGTCGGATTTGAAGTCAGGTACCCCTGACTCCAGGGCCAATGCTCTATCCACTGCACCACCCAGCTGCCCTTTATCCTTTATCTTTTAATCAAATATAAAAAGTCTATATTTAAAAGTTAATCCCGGGGTGGCTAGGTGGCACAGTGAACAGAACACCGACCCTGGAGTCAGGAGTATCTGGGTTCAAATCCGACCTCAGACACTTAATAATTACCTAGTCGTGTGGCCTTGGGCAAGCCATTTAACCCCATTGCCTTGAAAAATCTAAAAAAAAAGTTAATGCCCTCAGAAAAATTATTTTGGTAGATGAACTACAGAACAATTTTAATAGTTACTTTAATCTTTACTTTTAATCAATTACTCCCTCATGACAGGGACGAATTCTAAGATTTGTTTTTGTTTAGAGTTCTATGATTTCTTAATTTTCTTTTCAGGGCTGTGCTTCTGTTTAATATTTATTTAATTTTGATTTTTAAATTTAATATTGAGAGTAATTTGCTTACTATGTTTTAATGCAAGTACATGCACACATAGCCTTAATTGTCTAAGTCTCAGAGAGGTTAACTGACTCACTGCGGTTAGGTCAGTTAGCTAAAAAAATGTCAGAGATAGGTTGAAACCTGAGATTTCCTGACTCAAAGTCCAGCACTATCTCCTATGCCTAACTGCTGCATTTGTGTAGCCTACAACACTTGCACTGTCTGACAGAAATTCCAAAACAAATAAACATGTGACTTGCTTGAATGATAATTTCATTTTTAATTCATTCTCAACTGTTATTCTAGATCTAATGTAGCTCAACAAAGAGGAACTTCCTACTAAAATGAAAACAATGGGAATGTTGGGGGTCAAATAATCACTTCATTATAGAGTTAATGACAGAGAAGGGGAAGAAAACTTGGTATACTCCTTCTGATATTTAGAAGGAAAGAAACATGCAGGAATTTTTCCGATGAAGAATAAAGGGGCATTGCCTAAAAGAGACTTATGTAGATGCACAGACTTTTTAATATAGACATTTTTGTTGATAGTAACAAGGACAATTAATTGAGAATGACTACAGAAAAGCAGTGCCATACTATCACCATGGTGTGAGGAACACAAAAATTCATGTCAATAAAAAGCAGGTTAGGAGAAAAAAGAAACAAAAAATTTTAAGGTATATTAAGAGCACAGATGGTACAGGACTAATGTTTGGGAATGAGTTGGACCAAAGTGAGAAGCCTGAACTAGTCTGTTTTTATTTTTCTTCAGTTTTCTCTTCAAGAGAATGACTTTTGAATTGGGAAGGGCAAGGCAAGTATGATAAACAAGAAATGGAAAGGAGATAAGTTAAAAAAAATGGTCAGATAACATCTATTTGTTTTCAATGAGTTTAACTCCCTATTTTCAAGTGAATTATAATCTTGAGTATTGAAAGAACTGGACTATGTCATTGCTCAATTATTCTCAGTGATCCCTGAAAGATCTTTGGGAATTGAATAGATATCTCAGGTCTGAAAAAGAGCAAATGTTGCAATTTTTAAAAAAGGTACAGAGCAGAGTCTGAGTCTGAGAACTATAGGTCAGTGAATTTGACACATTAAAGAGAGAATAGCTCCACCAAGAAAAATTCTAATTCATTAACAAATTCATTAAATTCTTTGACAAGGTTTGGGATATCAGGGAAATGCTTTAGGCTTGAATTTCAGCAATTGATTTTATAGCATGTCATGTTATAATTGTGATTATCCACAAGTACAAAGGTAAAATCTGGGTACTCATACAATTAGGTGAATTTGGAACTGGCTGAATGATCTGATCCAAGGATAAATCACTGATAATATTAGCCAAGAGAAATAGGGTCATGGAATCTACCAAGTCTCTTTATTTAGTTCAGTCCTAGTTAGATTTTTTCTCAATGATTTGTATAGATAAAGAATTCTTATCTTACATTTGTAGATGTCATGGGAATCGAAATTGCTAGTACATTGGATGGCAGCAATCTAAAATGATTTTCATAGCTATTAGAATAAATACATTTTAAAATAAAATAATAGACTTTGTTTCCAACAACCAAAAAAATAAAATGTTATTCTAGGTTATGGTGTACATTAGAGGTAGGTAGCTATTAGTTCCACTATACATTGAATATGACAAATCTAAAGAACAGTACTTAGTTATTAGTTGTACATATTAGGAAATTTATAGTTAAAGTAAAATATATCCAGAAAGCAAGTAGGATTGTGAGAGATTTAGAAAATATTCTCATATTGGTAAAAACAAACAAAAAATACCCCAGGTATTTTTAATATACAGAAGAAAGGATTTAGGGGAGACATAAACTGCTTTCTTGCACCTTAAGATATGCTTAATATACAAAGAAGAACAAAGAAGAACAAATATTGATTGGTAGAAGTTTCAGAGAAGTAGAGTTAGATTCAATGTAAGAAAAAATTTTCTAGAACCCTGAGGTTAAATGACTTAGTCATAATCACATAGATTGTGTCTCAGAGAGTAGATTTGAACCCATGTCTTCCTAGTTTCCAGAAATTATTAGACAGATAGATGATATACACATACACATTATATAAAATATATAAATATAAAGATACATTTAATACCTGCTGATTTCTTATATGTATTGCTAATAACCTGCTTAGGCAAGATTCATGAATCCATTCATTTAGGATCCTTATGTTTAAGCAATACTCTAGGTACAACAAAAAGTGCAAATTTTCTTAAGACATTAACATGGAAATCTATTTAATGATCTCTGATAGTTTGAAATGAAAACACAAACCACTAGCTAATCAAATTGGAAATTAGCTTGTTTGTTTTAAAGTAGATAAAATAATTCAAGAATTTGCTATCATTATTTCTTACTGCTGATGCTATTCAAATATATGTATATATCTATATGTAAGCAAACACATGTATATTTTAGAAAATATTTTTAAGGCCTATTGATTGGTGGTACTTTGCTAGATTTTGTTATAAACCATAATCACCTTCATCACAAAAATATCTCATTTATGATGCTTTAGAGTTCCAATAAACTATATATATATATGTATATATATATATATATATATATATATATATATATTATGCAAGTGATGTGTGTTGCATTCAAGGAACTGCTCCTTTTTAGTACTAAAATGCAAACAGAACCAAAATGGCAGAGTGGATAGAGGGAAGACCTGGGAAACTAGGAGGATAGGTGTTCCAATCTGCTCTCTGAGACACAGTCTATGTGCTTATGGGCAAGTTATTTAACCTCAGAGTTCTAGAAAATCTCTAAGACTCTAAATTGTAGAGAAGGTTCTGACCTCCATTGGAAGTTTCATATACCAATGAAATTACAACCCTAATCCCTATTGTAACAAAACAAAATAAAGATTTAACTAAGAACAATTCAGGTACTTCTTGGTATTCTTAAGTTCCTTTCCAAATGGTCACTGAACTACTAATTAGATTTCATCTTGCAAATGACAGAGCTGCTGCCATAAATATAATTCCAAAGGGAGTAGTAACTGGGATGTTTTCTACCCATCCCTATTCCCACAGAAGTTCCTGAAGATGTCAAAACCTCATTAACAAGTAATACCACAATTTTAACTGATAAATTATTAATATAATACAATGTAGACTATGTATAAACAAAATAATTTTCAACCAATCCTCCTACTCTCATCAATTACCACTTTCAGATAGCCTATTAACTATCAGTTATGTACATAATTCTTGTTAGTATATTTATTGCTTTTCAGCAATTCTCTAATCCTAAATGATGAAAATATTTTTCATTTGTCACAATTTCACATGCCATGAAGTGAAAATATGAACAGCTGTGAGATCCTGTAATGTTGATAAGAGTATTTTTTTGGTAAAGATTCAAATCAATCTCCTCTGTTGGAAATTTTCCATTTATCTCAAATTAATTCCAGAACCTAATTCTAGGCTGCTAAAACTTAGATAAGATAATATTCTAGGTGAAGAGGGCAAAAGTTTTAAAATAATCTTAAATGAAGTCTTTGTCCCATCAGACATGAAAATTGTAATTGATTCCTTCTTAGAACTGCAGGCAACAAGGCAATCTTAGCTTTACCCTAAACATTCCCATTCTGCATATAAAATGTCCCAACTCCCCCCCCCCCTTCTAATTCAGATACTACACTTAAAGACTCCATCTTCACTGGCATCTTGGGTGACTAAAGAGACTGCCTTACTCTGAGAAAGTTTCCATATTTTTAGATTCTTCCTGAGTCTGGGCTTATTCCAAAGAGATAAGGTATATGGGTAGAATCATATTAACTTCAATACTTTCAGGATTCTTGATTTTCCCCATGAGTACTTTACCTCTGCAAATTGAGAATAGCATCCATCTATGCCTTTGGGAGCTGCTATGGTGGTAAGAATTCATTAAAGTCTTCAAGCATTGGAAACAATTTTATAAATTATCCTGTCCCTTATTTTACATGAGGAAATTAGTTCAAAAAGGCTACTTGACTTATTCAAGGTCACCAAGTATGGTTGAGTGACAGAGTTAAGAACTTCTGGTATTCTTTCCAATAAATGAAAAAAAAATCCTGGAAACCAAAATTTTGAGGATGAACTTCTTTATACTAAGTTTGACTGGTTTTCAGATGACAATTAGTCAAAATAAACATTAATTAAGCATTTATGTACGAGACACTGTAGGTGCCAAGAAAGGCAAAAGATAGTCCTTACATTTAAGAAACTCACAGTTCAATGAGGATGACAACAAACAAACAACTATGTATGTACAAGACATTTATACATATGGACATATGTAAATATGTACATTTGTGCATGTAAATGACAAGTTGGAAATTATCAATGAAGAGAAAGCATTTGAATTAAGGGATGATTGGGAAAAAAATTACTATAGAAGGGAGGATTTTAGCTGGAACATGGAGGAAGTTGGGTTTGTCAGGAGGCAGAGATGTGGCGGGGGAGCAATCCAGGCCTGAGAGGTAACCAATGATCCAAGAGATTGAGTAAAAATATTTGAAGAACACCAGGAAGACATTCCTACTGGTTTGTAGAGAAAGTATTGGAAGTGATGGAGTATAGGTTTAAGAAGACCACAAAGTTGTGTGTGTGAGGGAGACTATGTTATAAAGGGCTGCTATTACCAAACAGGAGATTTTTATTTTGTCCTAGAGTTGATAGCAAGTGAGAACAGGTGTGGCATCCACTTTAAGAAAATCATTTTGACAGTTAAGTGGAGGACAAATTGTAGTGGAAAAAGACTTGTGGCAAGGAGACCAACCAGCAAGCTATTCCTATGGATCAGGTATGAGATGAGAGGGCCTTTTGCCAGGTTGGTGACAATATGTATTATCCTTAAAAATAAAATAAAAATATTTTTATTCGGGGATATGCCAGAGTTTGCAACCCTCTGGAACAGATTTGGGAGCCCTAGGTCACTTATAAACTATACTGTGGAGGAAGGAGAAGTGGAGGCAAGATGGTTGCAGGAGAAGAACCTCTCTTAGGTGCTCTCTATAAAATATTTCAAAAACCTTGAAATTATGACTTTAACAAAATTTTTGAGAGAGGGAACCCACAGAAAGATCCAATGAGACAAATCTCCAGCTCAAGGTAACCTGGATAATAGTGGGAAAACTATGTTCCATGAGGTTGGAGGGGCAGCACTACACCTGAGTGAAGGAACTTCAATCTTCTGGGAACAGCTCCAGGGTGCCTGGGAGCTCCAGCTCTGCCAGAGTGGGTGTGAAGCTTAGCCCCTTATTGTGACATCCCAGATCCCAGGAAGCAGGTCCATGGTGTTGCCCAGCAGGAGCCTCCAGGCAGCTGAGCTCTGAGTGGTCAGCCCAGTGAAGGTAAGGGAGTGGAGGGAGACTGCTGAGGTCTGTTGTCAGTGCCTGGAGCACACATACACCTGGTCATAGTCTAGGCCCCCCTCATAGGGACCCCCCCCCAAAGCCCCTTGGCAGAGGGGTAAGCTTGTAGTCATTCACAGACCAGGAGAGCAGTCAGAGCCTCATATAGTGAGGTCCTTGGGGGGGTGTCCTAATAATACTCAAAAGTTCAGGAAGCACCCCCAAAACTAGGCACTGGCTGGGGAAATGAGTAAAAAGGGGAAAAAAAGGAACCCAATCATAGACAATTGCTTTGGCCTGATGGAGGACCAAAACACTTGATCTGAAAATAAGAAAATCCAAGCTTCTCCCTCTAAAGAAATGAGTAAGCAGAGAGAAAAAAGAGGAATACCATTGAGAAATACATTGTCTATGATCCCAAGAAGGATCAAAATACTCAGTCTGAAGATGAGGATATAACCTCTTGCATCTAAAGACTCCAAGAAAAACAGAAGTTAGATTCAGGTTATGAGAGCACAAAGAAGATTTTGAGAATCAAGTAAGGGAGAAAGAAGAACAATTGGGAAAATAAATGAAAGATGCAGGAAAAACATGAAAATGAAGTCAACAGCTTAGTCAGGGAGATACGAAAAAATGCTGAAGAAAATATCATATTCAAAACCAGCTTAGGTCAAATGGATAAAACAGTTCAAAAAGTTCTTGAGGAAAGAATGCTTTAAAAATCAGAATTGGCCAGATGGAAAAGGAGATAAGAAAGCTCTCTGAGGAAAACAGATCCTTCAGATGTAGAATGGAGCTAAAGGAAGCTGATGACTCTGTGAGAAATCAAGACCCAATAGTTCAACACCAAAAGAATGAAAAATTAGAAGAAAATGTGAAATATCTCATTGAAAAAACAACCGATCTGGAAAACAGATCCAGAAAAAATAATTTAAAAATGATTGGGCTACCTGAAGGTCATGATCAGGAAAAGAGACTTGACCTCATTTTTAAAGAATTTTTGCAGGAAAATTGCCCAGATATCCTAGAAGTAGAGGGTAATATAGAAATTGAGAGAATCCATTGATCTCCCCTGGAAAGAGATCCAAACAAAACCAACCCCCAGGAATATTATAGCCAAGTTCCAGAGCTATCAAGTCAAAGAGATAATATATCACAAACAACCAGAATGATACAATTCAAATATTGTGGAGCTGCATTCAGGATCACACAAAACTTAGCAGAAACTACATTAAGGGCTCATAGGTCTTGGAAGATAATATTCCAGAAGGCAAAAGAGCTTAGAATGCAATTGAGAATCAACTATCCAGCAAAACTTGATATTGGATCAAGCTGAATCAATACCTTGACCAAGAAACTCAACAAAACTGAACACAATTTTTCAGGAGGAAAAAAATGGACATTCAGTGAAGTAAGGGACTTTCAAACATTCCTGATGTAAAGACTAGAGTTTTGATTTTCAAATTCAAGGCTCAAAAGAAGCATAAAAAAGATAAAGGGGAAAGAAGAAAACATAAGCCGTTCAGTAACGTCAAATTCTTTACATCCCCATATAGGAAGATGATACTTGCAACTCTTAAGGACTGTATCTTTATTAGGGCAGTTAGAAGGAGTATAAATAGACAGAGTGCATTTGTGTGTAAGTTGACTTTGATGGGATGATATAAAAATAATGGGTGAGAAAGAGGGTTGCACAGGGAAAAGAGGGAAGGGGAGGCAGAAAATATTAAATTATATCATATGAAGAGGTGTGAAAGACCTCATACAGTGGAATGGAAGAAGAGAGGTGGGTGAGTGCTACTTGAATTGTATTATCATTTGATTTAGTTCAAAGAGAGAATAACAAATACACTTAGGTATAAAAAAAATTATCTTATTGGACAGTAGGAGGGAAGTAAGAAAAGTTGAAAAGGATAATAAATGGTGGACCAGACTGAGGGAAGTGATGGTAAGAAGCAAACACTAGTGAGGAGGAACAGGGTGAAAGGAGAGACGGAAAAGTATAAACAGGTGAAAAATAGAATGAAGAATCAAAAGTGTCATTATAAATAAGACCATAAAACAGAAGTGGATAGCAGAGAGGATGAAAAATCAGAATCCCACAAAATGTTGTTTGCAAGAAACACATTTGAAGTAGAAATCTGCATATAGGGGATAGGCTGGAGTGGGATAGATTATGCATCAGCCAAAGTTAAAAAAAAGCAGGGATAGCAATCTGATCTCAGACAAAGCAAAAGCAAAAATAAATTTAATTACAAGAGACAAGGAAAGAAACTACATTCTGCTAAAAAAGTACCACAGGCATGATAAAGTACTACATTAAACACACATACATTGAATAGTATGGCATCCAAGCTGCTACAGGAGAAGTTAAATGAATAATAGAAGGAATAAACAGTAAAACTATATTAGTGGGAGACCTCAATTATTCCTCTCAGAACTAATAGCACCTACACAAAATTGATCATGTATTAGGGCATAAAAATCTTATAATTAAAATGCATAATCTCAGAGTTATTAAAAGGATCCTCCTTAGATCACGATACAATAGAATTATATTTAATAGAGGCCTATGGAATAATAAATTAAAAATTAATTGAAACTAAGTAATCTAATCTAAAGAATAAGTATATCAACTAAATTCATATAGAGGAACAAAAGGTCAAGAATATTAAGGAAATTAATGAAAAAAAAGGAAGGTGGTCTAGCCATACCAGATCTAAAATTATATTAGAAAGTATCAGTCACAGCCAGGGACTTCCTGGGCAGAGTCAAATGGCACTGGAAGCTGCTGTTCTCCAAGAGATGTCCCTATACAATGATAAATGAATTGTAAACATCTTGGAGAATCTTCAGTGAATGTCTGTCTCTTGGGGGGTGGGAGTGGGGTAAAGGAGAAGTAAAGTGAAACTAGGTGAGAGAGAGAGCAGGAAAGCCAGCAGTGCAACAGCACAGGTCTGGCCAGCTAGATAGCAAACCAGCAAAGAGGGTTCCAAACCCCAGACATAATCTGAATCCTGGTAACACTGGGGCAAAAGACAAGACTGGGTTGGTAACAAACCACTGCATAGGCAGTGCCTGGATATAAAGAAGGAAACAAACTTCTGCACAGATAATGCCTTGGTTGCAAAGGCAACATCTTGGCCAGTGATAAGCCAGGGATCAGCTGCTGCCTAACAAGCTCTGAACTATTTTCCCTATAACCCCAAGAGCAAAGTTCAACATCAAAATGTGCAAAAGGGAGGAATAACTATAGATTGTTTGGTTGTATGGTTCTTGTCCATTATTGAAGAAGATCAAAATAACTTCACTATATTTGAGACAAATTACAATTTGACTGAATGTGGCTCATCAGATCAATATGAACTCATAATGCTCTACCACAGGTTAGGCACACGTATTCCATATGAGCACCTGGGGTAGGTACTCAAAACTTATGGATATCATGTTTTCTTTGAGCTGCTCCAATTCTGCTTCCCTCATAGAGTGAAACACCCTCAGGGCATGCCCTGCTGGGTGATCCTGTGCCAATCTGCACAGTCAATTCTAAAGAGAGACCTTCAGAGTACCTCAGTATCACTTCTTGTGATCCCCTTGTGAGCACTTGCCCTATGTAAGTTCTCCATAAAATAGTTTTATGGCAAGCATAAGTCTGGCATTCTAATAGTCCAGCCCATTGTAGTTGCAGTCTCTGTAGACAAGTTGGAATTCTAGGCAGTTTATTTAACTGGAAAAGGATCTCAGGGTATGTTATCTTTTCCTGTCAGGTGATCTTCAGAATCTTCCTAAAACAATTTAAATGTAAGTGATTCAGTTTCCTGACATGGCACTGATAAACTGATCAGGTTTCACAGTCATATAGCAAAGAGGTCAGCACAATTGTGGACCTTCAGTTTGATAGCCAGTCTAATATCTCTTCTCTTCCACACTTTCTTTTGGAGCCTCCCAAATACTGAGATAGCTCAGTCAAGGCATGTGTCAAATTCATTGTCGATGTATATTTCCTTGGAAAGGACACTGCCAAGGTAAGCGAACTTGTCTACAGTACTCAAAACTTCTCCATTTGCTCTAGTTGATGGTTACACATATGGATATTGTTGTGCTGGCTGATGGAACACTTGTATTTTCTTGGTATTAATTATTAAACCAAAATGAGCATAAGTAGCAGAGAATTGATCCATACTTTGATGCAACTCAGTTTCAGAGGCTGCATTGAATGAACAATTATCTGCAAACAGAATATCTTGTACCAATACTCCCTCCACTTGGGTCTTAGCTTGTAGCCTTTTCAAGTTGAAGAATTTGCCATTATTGAGGTAGCTGACCTTAAGGCCATGTTTATCCTCAGTCAAGGCATTTGATAACATGGCTGAAAACATCATGCTAAAAAGAATGGGAGCAAGTACACATCCTTGTTTCACTCCATTGGTGACTGGGGAATCTTGGGAGCATCATCCACTATTCACACCCTAGACATGCATGCAATCATGAGACTGAAGGACAATACTTATAAACTTCTCCAGGAAACCGAATTTTGACACAATTTTGACAGAACCTTTGTTCTGTTCCTGGCATTTTTCTTGGAGTTATCAGGCAGCAAACACCATATAGATTGTTCCTTTACCCTTTCTGAAGCCTTATTGCTCTCATGAAGGTGACTATCTTCCAGCCTATTGGGAAGGAATCTGGCAAGAATCTTATCAGGAATGAATAAAAGAGAAAAATCCCCTTGTGATTGTCCCAGGACAATCTTTTCCTTTTACCTTTATAGAGATGAACAATGGAGGCATCCCTGAATTCTTGGGGGATAACCTCTTCATGCCATAAAAACCTGGAAAATTTCGGTCAGTTTTTAGATGAGCAATGGACTCCCTCCTTGTAAATCTCAGCTGGAATAAAATCAAAACCAGGTACTTTGCCATTTGAAAGGAGCCTAATGGCGTTCTAAACCTCTTCTTCAGTTGAAACTTCAGCTAGGGACTTATTGACTTTAACTTGAGGTAGTCCTCTACATTGATTGATGATTATCTATTAAGAACACTATGGAAGTATTCAGTTCATCTCTCTAGGATCATGTCCCTGTCATTAATCAATGTGGATCTATCAGTACTGAATAGTTGAGATGCACCATATGTCTTTAGTTCATTTTAAAAGCACTTTGGTTTGTTACTATTATTTAATCTGCTTTCTTACTGAGCCAAGAGTCCTTTATCTCTCCAAGCTTCCCTTGTACTTTACTTTTGATGGAAGTAATTGTTGCCTTCTTTGAAATGGATGAACTATACTTCTGGTAAACCATGTGGAATTATTGTTTTTCATTTAGCAGTTTCTGTATTTCCCCATCATTTTCATCAAAGCAGACTTGGTTTGTTAGTGTTCTGTCCCAGATGAGCAAATGCAATGCTGTACACCAGACCTCTGAAAGCTGCACATTCTTTGTCAGCTCTACTGTTGCCAATTGTGTGTTGACTCAGTTTTCCCTCCAAGTTAGCAACAAACTGTTTCCATTCAGAGAGACACTCTAATCTCTTGACATTAATTCTTCTAATATTCATTTTGCATTGGGGCTGCTGCTTTGATGGAATGTGAATATTTAGCTTAGAGAGGATGAGTTTGTGATCAGTCCAGCACTCTGAACCACACATTGCCTTTGTCACTCTCACATACAGTCTTATCTATTCTCCTTACAATCACATAGTCTAATAGATGCCAATATTTGCTACAAGGGTGCATCCAGGAAGTTTTATTGCATTTAGGTAAATGGAAGACAGTGTTTGTGATGAGAAGGTCATGAGATATGCGAGTCTTCAGTAGTAGGTGACTATTGCTGTTACTGTTTCCAACTCCATTTCTCCCAAGTACTCCCTGGCAATCTGAGCCTACTCTAGCATTAAAGTCACCCACAATTATAAGTTTGTCTTCTTTTGATACATTGACAATAAGGGTTTCCAGTCCTTCATAATATTTTTCTTTAGCTTCATCAGTGTTCATCAAGGGAGGAATAGGCAGGCGATCAGGGTGGCATGGCATCTTCCTGGAAGTGGCAATCTCATTATCATGAATCTGTCATTCACTCCTTTTGGTAGACCATCACTCCAGAAAAATGTTCTTACTTCAGTAAGCTGGCCTTCATTTGCCAGACTTGTTTCTCTCAGGGCTGTTATTTTAATATGATACCTGCTGGGTCCTTTTGCAACAAGAAATGTTCATCTTTCAGGTCTATTGAATCTTGTGTTATACATGATTTCGATATACTTTGAGGAAGTATATGTAGATTTGTGTGTGTGTGTGTATATGGTGCATGTCCACATGTGTCTCAAACACATTGTAGGATCCCTGTCTGCTATGGTAATAAGACCAGGATTGGGTAAGCAGACAATTTTTAGGGCATCATTCTAATTCCTTCTTCACATCAGCAGGTGAGCAGTGCAATCCTTAAAAGAGCTGCTCAGTTACCCAGGGGGCTGTCAAATCTTGCTATGGCTTTCAGTGGAGAAATGACGCTATGACCTGGGCTGCCTGTTTGCAGGGTTGTGACTAAAGTTTCCAGTGTATCTACATCTGCTACTTTGTCACTTGCCTATTGCCACAGGACTTTGAGGATTGATTATGAGTGCTATCTTTTGTTGTGTGGGTAAATTGGATTTAAGTGAGGCAGGGCTGCATGATGTCATCTGCCTCACTCTCTCTTCCAAAGTCATCATGATCTAGCATAGCAAGACAGAGTCAAGATAACTGATGATGACTCTAGATGCAATGGATGACCTTGGCATCTTCGATGTCTAATCAAGCTCTAAGTTCTCCACAGCACCTGCTTGAGCTGTTTCATGGCCACTGGAATAAATTGTTCTCTTCTGCCCATTCTGTTAGTGGAAGACTTCACATGCTTATAGTAGACACTCCCCACTACTCACCTATGAGCTTAAGACTCCTTTAGTTACCCATAACCTGGTTTAGAGTATCTGCCAAAACAGTTTAATGGAGTGTAGACACTGTGCATGTTCCAGCTTCTTGGAGCCACAGGTGAAAGTTAGGTGGACATCAAAGGTGGAAAGCATCCCTGAAGGCGGCTCAGCAGCCTGCACACCAAGATATTAGTCTTCTTTGAACATATTCTACTATGCAGATAGATGATTTAAAATGTCACCTCAGAAAAAGAAAGCAGTGAAAAGATACCAATATGGAAGTTTCAAAGGAGTCTATGAGTGGGACTCAAATCTAAAACCTCAAAGAACTTAAAAAAGAAATAAAAAACCAAAAAAGAGAGGGACAAGAAAAAATGGAAAAAGAAATTATAGCCTTACAGGAAAATTATGGAAAATTGACCAAAGAAAACAACTCCAGGCAGTTAGTGGTAAAGTGAGTAGAGCACTGGTCCTGGAGTCAGGAGGATCTGAGTTCAAATTTGGACTCAGGCTCTTAATAATTACCTAGTTATGTGACCATGGGTGAGTCACTTACCCTCCTTGCCTTGCAAAAAAACAAATAAAAAGAAATCAACTCCTTTTAAAGTAAAAACATCCAATTGAAAAAAGAATTCTTCAAAAAACAAAATCGGCCAATTGGAAAAAGAATGAAACTCATCTAAAGCTAAAATCAAACAATTGGAAGGGGAATGCAGCTCAGAAAAAAAATTAACCAACTGGATAAGGAAACACAAAAGCTAGCTGAAGAAAATAATACCATAAAAATTAGAATTGGACAAATATAAGCTAATGAATCTATGAAATACCAAGATTCCATCAAATAAAATCAAAAGGCTGAAAAAAAATTGAAGAAAATGTAAAATACCTTTTAAGAAAGCAAATGATCTAGAAAATGGATCCAGGAGAGATAATTTATGAATGACTGGTCTACCAGAATACCTAGATCATAAAAAGATCCTAGAAAATATCTTTTTGGGAAATTATCAGGGAAAATTAGATAAAGAAAACAAAATAGCCCTTGAAAGAATGCACAGACTACCTCCAGAAAGGGATTCCAGGATAAAAACTCCAAGAAGTTTCTCAAATAAAGGACAAAATACTACATATTGTCAAAATGAAGTAATTTAAATATAAAGGAAGTGGAATTACACAGGAGTTCCTGGCTTCAATATTGAAGGATCAGAATACTTGGAATATGATATTTTAGAGGACAAAGGACTTTGGATTACAACCAAGAATTTACTACCCTGCAAAATTTAGCATATTTTGTCAAGGGAAAAGATGGATATTCGACAAAATAGAGGACTTCTAAAATTTTCCTGATAAAATGATCAGAAATGAACAGAGAATTTGATATCTGAATAGAAGACTCAAGTGATGCACAGAAACAAAAGTGAAAAGGGGAAAAACCAAATGTTAATTCAGAACATTAATTTGCATACAATCCTTCAAGTGAAGACAGTGTTTGTGATGAGAAGGTCATGAGATATGCAAGTCTTGAAATTCTTGAGAATTCTACTTCTCATAGGATAGTGAAAGGACTGCATATAATTGAAAGGATAGTGCTTAGAGGATATGGGTATGATTAGTTTTTGTACTTTGCTATTAAAGAACACTAAAATGACATCTCTATGTTTGAGACAAGTTATAGTGCATCTAACTGTGACTGATCAGACCAATATCGGTTCAGAATGCTCTTCCACAGGTTGGACACCAATAATGCAGGTGAATAACCTGTGGTGTTTATGCCAAACTTATGTATCTCATGATTTCTTTGAGCTACTGTAATTCTGCCTTGCTCATAAAGCTTAGCACGAATGAAGGACAAATACTAATATTATAAGAAATACACTTCTTGAGAGTTATGAATCATATCAAATTACAAACATTTTGTACCTTACCTCTTTTTCCAGTACCCTCCATAGACTCACTATTTTGATGAGACAAAATATCATACAAATCCAAATCATTTCATGAACCATTTATAACACCCCCCCACACCCCAAGCATACTCCTTCCTGTTGTAGCCAATGCAAAATAAATCTCTTCATGATGTTTTCATGTCCAGTCCCTCTAAGTATATACTTTCCCTCTCTCTCTAAAGTACTCCAACCATAAATCCTAGTTATCTCCATCCAAAGTATCAGATATGCTCTCTCCCACTGTCCCTTTAGCACCACACCCATGATATTAAATCCCTAAATAACTAAAGTATGGATTAAGATACACTTCCTAATATCTTTATGCTCAACCCTTCTAAATACATTCCCACCCTCTTCCCTTATTGTGCCATTAAACCTCTAAGTATCTAGTAAAGTCACTTCTGATTTAATTATATATAGAGCCTCAAGGTAGTCTAAGTACAGTGACACCCTGAAGGTCTCTTTTAAGAACTTAAGAATTGATGTAGTTCTTGACTCTCAAGAAGTGTGTTTCTTATAATATTAATATTTGCTTGTCATTCATGAAGAAGACCACAACATCAGGGAGGTGACGCCATGACAAACATGTGAATTGGATTTCATTGTGTGTGTGGGGGTGGTGTGCTAAGTCACTAAACTCACTTTCTCCTCCAGAACTATCTGGGTCAAGTGACCAGATATGAATTAGGACCACTAGAGATGATGCTGGATGTAAGCAAGCCAGGTTACATGCTATAGCATCCAAATTCTTAGAGGATAAGTTCAATGAATTACAAGGAGTCAGAGAGCAAAACTAACCTTTTACTCTCAGAATTAGATAAATCTAACCACAAAATAAACAAGTAGGAAGTTAAGATGCTGAATAAAATCTTGAAAAACTTAGATATGATAGTTCTCTAGAGAAAACTGAATGGAGATAGAAAAGAATGTACCTTTTTCTCTACAGTACCTGACACCTGTATCAAAATTGACCATTAATAATGTCATTAAAAAACTTTAACATCAAATGCAGAAAGGCAGAAATAATAAATGCATGCTCCTAATATCATGTTGCAATAAAGATTATATGTAATAAAGGGCCAAACCAAAAATTAATTGGAAAATAAATAAACTAATTTTAAGAATGAGTGGATCAAACAACAAATCAGGGAAATAATCATTTCATTCAAGAGAATGATAACAGTGAGACATCTACCAAAATTTATGTGATGCAGCCAAAGCAGTTTTTAGGGGAAATTTTATATCTCTAAATGCTTATATGAAGAAAATAGAGAAAGAGGAGATCAATGAACTGGGTATGCAAATTAAAAAAAACCTAGAAAAAGAACAAGTTAAAGATCTCCAAATAAACACCTAATGAGAAATTCTGAAAATCAAAGGAGATATTAATAAAATTTAACATTGATTTAATAAATAAAATTGAGTTGGCTTTATGAAAAAACCCAATAAAATAGATATTTCTTTGGTTAATCTGATTTAAAAAAAGAAAGAAGAAAACCAATTACCAATGTCAAATATGAAAAGGGTGAACTCATCACCAATAAAAAGTAAATTAACAGAATAATTCAGAGTTATTTTGGTAAACTGAGTGAAATGGATGAATACTTATAAAAATAGAAACTGCTCAGATTAAAAGAAGATGAAATAAAATACTTAAATAAACCTATTTCAGAAAAATAAATTGAAGAAACCATAATTAAACTCCTTAAGAAAAGTCTCTGTTCCAGATTTACAAGTGAATTTTACCAAGCATTTAAGGAACAATTAACTCCAATTCTACTTAAACCATTTAAAAAATAGAAGGAGATCTGCCAAATTCCTTTTATGGCACTAATATGGTTCTGATATCTAAATCAGGAAGAATCAAAACAGACAAAGAAAATTATAAACCAATATCCCTAATGAACATTAATGCAAATATCTTAAATAATATTTTAGCTAAGAGATTACAGCAAGTGGTTACTAAGATAATATACCATTATCAGGTAAGAGTTATACCAGGTAGGCAGGGATGGTTCAAAATTAGGAAAACACTCAACATAATTGAACATATCAATAACAATGTCAACAAAAATCATATGATTATCTTCAATAGATGCTGAAAAAGCCTTTGACAAAATATAAAATCTATTGCTTTTAAAAACTCTAGAGAGTATAGTAATAAATGGAGTTTTCCTTTAAATAATAAACAGTACCTATCTAAAACCATCAACAAATATTATATGTAAGGGAGATAAACTAGGAAAATTTCCTATAAGATCAGGGCTGAAACAAGGATGCTCATTATCACCATATCTATTAAATATAGTATTAAAAATGTTAGCTTTAGCAGAAAGAGAAGAAAAAGAAATTGAAGGAATAAGAATCTCAATGAGGAAGCAAAACTTTCATTATTTACAGATGTTATGATGGTATACTTAGAGAACCTGAGGAAACCATTTAAAAAAATACTTGAAACAATTAACAAATTCAGTGAAGTAGTAGGTTATAAAATAAACCCACATAAACCATCAGCATTTCTATATATGAACAACAAAGCTCAAGGACTAGAGATAAAAAAGAGAAATTCCATTTAAAGTAAATGCAAATAACATAAAATACTTGGGAATCTACCTCCTAAAATAATCCCCAAAACTATATTAACACAATTACAAAACACTTTTCACATAAAGTCAGATCTAAGCAATTGGAAATATGTCAATTGCTCTAACTACCAAATTACTATTTTACTGAGTTAGAAAAAATAGTAACAAATTCATCTGGAGCAGCAAAAGGTCAAGAATATCAGGGGAACTGATGAAAAAAATCAAAAGGAAGGTGACCTACTTCTAAAAGATCTAAAACTACTGTGAAGTGGCACTCATCAAGACTGCCTGGTACTGGATAAGAAATAGACTAATGATACAGTGGATTAGAATAGATATTGGGTTAAGATATTGGGATAAGAACTCAGTCTTCAACAAAAATTTTTGGGAAAGCAGGAAAATAGTATGACAAAAAATAGGCATAGTCTCATATCTCACACCACATTCCAGAATAAGTTCAAAATGGGTACAAGGTTTAGAAATAAAGGGCAATACCATAGACTAATGACTGATTAAGAAAGACTGTCAGATCTATAGAAAGGGGAGGAATTTATGACCTAAGAAGTAGATGATTTTTGACTGTATTAAATTAAAAAAGTTTTTGCACTAATAAAACCAATCCTTCTAAGATTAGAAGGAAAACAAAAAGCTCAGGAACAATTTTCAAAGCTAGTTTCCTGATAAAGGTCTCATTTCTAAAACATATAGATAATTGAATCAAATTTATGAGGTCACACATCACTCCAGAACTGATAAATGGCCAAAGTTTTTAAATGAAGAAATTAAGCCACATATCATGATCTGAAAATGTTCTCCAAATAATTACTGATTAAAATAATGCAAATTAAAACAACTATGAGGTACCACTCTTACCTATAAGATTGATTAAGAAGACAAAAAGGGAAAACACTATGAATCTCTGTAAAACAAAGGTTCATATTTTGGTCAACAACATTTTTCTGGTGATGAATAACTGCAAGTCAAGGAATGGAACAGTCCTTTTTCTTAGCTGTTATAAGGAGTTATATGGTGGGTAAAAGTCTCTAACATGTTACAAAGAAAAATTGTGTAAGGGGAATTGCATAAAGGATGTTATCAAAGAAATGTACAAATGGAAAAGGAGATAGGACATTTATGTGGTGAGAGGGTGGAATAATTAATGGACTACTTATAAACATCTGATAGCCTCAAAAATGTGAAGAGATCTAGAGAAAGACCCTCAGAATTTTGCATTGGTAGTAAGACAGCATGTATAGTTTGTAATCTCCATAACTGTAGGAAGTATCCATATGTTGAGATTACAGATAGATTGATTTAGATTGTCTTTTGAAATAAGTGGAAAAACTTGCAGTGTTCAATTCAGCATCATTATTACTTTGAGACTGGGAACAGACATGTGTTTTTATTTTTCTAGGGAACTCCCAGATGTGAACACTTCTACCACTGCAAGTTGATACCTTCTCTGCAACTTGCTGTCTTAGACACTATAGCACTGAGGGGTGGTTAAGAGACTGGTCCACACAGTCAGTGTACAATTATTGCCAGACTTGACTTTGTCTTTCCTGGTTTCAAAGCCAATTCCCCATTTACTATACTATATTGCCTGTATAGTTTATATGAGATGATCATTATATACAATGAAATTCAATGAGGATAAACATAAAGTTTTACACTTGGGTTCAAAGATTAACTTCACAAACATATGAAAAAAGAGGCATGGTTATACAACATGCAGACACACATATATACATATATATATATATATATATATATATATATATATATATATATTTATAGATCCCAGGGGGCTTGGTGGACTGAAAGTTCAAAATGATTCAGTATCTAAAAAAGTTAATGTGATCCTATGTGGCATTGAGAGATATGACTCCTAGGAGCAAGGAACTGTCACTGTAAAATGATCTGGTTGGACCTCTCAGAAATCATGTGGTCAGCAAGCTATTAGGAACCTTCAGAGGAAGGTGATCACAATGATGAAGGCCTTTAAGACTTTGTCATAGGAAGCTCCATTGAAAGAGCTAGAAGCATTTAGATTGTAGAAACTGGAGGATCAGGGAAGGCAT
Organism: Macrotis lagotis; assembly: GCF_037893015.1. NCBI lineage: Eukaryota > Metazoa > Chordata > Mammalia > Peramelemorphia > Peramelidae > Macrotis > Macrotis lagotis. The sequence continues at coordinate 201,926,003 of NC_133663.1, forward strand.
GGTAAGTTTCTTAAGAACTTGAAGTTAAGTTGTATGGACTTGTTCTATTTAGCCTGGAAGACAGAATAAAGAGTAATAAACTGGTAATTTCAAAAAAGTCAATTTAGTTTTGATATCAGGAAAAACTTCCTAAGAAAGTCTCCCAGAAGTAGAATGGGCTGTCTGGGGATAGAGGACAGTGGCAGAGTAAGTTTCTCCTTTTTAAATGTCTTCAAGTAGAGACTGGATGACCATTTGTCAAGTATATTATCTTAGGGAATTTTTTTATTGTTGGATTTGACTAAATTGACATTTATGTCCCTTATAGTTTTAGTATTCTCTAATTCGATTGTAGTTTAATACTAAAAGTCAAAAGGCATGCAATGGATTTTAATGAGCTTGTATACCATATAAATGTGACTCTTTAGTTATCTCTGCTCCCATTGTGTATGCTAACAGGATTAGCTAGCATTAGCCTGCTATCCATAAGAAGTGTGATATGTAATGTGACCTGCAAATCTCCCCTGGGATCAGAAAGGTCTAAGTTGAGCCATGCATGATTTCAAAGCAGTTCTCAGAACAATTAACTGCTTGACCTACAAGATGAACAAGCATATCATTTAATTAATTGCCAACCTCTTTTGAACAGCACTGTTCATTTTTCTAATAAGTGCATGATGATTTGTGCTTGTGATTCTGTTGGAGATAATCAAAAAATGCACATTGACTGGTTTGAAAGCTACTTTTAGTGTTTCATCAGACACTACTTTCAACCTTAGTGACATTAATATTGCTTTTTACAGTTGGGAAATAGGTCCAAGGATAGCAACAAAAGGTGATATTAAGAGCTGCTATCTTCCTGGCAGTGAGGATAGCACATATTTTTAAATTATCTCATTACATGCATAGGACTCAAGTCATAATATTGAAATGCTCCTTTTGGTTATGTATATTGCAAAACTTCAGTCTATCTTTTAATTTAATTTTAACTTTAAAACAAAAATATCAATTATATGATATTCTTACTTTAGAATTTTCATTGTCAATTTATTCCCGAAACAGATGGTTAAAGCAGTAGTATTACAGATACTACAAGGGGTAAACCAGAAAAAAACAAAACAAAACAAAACTGATTCAACAGCAATATCCTTTGGTCATTCAAATTTTTTTCATTGTAAGAATAAGTTTGAAGCAGCCTCAGAGATTGTGTCCTCATCTTATAGTTGAAGAAACTGAAGTGAAGATAGGACACAAAAGTGAGAAGTCATAGAATCATAATAAAAAAAATCCATGATTTTTATTCATAAATCAGGGCTCTTTATAATTTGTAACAGTTAGTGTCTTGTGTGTTTAAGTTCATTTTTCCTTTATTTCAATAACTATTTGCAATAATTGAAAGGTTTAATTTAAAGGGACACTTATCAGGAGAATTGTTAAGCTTTCAATTCCAAATTTGTAATGTTAGTCATGTAACTCCCATTTTCCTTAAATGAAGAACATAATGACTTATAAGACCCTTAGAATGAGAAATAAGGAGTCTGAGCAATCACTTATCATGTATATTATAGTGAGGTCTCTTTCATATATGGTTTAGTGGGGTGGCTAGGTGGCATTGTGGGGTAGCTAGGTGGCACAGTGGATAGAACACGGGTCCTGGAGTCAGGAGGACCTGAGTTTAATTCCAACCTCAGACACTTAATAATTACCTAGCTGTGTGATCTTGGGCAAGTCACTTAACCTCATTGCCTAGCAAAAACCTAAAACTATATATGGTTTAGACTAGATGACCACTGAAATACCTTCCAACCCTTAAATTCTGTGTTTCTGTGAATTTGTATTGCCTTTGTATGGTTATTGTTTAAGGAATGGCATATCTGGTCCAAATTCTGGCTCTCAAATCACTTGTGTGATCTTGAGAAAGTCACTTAATTTCTCTAAGTCTCAGTTTCCACATCTATAAAATGAGGGGGTTGGACTAGATGACTTGTGAGTTAGGTTTCTTTCAGCTGTAAATCTATAATCCTATGCCTTTCAGCTCTTTACCAGGTGAAAGTAAATATTTGACCTACATTATTCAGAAAATATCTTCCATTTCCTTTGTTTTGTGGGTGGGATCATAGTGTATTGTTGCTAATTTTTTCAGTCTTCATACTATCAGAGAACAAAAATATGTTTTCTTTCAGAGAAAAAAAATAAATACAACCCAGGTTTGAAGTGGGGAGGTTCAAGCTCTAAAGAAATGTGCAAAGCTGCAAAATATATTATATGCATCATCAGTTTAACTTATTCCCAAATGGCAACAACCCTTGGGATGGAAGGAAAAAGATTTAGGCCAATAACAGAGGAAATTCCACAAGGATCTTTGACACTGATGAGAAGCAGATCATATTTCCATTTTTAAGGTTTAATTCAGATCAAACCCATCTGAAAAGGGACACACTGTCACATTAAATGCATCTGTTTAACATATGAACATAATTCCCTTAATTGTGATATAATGTTGATTATTTTCCCCTCTGTCACTGTAACTTCGTATCTTCTGGCTCAAAGCTTAATGTCTGGCTACATTCACCTATTTTGAAGAAGACATGCAAATTAATGAAGAATGAACTCTACAATTCTAAACAATAATCAGCTAACTTGCCAGCTTCTCATATTGCACACAACTTGAGTTAAGACAAAGTAATTTCCAAACTTCAACACAGGAAATCCTACTGAACTCCAATAAAAAAAAACAAAACTAAAAAATATGTGCTATTTTCCTTAGATGTACTTGATCAACTCAACATATGTCAAATGAGGAAAAACACCCCAGTGCTAGTCATATTATAGAAGCTTTTTAAATACTTGTTGATTTTAGTTACAAGACTTTCAAACTTCTTAGTTTACTTTTGTGCTATCTTTCTGGACAGAGGATTTTGGAACTCTCTGGTATAATCTTCTGGATTAGACCATCAGTCCAAAATGGCCTAGTTTATGCAAAGAATAAATCAAACCTTTTATAATTCTTGCTTATAAAGTGATAACTATCAGTGACTTTAATGACATTAATTCATGATCTGAAGATTCATTATAGTAGATGTAAGAGTTATTATTTAGGAAAACATGATCCACTATGGTTTCCACAGAGCAGAAAGAACTTCATATCATTTGTTACCATCATATATATATATATATATGTGTATATATATATATATATATATATATATCACTCTGTACCTTTTTGTTTTTGCTAACCAATACCTTCAGATTATATTATTTACTCCTTTTAGTTTTTTCTGATTTTTAAAATTTTTTTATTATTACTTATTTTCTGGGGCAAAACAAAGGAAAGGTTACATTTCCTGCTATCCTTTGGACCCTGGAAATCCTGCTGTACTTCTTTTCCATTGTAGAAAAAATGTAATTGCAGGGAGTGTAATTTTTTGAGATGCTCTAATCTATAATTAGAATCAAGTACAAGCTGGATAATAAGTTTTATTTATTTTAGATATTGTTTTGTAAATCTTCATGATTCCCAAGGTGCTTCAATCTGAAGATTATGATGCTTTTATAAAGTCTAGTGAATAAGCATTTTTTAATTGCCTACTATGTGTCAAGGCATTAAGCTGGGGATACAAGAAAAAATATTCTCTAGCCTCAAGGAATTCATACTCTAATAGGGGAGACAACTTTCAAACAATTATGAATAAACAAGATATATATATATATATGTATATATATATATATATACATATATATATATATATATAGTTCCAATTTGAGATAATCTCAGAGGAAGTCACTAATATCAAACAGGGCTGGCTAAAACTTCTCTTTTTGTACACTATTTCTTGTTGTTCAGTCTTGGGGTTTTCTTAGCAAAGATACTGGAGTGGTTTGCCATTTACTTCATCAGTGGATTAGGGCAAATAAAGGTTAAATGACTTGCTCCGGGTCAAACAATAACAGCAGTCTGATTTGATTTCAAATTTTTCTGATACCAGGTCCTAGTCACTTAGATATATATCAATGTAATTACTACTTTTATTTATAGGTTTATTAACATTTTAGATTCATTTACTTAAATGAAAAACACATACATTCTAGGTCTTTAGTCTTTTGTTATAGGATAGAACTTGAGTTTTAGGGATTGGTGAATATTTTACAAAATGAAACTGAGTTTGAAGTTCACTGAAACTCCCACCCCCAACTATTCCAATGTACAATATTGGTTATCAACTTCTGAACCCAGAGTCTGTTAGCATCATTTTCCTTTTGTTCTTTAGGATGTTGTCACCATATTTATCAACAGACTGTCACAGAAACTGGTGATGGAAGACAGAGAGAAATTATATTGCCCATAGCAAATTTAACACAAGTTTTATAGAGGATACTAGACTGGAGAAAAGTAGATAAGACAATTTGAAAATAAATTTTTTTCAGCTCTGCTATTTTCCACATTTCTAATTTTTGTTTAATTGTCTTTAATTTTTTTTTATCTTTTGAAAAATGAAAAACAGATCCCATAAGAATAAATAGAAACAATGACTATTGATAATTAGGAAATATTCATCAGAAGAGAGCAAAGAGATTTCTATCCTCCCTAAATTGTACCTCAAAAGCTAGAATGCATTTTTTTAAACCTCAGTCACTTAAAACAACAAAATCTATCATGGGCTGTTGAAAGCCAGTAGGAAATTTTCCAGCTGCTATTCTGACTTCTGCAAGTATGCAAATATGAGGGTTTAAATTCATGTCATGGAACACATACATGAAACAAAAGACAGCAATGGGAATATCTTGAGACACAGTTCCCTTTCTCAAATGATTTCTAGAATGAGTGGGAATATATATTGTTAACAGTCAAATGACTTCTGGCATGTGACTCATCCATATTTATCCTTCTACTATTGGACAGGCAACCTATTGATTTGGACAGGCATTACATAACATGTTTGCAATCATATACTAATGAGTTCAAAAGGAAAATATAGATTTTTACAATTTTCTGCCTAAGGCACAAGAAGGGAAGTCAAGCATTAATTTCTTTTTATAACTTTTAATAACTTTTATAACTTTTAGAATTTTAATTGTTTTGATATCAATCAACATTATATAGTATACCCACAAAGGAGGGAAACAGTAGTCTTCTAGTTTCATGGAGCATTTTAAAGTATTTAAACATGTCTCTATGTATAGTAAGTCAACCACTAGAAAAATTATTTCTGACAAACCTGCTTAGGACACAGACAAATGTTATTCTACTTACTACATAAAGGCACTTCAAAGATATTTAATAAAATACTTTATAATATAAACATTTACTTCTATAGGGAACATGCAGGAATATTTTCTAATGTATGTATATATCTATATATAGGGGCATATATAAATATACATATATGTATATCATACATACCCCCATATACATCCATATATGTTTACATATTATATACTCTTATATGTGTACATGTAAATAAATATATATATTTCTCTTCATATATATATCCACTATGTATGTATTATTGTTTCAAATAATGTCTTTTTAAAAAATTAATCCAGACCAAAAAAATCTGTAGGAAATTCAAGGATAATTATTGCTTAATACAAGTTCAAAACAAACTGAAAAATCTTAAAGAGGCAAGTTTCTACAATCTTGTTTTTGGAAAAGAGAAAATAAAGTATTTATTGATGAAAGCCTCTAAAACCATTAAATGTATTATTTTTCAATTAACTTCATTACAAATATCCCTTGAGTAGCTAAAATAGAAGCAAAATAAAGTATATCTTTCCTAAGACTTTTTTTTTGGCAGAAAAGTTAATTTTTTGATATCAAAGTTAATTTTTCTATTGGAGAAATGGGAAATTGTAATAAAAGTCAGGGTACCTGTATACTCAAGTCTCAATGTAGGGTTAAAAACACCATCACTGATTTTAATTTTTAAAAAAGAGAATGTCAATTAGAATTCTTTAAATTCTTCTCAGATTTCAGAAATGAACTATGAAATTAAAAAATGTATTCCATTATAGAAAGATTAAATCTTTCACAATTTAGATATTCTCATGAGCATTTTTGCTTTTGATGTTTTGCAGGCAATACCTCGTTCTACCAAAGCTGCCCTTGTCCCAGACATCTTGCATCTTTCCCACTTAAAATTCCTTGAAAACTATGTCAAATGATTTTGAATATGGTAATATTTGTTAAACTATGACTATCTAAAATGGACATGGGGTTGGGAAAACCAAAACAAAAAGACCTTTAAAGATATATTAAGAATAAGATAAGTAATCAAGATGGGCAATATGGTTTGGGGTGAAAAAAGAATTGTCTACCTGCTCAGATAATTTATTGAATTTATGGGATGAATTCCACATAAACAATTGTATTGATGGCAATAAAGCAAGTCAACATTATTCAGAATTTCACTTCAGAATTTCTTTTCTATGATTTCATTATAATTCTGATAGTACATATTCTCACATCTTGAATCTGTTGTCATTCGTTACTAGTAAGTATTTTCCTAAAAAATGCATAGATTCATAGAATCTTGGAGTTAGAAGGAAGCAAAAAATGTATTCCTCAATTTGGATCTAAGTAAGAATATTTTCTAGAACATCTTTGAAAAATCATCATCCAATCTTCAATTTAAAACTTTCTAATGATGTGGAACTACTGCTTACTGAGAAAGCCCCATTATATTTAAAAACAAATCTACTTCTTTGGAAGATTTTCTTTATATTGCATTGAAAGCTGACTCTTTCCATATTGTAATAATTGTTATTAGTTTTATCTTATAATATCAAAGAAAAATGTTAAAATTCTATTCCACAGTAGAATACATGTGTATCCAAATATTTCTATGTGACATAGGTAGTAATATAAGAACAAAATAAGAAGTAAGAGAGATCTGAATTTGAACTTACATTCTTTCAATCTCAAATTCCTCATCTATAAATGGGAATACTAAAGACACTTATTTTACAAGACTGTCACAATCAAAGACAGTTTATCCAAATTCATGTTCTCAAAGAAGACCATGATGTCAGGGAGGTAATGACATGTTTTAAATCCATTCATGAATTGGATTTGAGTGTGGGGATTCTGTGCTGAATCACCAGCCTCACTTTCTCCTCTGGGTCCAGCAGACATATCTGAATCAGGAAGACTGGAGATAGCCCTAGATGGAAGGCAATTAGGGTGAAGTGACTTGCTCAAGGTCATGCAGCTAGTAAGTGTCAAGGTCAAATTTGAACTCAGATCCTCCTGACTCCAGGGCCACTGCTCCACCTAACTGCACAATCTAGCTACCCGTATCATATTGTGGACAGGATCCTGAATCTAGGGTCAAGACTGAGTTCAGATGCCGTCTTAAACGTTTACAAATTGTGTGACCCTGGTCCACTAAATCTCTTTTGACCCACATTATTTCTTCATCTTTAAAATAGGGAAAATATGATCTTTCCTGGAACTGTTGTGAGAATCAAATGAGATGATGTTCTCTTAGGTCACTAATTAAGATAATATAGGAAATGAGGTTAATCTGGCACAACTTGCTGTTAATGAACTCATTCTGGTTCACAGTGAGTTTTGTTTTTCTTTCTAGAGGTCTTGAATTTAATAGCGGATCCTAAATTTTGCCTGTATTTAAAATTAAATTTATGGCCCTATGACATTGAGAATAAAACTTCATTCCCCTTTTGAAAACTTGGAATGGCAAATGTCTTCTTTCTTTTATCATTTAAAATCATTATGTTATTAAAACTCTGCTTGAATATGAAAGCATATCTTTATCTTTTTGATTATGATTCTCAAAATTAAGTATGTATTTGAATGAATTAAACCACTGAATATTTTAATATTTATATTTGTATTTGGAATAATTATATATGACTTCTTTATTGTCATGAGCTCTTTCTTGTCCTGTTTAAAACTTTTATGCCAATAAAAACAAAAGTGTATCAAATTTTGACTATTGACATCAAGGGCTGACATAAATGAATAGTTATCTTTTTTTCAGAAAAAAGTTCAACAAAAAATTTAGAAAAATGGTTAGGAAAAGACGGGAGATATTTGACTTTGGAAATAGATTTAGATGAATTAGAAGATAAAATTAAGTCAAATGACTAGAGACCATTTGGATAAGTAAAGGGTTTTCTTTAACTTGTTTCTTTTCATTGTGGAAATATATACTCTGAAAAGGAGGAGAGTTGGGATAACTGAGCAACTTGAGTACACAATTAGTGCATTTGAAGTAGAAAAAATTCCAAGAAAGGCCTTATGTTGGTAGGATTATCTTTGGAGGTTTTATTGAAGAGAATGGATGAATAGAAGGCTTGGATGAGTTGTGATCCATTCTGATAGAATACTGACACCAAAGAGATCTTGTATCTGTTGGAATATTGAGGGATAGAATAGCTAAGATAGAGGCAACAATCCTATTGAATTAAATGACAAAAAAATGATTCTCCAAATTTGGGCAAGAATCTTCCCTAACTTCTTTGTTTACCATCTTCTCAGAGATAAGCTTGTTCAGCAGATATTGTAAAACTTGTGAAGTATAGAGAAAAGTAGACATTAAAAATACTTGCAAATAGCTTCACTTTGCTAAAGAAACTAAACATTTAAATAGAAAATTTTGTTCAATGGAATGATTTTGAACAACAAAGTCCACATAACCCCTTAATCACTTTATGGATCATATTTTAAAATAATATTTTTGTGATGACCTTAAAAATACATGCCTAATAGCAAAACTATGTCTCGTACAAAAATCTTAAAAAGTGTTTTCTAAATTACTTGCAACAACTCAGTCTTTCCTAAGCAAATTGCTACACTAGTATTTAACATTCTTTCCAAAAAATATGCCATGATTTATTGTTTCACAGGGATTTATGTACACAATTGCTAAATTTCCAAAAACTTTTTTTTAGGTTTAGGACATGAGGGTAGACATTGTAAACTACCCTTTTTTTGCCTTAAGGAACAATAATTCCCTGATTAAAATCCAAAATAAATTGAACTGACTGTCATAAAGGAAAATCATCAATTGTATTGACTAGAATTAAAAATGCTAATCCTATGGTAGTTGTATACAAAGTCACTTTTTGAGGCAAGCATTTTATGGATAAGGATGATTTTTTTGATTATTTGTTGAATTTTTCAGTCTTTTCCTAAAAAGTCAATCACAAAATTGCTCAGAATGAGAAAAAAGAACTTATTTAAATTTTTATTTTGTATTCAGTGCATCATGCTGGATGGGTCCTTCTTCAAAGGACATATGGAAAGCACTATCCTTCCATCTTAATTGCATACAAGTGTTATCCATGATTTCTGGAAAAATCCTCTAGAGTGGACCTGCCCATTGTGCTGTTTTTTTTTTTCCTCTAGGACCTTGATATTACAAAGTCATTCATCTTATATCCCTCAGCATTTGCTACATAAAACGCTCACTTTCTTTTTGGATCATATATTTATCTGATCTAATACTGCATTTTGTATGTAATTATTCATTGCTGAAACCTAATTTTGTATACAGTTTTATGTCCACTGCTTCATCTTAAACTGTGTATGAAATCCCTTGTTGGAGATTATTTAAACCAACAATTTGCTTTTTTATTATTTTATTTGATGAGCAAACTAAGGACTCCCTTATAGATAGGTGATCAAAGGATATGAATAAATAGTTCTCAAAAGAAGTGCAAACTCTTCACAGCCACATGAAATAATTCCTTAAAATGCTCAGAAGAAAAGTGATGTAAATCAAAACAACTCTAAGATTTTAATGCACATGAAAATTGCCAAAGATGACCAAAAATAGCAATATTCAGTTTGAGAGTGGTTATGAAATCATTAGTACACCAATACATGGCAACTAGAGTTGTGAGGAGATATAAATATTTTGGAAAAAATTTGGAATTATACAAATAATGTGAATAAGATGAATATGCCTATGAACCAACATATCTATTACAAGTCATATGCCCCAGGGAAGTCATGAATAAAAAGAAAGTCTTCATATATAGGAAATATTCATAGGTGCACTTTTCTGTTTGCAAATATTTGAAAATCAAGTTGATGCCCATTAAAGAGGGAATAATCAAACATATTGTGATACATAGATATAATGGAATGTTACTGTGCAAGAATGGAAAGATCTGCATGAACTGATGGGAGAGTGAATTAATTAGAACTAAGGAAGCAATATAAAAAATAGGAAAGAATAACAATATACTAAAAAATCACAAATGAGTATAACAAAATTATAATTATAAACAAGTTTACAGGATAACACTTAAAACAGATTATTGAAATGATGATAATAATAATAGCTAATATGTAGCATTGTATGGTGCTATAGTGCAAAGCTTTTCTAGAAAATCAAATAACAAAGCAGCATTTTCAAGTAGCCAAATATTACAAGAAAATTTATACCAAAATTTCTTCAATGATTATGTTTGTAAAAACATTATAACTGAAATTATCTAGTTTTTTTGGGTAGAGTTAAAGGTGAAATTGTAAACATAAAATTATTGTGATCCTCCATTGTAAAAACTAAAAATTACAAATGAGAAGTTTTTCATGGGTTAAGACTATCACACTATTTGTCTGAAAGACATTCTTTAAGCAAACTTCTATTTGATTTAAACAAGAACTATGTCTGATATAGACTAGAATAGATAAAGAAACTCATTTAAGTAAATAAAGCCTTGTCCTATAATACTTTCATATGGATGGCAGACAAGGAAGATTAAATCATCATGACCTAAATTTTATTATCAGTTCAAATTCTTTTCCTGCTTCTCTTAATTTCATGTAATGAACTATCATTAAGTGCCTAGATGGTTTACAATTCTGTTATGTACTTTCTGCCTGTCGGTTTCTTAGGAAGAGTCATCCATCCTGGATACCTCTACTTTTTCAGCATTCATTCAATCCTAGTCTGATTTGTGGCAAATTTTCCCCTACTAAATTTCTGGGAGTTGAATAATGCAAATATTACTATCTCTGTTTTATAGGGGAGGAAAGTGAGGCTCAGAAAGTTTAAAAGACCATACATCCAAGTCATTAATTGAGCTGGAATTTTAACTGATGTTTTGGTGAAATGGATAGAGATTTATATTCTGTATCCTACAACTATCAGTAGTTACTTGTGTGACTTTCAAACTTTCTTAGTCTTAGTTTCTTGTTTCAATAAAATGAGGCAATTTGACTACCTTGAACATTAAATCTCCTATCATGTGGCCATGCTGAGTGATATTATAAACTATAATAAAATACTTATAGGTCCACATAATCTCTATAAGACTTTCCTGTAGCTATAAAGAAATACAGTATATGTTTAATGCACTAACAGTACATATGTTGAGTATTTCAATTATTTCATCATAAAATTAATTTTTCCTTGTACATAGTATTTGTTTAACAAGCATTTTTTCAATTCAATTGTAGAGGCATAAGTTAAAAATTTTGCTTATTTTTAGGTAAGTTTTTAAAAATTTGTTTATTTTTAAGTTTGGATGCGAAAACATTTTCAATATTTTATTATGTCAAAGTATATTTCTTTTTGCTTGGGCCATCAGAATAGCCTCCTAATTGGTCTTCCCTACCTAAGTAAATCTCTTTCCAATCTATCTCCTAAATGGTGGCAAGATTGATATTGCTAAAACACAAACCTAATGATACTTCTCTTCAGCTAATTAAGGATATTCAATTGGTCTTTTTGACCTTTAGTCTAGGATTAAATACAAATCTTTCTGGTATTTCTTCTAAATATTTGTTCTAGCATATTTTGTATTGTAGCACAGAAATCATTGAGATGTGGACCTATACAGTAAAGATGCCACATTTGAACTTGATAGGACCAGTGTCATATAGAAATTCAAATCAGTTATGAGTTTATCTCTCTTTTCCCCAGAGCTGAGGTAGTAGAAGACCAAGGCATCAGGGAGGTGATGCCATGACTAGCAATGAATTGGATTTAAGTGAGGGGGTGTTGTGTTAAATCATAAGCCTCACTTTCTCCTCAGAGCCATCTGGATCCAGTGGACAGTTATAAATCAGGATGACTGGAGATGACTCTGGATATGTTGGTTAATAAAATTTTGCTTTTCACCTAAGGCCAAAAATCTCTGGTAATGTTTGTCCCTAATAAAGAAAAAGACTTACATGGTTAATATATTTTTCTTTTTTTGCTTTTACAAGGCAATGGGGTTAAGTGACTTGCTCAAGGCACACAGGTAACTATTAAGTATCTGAGGTAGAATTTGAACTTAGATTCGCCCTGACTCCATAACTGGTGCTCTATCTAGTACCACCTAGCCAAAACTGCTAGTGAGGACATCTTGATTCTTGGAGAATATCCACAATAGATAAGTAAAATTGAGCTTAAAATTATTCAGTGCTACAGCTGGAAACTGAACTTTTGAATTTATAAAATATGGATTTTCTGGCTCAAATTCCAAATAATGATTTTAAAAGGATATGGAATTCCACGGTCCTTGATCTATTTAACATTGTATTTCAGACCAACTGTCTTCATTCAGTGCACTTTCTTCCCCATCCCTCCTCCCCCACTAAAAAGAAATAATTCCTGTCAATTTGACCATTTCCCCAGCTGGGTCTATGCTTCACTACTGGCTAATTAAGGGCTAGAGTTAATTGACAATAACAAAGGTAGGGCAAATACAAATGCAAACCTCAATGAAGCAAAGAATTTATAACTATGCAAATTCACTGTTTTTATTAAACATTCTACTTAAGTTTAAATACCCTCAGCTGCTTTTTATTTTTACTTTAACCTCAAAGGATACAGATGTATGAATCCAACATTTTCAGCAAGTAGCTTTAAAGATGCACCACTAAAGAGTTCATTATTTTTCTTCTTTTTTCATTAGCTTTTTTTTTGCAAGGCAATGGGGTTAAGTGTCTTGCCCAAGGCCACACAGTTAGGCAATTATTAAGTGTCTGAGGTCACATTTGAACTCAGGTACTCCTGACTCCAGGATCTGCTCTATCCATTACACCATCTAGCGGCCCCCCTCATTATTATTCTTTATGATGATATTTAACTCAGTGTGGTAATCAATTCATTGTGAGTGAAGAAGAGAAAATAAATAGATATCCTGTTTCAATCAAATATCTAGATTTGAAGTACACTTCTAAAACCCTGACTATACTTTCCTCAGTATATATCTCATTTGAATGTAGATGTTTGCATGCTGTCTTTGTCATTAAAATGTGAACTCCCTGAGACCAGGTTCTATGGAGCTTTTGTTTGTTTGCTTTGTTTGGCATACAAAGAAAATTACCCAAACTGAGCACTATAAATACTTAGGCTGCATCAATCAGTGCTTGATTTATAAAAATTACCTGCCTAATGATTTTTTATGGATGTGTGTGTGTGTGTGTGAGTAGATCTATCTCATGATTTAATTGATGTAGGCAACTATCAAAAATGTTATTTTATATATATATATACACATACATCAAATGAGATATTGTAAAGTCCTTAGCACTAGTCAATTAATACTGTTTCCTCTCCTATTCCTACTCATCTATCAGGGTTGAAACACCTTCAGCTTATTGGTGTTCAATTGTTCAGTCATTAAATTGTATCCAACTCTTGCTGACCCCCTGAATCATAACACATCAAGCTTTTCCACCTTTGCTGACTTTAGAATTCTGTTAGTTTGAAATGTGGTAATGAAGAGTTTACAGAATTGAACAGCAACCTTAAACATGGTAGAGGGACAATTTATGGACTTAGAGAGCTACCTAAGGTCACAAAGAAAGTTATTTTTTTTGACATTTTTTAAAAATAAACTTGAGTTTTTCAATGATTATTTTTTTTCTCCTTCATGAGGGGAGAAAAAAGAAAATTCTTGTAAGAATTTAGTATATAGTCAAGGAAAATAAATTCCCATGTTGTCCATTTCCAAAAAATATATGTCTCATTCATCTCTTGAGAAAGCGTTTTGTTTATAGAGGAGCTTTATCATGTTAGAAGTGTGACTTGAACTAATAACTTCACGACTCTGTCCATTGTTTCAAGTTGCTTCTCTAGTTTAACCTTTGGATAAATATTTTTTTTTAAATTCAGAAACAAAATACTGGGGAATATGGATAAAGGGGGGAAGGGGGAAAATACAAACAGAGGGAAGACAGCATGGCGGGCAGTAAAGAATTAGTAATCATAACTTTGAATGTGAATGGGATGAACTCTCCCTTAAAATGTAAGTGAATAGCAGAGTTGATTAAAAACCAGAATCTTACAATATGCTGCTTACAAGAAACTCATTTGAAGCAGAGAGATACATATAGAGTAAAGGTAAAAGGTTGGAGCAAAATATATTTTGCTTCAGCTGAAGTGAAAAAAGCAGGGGTAGCATCCTTATCTCAGCTACAAAAATAGATAGCTTTAAAAGAGATAAGGAAGGAAACTTTATCCTCCTAAAAGGTACCATAGACAGTAAAGTTATTTCAATACTGAATATATATGCACCCAATGGGATAGCATCCAAGTTCTTAGAGGAGAAGCTGAAAGAACAACAGGAAGACATAGACTGCAAAACTCTACTAGTGGGAGACCTCAACCTCCCTTTCTCAGATCTAGATAAATCGAATCATAAAATAAACAACAAAGAAGTTAAGGAGGTAAATAGATTGTTAGAAAAACTAGATAAGGTAGACTTATGGAGGAAACTGAATGGGGATAGAAAGGAATATGCCTTTTGCTCTGCAGTACATGGAACTTATACAAAAATTGACCATGTACTAGGACATAAAAACCTAATGATCAACTGCAGAAAGGCAGAAATAGTGAATACATCTTTCTGAGATCACAATGCAATAAAAGTCATATGCAATATTGGGCCAAGGAGATATGGACCCAGAACCAACTGGAAACTGAATAATCTCATTTTAGATGATGAGTGGACCAAGAAACAAATTATAGAAAGAATTAATCATTTTATCCTAGATAATGACAATAATGAAACAACATACCAAAACCTATGGGATTCACACAAAGTGTCTCTCAGGGGATATATTATATCTTTAAATGCTTACATGAATAAATTAGAGAAAGGGGAAATCAATGAACTAAACATGCAACTTAAAAAAATTAGAGAAAGAACAAATTAAAAATCCCCAATTAAATACCAAATTAGAAATTCTAAAAATGAAAGGAGGAATTAATAAAATCAAAAGCAAAAAACTTGATTTTTATGAAAAAAGTTGATTTTATGAAAAAAACCAATAAAATTGATGAAACGCTTGTCAATTTGATTAAAAAAAGAAGAAAACCAAATTGCTAATATCATAAATGAAAAAGGTGACTCACCACCAATGAGGAGGAAATTAAAATAATAATTCAAAATTATTTTGCCCAACTCTATGCCAATAAATTTGATAATCTAAGTGAAATGGATGAATATTTACAAAAATATAAGTTGCCCAGGTTAAATGAAAAAGAGATTAAATACCTAAGCAACCCTATCTTGGAAAAAGAAATTCAACAAGCTATCATTGAGCTCCCTAAGAAAAAATCTCCAGGGCCTGATGGATTCAAAAGTGAATTCTACCAAACATTTAAGGAACAATTGGTTCCAATTCTATATAAACTCTTTGGAAAAATAGGGAAAGATGAAACTCTGCTTAACTCTTTCAATGAAACCAATATGGTGCTGATACCTAAACCAGGAACAGAGAAAGAAAACTATAGACCTACCTCCCTAATGAATATAGATGCAAAAATCTTAAATAAAATCTTAGCAAAACAATTATAACAAGTTATCACTGGGACAATACATTATGATCAAGTAGGATTTATCCCAGGAATGCAGGGTTGGTTCAATATTAGGAAAACTGTTAGTATACTCAATTATATCAATAACATTCCTATCAGAAATTATATGATCATATCAAAGATGCAGAAAAAGCTTTTGACAAAATACAGCACCCATTCCTATTAAAAACACTAGAGAGTGTAGGAATAAATGGACTGTTCCTTGGAACAATTAGCAGTATCTATCTGAAACCATCAACAAGAATTTTATTCAATGGGGAGAGGCTAGAGGTATTCCCAATAAGATCAGGGGGTGAAACAAGGATGACCATTATCACCACTACTATTCAATATCATATTAGAAATGTTAGCTTCAGCAATTAGAGAAGAAAAAGAAATTGAAGGAATCAGAATTGGGAAGGAAGAGACAAAACTTCTCACTCTTTGCAGATGACATGATGGTCTACCTAGAGAATCCCAAGAAATCATCCAAAAACCTACTGGAAACAATTAGCTATTTTAGCAAAGTTGCAGGTTATAAAGTAAATCCTCATAAATCCTCAGCTTTTCTATATATGTTTAGTAAGATGCAGTAGGAAGAGCTAGAAAGAGAAATCCCATTCAAAGAAACCTCAGACAATATAAAATACCTGGGAGTCTATTTGCCAAGACAGACTTGGAAACTTTTTGAAAAAAAATTATAAAACACTTCTCACACAAATTAAATCAGGTTTAAATAACTGGGCATATATCAACTGCTCATGGATAGGTAGAGCTAATATAATAAAAATGAAAATTCTACCAAAACTAAACTACCTCTTTAGTGCTCTACCAATCAAAATTCCAAAAAAGTACTTTAATGAGTTAGAAAAAGTTGTAAGTAAATTCATATGGAAAAATAAAAGGTCAAGAATGTCCAGGAATTTAATGAAAAAAAGTGCAAAAGAAGGTGGCTTAGCCCTACATGATCTAAAATTATATTATAAAGCATCAGTCATCAAAACTGTTTGGTATTGGGTAAGAAATAGAGTGGTGGACTGGTGGAATACACTAGGTGCAAAAGAGGAGACAATTATAGTAATCTGCTGTTTGATAAACCCAATGGGTCCAGCTATTGGGATAAAAACTCTCTCTTTGATTAAAAACTGCTGGGGAAAATAGGAAGTTAGTATGGAAGAAACTTAGATTAGACCAACACATCACACCCTTTACCAAGATAAGATCCAAATGGTTACAGGATTTACACATAAAAAACAACACTATAAGCAAATTAGAATATAAAGGACTTGTTTACCTGTCAGATCTATGGAAAGGGGAGCAGTTTATGACTAAGGAAGAGATGGAGAATATCAAAAACAAACTAGATGATTTCAATTACATTAAATTAAAAAGTTTTTGCACAGATAAAACCACTGTAACCAAGATCAAAAGAAATGTATTAAATTGGGAAACAATCTTTACAACTAATGATTCTGACAAAGGACTCATTTCTAAAATATACAGAGAACTGTGTCATATTTTAAAAAAAAAGCCATTCCTCAATTGACAAATGGTCAAAGGATATGCAAAGGCAATTTACAGATGAGGAGATCAAAGCAATCCATAGCCACATGAAAAATTGTTCTAAATCATTAATTATTAGAGAAATGCAGATTAAAGCTTCTCTGAGGTACCACCTCACACCTCTCAGATTGACCAATATGACCAGAAAGGATAATGATCATTGTTGGAAGAGTTGTGGGAAATCTGGGACACTATTACATTGTTGGTGGAGCTGTGAACTCATCCAACCTTTCTGGAGAGAAATTTGGAACTATGCTCAAAGTGCAACAAAAATGTGCATACCCTTCAATCCAGCAAGAGATGATGAAAAAGGGTAAAAACATCACTTGTACAAAAATATTCATAACAGCCCTGTTTGTGGTGGCAAAGAATTAGAAATCAAGTAAATGTCCTTCAATTGGGGGAATGGCTTAGCAAACTGTGGTATATGTATGTCATGGAACACTACTGTTCTATTAGAAACCAGGAGGGATGGGAATTCAGGGAAGCCTGGAGGGATTTGCATGAACTGATGCCGAGTCAGATGAGCAGAACCAGAAAAACAATGTATACCCTAACAGCAACATGGGAGTGACATTCAACCTTGATGGACTTGCTTGTTCCATCAGTGCAACAATCAGGGATAATTTGGAGCTGTCTGCAATGGAGAATACCAGATAAAGAGCTGTGGAGTTTGAACAGAGTTCAAGGACTATTCCCTTTAATTTAGGGGTAAAAACAGTTATCTTATTGTCTGATCTTATTATCTCATATACTTTTTGTTTCTTCCTTAAGGATATGATTTCTTTCTCATCACACTCAATTTGGATCAATATACAACAAGGAAACAAAGTAAAGACTGACAGATTGCTTTTGGTGGGGGGTGGGGGGAGGGAAGTAAGATTGGGGAAAAACTGTAAAACTGAAATAAAATCTTTAATAAAAAATTTAAGTTCTATTGTAATTCCAGAAAAAAAGATGTGAGGTGGGTGAAATATGGATGTAGAATGTTATATGTACTGTTGGATGTCAGGTTGTGATAATTTTAATAAATAGTGTATTTTTTTTATTTTTAAAATCTTAGTTACAAGGAAGGGTATTCAGAGTAGAGAAAAGAATATATTGAGAAATCAAGATGATGTAAAAACAAAATGTAGCAGAGAACTCTGGGCAAGAGAAATGTTGTAACACTTTTTTATTAGAAACGAATCATAATTAATGTGTACTATTAAATTGGCTTTTAGAAACCCCCTCCCTATGTCTGGACTTGCTGGTTTGCCATGTGTCTGACCTTGATCATGCCCTCAGGGCAAGAGCACGTGTGGTGACCAAAGACACCACACATGTTCAATGGGCAAAAAGTGTCACTCCTGTAGTACTAAGGAACACTGCTGATGAGTAGTCACACCAGGTGTTAATTGAACCCTGCTTTTGGAGTACGTGCAGTGGACTCTATCAGTATTAGCCACTCTTTAAACACTGCCTCCCCATTTCACACAATAATGAAATGTATTTGAGCAAGATTCTGCCCTGGCTTATACTCTTTTTTACTCCACTCCTGGCTGGTTGTCTAGGTTTATTCTCCCTTTCCTTTCTCTTAAGCTTGATCTACATTCTTCAGTTCCATGCTGAATCTATGTTGATCAAAATTGTCTATGCTTTCCTTTCCTTCCTTTTCAAATTGACTATTCTCGTTGCTATTCTCTCTCAACCATATCTTTTTGTTTAATTCTATTACCTTTTTAGAAACTACTGTATCCTTCATAACTAATATTTCCTTTAAGAAACTCACTCTCTATCTGCTTCTCCAAAGAACTTAACTTATAAACTTTTTATGTACTTTTTTTGGCAACTTGTAAACCTTTTGTGTAACCCTTAGTGAGTTCTTCATTCAAAGGAACCACAACTGTATCTCCCCACTCCAGTTGCTCCAGCAACAGTAACACCAAATTAAGATTAAAGATTTATTGACATCTTTTGTTTTTCAGTTATATTTATTTCCATTTTTATTCCCCTCCAATGTTGCAACAAATATTTAAAAGGAAAAAAATCACTAGCGAAATAATCAACACATCTACCATGGCAGACAATATGTAATAGGGGTTAATTTAAGGCAAATAGTTTCCTTTTTCTTCTTCCAATTAGTACAAAACTCATTTTGTTTGTTTGTTGGGCACAAAGTAGTCTGAAAAATGAAAAGCTAGCAAATGTAATTGTCTAACTGGTTATAACCAGTCACAAGTGACATAAAGGGTTACCAAGAGATTTGTAATTAAATCACTTTCAAATTGGTTACTACTTCTAGTTAATTAGACAATTCTGAGTTTTGTGCTATTTATTAAAAGTTTTAAATTGCAAGAAAAAGCAGCAAGTTTTCATGACTTTAAAACCAAAAACACTTGATTTATTTAACATGGTTTCCACAAGATTATGCACTCTATTATTCTTCAGTGGGAAAATTTGGTTTTAAATTCACTCATCTGGAGGGAATCATATTTTTTTCCTTTTATTAGCTCCAGATCCTCTTTTGTACTGAATTTCAAACAAAATATTTTCATATGAAAAAAACTACTGAGACATCTACATATTCTTTAGAATTTATACTTTATAAAGGATTTGTAATAGACCCTTTAAAATATACTAGGATTAAGTGAAAGCTATAAAACTGCAAAGTCAGATTTTTGCTACTCTGTGCTCATTTGTATACCCTGTGTGCAGAAGACTTTCAATAAATCTGAAACTTTATTGGGGTAGGCAGGATAGTGCCATGGAAAGAACTGTTTGGAAGCAGGAATACCTGGGTTTGAAGACCATCTCTGATGTCTTACTTCCACTGACATTGTATAATATTTATCTCCCATATACATAGCAGCTTGTACTTTGTCTCCTCTATTAGAAAATGAGCTCCTTGAGAGCAGGAAATGAGTGGTGTTTGCTTTTGTTCTCTCCTTTCAGCATTTATTACCTTTTGGGGGGTATAAGGTAAGCAGTTAATGAGTGCTTGATTAATTGATTGTTGCTAATGGGGTCATAATGAATAGGTCATTTAAATTCTTTGAGACTCGGTTTTCTCCAATGTAAAATGGGGATGATAATACCTGTATTATTGTGAAGCTCAAATAGAAGAATGAGTTTTGTAAATCTTTAGGTCTCCTATAAATGTCAACAATTATTTTTTTCTTTATTTAGTTAACTGACCGGATAGCTTTGTTGTCATTCCAGATAGAGGATAAAGGTACACATTAAGGAAAACAGTGAACAAAAAAAAGTAGACAAAATGAAGCCATGACTCATGTAAACTTAAAATTTCAAAAGGAAGAGGTTGATGGGACCATGTGGAAGCTAAAGAACAACAAAGGGAGAGTCATTAGGATAGCTGCCAAGTCCTTTCATTAGAGATCTTGGGAGAAAATGTATTATCATGCATAATGACAAGTAACTTTATCAGGCAAAGCCAGATGTGAAAGCTTCATCCAATATTAATCCAAACAAAAATGACACAACCTTTTACTTTATTATCAAGCTATCTATTCCCTAAAGAGGATTCAGGCTGGCTCAATAAATTTAAATTCAATAACAATTCTTTGAGGGCAGGGCCTGGGTCTGTTTAACTCAGACTGTATAGTGCTAAGCAACCAGAATAATTTCTTGAGAATTAAGATTTTTATTTAAACTAGTTTTCTGTTATAATTTAGACAAATATAACCAGTTGTTTGACTTAAGTAACTAACTCACACAATCAAAACAACTGAATCTCAAAACATCACAAAATGGATCTTTTTCATTAGTTTCTGTCTAGACATTATTTAGATTTGAAAGAACTTTGGACATTATCTAGTTTCAAACATAGAAATCCTAGAACACTTAAGAAAATTTTCCAAATTTCCTTGAGGCCCAAATAGTCTTTCTAGGATTCTAATTCAGGTCTTCCAAAATACAAAAGCAGTGTTACCATTCTAATATATTTTACCTTCTTTCTTTGTAATTTCTTATGAAATGAAGAAACCAACAGTTTACAGAAGAGAAGATATATCTGACTGAATTTAGAATAGTCATATAACATTTTATATAAATTGCTTGACATTTTCCTATATTTTATTTAAATAATCATTTTTATTCTAATGAATCTTTGATGGACTCTTCTCAGTACCGCTGAAGAAAAATATATGACTTGAAAACTTGGTATACAAGGTTTATATTTAGCTATAATAATGATTTCTGTCATGACAAGCAAATTAGTTAGTAAACATTTATTAAGTACTTAGTAAGAGCAGACATTATTTTAAGTACTAAGTGTTAAATAAACGAAAAAGCAAAAAAAGTGCAGGACTTTTGAGGAGCTTAAATTTTAAAGGAAGAGACAACTTATATATCAAACAATACATATAAAATAAATAGAATATAAGAGGAGATAGTCTTAGAGCACGTAACCCTAGCAGATAGGTGGGTGAGGGACAGGGACCTGGAAAGGATTTCTACAGGAGAAGGTTTTTGAGAGGTTAAAGGAAGCCAGGGATTTGAAGAGGTAACATTTCAGTCTTTGGGGGCAGCCAGGAAATTGAGTATCATGAGAGGAACAGCAAATAAGTCACTATGACTGGATCATAGAATGCTTGGAGGTGAATAATATGTTAAAAGAATGGAAAGATAAAAAGAGGTGAAGTTGTAAATAGTTTTTCCAAAAGAGAAATCTATATTTGATCCTAGAATGAATAATTTGTTGATTATATGGGCAACATGTATGGACATCTTTAGGAAAATCACTTTTGTGTCCTTTGCAAAGAAGTTTTGGAATAGGAATGTTCTTGAAAAGGAGGACTGATTAGGAAGCTATTGCAATAATCAAGTGAGAGTAATGAAGGTCTGGGTAAAAGTGGTGAGGCTTGGCTTTGAATTCTATAGAAGGTCATGAATATGCTTAGGGACCAAGAATAAGCAGGTCATCCTGGTCCTCTCAATAAAATAGAGGTGCCAGAGGAACTCATCAATGACCTAAGTGGGGCAATAGCTAACAACTATGTGTAGTTATTTAGAGACCTAGAGAATTAGGTGCTATTATTCCCCGATTATGGAAATGAGGAAACTGATACAAAAGTCTAGGGTCAGACAGCTATTAAGTATCTGAGTATCTGAGGTCATATTAACCTCTTGACTCTAGGTCTTGAGTTTTATCACCGTCTCCAGGATAAAGAGACCCTAACAGAAGTTCTAAGTTGTCAGATGTAGAGGCACATGATTTTGCTATCTAAAATCAATCAAGAATGGGGCAAAGAAGGAACTATTCTAAGCACCTCACAATAATTCTTAACCAAGCTTTTGAAAATTATATGCTCATTTTATATATAACTTAAAAATTAAGGTTAAAATAGTTCCTAATTCTCTCACTCTGTGTGTGTGTGTGTGTGTGTGTGTGTGTGTGTGTGTGTGTGTGTGTGTATTTGTGGATGTGGAAATATGAATAGATCACAGGATCACAGATTGAGATCTAGAAAGGAACTCAGAGGTTATTTGTCTCTTCATTTTACAGATGAGAAAACTGAATGTCAGAGAAGTGAAACCATTTGCCTGATATATAATAAAAGATGAACAGTAGATGTAGAAAATTTAAATGTGCTATAATCAAAGGAATATTTTATTTTCTTCTCTTTAAACACCTATTTGGTTTGCTACAAAGTGCATAAAATGCAACATTATTTAATTACCCTCCAGTCCAACTAACAATAAAATATACTGGAGTCCTCAAAGGCACCTTATTAGTATTTGTAGATGACATATGAAAGATTTAAACAAAAGAGAAAAATAAAAGTCAGATTAGTTAGAACAATAAATATGGAATTTGTAGAGTGGACAACACTTTTGGTAGACATTACTTTTAGAGGGAAACTACATCTAAAGGAATGTAATTAATGAAATGAACTTGTTTACAATTTTTCAACAAATTAAAAAAAGTAAGAGCAGGAAAAGGATCCTAAAAAACTCCCCTAATCTGTCAGACTATGCATTTTTAGCTTGCTGACAACAGAAGCTTTTTGACCATTGTTCATAAATAGCTAAAATCCTTGCTATAATTTTCAATACTCTACAGAAAAATCATAAAGCACTTTGTGCCACAGTGCTCACAAGTCACCTTGGACTGTCTGTAAGCCCCATGAAATGCTCTTCAAGTAATACACAAAGGCATGGGATCGATGAGAAAACAGTTTGTATACCAAATGTGAATGGACATAGTGATGAAGCAAAAGGACTGTATTTAAAATGGAACCCCAGACACAGAATAAATAAGGTTCTTGGCAATTGAGACTGGTTTTGAAATGAATGCATGTGGATTCAGGAATGCATTTCCCTGCCGGAAATCATTCAATTATCAAAACTCTTTACCCTGGAGACTTACAAACTGAAACCTTGGCCTGAATTCAAATATTAAACATTAATGATATTCTCCTGATGTTTAGAAAAAAGAAATGAGATGGGCATGGGTTTCCTTTTTATTTCAAAGAAGATTTTATAAACTACTTTTGGGTGGATTGAGGAAATATTGAAAGGAGGTGGTCACTGTTTCACTTTTCTGTTATGCCTAAATTGTACTCCAGTCTGCCATTAATGACATTAATATTATATATTAACTCAAATAATGAGTTAAATGTGGTTTAAGCTAGTGATTTCTCAGACTCACTGAAGTACACAACTTGTCTTATAAGGCTTAGCTGATCTTATAGTAACTAATAGAGTATAGAATAGAAAATTTCATTTTATTAATTAATTGCTATCTTTGTAATATTGGGTTTAACCTCTCTGGGTCTCAGATTTCTCACATAAATAAATATAAGGGGAGGTGGAGAATGCTGTGGAGTCAAGAAAACTTGAGTTCAAGTCCTGCCTCAGGCATTAACTAGCAAAGTGACCCTAAGCAAATCTCTTAATCTCTTAGCTTCAATGTCCTTATCTATAAGATGGAGATTGTAATACATATCACACAGAGCTATTTTTAGGATTATAATGGAAGTATTTGTACAGAACTTTAATAACCTTAAAGTGCTGTTTTATCCCCTGTTCTTGACCAAGAGCATGACATCAGGGAGATGATGCCATGACAAGCAAATGAAATGGATTTGAAAGAGGGGATGCCATGCTAAGATACCAGTCTCACTTTTTCTTTTGGAGCCATCTAATTACAGTGGTCAGATATGAATCAGGACAATGGAGGTGGCCCTGGTTGTGAGTAAATAAGTGACTTGCCCAGGGTCACACAATTAGAAAGTGTCAAGTGTCTGAGGCTGGGTTTGAACTCTGGTCTTCCTGATTTCAGGCCCTGTGCCCTATTAATGGAACCACCTAGCTATTATGATCTTAACATTATCAATCAACATTTACTGAGAGTTAACTGTACATGTTATTATATTAGGACTCAAATACAAAGAAAGATGAAGACAGGGTTTTAAAAAAATATACTAGAATTTTATGTATAAATATTATTCTTTCAAAGTAACCATTTTTAAAGGCTATGGATTTAATCAAAAGTTGTCAATATTTTTTCTTTAAGGCAATAGAGTTGAGTGACTTGCCCAAGGTCATACAGCTAGGCAATTATTAAGTTTCTGAGGGCAGATTTGAACTCAGGTCTCCCTGACTCCATGATTGGTGCTCTATCCACGGCACCACCCAGCTGTTCCCAAAAGTTCTCAGTAGTTTTTAAAACATTTTTGAAACATTTTCCAGTATTTCCTTTATAAATTATAAAATACTAGTGAATAAAGAAATTATTTTTTGTCCTATTTACAGATGAGGAAACTGAAGCCTAGGGAAATTGTGATTTTTGTCTAAGATCCCATGAGTTAAAAAAAAAACACTTTACATTTATATAGTATTTTGGGATTTGCAAAGAACTTTTGTTTTACATCAACTTTTGAAATACATAGAAAAATATTCTTTCTTCATCCAGATTAGGAAATTAAGACCTTAACAAACTAAATGATTTCCCCATGATTATGAAGCTAGAAACATGTGAAGGAGGATTTGAACCCAGTTCTCTTTACTCTAATTTTAAAACTTTATTTTATTATATAAATTTTTGATTTGTTTTCAATTACATACAATGGTAATTTATACCAGTCATTTTTTGGACAAGGTTTTGAGTTTTACAATTTTTTCCCTTTCCTCCCTTTCCTCTCCCACCCCCCAACAGAGAGCAATCTGATATAGGATTTACATTTGCATCCATGATAAGCACAGATGGAAATTGAACATGCTATGAGAGAAGAATCAGATCCAAAAGGAAGAAAACATTAGACATAGCAAGATTACATAAGGCATAAGACAATTTTTAGAAATTGAAGATAATAAACTTTGGTCTTCATTTAAACTCCACAGTTCCTTTTCTGGATACAAATGGTATTCTCCATCACAAATCCCTTAAAATTGTCCATGATTATTGCACTGATAGAATGAACAAATCTATCATGGTTGATCATCACCCCATGCTGTCTCTAGTGTGTATTAATATTCTTCTGATTCTGCTTATCTCATTCAGCATCAATTTCTGCAAGTCTTTTCAGGCTTTTATGAAATCCCATGCTGCATGATTTCTTATAGAACAATAGTGTTCTATCACATACATTTACCACTTCAACCACTCCCCAATTGATGGGTATCCCCTCATTTTCCAATTCTTTGCCACTACAAAAATAGCTGATATGAATATTTTTGTACATGTGGGATTTTTACCATTTTTCATGATCTCTTCAGGATAGAGAGATCCAGTAATGGTATTACTGGATCAAAGGATATTCAGTAAATTTAACTTTTTCCTCAGCACTTGTATTCATCTTATTGAACATTATGGCAAAAAATAATAGATGCTTTAAAAATGTAATGTAGTTGCTAAACAGAAGAAAGACAGTAACACACACACACACACACACACACACACACACACACACACACTCCCACACATAGATAGTTTATTAATCTACTCTCTTTAGCTTTCACTCCCTGAAGAGATGTCTCAGTGTGAATTAAACTAGTGACCTCTCAGTCCACTGGAGCATGGGCTCTCCTACAATGCTCAGCTAACCTTAACTTTTGCTAACATATGCTATTTAACACTTACTATATTCGGAGTATTGACAATTGGAATGCTTGCTTAAAGATTATGATGAAACCTAAAAACTATGCATACATGGTAGTAAAACAGTTCAACCCTAAAAATAATAGGCATTATTTAAGTCAAAATGGATGGTTGACTGAGCTTATTTTTTGTCCTATTTATTTATTTGTTTGTTTGTTGTTGTTTGTGCTTTTTACTTTTCAACAAGATGAATTATGGTCATCCACACACATATTTAAAGAAAGTTATCATGTCAAGTACACTAAAACAACAACAACGAAAGAACAACCTAATTCTCATCCTCAGAGGATGTCAGTACACAAAAGAACAAGGAAAAACAAACAATGCAAGCACAAGCATCTTGAAGTTGAGAGAGGGAACTCCTAGGTAAATTTCTATGTGAAAACAATAGTTCAGAGTTTTAGCTAGTGAATTAACCCCTATTTGCTTTAGACAGTTTTGAACCAACAATTAATGTTGGGTTGGCTGTTACCTTCTTGCTGCTTCTGGCAACAATATAATGATGATAAAGGGAAAGTCCATTTGTATTCGATCAGTTCAAGAGCTTGCAGGAACATGTCTGGGTCAATTAGCAACTGATAAATAATATTCACAATAAAAGGTAGAAGTCAACTTTGGTTTAGAGCTTTCTAAGAGATAAATCACCACAGGTGAGAAGGTTGAATGAGGTGAGAGGTAAGGTGACTAGAGGGGAGATCTATATAGCTCAGAACTTCCCCAATGCCTCATAACAATGGGCCCTCTAAATATAGTTAAGTTTCATGGGAAGAGTCCTATGAATTTTTCCTCTTAATGATTCAAGTGCAATTCTACAGTACAATATTTTCAGCTCTGATTGTTGTCTGGGTCCTCTGTAGTTTGACCTCTCTATGATTTATTTTCCCAGTGTGCAAAGTGTATAGTACTTATCCATTCAGCAAGAGACTGTGGATTATTATTGTCATTATTATACATTTTATTAAATAATTGCTATAATCATTATCCTCATCATTTTGCTAAAAAGCATGCTTTTTACGCTCAAGCTCCATTTAGACCTAGGAAGTTACTCAGGGCAGTTATACATCAATTAACATGGGAGGAACCATTCAGATCAAACATTTTCTTATTCCATCATAAATGCACCCAACCAATGTAATCAATAAACCACACACACACACACAGTTTCACATATAGTTATAAAAGACAGAAACATAACTTTCTCCCTGTCAGTTCTAAAAAATTTTTTAGTAGTGACTGACCTAACTTACTCTTTCCTTCCTCCCTCCTTTTTCCTTTCCCTTCCTCTTTCCTTCCTTCCCTTTCACCCTCCCTTCCTTCCTTCTTCCTCCCTCCCTCCCTTTCCTCTCTTCATCTTTTCCTCCCTCACTTTCTTGCTAGTACACATAGACATTGTGGTTGAATGGAAAGAATATGGGATTGGTTTAAGAAACTTGTCTTATATAACCACAAGATTTTAGACGAGAACCTTCTTGTTTCCAACCTAATATCCTCTTCAATAAAATTGGAAATTTGGTTTAAGGATCTTACTGATCATTCTTAGCGCTAGCATTTCTATGCTTCTTGAAGTAAAGTGACACTTGTTCATCTCTTTTCCCAATCTTTTGGTTTAAATCACAATGAACTCACAAAAGGAATAGATACAGTAGGATTATTCCCATATTTAGAAAGGTAGAGCAGTTATCATATCTTGCCTTGGGGGAAAAAAGGAGTAAAGTTATATTTGAGTAAATGAGTTTTATGGTCATTCAATAAGGAAAAATGATGTCATATTAGGAACTTAAGTTGAATATAAAAGATTTCTATTTATGAGGATCTGTCATTTTCTCATTTTGTGATTGAGCAAATCACTTGACTCATCTAAGCCGCAGTTTCTTCAACTGTAACATGAGAGAGTTCAGTTAGTTGAATTCAGAGGTCCTTTTCAGATCTAAATCTATGGTCCTCTAAAATAAGGAAAACAGTGCTCATTTTCAATTTATTATTCTTTATACCTGTCTCTCATTATGAAGGCAAATAGTATAATTTCTCCAAACTAAAATAAGTTATTGCTGTTCAATTAATAATTGAGAAATGCTAGTGTAGAAGTGCTTTTGTTTTCCTTTAAAATATTACCTAAACTATGATGATCCAGTTTTTCTCTAGTTGGTTTGTAGCTGAGTTAGGAAATTTTCTTAGAATATGCGATATCTGGGGCAGCTAGGTAGCACAGTGGATAGAGCACCAATTCTGGAATCAGGAGGACCTGAGTTCAGATCCACCCTCAGACACTTAAAAATTAACTCTGTGACCTTGGCAAGTCACTTAACATCATTGCTTTGCCAACTCCCTCCACCAAAAAAACCAAAACAAAACAGAATATGTAATCACTACATTAGTTTATATGTTATCTTATCTATTTATGCTTATACATTTATTAGCTTATATATGTTTATACAATAGTTTATATGTTTATAAGCAAATATTATTACTACCACTCTGTCTTTTTCCTATTCAGCATCAAATTATTACTCTTATATGTAATAGGAGTATAAAATATGAATTATTTTATAAAGGCAGAAATGAAGGGGGAATTTCAGTAGTCAAAACTCAAACTCTGATACTGAATATCATCAAATATTAATCATTAGCAAGACCTCTCCCTCTCAATGACAACAGGAAGAACTGAGTTAAAAGAATTATTTCCCCATAAGTGGAAGAACATCTGTTTGAAAGCTGTATTAAATTGGAGTTTTTTACCATCTCTTCAGCAAAATCTGTGCATGCTGAATACAATAGTGGAATACATTTAGCCTAAGGGCACTTTCAACATTTGGAGTGGATAATCTTGAGAATTTTGAATAGAAGCATCCTTAAGAATATGAACAATCTGTATTAAGAAAGGGCTATTTAAAAAAAACTTACTAAACAATTTTCATTGCAAATGGTTTTTCCTTTAATGGTCAGGAAATAAATTGACTTTAAATATCCAGAGACAGAATTTGTAACAGGATTTGAGAATGACCTGCTGTTCTGTCCACATCCCTAAATAGATATTCTTTACAGATCATAGTTTGTGATAGTTTTCTTTGGAATATGGACATAATAGACATTTTCTTCTTTTTCAAATCCTTTGTTCCATGCCGGTGAGAAAAAGAGATACCTTTTCCTCATCCAGCACATAGATGTATGGTTTACAACCAATCATATATTTCAAAATAATTTCAGTGGATTACCTTTGAAGGTAGTTTAAATGATGATAAATTAGGTTAGTCATCCCAGATGATTAAAACATGATTTTAAATGAGGCTAAGTTGCAGGTTCAATCCTATTATGATATAATTAACTTAGAAAAAACCTTATATGAAATATTGCAATCTCTCCCTTGGCAAATCATGTCAGAAAGGAATAGAACTAGTTGGACATTGTTGGGCTGTGGACACTCTGAACTTTCTTTAAGTGGAGGTTTTGGGAAAGAATTTTCAGTTTTGCACTCCAGCTCTCTAATCAGAGATCGGAAACTTCTGAGGGTACTGATGAGGTGTGAGTACCAGAATTGATGGTTTTCTGTTGATGAACTTTATATGGAGCATGATGAAGGTGGAGTTGAAACTTGGAATTCAACCTTAGGAAAATGATATGAACATGACTTGTGGTGGGATTTTTATGAAGAAATGAACTTGATCAGAACAGAAAGTATGTAGTGAAAAATTCTGAGAAATAAAATTGGATATAGTTTGTAAGGACAGATTATAAAGTATTATGAATGTCAGGAGTTTCATATTCTTTTTGAATGCAATTAATTACATATTTGTTAGACTAAAATATAGTATTCAAAAATACTTCCTTCAACTATACAAGTCATAACACATTCATGCTTAGTCATCCTTGTAGAGCTGTGTGGCAATATCCCTTGCCCACTACACAATGTACTCTTTCCTTCTACGTCTTACGATATCCACATGTCTTCAACATTCTATTTAAATGTTTTCTTCATAATGTATTTTCTAGTTCTTTAAGGCACTAATGTCTTCCCCCTCTATTATCACCTTGGATTTCATATTTATATTTTTAATGTGCATATGTTATCTCACTCAAAAGAATGTAAACTCCTTGAGGGCAGGGATTGTTTGATTTTTGTCTTTGTATTCTTAATGGCTAGTCTAGGGTCTGTTTCATATGGGTGTTTAATAAATGCTTGCCTATTACAGTCTTAATTTGTAGCAGCATAATAACCTTTTTAAAGAATTAGACTACAGCTTGAAATAGTTTAATATATGTGGTCTAATGCAAAAATTTGCTTATAATTTCACATAGGAACTCAACTACAATCATAAACATATTTTGTAATATTTCCATATGCCTGAAAGAAGTGAAAAAAATTAGTAGATTGATGAATGGATGATGAAAGCAAAGTGAACAGAATGGTTTATTTGAGCAGATATTTTAGGCTGTCAGATAAATCAAGAATTTTGGCAACCATCTATTAATCTCATTAACCTGATTTTTAGATTCTCAAGACCAATTGTCCTTAAATCTATGGCATGATGGAGAATGTAGGGATTTATCTTGCCCTATGTAAAAGTTTGCCTTAAGGACTTTTTCAGCTGCCAAAAATATCAAGTGGAATGCAAAATAACAAATTGAAGTTGACTCTCTCATTCAGATATCAGAGTGTTAGGAGGTCTTGAAATAATCATATAAACTAAAGCCTGCCAATCTTTAAGCCATGAAAGGCCAGGCAACTACAGATAATTGGGCCAAACATAGGGTATAGTGTGTAACACTCCAGTATGTGCAGTCCTTGTACTTTAGACAGCCTGTTAAATTGGCAAAGGTCCAACCATTATCCTCTTCTTCCTCCCATTCCCTTATGTTAGCTTTGCCAGCCTTTTTAATGCAAGAGAGTGATAGTGAGTGGAAACAAGAAGACAAGTTAGCAAAGCAGCCATTTTGGATACAGATTTCTTACTTGGCTGGGTTACAGGACCAGGCTTGAATTAAAATTTTGGCTGGAAGAGGGTTGTAACTAACTCTCAAGGCACAGCTTAGATGCTATTCCTGACAATGGGACCTAGGTATTGAATTTGACTCCAAATAAACTACAAGTTGTCTCTGAAATATGATTAGCATCTTTATAAACTTCAAGATTCCAGTTATTCTAGCCAGATACCATGCAATTTGGTAAATGACTCGTGCCCATGCTAGCTTCTTGATTTAAATTGTAAATTGAGAGAGAACAAGTGATGATGTGGTTTTTGAAGAGGACCTCTTTTTGTGCCCCCTTCAAGAGTACTTTCTCTGATTCAAATTTTTGATTCTTTTAAAAATTGTGGAGGGGTGGAAGCTTGCTTTAAGACCCAAGTCAGATATGGCAGAGCAAAGCTGAATCTTGTCTTGGGGTATATGAGGATTTTATTCTGTTTGCCCTTGAGATTTCCTTTCCCTGTAACTTGAGAAGGTATGGAGGAACTTGCCAACTTTGGAGTGAAACTGGGAAACTCAGTGCTTGGGATTTGGCAGTAACTGACTTTGAAAAATTAGGATTGCTTTAACCATGGTGGACACTAAAACTGTTGTTGTTGTTTGTCCTTCATTCTTGAAGAAGACCATAATATCAGGAAAGTGATGTCATATCAGCACATGATTTGGATTTGAGTGAGGGGGTGCTGTGTTAAGTCACCAGCCTGACTTCCTCCTACAGTCATGTGTGTTCAGTGGCCAGATATGAATCAGAGCGACTGGAGATAGCCCTGGTTGTGAGTCAATCAGAGTTAAGTGATTTACCCAAAGTCACATAGCTAGTAAATGGACAGTGTCTGAATCTGGATTCTAACTCCCATCCTCCAACTCCAAGGCCAGTGCTTTATCTACTGTGCCACCTAGCTGCCCTGAACACTAAAGCTGCAGTTAAAGAGAAGGACCACAAAAACATTTAGAGTATGATTGGGACTCCACAGTACTTTGAGGTGCTACTGAGAATTTGTTCAAATCAGTGAGACAGGAAATGGGAGAGAGATTTGGTAGGTAATTTGAATAAATGGAAAGCAGAAATCCAGATCAGCTGGAAAATTAGCAACTTCTTAGCAGTTGGGATAAGGGAGGAAACTATTCCCTCCAGCATTCTCTGCTTGCTTTTTAGTGCTTAAAACTCTTGAGCCTGAGTGGTATCAGGAAGTACAATGTTTTCCTTACTCTCTTCCATTATTTTCAGGAGTAGATAGAGTAGAACTGTGCCATAAGAATCTACAAAAGTGTTAGGGTCAGTAGGAAAAAAATTTGAATAGGATTGGGTGATGTGTTGACCTTCTAGTTTTATTTGACTATATTTACTAAAACCAAAATGAAACTAATGAATTGGTTACTTTTGAATAGTTAACATAGAGGATCAATTGGGAAGCCAAAATTTCCCTTCCTACTAGGAGATGGGGTCTCTAAAGCCATAAATTGCTCTCCTTTTTGCAAGTATGGGGGCTAGACCTGGTATTTCAGTGCATATATCCCAGTATTTTTACAATACTGATAAATAATTTTGTTTAATAATCCAGATTCACTTAGAATAATTTGAAACTGAAAGTCTTGTTAGGGATGTTAGGGATGTTTACTCTTAGGAAAATTTTTTGCACATATAATATTGAAGGGATCACTAGTTTTGTAGCCACCTGGTGGACAAAAATAAAAACTATATGCTCTTTCTAGTAAATGAAATAATATCCTTTATTTTGCAAGTATGGGATGTTAGACATGACCTAGGTGTTGATTGCCATGATCAGTGAAGCACATGAAGGATTACCTGGAATTTTCATTAAATAAAATCTGCAACATAGTCACTCATGGAGATTCTTATTCAGGAAATTTTGAATTAGATTTTTGCTTCCTTTTTCTTCTTTTAATTTTTCTTATTTTCTTTTGAATAGGCTTGGTGACACAGAAGATAGGAAACTTACATTTGAATTTTTATAGTTCTGAATTTTAATGGAATTTTATTTTCCTTTTTTGTTTTGTTTTGTTAGTACTATGATCCAGTTGTGACCTAGAGTCCCTACCAAGTACACCATAGTCACAATTTTCTGTTCCTATAATTTCTCTGAATATATCATTTTTGTGTTCTTTTTCTCTTGGATTTTTCATTAATTAAATACCTTGATAGGTAGGGCAGCCCATATGTCATTTTTTTCATAAAGAATATAGACTAGATATAGGAATGAATATTTATTAAGCATATAATAAATGTACAAACTTCAAATTTCCAAATTAAGATTATGCTTTGAAATAATATTGAGCTATTTATGTGAAATTCTTTTTAACCTCTGTATTTAGCCATTTTAATGGAAAATTCTGTAATAAATTTTTTCCCTTTTCTTCTTGGTCCTTTCATCATCTTCTCAATGTCCTGTACACAAATTATATACATATCTTTTGTTATCTCTGAATATAAGTGATTAGCAGCTTTTATTTTCAGGTTGTTTAATGCCTTTTGTGCTAACATTAATATATCTATGTATGTCACAGAAATACCTTGGGAATAACAGAATTTCATTGCCATATCTTCCAGAAATTAATCACCACCTTGGCATGAGTTGGTTGGGGATTCAATTACACAACTCCCTAGGCAATCTCTGTTTAATCTCTTAAATATTCTATTTACCATGGGATATACCATATGCAAGAGACCACAGAGTTTGTCCCCTTCAAAACTTCAAAGACCCCAAAACCCAAAACACTCTTCAAAGACTATATGTGTAGAAGAATAATATCATATCATTAGTCAACTCTAAGCAAATGTTGAGTGTGTTGTTGAAGGCCTTTTAGGCCCAAATATCTGGAAATGTATTTTAAGTCTGATAGACAACTTGGATCATTGGTAGAGAAACTTTATTAATTTATGTCTGAGTCCACTTCTTCAGACTCAATTATCATAACTCAATTTCAGGGAAGTTTTAAAGTATTTTTATGATAAAATTCATTTTTAATGCTTATTCCATCAACAGATATTCTGTTTAGACCTATGGGTTTGCAGTACAGTCCAACCCAGCTCTTGCTGGCTTTATCAAATGGTAAAGAGATTTTTAACCATACACAATTAGGATCAATGAATATAAAATTTAATAATCAGGAATATAATTTCCTTCATTTTTGATATGTTATCTATTGAAATGGTTGATTTAGTTGAAATCTAATTTAAAGCTATATTAATTATACAATCAGGGATTTTCAAAAGATTGTGCAGGAAACCAATTCTAAATCCTTCATCATAAATATTATATTACTTCAAACATACTTTGGAAATACTATATTCAGTAATTTAAAGATACATTTAGAATTACTCAACAGAATCTCATTATTTAATGCTAATATTTGAGGAAGTCACTCTTTGTGTCTCAGGTTCTCTGTCTTTCTATCTGTGATTTTCTGTCTATGTCTCTCTTTTTCTTATACACACATACCTGCAGAGACATATATTGACAATGGAAAATTATCAGGCTATAATTTAAGGAAAATTTAATGACTTGCTAATTACTTTTTTCCCCTTACCCTTTATTTCTAAATTTATTTGTTTTTTTTCCAATTACTTGCAAAAGATAGTATTCCTCATTCATCTGTTTGCAAGCTTTTGAGTTCCACATTTTTCTACTATACTTGCTTCCCTCCCCATTTCCCAAGGATATGAGAAATCTGATATGGGTTGAACATGTATATGTTTTTTTAATATATTTCCATAATAGTCATATTATGAAAGAACTAATAGGGGGGAAAAACCTTGAGAAAGAAAAAAAACCATAAAAGAAGTTTTACAAAGTGAATATAGTGTGTTTTGTTTTGTATTCAGACTCCAAAGTTCTTCCGCTGAATGTGGATGGCATTTTCTCTAACTGGTCTCTCGGGATTTTATTTCATCATTGAACTGTCTTTCAGCTTCTCTCAATGTTGCTATTAAAATATACAATGTTCTCATAGTCCTTGCAGAATACTCTTCCCTCTAATATAGGCTCTTACATTCTAGTACAAGTCCCACCCTACATTTTCTGATAATTTGGAAAGTTTTCCATCCTTACTTTTACCTAAACTAAAGTCTTACTTGGGGGATTCTCTCAGTAGGGCCAAAAGACCTTTCCTAATCTGAACCAACTACAAGAAGTATAAC
This sequence comes from Macrotis lagotis, assembly GCF_037893015.1. Lineage (NCBI taxonomy): Eukaryota > Metazoa > Chordata > Mammalia > Peramelemorphia > Peramelidae > Macrotis > Macrotis lagotis. The sequence continues at coordinate 201,961,536 of NC_133663.1, forward strand.
CTCCTCTATGGTCACTCAACCTGTCTTCAGGTTGAGTATTGTTTCTTCTTGTTGTTCATCCTTTGCTCATATAAAAAGCCAACTTTAGAGGAAGCCTTTGTTTTCCACCTGTTTATCTCACAAAATACTTTGAATTTATCTCTCATATACTTATATATTATTTTGTACTCAAGACATTTGTGTATTAGTCATTTTTTCCTTTCATTTAGGTCTCTCTTCTATGAGGGGACATCTGGGTGGATAAAATTCTGGGCCTGGAGTCAGGAAGACATCTTCCTGAGTTCAAATTTGCCCTTACACACTTACTAGCTCTGTGATCTTGGGCAAATCATTTAACCCTTTTGTCTCAGTTTTCTCATTTATAAAATGAGCTGAGGAAGGAAATGGCAAGTCACTCCAGTATCTTTGCCAAGAAAACCTTTAAAAGTTATCAGGAAAAGTTGGATACAAATGAAAATAACTGAACAATTGTCACAACAGATAACAAAACCTAAGTTTTACACTTCCCCTATTCTTCAATGTTCTGCACATGGTATGTATCTAACAATTTGTTGCTGTCATTGAATTGGAAGAGTCTTCAGCTTTTGAAATTTGCTTTGCCTCTTCTAGTTTTTCCAAAAGAGGCTTGGAAGTTTTAGATTTTTTAAATGTCCCTCTTATTTCGGCATAATTCATGTTAGTTATTTCTCATGACAAAGTTTTATATGAATTGGTAAAACTAAGTACTTTGAACCCCCCTCATAATAGTGTTCACTGGAGAGAAAAATTTACAGTGAATGGTTTTTAGTTTTACTGTACCTAGGAGGTTAAACTACTGAAGTATATTGTTACACATACTGATGTGGTCACATAAAAACATTCAACATAGCCTTACAAAGAAATTATAGTGAATCTGATAAAGACAATAAATCAGTCCAACTGCTCTTTTGCATCATCTTCATTTTTGTGAGAGGAAGTATTGTGGGGGAAAAAAGTTTGATTTGTGTTCACAAATCTATGTTTGCATCCTTGCTTCATATTAGATGACTCCAAGTAAGCCTCTGGTCAAATAAAAATTTATTATTTTGGAAACTATCTATGAAATAGGAATAAAAATTTGAACTATGTATAAAACAGAATAGTTCTGAAAAGGGGCTTTGCTCTGCAATCTTTAAGTGGGAGTTATTGATTTATTTATTTAAAAAATACTCTGGAACCATACTATAATCTATATTTGGTTTCATGTGAAGGGATGCCTTATATAGATTGCTTTACAATGTGATCCTTTCAGCATTTTGGTAATTAAACTTCCTTAACTGGATGCATTCAGTTCTAATGTGGCTATTACTAAGACAAGGTTTCAATGTATTTCATCTTTCAATATCAACAGTTCCAATAATAGAAGGAAACAAGACATATATTATTGTATGCGATCCAGATTTATGATTATAAATGCCAGATGACTTCCTAAAGCAAAAGAAGATAGTTAAATGAGCTGCAAATTACATAGAACTACTCCAAGTAACAATATGAGTTAATTTTTAAAAAATGCAAATATGCACATATGTCAAGACCATTAAAGTGAAAATAAACTACTGCAATGAAGTATGTATTTATTCAATTGAATATGTGCATATCAAATTTCTCTTGTAGAAAAACACAGGAAATTATATTCCTCAACACTTGCAACCCCCACCCCGAGGAATTGTTTAGATTAATCAGAACCATTGTGGAGATGTGCCTATGAAACAGATGTCTAAGCAGAGCAGGTCCTACTAAGTATTCATGGACCTTAGTTGCCTTGCCCTTGATTCTGTAGCCTTATACAGCTTTTGCAAAATATATTATTTTTGTGGCTTATTAGTGTGTTAATTTGGCTGCATTCCAAAGTAGAAAAACACCCAAACTTGAATATCTGTTTTCATCCTCTGTAGTCATATCAAGTTGAAGAGCAGCTGCAAAAACATTTCTTCTATTTTGCTTTCATTTGCAGGACTAAATAACCAGTGGAAGTGGTAACTAAATTGTATCAGATCCTGGGTGGTGAAGGATAGTAACTCTTTAGTATAACAAGCATCAATTTATGATAGGCATACGCAGCAAAACAGAAGAAAAACAGTTTCTTTGCATCTACTTTTACAGTGAAGTTTTATGCCTTTATCTACCTGAAGGCATCTCATCAACAATTTAAACAGCAGGTTTAATTATTTTTCTCATCCAGCAGAACAATGCATGGCACAGGGGAAGGAGTATTGGGTTTTAGAATCTGATGACTTGGCTTCAAATTCCAGTTCTTCCTGTGACCTTGGAGAAGTCATTTAACATCTGAGTTCCCAGTTTTCTCATCCATAATATAAAGGAAATAAACTACATGACCTTCAAAATTTCCTACCACTCTCAATCTATGATTCTGTTTTGGTCTGTGAATTGATTGTTTTCTTTATGTCATTGTATAGATAAGGTCACTGATATAAATTAATTTTTACTAAGAATATAAATAATCTTTTGTCATAAACAGAGTGTTTAACATACTTCAATTCAGATTAATAAACTCATAGATTATGTCTATGATTAGATAATGGTAATAAATCATATTTATCACTTTACATAATTTATATTATTTTGTTATTACAAAAATACTGTTAAGTCATAAGGTCCATAGACTTAGAGTTCAAAGAGACTTTAGAGGGCAACAAATCTAACACTTATTTTATTGATGAGGAAACTGAGGGTGAATTAAATTATGTGACTATTCTTGGATTATTCAGTTAATAATTGGGCAGTTAGGTAGCAGGTTCATAGAGTGCAGGGCCTGAAGTCAGGAAGACTCATCTTCCTGAGTTCAAATCTGGACTCACATACTAAGTGTGTGACCCTGGGCAATTTTCTCATCTGTAAAATGAGCTAGAAAAGGAAATAGCATACTACTCCAAAATCTTTGAATAATAAACTCCCACTGGAACTACAAAAAGTCAGATATGATGGATAAAAACTGGAAAATTACAACAAAAACAATAAAGTTAGAAAATGGCTGAGACAGTTCAATTCAGGAGTCTCTGATTTCCAGTTGAGAGCATTACCTACTGAGCCACTTAGCTATTATTATCTACATCTTTATAAATATCAGGAGAGATGGACTTTTGACCAAGATAGCAGAGAGAAGACAGGAGCTTTGTTAAATTCTCCTGGATTCCCCTCAGAACCAAATTAATCAAACCTCTTAGTAAATTTTGGAGTAACAGAACCCACAAAAGAACAGTCAAATATCTTCCAGCAAGATTTATCATGGAGGAAGTTTGAATGTGCCCAGGGCAGAAAGCAGAAACCCAGTGAACCAGTCATGGGGCAAGATGAGATCCTTGACTGTGGGAGCTGAGGGCTTTGCAGTTTGGGATGCAAAACAGATGGGCTAGGAGAGCACCTGCATACTGGGAAAGCTCCAACCTCGTTGCGTAGAATTCCCATTCAGCTGGTATGACTGCTTTGGAGAGTCTGACCTGGAAGACAAGTCACTGATGTTTCCAGTCAGGAGGTCCTAGTTTTACTGTACAAAAAGCCCAGACACAGACCCAGGCATTCCCAACATTCCCATTGACCCAGGGAGTAGACTTCTGAGCAACCCACTGGAGTACTTAACATTGATGACCCTAGGGTCAGTAGGCAAGTCTTTAGGATTCTCAGCACTGAAGGCCAGAAAGCAAGCCCCACCCCCCAACATGATGCTTGGGATAGATAACAAATCTCAAACTGAATGAAAAGGTCAGAGAAAAGCAGGATCTACTGATGATGGACAAATTACTAGTTTAGAAAGGAAAGGCAGAAAGGTGCCATATTTGAGGCTTCAGAGGAAAGTATGAATAGGTCTCCAGCCCAGAAAGAATTCTTAAAAGAGTGGATGTGAGAAATCTGGGACACTAATACATTGTTGGTGGATCTGTGAACTCATCCAACCTTTCTGGAGAGCAATTTGGAATTATGCCCAAAAGACAACAAAAATGTGCATACCCTTTGATCCAGCAATACCACTACTGGGTCTATACCCTGAAGAGATTATGAAAAAAGGTAAAAACATCACCTGTGCAAAAATGTTCATAGCAGCTCTGTTTGTGGTGGCAAAGAAATGGAAACTGAGTGAATGTCCATTAATTGGTGAATAGCTTAACAAACTGTGATATATGTATGTGATGGAACACTATTGTTCTATTACAAACCAGGAGGGATGGGAAATCAGGGAAGCCTGGAAGGATTTGCATGAACTGATGCTGAGCAAGATGAGCAAAACCAGAACATTGTATACCTTAACAGCAACATGGGAGTGATCAGCCTTAATAGAATTGCTCATACCAACAGTGCAACAATCAGGCACAATTTGGGGATATCTGTGATGGAGAATGCCATCTGTATCCAGAGAAAGAATTATGGAGTTTGAACAAAGACTAAAAGGCTTTCTATGTACTTTTAATTTAAAAAATGTCTTATGGAATTCTTCTATATCTTATACTATATGTTTCTTCCCTAAGGATATGATTTCTCTCTCATCACATTCAGCTTAGATCAATGCATACCATGGGAAAGATGTAAAGTCTAGCAAACTGCCTTCTGTGGGGGGTAGGGGGAGGGAAGCAAGATTGGGGGAAAATTGTAAAACTCAAAATAAATAAAACTTTTCTAAAATTAAAAAAAAAGATTTCAGGGGCAGCTGAGTGGTACAGTGGATAGAGCACTGGCCTTGGAGTCAGGAGAACCTGAGTTAAAATCTGGCCTCAGACACTTAATAATTGTCTGGCTGTGTGGCCTTTGGCAAGTCACTTAGTCCCATTGCCAAAAATTTAAAAAAAAATTCAGAAAGGATTTTGATAATCAAAAGGAAATTTGGGAAAGAAACAAAAGAAAATTAAGATCTTGCAACAAAGAGTGACAGAAGAAAACAAATCCATAAAAATGCAATTGGGCAAATACAAAAAGAAAAAATTCCTTAAAAGAACAGGGCAAATGAAAAAAAATAACTGCTCCTTTAAAAGTAGAATTGACTGGGCTTCTAGGGCAGAATCAAGATGAAGTTAGTATGTTCCCAAAACTTTTCCCAGTACAACATTAAATGAAGTCTGTATACAGACATTAAAGTTACAGATCTCACCAGTAAAAAAGAGCAAAACAGGTTCTCAACTCTCGATATCCTGGAGGATCTTCAGCAAAAATCTGTTTCTTCAGGGGAAAAGGGGTAGTAGAACCCAGTGTGAGACATGGGCTTCCGTGAAGTTTCCTCATGAAAATCTTTCTCATACAGTTTCTGGGTTCTGACTTGGGAGGAAGACTTCCAAGAATTTAATGTTTAAAATGGAATTACTCTACCTCTTTCCCTTGGGCTTTGTTGTACATATACAATATATTCCTCATATATATATATATATATATGTATATATATATATATATATATATATTCATATATATATTTGTGTACATTGGTGAGAACGTCCTTCAATGAAACTTCCTCATGAACATATTATTATATTTATTATCAATACTGTTTTTTAGGAGAGAAAAATACTATCTGACCTCCATATTCTTGGAACATGAGATAATCTTAAGGAGAACTGAACTGATTCTCCCTTTCTGATTGGGCATATCCAAATTTGATAAAAGGAAACACATAATTATGTTTTGTGGATCATCAGTTTTAATAAGGTATAGATTAATCTATGAATGATTATGATAATAAGGAATTGAAAGCTGCAACTATCCAATAGGGTAAAGCTTAGTTATAAATAATTAGGATAATGAAGATTGAATTTGCTTTGTGCCAGGTGGGTAATATTAGTAAAAAGATTGTGAGCTTGTCTCACCAGTTGATGATAGGATAAGACAGAATTTAGAGGAAGGATTATTAATTACTATAAAAATGACTTGCATGTTTTTATTTTTGACACACTCCCTGGTTAGAGCTACTTTGCAATGGGACGTGCTCCCTGACCCAGACTCTGACCCTTGTTTCCTGTGAGAATTGGTTACCTCACACACCAGTTAGGCAGGAACAGAGAAAAGCCTGTGTGGAGCTTCTATTCACAGCACAATTCAGGTTCTGGAAGCTAGGGAACAGCCCAGCTATTGGAAAAAGAATGTGGCACACAAAAAATAAAGTTGTACAACTGGAAAAGGAATGAAACTCACCAGAAAAAGAAAAGTCAACCAAGTGAAAAGAGAAATCATCTCATAAAAATGTTAAATTAACCAACTGAAAAAGGAAAGAAACTCATTTAAAACTAAAATTAAGCAACTGGAAAAGAAAACAAAAATTAGCTGAAGAAAATAAAATCCTAGAAATTAGGATTTAAAAAATAGAAGCTAATGAACTTATGAGACATCAAGATACCATGAAATAAAATCAAAAGGCTGAAAAAATTGAAGAAAATATAAAGTACATTTTAGGAAAGCTAAAGACCTGGGAAACAGATCCAAGAGAGATAATTTATTAATTATCGGTCTACCTGAAAGCCTAGATTAAAAAGAAAAGAACCTGGAAAATATTTTTCAGGAAAATATTATGGAAAACTGACCTAATATACTAGATCAAGAAGATAAATTAGTCTTTGAAAGAATCTACAGAACAACTCCAGAAATAGACCCCAGAATAAATACTCCAATGACTTTCATAGCCAAATTCCAGAATTCTCAGCTAAAGGAGAAAAATACAAAAAGAAGCAATTTAAATAACAAAGGAAGAGCATCAGAATTACACAGAACTTATCAGCTTCAGCTAAAGGGTTGGAGGGCCTGGAATATGATATTTTGGAGGGCAAAGGAACTTAGATTAAAATGAAGAATTACCTAACCTGCAAAATTCATCATATTCTGTCTGGGCAAAAGATGGATTTTCAATGAAATAGAGGACTTCCAAAATTTTCTGATAAAAAGATCAGAACTGAACAGAAAATTTGATCTACAAATACATGACTCAAGGTGCATGGAAAGTTCAAAGAAAAGTGAAATAAATGCTAGACAAGAACATTAAACTGTATACTTCCCTACAAGGGAAGATGACACTTATAACTCTTGAGAATTGTATTTTTCTTGCAATAGTAAAAGGGTTGCATACAGATAAAGGAAATGTACTTAGAGGATATGGGTATAAATGAGACATGAGGTGAAGTTGAGGGTAATATTTCCTTATAGATAGGGAGGAAGAGAGAATATTTGGTTCTATACATAATTAAATCATTAAGTAACCTTCCTTTTCTAGATGCTTTTAATTAAGGAGGGTTGTAGTATAACAGGGACAGAGGATTGTACATAAGTAGAATAGAAAGTGATTTTGCCTTAATTCATATTTTAGTTAGGGTGATAGTACCATGTGGAATGCTAAAGGGACAGAGGGAGAGAGTATAACCAACACTTTGGTTGGGGAGGGTTTTAGGGCTATGTTTGGAGTACTATAGAGACAGAGGGACTGGCTATGCAAATCTAATGAAGCAATTTTGCTTTGCTTGATGCTTTGGCTATAACTGGAGAGAGTGTAATTCGGTGAAATGATTTGGTTTTGCATGATGCTTTGGCACATGAGGACTATGCCCATGGATGGTACTTGAAAAGAGGAGGCCATATAAATCAATTATAATTTGATTTAATTTATGATTCTTGAAAAGTGTATTAATTAAGAAACAGAAGTGGGTAGGGTATTTAGTGTCTATGAAGCAATGCTATTTATCAATCAATCAATTAATGAGCATTTGAAATGTTATTTATATCAGCTAAAATAAAAGGAATATATTTTGACAAAGGGGTTGTAGGTATAAGACAGAACTAAAACAATAAAGACATAAAAAGAAGGACTATTCTAGGAGAAGGCTAGGCATTAGAGAATAAATAACACCTGGTGAAGATCCACAAAGAGCTATTTTAGTAGAAGGATTATTAAATTATTAAATAAATCCCACTCTAAATAGATTTAGCCATAGAAGGAATAACATATATTTCCAATTGGGTTTAGAAATCTATTCTATCCTAGAGGGAAGTGTGGGGGGGAAGAAAGCAGAAGAAGAGATTGATAAAATGAAGGTAAAGGTAAAAGTAACGTTAAAATTAAAATGTAAAATAAATGTTAAAGGGGAAAAGGGAGCAAAAGGAAGAATAAAAGGAAGAGAAAAAAATATAAAAGGGGAAAATAGTATGGAGGAAAATTCAGAATTAATAATCTTAACTGTAAATGTGAATGGGAAGAACTCTCCCATAAAATGAAAGCAGAAAGCAGAATGGATTGAAAGCCAGAATCCTACAATATATTATTTACAGGAAACCCATTCGAAGCAGAGAGATACATACAGGGGAAAGGCAAAAGACTGGCGTAAAATATATTATGCTTTAGCAGAAGTAAAAAAAAAAATCAGGGGTAGCAATTCTACTCTCAGTCAAAGCAAAAGCAAAAATAAATCTCATTAAAGGGATAATGAAGGAAACTTCATTTTCTTAAAAGGCACCACAGTCAGTCAGGTTATATCATTATTAAACATATATGCACCAAATGCATCCAAATTCTTAGAGAAGAAACTGAATGAATTACAAGAAGACATAGAAAGTAAAAGTATAGTAGTGGGGTATATCAACCTCCATTTCTCAGATTTAGATAAATCTAAACACAAAATAAACAGTAAGGAAATTAAGAAGATGAATAAAATCTTAGACAACTAAGATATGATAGAACTCTGGAGAAAACTAATTGGGGATAGAAAATAATATACATTTTTCGATGCAATACATGGCACCCATAACAAAGTTGTTCATGTCCTAGGGCATAAAAACTTACAATCAAAAACAGGCAGAAATAATAAATGCATGCTTTTCAGATCATGATGTCATAAAAATTACGTGTAATGAAGGGCCATGGAAAGATAAATCAAAAGTTAATTGGAAACTAAATAGCCTAATTTTAAAGAATGATTGGATCAAAACCAAATTGCATAAATAATCAATCATTTCATCCAAGAAAATGGCAGCAATGAAATATTTTACTAAAATTTTTAAGATGCAGTCAAAGCAATTTTTAGGGGAAATTTATATCTCTAAATTCTAATATGACTAAAATAGAGAAAGAGGAGATCAATGAATTGGGTATGCAACTAAAAAAATTTAGAAAAAGAACAAATTAAAATTCCCCAAATTAAATTCCAAATTAGAAGTTCTGAAAATTAATGGAGAGATTAATAAAATTGAAAGCAAGAAAACCATTGATCTAATAAATAAAAGTGAGTTGATTTTATGAAGAAAATGAATAAAACAGATAAAAAGAAAGAGGAATACCAAATTACTAGCATCAAAAATGAAAAGGATGAACTCAGCATTAATGAGAAGGAAATTAAAGAGATAATTCAAAATTGTTTTACCCAACTGTGTGTCAACAAATTTGACAACTTACATGAAATGGAAGAATATTTACAGAAATATAAACTTCCCAGATTAAGAGACGAGGATATAAAATACTCAAACCCAAATAATCCCATTCCAGAAAAATGAAATTGAAGAAACCAATAAACTCTCTAAACAAAAAGTCTCCAGATCCAATGTATTTATAAGTGAATTCTATCTAATATTTAGGGAATAATTAATTCCAATTCTATATAAACTATTTAAAAAAATAAGAGAAGTATTTCTGCCAAAGTCATTTTATGATACCACTATAGTGATGATAATACTATGCCTATATCCAGAAGAAATCATAAAAATGGGAAAAGTCCCACAAAATGGGAAAAGTCCAAAATATTCATAACAGCTCTTTTGTAATGACAAAGAATTTGAAATTGAGGGGATGCCCATCAATTGGGGAATGACTGAGCAAAGTTATGATCAATGAATATTTTGGAGTACTGTTGTTCTAAAAGAAACCATATATGAATGGACTCCAGAAAAACATGGAACAAATTACAGGAAAGTTATTTATATCTATGATCTGCTTTGATATTGACAACAATCCTATTAAATAGATACTTTTTGTTTTACAGATGAGGAAACTGTGGCAGATGGAGGCTAAATAATCTCTCTAGGGTCCCCACTGTAAGTAAGTGTCTAAGCTGAATAAAGGGAGCAGAACCAAGAGGACATTGTACACATTAACAATATTGTCACTTGATCATCCTTGATGGATACATTTCTGCTCAGCACTTCGGAGACCTAGGACAACCCTAGGAGATCTGTTATGGGCAATGCTATCTACAGATAGCTATCTACAGAAGAAGAAAACCAGAGCAGAATAAAACAAAGAAAAAACTATAGAATCTGAATGAAAACTATATTCACTTTTAACGAATTTCTCTTATGTTTTTCTTTCTGATCTCATGGTTTTCTTTATTTTCCCTTAGTCCCAATTCCTCATATAGAAAATGACAAATCTCTAAACATGTTAAAACAAAATGTATATGTACAATATTCACCAGACATTTGCCATTGTGGGGAGGGGGATGGGAAAGGAGAGTAGGAGGAAATTATGTAACTGGATGTGGATGAATGTTGAAAAACTTTCAAACATGTAATTGGAAAAATAAAGAAAAACAACAATTGTGAAAAAATAATAAAGTAATTGTAGACAATATAAAATATCTGGGAATTTATCTCCCAAGACAAACCCAGATACTGTATGGACACCTTTACAAAATATTTTCACACAAATAAATTGAGATCTAAACAACTGGAAAAACATCAATTGCTCATTGTTAGGTTGAGCTAATAAAAATGACAATTCTACCCAAATTAAATTACTTATTCAGTGCCATTCCAATCAAATTACCAAAAATCTTTATTTTCCAAAACTAGAAAAAAATTGTAATCGGGGCGGCTAAGTGGCGCAGTGGATAAAGCACTGGCCCTGGAGTCAGGAGTAACTGGGTTCAAATCCGGTCTCAGACACTTAATAATTACCTAGCTGTGTGGCCTTGGGCAAGCCACTTAACCTCATTTGCCTTGCAAAAAGAAACCTAAAAAATTTTAATAAAATTCATCTGGAAAAAGAGGTCAAGAATATCAAGGAAATTATGAAAAAAATTCAGAGGAAGGTGGTCAAGGTGCACCAGATCTAAAATTATACCATAAAAGCAGCAGTCATCATAACTGCCTGTTACTGGTTAAGAAAGTACCAGTGGACTAGAATAAGAACAAAAGATTCCATAGTATATTACTATAGCAACCTACTTTTTAACAATGCAAAGACATTAATTTCTGGGATAAGAACTGAATATCTAACAAAAACTGTTATGGAAACTGGAAAAAGGGGATGCCAAAAGTTAGGCATAAACCCAAATCTCATATCCTATGCCATAATAATGTCAAAAGGGGTACAGGATTTAAACATAAAGGGTGAGATCATAGATCAATTAATGATCAAGAAGTACTCTATCTGTTAGAGGAACAGTTAATGAATTAGGTGACTTTCAGACTTTCCTGATGAAAAGACCATAGCTGAACAAAAAAAAAAAAACCTGATCTTCAAACGGGAGACTCAAGAGATAACTGAAAAGGTAAACATAGGAAAAGGAAAATACTGCTTTTCAATATAATTATACTGGTCACCTGGGAGGAAGGTTCTCATAACACTTGAAAATTGTAATTCTATTAAAGAGAGTACATAAGTTGATTTGAGGGAGTGATTAAAAAAAAGACATTAAAAGGGGTATTGTAATGAGACTGGAGGAAGGGGAGGTAGATTGGGGTAAATTACATCACATGAAGAAGCACAAAGGATCTATTACAGTTGAGGGAAAGAAGGAAAGGGATGAGAACTGCTTGAATTTTACTCCTATCAGATTTGGCTCAAAGGGGCAGTTGGGTCTAGAAATTTATCTTATACCTTAAGGTAAGATTAAAAGAGGAAAGGGAAGAAAGGGAAGGAGGGCCTGATATAAGCGAGGGAAGGAAGAAGGGGAAAAGAGAAAGGGGGAAGAAAAGGTTGGGTGACATAGAAGTGGGGTAGATTGAGGGAAGTAGTATTCAGAGGCAAAACACTGGTGAGGACGGATAGGTGAAGGGGGGGAGTACAAATGGAGGGGAGATAGCATGGAGGGTAACAAAAGTTAGTAATTGTAACTGTGAATGTGAATTGGATGAACTCTCCCATAAAATGGAAGGAGATAATAGAGATGATTAAAAACCAGAATTCTATAATAGGTTTGTTTACAAGAAAAACAGTTGAAGCAGAGAGATATACTCATGAGTAAAGGTAAGAGGCTGGAGAAGAATATATTATATTTCAGCTGAAATGAAAAAAAGGAAGGGTAGCAGTCCCCATTTAAGACAAAGAAATTGCAAAAATAGATCTGATTAAAAGGGATAAGGAGGGTACCTCCTAAAAGATAACATGGACAATGAAGCAATTTAGCAATTTCAATAATAAATATGTATACACCAAGCAGAATTGCATCCAAATTTTTACAGAAAGACATAGATTTCAAAACTTCAACCTCTAGGAATGAGATCGAGCTAATCATAAAATAAGAAGGAAGATAAGGTGAGTAGAAGTTTTAGAAAAGTTAGATATGAAAGACCTCTAGAGAAATGTGAATGGGGATAGAAAGAAATACACTTTTTTCCCTCCTGAGGTAAATGTCACCTACACAAAAATGTATTAGGGCATAAAAACTTTATAATCAAATGCAGATAGAAATTTTAAATGCATCATTTTCAGATCATGACATAATAAAAATCATGTGCAATAAAGGGCATGGAGAGATAGACCTAAAATTAATTGGATACCAAATAACCTAATTTTAAGGATTGAGTGTATTAAACAACAAATTATAGAAGTAATAATTTCATCTAAGACAATGACAATAAGGAGGCAACATAGCAAAACTTGTGGGACACAGCCAAGGAAGTTATTAGAGGAAATATTATATCTCTAGGTGCTTACATGAATAAAATAAAGAAGGGCATGCAATTAAAAACAAATTAAAAACTGCAATTAAATATCAAATTAGAAATTTGTGAAAATTAAAGAAGAAATTTATAAAATCACAAGTTAGAAAACATTGAAATAATAAATAAAAGAGTTAGCTTTATGAAAAAACAATAAAATAGATAAACCTTTGATTTAAGAAAAAAGAGTGAAGAATATCCATTTACTAATATCAAAAATGAAAAAAAAGTGAATTCACCACCAATGAAGGGGAAATTAAAGAGATAATTTGGAGCTCTTTTTTCCAAATGTATGCCAACAAATATGACAATTTGAGTGATAGGAGTAAAATTCAAAATATTAAACTATACAGATTAACAGAAGAAGAAATAAAATACTTATTAAATTAGTTCCAACACAGAAAAGAAATTGAGCAAGCCATCAATGATGTAAGAAATCTCCAGGGTCAGATGGATTCACAAGTGAATTTTACCAAACATTCAAGAAACAATTAGTTCCAATTCTATATAAACTATTTGAAAAAATAAGTGAAGAAATTCTGCCAAATTACTTCTAAGACACCAATATGGTGCTGATACCTAAACCAAGAAGAGTCAAAACAGAAACAAAATTAAAAACCAATTTCCCTGATGAATATGGATGCATAATTTTAAATAAAATATTAGCATGATGATAAAGGCAATTTATCACTTGGATAATACACTATAATCAAGCAAGTTTTATACTAGGAATACAGGAAGAAAACTATCAGCAAAATTGACCATATCAACAACAAACTTAACAGAAATCAAATGAATATCTCAATAGATGCTGAAAAAGCTTTTTTGACAAAACACAACTCCCATTCCTATTAAAGACACTAGAGAGCATAGGAATAAATGGAGTGTTTCTTAAAATTATAAGCATTATCAATATAAAACAATCAACAAGTATTAAATATAATGAAAATACACTAGAAGCATTGCCAATGAGATCAGGGGTGAAACAAGAATGTTTGTTATCACCACTGCTATTCAATATTGTACTGGAAATGTTTGCTTAAACAATAAGAGAAGAAAAAGAAATTGAAGGAAGTAGGACCTATCCAAACTCTAACTTTGCAGATGATATCATGCAATACTTAGAGAACCTTAGAAAATCATCTAAAAAATTACTTGAAACAATTGGCAACTTTAGCAAAGTTGTAGGATAGAATAGAAGCACACAAAAATTATCAGCACACAACAGTAAGCAATAGGAAGGGAATTCCATTTAAAGTAAGTGTAGGCAATATAAAACACTCCAAAGTCTACCTGCCAAGGCAAACTCAGAAATTATATGAAAAAAAAACACTTTTCATGTGGATAAAATTAGATCTAAATAACTGGATAGATGCCACTTGCTCAGGAGTAGTCTGAGATAATTTAATAAAAATGATCATTCTAATTACTTATTCAATATCATACCAATCAAACTTCCAAAAAACTACATTATTGAACTAGAAAATATATTAACAAAAGTCACATGGATGAACATAAAGTATAGACTATCAAGGGAATTAATGAAAAATGAAAAGAAAGTGGCCTAGCCATACCAAAATTTTCAATTATATTATAAAGCATATATCATACTAGTTAAGAAATAGAATATTGGATCAGTGGATTAAATTAGGTGCAAAAGAAACAGTAATTATTGGTTATAGTAATTTGCTGTTTGATAAATACCCAAATTCCAAGTTCTGGAATAAGAATTCACTTTATGATAAAAACTTCCAGAAAAAAAGTGGAGTTTAGTATAGGCAGGAACTAGGCATAGACCAACATCTTGCACCCTATAACCAAGATAAGGTTGAAATGGGTAAAGGATTTAGACATTAATGGTGATGTCATAAGCCAATTAGGAGATCAAAGAATAGGTTTCCAGTCAGATTTGTGGAAAAGGGGAGCAGTTTATGATCAAAGAAGAGATAGAAAACTTTATAAAATGCAAAATGGATTATTTTGAATACATCAAATTGAAAAGATTTTGCACAAATAAAACCAATGCAACTAAAATTAAAAGGAAGGCAGTAAGTTAATTTTTATAACTAGTGTTTCTAACAAAGAACTCATTTCTAAAAATATAGAGAACCGAGTCAAATTTGTAACAATTCAAGACATCTAACAATTTATAAATGTTCAAAGGTTATGAAAAGGCAGTTATTCCATGAAGAAATTAAGGCTACCTATAATCATATGAAAAATTACTCTAAATCATTATTTATTAGAGAAATAAAAATTACAACAATTCTGAGGTACCACTTCACACCTGGAAAATGATCAGTGTTGGAGACAATGTGGGAAAACTGGGACACTAATGAATTGTTGGTAGAGTTGTGATTCTGGAGAGCAATCTGAATTATTCCCAGAGGACAATACAATTCTGTATACCCTTCTATCTTAATTGATTCTTGGTTCGTAATTGAACCAAGTGCTATAAAATCATGCACATTGCTTTGACCAAGTAATACTGTGCCTGTATTCCAAATAAATTTAAAAAATAATAAAAGGGAAAAAAAGATCTATATATACAAAAATGTTTATTGCAATTCTTTCAATATAAAACCAAAGCATTGACAAACAATGTTCATCAGTTGGGGAATGACTGAACAAATTGTTGTATTTCATTATGATGGAATACTATTGTGCTATGAGCAGGATGCTTCAGAAGAAGCTGAAAAGACCTACATCAACTGATGCAAAATAAAATGATTGGAATCAGGAGACCACAGTACAGAGAAAGCACAATATTGCATGAAGTTCAACTGTGAATGACTTAACTATTCTCAGTAGTACAAGGATCTAATTAAAGGACTCGTGATGAAAAATGGTATCTATATTCAGAGATAGAACTGATGGTGTCTGAATGCAAATCAAAACATTTTTTCTTTGTTTTTTTCTTTTTCTTTATCTGTGTTTTATTTCATAAATCTAATATGGAAATGACTATATATATATATGTATATATATACATATATATATATAATTTATATCAAATCACTTGCCTTTTTAATATGGGGAATGAAGAGAGGGAGATAGATGAGAATTTGGAACTCAATTTTTAAAAGATGAGTATTAGAATTACTTTTACATATAATTGAAGAAAAACAAAATATTAAACCACAAAAATAATAATTCCTTTCTTTTCTGTTTTAAATCTATATCTTCTAAAGCATCTATTTGAAAAAATCTTGAATAAAAAGAATGGAGTTTTATCTTCTGGGAATAAATATCATAATTTATGCACCCATCAAATCTTACCAAGAAAAATTGGAATATAAATATAATAAAACTTGTTTAGGTATATTGTGAAAAAATATTATTTTTAACACACTCATCACCACTTCAATGTTATTATTTCTTCCAAAAAAAGATTTTGGTAAAGAGCATAGCTCATTTCCTGGGGAATGGCTGTTTTGAAAGCTGGTATCATTCTGAAAACTAAACCTCCTGTCCTCAAAGCAGCAAATGGCCCAAACAGTTAATCAGAATAAGCCATGAGAGATAATAAGTATTATATACATTAAGCTTAGCAAATTTCACTTAGTTTAACTCCTTCGGGAATCAGAGAATATTTTACTATTAAATGTGGCACAATCGGAAAGTCAGAAGTCCATTTAAAGACACTCAAGCAAATAAAACTTCATATCAAATGAAATATTATTTGTAAAACACAGCACAGCACCTGGCACATCATAGGTGCTTAATAACTACTTATTCCATCACATTACACATCACACCAACTACAAAACTATTTTTGAAGCTAGATTTATATTTAATATCATGGTATATTTTCTCCTATTTTCTTTATTTTACCTTACTTAAATGCAGAGATATTTTTCACCATTCTTTTGAAAGCTTTTGAGTTCCATATTCTTCTATCATTCCTTCCCTTATCCATGGCAGTGTTGGCATATGTTGGCACATGTCAGGTTGTACATGTAAAATTGTGTTTAACATATTTCCATATTAGGCATGACATAAAAAAAGAATTAGAACTAAAGTGGTGAAAGAGATCATGACAGAAAAAGAAACATCATAAAAGAAGTTTTTAAAAGTGAATATAATTATCCTTTGCTCTGCATTCAGAATCCATAGTTTTGTTCTCTGGATGTTGTTGGCAGTTTCCATAATAAATCTCTCAGTCCTTGATCACTGAACTACTAAGAGGAACTGTATGCATCATAGTTGGTCATCTACCATGTTGTTGTTAATGTGAACAATATTCTTTGTTCTCAGCATTAGTTCATGCAATTCTTTGCAGGTTTTTCCAAAGTACATCTGCTTGTTAATTCTTACAGAAACAGTAGCTGTGAGAATTGTTTCCCAATTTTCTGCATTCCTTCTAATCTTGATTGCATTTATTTATTTGTGCAAAAGCTTTTTCTTTTCCTGCATCCTATCTTTCCCCTATTTGTGCTTTTTTTCTCCTTTCCCCTTATGTCTTCTTACCAGTATTTTACATTTGACTGCTTCCTGCCTCACACTTTCCTTTTTCCTGTTCTGATTGACTTCCCTATAGGGTAGGTTAGATTTCTAAACATAATTGGGAATTTATACCATTTATTGAGAGTAAGATTCACTCAGTGTTTACACTCTCCGTACTTTCCCCCTATTGTAATAGGTCCCTTGTGCCACTTACTGTCCTCTTCATGTGCCTGCACCCTCTACTCTCAGTATAATCCTTTTTCAAATCTTGTATAATACCCGTCGTACTCATATCCCTGTCAAAGAATATTCCTTTCAACAGCTCTGATAGAAGTATAATCCTCAAGAGCCCATCATCACACCCTTTGTGAAGTACCCTCTTTCCAGTTGTCCCAATGGAAAAATAACCCTCTGAGTTAAAGCATCAACATATCTTGATCAATTTATACCTGCACCCTCTGTCCATGTGTTCCCGTAGAAATACCCACACCTTCTAATTATGTTCCTTTCAACTATCTGAAGAGAAATGCAATTCTCAAGAATTACAGTTATGATCTTCCTGTTTAGTTTTATTAACTAATTTTTTTCTTTAGTCTTACTGGCTTTTCCCTCTTTTCCATTTGCCTTTTTATGCATCTCTTGAGTCTTATATTTGAAGATCAAATTTTGTATTCAATTCTGAATTTTTAATCAGGTAAATTTGAAATTTCTCTATTTTGTTGAAAGTCCATCTTTTCCCATGAAAGAATATGTTGAATTTTGCAGGGTAGTTGAATCTTGGTTGTAATCCAAGGTACTTTGCCCACTGGAATATCATATTTCATGCTCTCTGATCCTTTAATGTTGAAGCTAGTAAATTCTGTATAATCCTGAATGTTGGTTTCCTGGTATTTGAATTACTTTTTTTTGGCAGTTTGCAGTATTTTCCCCTTCAGTTGAGAATTCTGAAATTTGGCTTCAATATTTCTTGGAGTTTTAATTTTAGGATCTCTTTCTAGGAATGATTGATGGATTCTTTCAAGGACTGTTTTATATTCTTGTTCTAGGATATTAGAGCACTTCTCAATAATAATTTCCTGCATGATAAATTCAGGGTCTTTTTCTTTCAGATGGTGACATTCAGGTAAATCAATAATTCATAAATTATCCCTACTGGATCTGTTTTCCAGTTTGGTTGTTTTTCCTAAGAAGCACTTTATAATTTCTTCTATTTTTTCAGCCTTTTGGTTTTGATTGATTAAAATATGGTGTCTCATAGAATCTTTGGTTTTCATTTGTACACTCCTAAATTTTAGTGTTTTACTTTTTCAGTTAGCCTTTGTGTTTTCTCTTCCAGTTAGTTAATTTTACTTTTTAAAGAGTTATATTTCTTTTCCAATTGGTCAATTTTACTTTTTGATGAGTTATATTCCTTTTCTTTTTGACTATTTTTACTTTTAAAGGAACTGATTTCTTTTTCCATTTGGCCAATTTTGCTTTTTGTTATTCCATAATTCTCTCGCATGACTCTCGTTTCTTTTCTCCATTTTTCTTTTCTCCCTCTTCTTTTTTTTTGAAAACCCTTTTGGGGACAGCTAGGTGGTGCAGTGAAAAGAGCACCAGCCCTGGAGTCAGGAGAACCTGAGTTCAAATCTGACCTCAGATATTTAATAATTACATAGCTGTGTGACCTTGATTAAATCACTTAATCCCATTGCCTTGCAAAAAAGAATACCAAAAAAATAAAAAATGTCCTTTGTGAACTCTTTCAAGAGATCTTTTTGGAGTTAAGACCCATTCAAAAACCCCTTATTAATAGGCATTTTATCACTACTTTTGTCTTCTGAGACAAAATTGTCCCTATTTAGAATAGTAGCTTTTTTATGATTTGTGCTTTTTTTTCCTCACTTTGTTATTTGAGCTCTGCTCCTCCCCTCCATACAGGGTGTATGTATAAATTGGGTGTAGTCTCAAATTTTTTGTGCTGGGGCTTGGGTTCTGGTCCCTGGCTTACCTCTTGCCTAAGGTGTTGCTTATGGTGTTTTAGGTGCTAATGGTGCAGATACCCTGCACTAGGGTAGTCTAACTCAGTCCTGCCTTAGTGTTCCTGGGGCACTTTGTCTTTTTGAACTGGCCTTGGAACCCTCACTGCTGGCAATGTTGCACCTTTGGTTTGCTGAGCCTGGACCTGAGCTGCACTATGGCTGAGAACTTACTGCTAACCTTCCTGCTCTCTCACCTATGCTGGCTATACTACTCTTTTTCCCAGGTGACAGAGACCTTTATTGAAGTTCCTTCATGATATATTGAGTTGAGAACTTGTTTTTACTCTCTTTTATTTTTTGGTGGTTTCTGTCACTTTGGGTCTATTTAGATAATTAATTTAAAGTTGTTTCAGGAAAAGCTCTGGGACTTTCTTAGTTTTGCATGGTCATCTTGACTCTGCTCTCAGAAGTCCCATGGCTCATTTTTTGAGACTTTTTATTTTTGGTAACTGTTATTATTGTCAAAGAAGATAGAAAATATTTTGTAAATACTATATAGTCAGAAATCTCATGAAGATCAAAGGAGTATAATATTGAGTTCATGATAGGTATAGAATGTCTATGAAAATTAAAATTTCACCTTATAGACTCTTTTGGGTACAATTCACTCATTCATTAATGCATTTCTTCTTTCAACCAAAAAATCTTTTATAGGTTTCAAGATAACTGACCATACTTCATAGGTTTTTCTACTCATATAATGATAATAGTTATTTAGCTATTTAAAGCTTCAAAATGTCAAAATCTCCACAACAACCATTTTGCTGTATTGTTATTCAGTAGTGTTCAGTTTTTTTGTGACAACATTTGGAGTTTTCTCGGCAAGGCTACTGGAGTGGTTTCAAATTTCCTTTTCTAGTTCATTTTTTAGATGAGGAACTGAGGTAAGCATGGTTTTTACTTGCCCAGAGTCATATAGATAGCAAGTGAGGTTGTATTTTAAATCAGAAAAATTAGTCTTCCTGATTCTAAGTCCAGCATTCTATCCACTGCTTCACCTTAACTGCTCTAGTTTCTGTTATCTATCTAAACTAATCAATGTATGTATGTATGTATCTATCTATTTTTTTCTTCTCTTTCAGATGAAGAAACTGAGAGAACAAGTAAAGTAAATTGATCAGAGTCTCACTGCTATTAAGGGTATGAAGTTGAAGTTGAATTCATGTTGTCCTGCTTCTAGATACCTCTCTCTCTATATATGTTATCCTGCCTATCTGCCTATTTAATACATAAGAAAACAGTAGCAACAAGACATAGAAATATAATAATAGCGATTTTCATTCGTGTAGGACAAAATAATTTCAACAGATGGTGAAGAAAGGGTTTTAGGTCTACTGTAAACATCAAGAATATTAATTAATCATTTAATGATGTCCATTTGAGCAGAAATCTGTGCAAGTGCCCAGTGAGGTAAACTATACACTATGAAATAAGACCAAATTCATAATCTAATGTAATGCTTAGTTCTTACTGCCAATACCAGGCACACAGTGGATTCATACTAAATGGTTGTTGATCAATTGAATACAATTTCAGAAATGGTAAGAGATATAAATACAGATAATCATAATATATATCATCATATGATAAGTGAAATAGAGAATTTCAAAACTAGGTGCTATGTAAAATCCAAAGCAAAAAGCAATTATGGATTGAGATTACATCAAGAAGAAGCTTTATTAGAATTGAACATTAAAGGGTACATTAGACTTCAAGCAGAGATGATTTTAAAAAACTTGTGGAATTGGAATGATTTTCGTTATTTCTATTATTAAAATAAACTGATTCCAACAATATTTTTATACATTTATTCAAACAAATTATTCTACATAAAAGACATTAATATAATTAAATAATAGAATCAATGTCAAAAACAAGGATAGTTAGGTACTTACATTTATATAATTCAGAATACTGGGGCTTTGGTTCTATGACCAGTTTTTTTAGTGCCTATTCAATCATTCATTAACATGTCACATTTATAGCTTACATTACTTTTAGTGATTTAAGTTTTAACTTTATCTTAACAACTGTGAAGTAGGTAGTACAAGAATTGTAGTCATTCTTATAAAGAGATAAAGTGAGTTGTCCATAGTTATATGGCTTTTGGTAAACCAGGGTGAAGGCTTGAATAGAAATCTAATGATTCTATGTACCATGCTCTTTCTACTGTGCCCTAGCTGCCTCTCTTCTGCAATGTTTTATTTTTCAAACTCTCTAATAAGGGTGACTAAGGTCGGTTCTCTGATGAAAGACTTTTAAATATTTCCTGAATTCTAGGGATTAGGTTTAATTTCCTGGGGATTAGTTTTGCTTTTAAGGGTACATGTAGTTATTCACTCTAGCGTTCAAGAGTAATGCAGACAGGAAGACATGCAAATTGAGGGGAAAGAGGAGTGTATATAGTAAAGAGGCAGAAAAGAAGAGAGCTGACAATTAAATTTGAAAGAAAAAAGGTCTTAAGTTCATTAGAACTACTAACCTTATAAAATTGTAATAAACTATAAGTTATGAAATCTAGAACTAGAATATAGAGTAAAAAAGAAAAACTCTTCCCAAATTAAAAATTATTTTTTTACTTTTTTTGTTAAATTGAAGAGAAAGACCAAAAAAGAACCCCATTTGATATCCTAGTATGGAAATGTTACTTGTTATACTTTGGGGTTAGTTTCCCAAAATTTGCCATAAAAATGCTCTTTTAATTGATACTCTTGCTAACAGATTTAAAAATCTATATGCCAAGATATTATTTAAATCCTATAATTTGTTTCAATAAAGAAAATGTATTTGATATGAATATCCTGCTATTTGTAATTTAATATTTAAAGAAATAGTGATGGTTCATTATTTAGATACCAAAACTAGTTTTATAATCCCCTATATAAAATCAAAGATTTGAAAATTATGAAATGTGTTTTTCTGTTGTTAGCAAAATAGTGGTTCATTCTCAGTTCTAAAGAATCATTGGATTCAGGAAGACTATCTCTTGTTCTTAGACTTCTAAAATATTTCATATTTTCCCTCCCCATAGTTGAAATATTTATCAATTTATACTAAGAATTCTTGATCATCCCCCATTAATTTGTCTGTAATAGAGTGAGCACGTTGGAAAGTTATAATAAAACTAATTATCAATGAAAGAAAGAGTCATAAGGTGAAGGATAGAGTCATAAGTTAAAAATCTCTAGATAAAAAGATTTGCTAGAATGTTAGATTCACTGTATATCTATTTCTTTACTTATATGGAGAATGCCTCCAGCATATTCCAATCAAGTGAGATTCTTTTTGTATAAATAAACCAGGCAGAGTTAAAACAAAAAGACTTCATTTCAAGCCAATTTAGCAATTACAAAGCACACAGACAATTCAGGAAGATAAACAATTGCAGCTGAACCAATATCTTGGTTTTATAGTTCTGTCCCATCATTAGTAACCATAGTCAAATAAGAAACTTCAAAGCAACTTACTGTTAGGAAAATTATCATATCTGTAAATCCAAGTCCAAATAGCAATCAAGTCATAGACCCATTTATCTTAGTGGGGAACTTATTCTTTTTTTATTTAAATGTTTTATTTATTTATTCTTCCAACTACATGCATTGGTAGTTTTCAAAAATAATTTTTGTGAGATTTTTGAGTTTTACATTTTTCTCTCTTCCTCCTTTCCCTCTATCCTCCCCTTGACAGAAAACTTTAATTATACATGTATAATCATGCTAAACATGAATCTATATTAATCATATCATGAAAGAAGAATCAAATCTAAACAGGAAAAAATCATTACAGAGAAAAATGACATAATACATGACAACTTTTAAAAACTGAAGATAGTAAGCTTTGGTCTGCATTTAAACTCAGTAGTTCCTTCAGCATATAAGAATGCTCCCCCCACACCCCATCACAAGACTTACTTTATCAACACCTCATGTGGCTGTTAGTGTTCTCACTTTATTCAGCATCGATTTATACAAGTCTTTCCAGTATATTCTGAAGTCAAGTCCTTCATGATTTCTTATAGAATTATAGGATTCCATTACGTTCATATACCACAATTTATTCAGCCTTTTCTCAATTGATGGTTCCCTCTATTTCCAATTCCTTGCCATTACAAAATGTTATTATAAATATTTTTGTTCATGTGGGTATTTTTATTAGGAAATAAATTCCTTAGATAACATGGACTTATTTTAAACACTTTTTAACATAGTCCTTTTGGATAAATGGTTTAACAGAAAGAACACTGAAATATATATATATGGTCATTCAATTAATAAAAATGGAACATTTAAACTAAAGTCTTTGAAATTCAGGATTTTATCTAGTAAACAATATCTTTTAAATAACAGAGATGTTACCACAAACACTTATTTGGAAGAAATCATAAAATCAAATGTTTTAAGAATCAAATGCAATTGATGCATAAAATATTAGTTTTGAAATTTAATTTGCCAAAAGTGAAAGAAGATAAATTGCTCACAATGTATTTTACAAAATGGTCAAGGGAATACAGTGAAAATTTTAAAGACCTGGTATTAACAGTAAATTTCATTTCTCTTAAGGACTCTGGGCAAGTCATTTAACCCTGCTTGCCTCAGTTTCTTTATCATGAAATGGCCTAGAAATGGAAATGGCAAATCATTCTTATATATTTGCCAAGAAAATGGCACCACTGAGAGTTGGAAGCCATTCAAGAACAATTGGAGAGATTGTTTTTATCTGGGACTACAAATTTTGGTTACCTACTCTGTTTTTTAATTTTCTAGAAGAGCTGATAAAACATGTTTTAGAATGAAATTGTACAGTCACATGTCAATTTCATTGCAGAAATTTTGTGAATTTTTTCATTCAATTCCTTTTGTGTTTAGATAATAATTTGCTTGTATAAGTCAAGCATATTGGCTCATACGTCTAGTCTTTTAATATAAAATTGCTTAAAACCATGCCAATAATTTGTCTTTACCTTTATTTATTTGTCTTTACCTTTATATTAAACACTTTTTGAGAGGGTACAAGTTTTGAGAGAGCCATTTAGTAGAGCTAGAAAAGTTCCTATTCCAACTTCCTCATTTTTCAGATAAGGAAACAGTCTCAGAGGAGAAGCATTTTAACTTGTCCAAGGTCATAGAATTAATCAGTAGTAAAGCTGACCCTAGGAGATGCAAAAGAACACATCACTATAAAATGTTTTTTAAAACTTGTATCTGGGGGGCAGCTACATGGCACAGTGGACAGAGTACTGGCTCCAGAGTCAGGAGTACCTGAGTTCAAATCTGACCTCAGACACTTAATAATTACCTAGCTGTGTGGCCTTGGGCAAGCCACTTAATCCCATTTGCCTTGCAAAAATCTAAAAACAAAAAACAAAAAAATAAAGCCTTGTATCTGTTCCATGATAACTTCATGAATATCTTATGCTATGTTATTAGCTGATTGATAAATGTTTATTAAAATGAACTGAGTCCAGTCTTCTATCGCAGCATAACAGCAACATGTAGGGTATATACTGCTGTGATGGGACAAAAACTGTGCTGGGACAAAAGAGAGAAGTGAAAAAAAATATTCCCAGAAATTGGAGGAAGGAAAACATCCTTGCATAGTGAAGGTACGGAAATGACAGAACACGAAGGAAGAGGCATCAAAGCTGAAACTTTAAGGAAAAGAAAAATATCAAGAGATAGGGATGAGAAGGGAGCACATCATACATTTGGAAAAGGGCCTGGGAAAACTTAGTACATGATCATCATCTTAAATTCATTTCATCTTTATCCCTTATACTAGTTATATTGGGCAAATAAAAATTGCATTGCAGAGTGACAAATTCCTTTTAACTAAAACTTTTTGAAATACTTTTAAAGAAAAATTACAAGTACAATAAACAAAGACTTCTAAATATAAAAGCTATGGTTAAAGTAGAGAATTTGGTTAGTATTAAGCACAGGATTAATAATCATTAAATATGCCAAACCTTTTAGTGACTGAGATCTCTCTCCATGCTCTGAAAATACAATGGATATTGACCTAACCTGGTATTGGAGCTCCTCCTCTGTGGGTTTTAAAAGGAGTAAGACTATGATAGACATTACCTATCTTCTTTTTTTTTTTTTTTTGCAAGGCAAATGGAGTTAAGTGGCTTGCCCAAGGCCACACAGCTAGGTAATTATTATGTGTCTGAGGCCTTATTTGAACTCAGGTACTCCTGACTTCAGGGCCAGTGCTTTATCCACTGCACCACCTAGCCTCCCTCCCCCATTACCTATTTTCTTGAACAAACTTTGATGTCTGGTGTCAATAGCCCTTAAAAGTGTTCTAGTGATTTTTATATTTAAGTTGATTCAGGATGTTGCCTTAGACAGAAGATTCTGGTTTATATTTTATTACTGGAGGGATTCTGTTTCAAAAAGCACTTATTAAACAACTATTCTATGATAGTCTTTGTGATAAGCCTAAGGAATAGAAAGATAAAAGCAAAACTGTTTTATTCCTGCTAGTGCCAGGAGGGGAGTAGGAAATGCTATATGAATCTGAGGAGGAAGAGAACATTTTCTCCAATAAGGGGATACAATTTATGATCTTGATCTGAGCTCTGAAGGAATTCAAGGATTATGAATGCAATTGGGATTTTTTGTATATCTAAAAGATCATGGATTACCTAAAATAGTATGGTAGATGATGGGAACCTGCATCTGTGAAACAGAATTGTAGCTTAATATAGAAATTCTGATCTTTTCTATTAGATGTTTAGTAACAACCATCTACCATTGGGTTGTCTATAAAATTACCTTACTGAGCATAATCTAGGTTTAAGTGTGAAGGATTCTTTTATTCACAGTAGGGGTGTGTGTGTGTGTGTGTGTGTGTGTGTGTGTGTGTGTGTGTGTGTGCTATGGGTCTAGGGTTTTGGTTTTTTTCCCTTTGATATTTTCAATTTGAGGTCCATGGAGTGTAGTCTCTGACCTGGGTGTTCAAGTCACAGAGATTTAAGAGTCCAGGAATTGAGGTTGATGTTGCAGCAGAACAAGGAAACCTTGAGAATCAATAATTCTATGGAGTTCTGGACTCGAATACCTTGTAGAAATTGAACTGAGCTATTTAGTAATCTTCTCAACCACACTCCAACTCTATCCCAGCGACTTATTGTTGTGTGTGTTAATTTATGCCCCTGAATAGTGGAAAAATGTTTGTTTGTTCCTACTATATTTCTGAAGTAAATATTCCTTTGTAAAAGCTAATGGAGGCAGCTAGGTGGCGCAGTGGATAAAGCACCAGCCTTGGAGTCAGGAGTACCTGGGTTCAAATCTGATCTCAGACACTTAATAATTACCTAGCTATGTGGCCTTGGGCAAGCCACTTAACCCCATTTGCCTTACAAAAACCTAAAAAAAAAAAAAGCTAATGAGAAGTTAAGTGCTTAAAATGTTAAAATGGAACTAGAGTACTAGCCACTGGACCCCTAAGAGTGACAGAATACTATTGCTTGAGTCTTGAGCCAATGACATAGAAGAGGGACTTCTCAATCCCTTTGGGATTCTAGCATATCTGGGGTCAAAGTTTTAAGAAGACAAACCTGGCCTCTGAGAGTGGGGTCTGAGGGAAACATAAGGAGACTTATTTGAGATTTGACCTCTTTGCATTTGGGGGGATCTCTGGAGAGGACAGCTAGGTGACATAGTGGATAGAGCACAAGACCTAGAGTCGGGAACTCTTGAGTTCAAATCTGATTTCAGACACTGACTTAGATCTGTGACCCTGGGTAAGTCAGGGATCCTACTTGCCTCAGTTTCCTTGTTGTAAAATGGATTAGAGAAGAAAATGGTAAACCACTCTAGCATATTTCCCAAGAAAAATGGCATCAGAGTGACTTGGAAACTATTCCCCCCCCCGGCCCCCCCAAAAAACTGAAGAGATTGTTTATCTGGGACTATAAATTTTGTGTTTTAATTTTCTAGGAAAAACTGATAAAACCTGCTTTAGAGTGAAACTATACAGTCACAGTTTAGTTTAATTTAGAAATTTTGCAAATTTTGCTTTGGGTTCCTTTTGTGTTTAAATAAGGATCTTAGCTTGTACTTTTGAATCCTGTGTAAGTAGTGATTTTGAATACAACATAAGATATGTGGAGTTATATTATTCTACTTTATCCTAGTAGAAATGTTCAAACATTTTTGCATTTAAAATGAACTAGATTGTTTGCACCATGCCTTGCAGCTTCTTAGGTGAGTCTGTTCTTAGAAATCAATCATATTTAATTTATTTTACTATTTTTCTTTTTGGTTGTGTTTTTGCAAGGCAATGGGGTTAAGTGATTTTCCCAAGGTCACACAGCTAGTAAATATCAAATGACTGAAGCTGGATTTGAACTCAGGTTCTCCTGACTCCAGGACCAGTGCTCTATCTGCTATGCCATCTAGTTGCCCCCTATTTTGCTATTTTTTTAAATGGACCTATTTTTCTACTTATTGGAATAGCTTGCAATTTCATTTGGATTGTCTTTACAATTGTAGAAAATTCATTGGGGGAAGCTTAAAATGTCTTTTAGAATAAAGAACCAGAGGAAATTGTCCAGGACCACCTACTTTATAAGAACTCTTATAGGATCCCTATAGGATTTTGGTGTGTCTAATGTAGAAAGGAAAACACAGAGAATTTATAGACTTGGTTGGAAGGCCACATATGCTGAGGGTGTCATGGAAGAATTTTTATCCAGGACAGTTTTCTCATCTGAGAGAAGAAGACACCTACTTGGCCCTAGGCCCTAAGTTATTGTGGGGAAAACTCTAACTGATCTAGGAAAGGTTTCCATCTGAGAGTTAAAAATTTTCTTTGTCTATCTGACAACCTGTCTGTCTCATCTATCATGTATTTGCTTGTTTGCTTGTGATTTGAAGAAGGCTATTTAAGCATCAAGTCAGGCAGCTATTATGCATAATCAAACAGTATTTTGCCAAATAGTAGGAAATTTTTATTCCTTGTTTGTTAAAACTGCAATTTTGGGAGGGGGTATTAATATATATATATAATATCTAGCGCTGTATAAGATCATATCACATTCACTGACACCTTTTCTTTTCTTTCGTTTTTGGGTTTTTGCAAGGCAAACAGGGTTAAGTGGCTTGCCCAAGGCCATACAGCTAGGTAATTATTAAGTGTCTGAGACCAGATTTGAACCCAGGTACTCCTGACTCCAGGGCTGGTGCTTTATCCACTATGCCACCTAGCTGCCCCACTGACACCTTTTCTTGTACAATGCTAGGGAAGCAAAAGATAGGGCCAATACTTATGTCATTTAAGACCTCAGAGGACTGTTTCAAACTGGAGGCATAAATTTGCAGCCTTACCTATTTGCCAGAAGCAGCAACTTTTTCAAAAAGAAGGGAGGGTATATGGAGTTTTAAAACATGTCCAGTTTACCTAAAATTACTCATACACACATAGAAATTCTTCATTGACCTACTCCATGGTTAGGAGCACACCTTTTATATTGCATGTATAGCTAGAATTGATTGCATCTTGAATGTAGACTAGAATAAAAGGTGATCTTGTCCTGAATTTGCATCTCAGGGTGAAGGAGTCTTTCACCAAGGTCAGTGACATTGTGTGGTAAAGGGAGGGAAACTAAGGGCTAGTTAATCTTCTCTCTTTAGATCTTGCTGTGTAAAGGACTTTTGATTTCTTTCTTTCTTTTTTTTCCTTTGTCCTTTTCAGTCCTAGGTGTACAGTTAGGAATTTGCCAAGCCAGGAATTCAAACCATAGGGATTCAGGAGTCCAGGAATTTGGTGTGTTATCATACTTAGCCCAGCATGGAATTGTGAGGAGACATAGTCCAATGTGGTTTTGGATTTGAACTTGGTGGAAATAATGATGTATAGGAGCTGAGCTAAACTGTGAACCCATCAATAGTCTTATTTCCAAAGATCAAGAAGGTGTGTGTGTGTGTGTGTGTGTGTGTGTGTGCTAGACTCTAGGTACTTTTACATGCTTAGACCTTCCCTCTCTTCTCTCCCCCAACCTCTTTAAGGTCCTAGAGTCCTTTTAAGTCCGTTTATTTTAGCCAATGGCTGCTAGGTGATGCAATGGATACTTCCAGGTTTGGAGTCAGGAAGACTCATGTTCCTATATTCAAATTTGACTTCAGATGCTTCATAGTTTTGTTACCCTGGGCAAATCACTTAACTCATTTGCCTCAGTTTACTCATCTGTAAAATAATCTAGTGAAGGATATGAAAAACCACTTCAGTATCTTTGCTAAGAAAACCCCAAATGGAGTCACAAAAGGACTAACCAACAATATTTTATCCAAAGGGAGGTGATCAGTCAGTCAACAATCATTTTATTTGGTTTTTTTTTAGATTTTTTTTCAAGGCAATGGGGTTAAGTGGCTTGCCCAAGGCCACACGGCTAGGTAATCACCTAGCTGCCCCCCAACAATCATTTTAAAGTGCTAACTATGCATTGGATTCTTTGCTAAGCAATGGAGATGAAAAGAAGAAACAAAAACCTATACAAAAACAGCTCCTCTCAAAGAACTTAGATTCCAGTTGGAAAAATAATATATAATGAAACTCCATCATTGTATTAGAGTAGAAGGGCAACTTCTAGATTGTTTATTTGCCTGTTGTATATATATATATATATATATATATATATATATATATATATATATATATATATATATATTTAAGCACATAGCTTTTGTGCTTAGAGGACAGAATTTTATCATTATAAATTAGAAAACAAAAGGATTTTTATTGTACTAGTAATATAGTATAAACAGTATGGTAATGAAAAAATTATTTAGGTGCATAATATTTGAAGTTGCCAAAACAGAAGAGAATAATAACAACAAATAGCAGTAATTCATGATAAAAATAATGAATAATTTTTAAGTGTACTTTTCTGATAGTACATAACTATCTTAACCAACTAAATTCACCCATGCAAATCTGCTTTTTCTTTTCTCAAAATCCCGATATATATATATATATATAATATATATATATTATATATATATATATATATATATATAACTGTTTTTTACTCTATAAACATCTCTTGAATATGAGTAAAATAAATTGTAATCAGAGCAAAAATGGAGGAGGTGGGGGAAGTGGTAGAGGCTCAAATAGGTGTTGGTTGTATTATAGTAATTTTTTGGGGGGGAAGCTTGGGTCAAAAGATATTTGATTATATTATGCTAAAATCAAAAGATGAACTTCATCAAGTTATATGTAAAGTATCAATACAAAAACCTATTCAGATTCCAAAGAGTTAGAATGAAATTCAAAAGATATTGTTTTTAGCCACTGTATACTGACACGTGGATCCATTTTCTACTCTGTGGGTGGTGGTTGCTATAGTTGCCCTGAAGAATCCAAAACATTCCACTGTGCCTGAGAACTTGGGTAATGCATTTAAGCATGGATTTCAAATTTCAACCTAAGTATTCTTTTTCTGTTAATGATATAGGGTAGTAACACAAGTTTTCAAGCTCACTGTTACTTGATATAAAATAAATAGAAGTTCAAACACAGTTCTGAGTCTGGCTGCTTGACTTCCAGTGACAATGTTGATGACTACAGCTGTGTTCAAATGTAAACAGTTGGTTTCATGGAATTCTTTTTGAAAATTTGCCTAATTCCATTTTTTCACTCATCCAACTGGCCACAAACTTTGTATTCATTTAAGTCAGTTTGAAAGAACTGACAAAATGACTGCTGAGATTAGACCATGCTTACAAAGCATACTGTAGTACCAGAATGGATGCACTGAGATTTTTGTGTTTGGTTGCTTAAACTGCATTGGGTCCTCATTTCTCCTTAATTTCTGTTTTACCTCTTTATTTGTTGTTCTTAATTATGATTTCATCTCTGTGAGGGAATTATCAATGTATTGTAGAAACTTCCTTTACTATTACAGATTGATGATTCCCGTTTAAATTGCTATTTTGAGTCTCTGGGGCCCTGAAAAAGTAAATAATTTCCTTATTATAGTCCTAAAACAAATACAACATTAACTTAGCTGTAGCTCTTTTTCTGTCTCTAGTTTGATATGCTTCCTTCCTGGTGTGCCCCCTGCCAATGAACTCTTCATATTGGGATTACTGTGCCTGAAAGCTTCTAGGTCAGTTTCCTAGCTAATTGGAGGTTTTCTCCTTATGAATTTAGAGGTCAGAAACCAATCAGACCTTCTTGAGGGTTCCAATTCTCTTTGAGTGGATAGAGTAACAGTCCTAGAGTCAGGAGGACCTGAGTTCAGATTTGATCTCAGACACTTGACATTTATTAGTTCTGTGACTTTGAGCAAGTCACTTATCCCTGATTGCCTCACATCCAAAGCCAGCTCCAGTCACCTTGATTCCTATTGGTCACTGGACCCTGTCGATTCTGGAGGAGAAAGTGAGACTGGTGACTTAGTACAGCATCCCTTCACTCAAATCCAATTCATGTGCACATCATGTGATGTAGAGCATTAGAATATAGGGAATTTGTAATTAGAAACAAATTTTGTAATACTTTATGCTGTTAAATTTTGTGAAAATGTAAAATGTCATCTGTTCCTGGGATGTAAATAGAATCCTATTGTTCCATTGTTAAATGTAAAATTTGTACCAGCTCCTCATTCCCAACCTCCAACTTCCAACCTGCTACCTAGTTCCGATCATGTAGACAGTAAGGGATTTCCCCTTTGCCACCACTACCCAGAGAATGGGTAAGACTATAGAAACCTGGCCTAACTATCCTCATGGCTGCTGTTCTCCCTGGCCCAGTCAGCTCTCCCTGGCTGTCTCTCACACACCCTCCTTATCTCTCTCTGTCTGTTTCTTTGTCTCCCAAAACAACCCCCCCTAGCCTTTTGTTATTCACTTTTGTTCTCAAAGTGTTTGTTGTTTTTCTAGGAGGAGAAAACTTTTTAATCTGTATACTTTGTAACCATCTATAATAATTCCTGAGTAGTTTTAAATTCCAGGGAAGTACATGAATTCATTTACATTTCACTAAATATCAATCTTTATTTGGTAACCTCAAATCCCATCCACAACAATGGCATGGAGATGAGCAGGGGAAGGGGCAAAGGCTCAAATAAGTGTTGATTGTATCATGCCAATTTTCCTTTGAAAGCTTGGGATCAAAAGGCATTTGGCTATGTTGTAAGGAAAGGTTGCTAAAGTCCATCTGAAAGTACTTAAATAACAACTGACAAGATTAGAAAAAATGCTTTACAAAATGTATTAATAGTCCTGGAATAGATGGATTGTGTCATTTATGATTCCTTGGTAAAACTGCATTGGGTCTTCATTTCTCCTTAATTCTCTTTCCCCTTAATTTTGTGCATGTCAAGACATTACATCCCTGGTGTCATGATCTTTTTTGAAAACAAAGGACAAGCATCACTTTCTCTGAAAAAAAAAATTCCTGAACTGCCCTGATTCCTAACCTCCCTTGACACATTGTGGAGATGGCATCAGGAATACTTTGAAGAGTTTGGTTTAATGATGCACCAAGTCCTAGAAACGTCTTCTCAGAAGATCATTATGATCATTATGAATGAAGATGCTTCCCCAAACTGCCATAAACTGAAGATTACTGTGTTGGGCTTCCTGGTGTTATCCTTGGATATCTATCCAAGAATGGTTCATGAGCACAATTTCCTAGTTTTGGACAAGAAATAACAACCATTCTAAAACTGATATGAGGCAGAAGAGTGCTATATTAGGGTATCCTGATGCATAATGTATATTATGCTAAATTGTATTTCAGATCACCTCTTATGTGCTGAAATAGCTCTCATGTTTTCCTGGTGTCATTCAAAGGAAACTACATTTTCACCTGGTGCTGAAGGGATATGGTAAATGTTCCACTTGGTTTGGTAGAATTTCTCACTGACTGCTGCTTTTCTACTATTTAGAATTGGGCAAACTCTTCTAAGGAAGATTCATTCCATTTCTGACTGCTTCAGGTGATCATTTCAGTTGGCCATTGATTTGAAGCAGCTTTAGGGATTCAAATTGAACTTCAGAATATTTTTAGTACATTTTTTCTCTATGCTTTTAATTGTTTTTTCCATCATTCTGTGTATTGTCTTTCTCATTAACTCTCAACATTATCCCTAAAAATTATATGTCCTTTGTCCAAAGACTTTTTTATTTTGAATGCGATTTGGCTTCTTACATATTCCCAGTCTTTGACTTTAATTAGAAAAGTATGAGAAAAGTGTGTGGAATACATGGAATTATCTTTTTTCATATTTGTCTGTTTCCTTTGGAACCCATCATTCACTTTTATCTCTCAATCTGGAGAAAGTCTTCTAAAACATTTACATTGAAATAATAATATTATTTATATGTTTCTAAAAGTAACTCTTCACAGAAAGAAGAAATAAAATAAATCACTAAAATGCTTTTCCAATTCAGAAATCTATCAAAACCTATTCATCTGTAAGTAAAACAGCTTTCAAATAGTTTTTGTGTTTAAAAGAAAATATTTTTTAGTTTCTTTGGAGAATTGACCTAGAAGTTACTATGTTTGTACCAATGAACTCAGTGCTATAAAGTCTGATGCTTTAAAATTTATACATGATATACAGATAAGATGATAAAAACCTCTCAATCCCATCTCCAAGTTATAACCAGAAAAGATTTTTAGCTTGAAATTTTTAAAAAATCCATGAAATTATATGCATACAAACAAAACAAGCTCCAACATAGATAATAGAATAATATATGCCAAGACACCCATACATTTATATACCCATGAAACTCCCATATATTTCTGACTAGGAATAAAAGATGGATGTAAAAGGTCTAACAAAAAGTCTCACAAAGAAATGATTTGGATTTTTTCCTGTTTCAAGAATTGACATAAATCTCAAATTCAAGACACATTTATGAACTGATCACTTTGCTCCAGGCATTACTAATATGAAAAGAAAAATGAAATTGCTCCAGACCTCATAGAAATGGATTTTATGTTAAATATCATCTTAATGAGAAGCTGACATTAACATATTATCTCATTTGATACAACAATTCAAGGAGGATCATGTAGTGGAAAGATGAATAAGCTTGGAATCCTAGGATTTCAGTTTAAATCCCAGATATGTTAGTTATTAACTGCATAAACACTGGGCAAATCACTTCAATTACCCTATGGATTCTTCATCTCTAAATGAGGGTATTGAAGTAGAAAAATCTCTTAGGTCTGTTTTAGGGCTACATGGTATAGATATTTTGACCCTATGATACAATAGATACTTTCATTATTCATATTAAACAGATGAGGAAATTGAGGCTGAGAAAAGGTAAATAACTTGCTTAAGATGATACATCTTTTCTGAGGGAGAATTCAAACTCTAGATTTCCTGACACCAAGTTAAGTACCATATCCATTCTACTGTGTCACCTCTTTGTGTACAGTCTCTAGTAGAGTGCCCTAGTAATCTGTCTTTGGTAATTGTACTAATAACTTAAAGGAAGACATAGAAGGCATGATTATCTAATTTAAAAGTGATGTATACACACACACACACACACACACACACACACACACACACACACACACCTGGGAAGAATATTTGATTGACAAAGTATAGATCTAAAAAGATATGAACAGACTAGCACAATGGATAAGATATCAGTAGATGAAATTTAATGAAGTCAAGTCCCTTGTGAGAGATAGTTTGGTATAGTGGAAAGATAGATGGACTTGCAATCATGAGCTGGATCCAAGTGCCACCTGTGATAAAAGCCTGTCAATATCAAGGCAAATCTCTTAAGTATAAGCTAGATGAGTTTTTGATTTTCATTGGAAAATTTCACAGTGGGAATTTTCTACTGCACCAAAAAAATCACATCTCTGGGCCAGACACACCCTTCTTGCCCACTAATTACTATATTTTCAGATAATTAGTTCTGCAAATACAAGATCAAGGAGTTATGGCTAGAATCATCTGAAAAAATGTGGAGTTTGTAGTATATTGATGGTTTATTATGAGTTAATTGTATTATACAATAGCCCTCAAAACTAATGAGAACAAGCATTAAGAGTCACACTGTCTAGAGCTAGGAAGATTATAATCTTGGAACAGTAAGACAGACTACATCTCAAAATATTCTGTTTAATTCTAAGTACCATATTTTAGGAAGAAGGCATTCTCAAGATAGAACATACCTAGTGACACTTTGAGGTTCTATTGTGAGAGTTCACCCTATATAATGGCAGCAACAATCTTATTTATTTTCTTTCTGATTTGAAAGGATGTTATGTGGACATATTTAAACTCTTATTCACTACAAGATTGAAGAGAGTTTCTTACCATCCTAGCTCCTCAACTGTGATCACAACTTACGGTCTTTATCCTAAGTTATAACTTAGCAGATAAAAGTTGACCATATTGGTTGATCATATGATCATGTTTAAACATTGCATTTTTGGTGAAGTCAAATAGTAATTGAAACTTCTGAGAAAACTTCTGAGTAATGATCTTAGAAATCTTAGGGTTTTCAGAATTACCTGGACCCTCCAGGGACGGTGCAGCTTCATTTCTCCCTAAGACTTCTATGAATGAGTAAAACTGCACCAAATATTTGTACATTCTATTAGTTTGGATTGATAATGAGCCTCTATCAAATGATCATTGAATTTTTATATGACTCTTGTTTAGCTTGAAGCATAAATGAGAAACAATGAAAAATGAACACCATGACTCGAATGACAAGAATTGAATTTAATACATATCTACATTCTCAATACATATTCATCAAATACTTTTTGATGAGGATAATTTGCACATGTTCATTGAACACCTTTTATGTTTACTTCACTGTGCTAGGACTAGGAAAGATGAAATCATTTCAAATCTGATTCTCAGTTTCCTCACTCTCTAAAGGTGAGGGAGATGAATCAGATGACCTCTAAATTCTTATAACCTTAGTATTTGTACCTCTGAATCAATAATGCTTGCTCTCAGGGAGCTTGCATTCTGATGGAAAGGACAAATGAACAACTATGATACAAAAAAAATGAATGAGATAAGTGTAAAGGAAGAGGTTCATGCAAAGAACCATGAGAAATTTTAAAAGGAAGAACACTTAGAAGTACACAATGATTCATAATAAAATTTAGCTATTTTCAGGTACTCAAATTTGGAGAAAGGACATAAACAAAGAGTAAACTTACAGTAGATACATATTATGTCATATTATGTACATAAGTTAAAGAAAAAGAAGACAATTTCATATAAAAACCACATAAGTCAGAGCTTAAAAAATGAGTTGTTCTTTTCTAAATACTTAAAAAAAAATTGGGTAATTGTAACATCCTAATGTAAACAGAGTTCTTCTGAGAAGATATAGTCTAGATTAAATGTTACAATTTTTTTCAGGAATAAATAGGAAATTTGAAGGGATGTTTCTGTTTATATTCTTCATGGTATGATTTATTTTCTTAAGAGATAAAAGGGACTGGATGTAACCTGAACTCATTCATACTGCCCACTTTCTCTGGGGTTCATCCTATCTCTACTTGCTTGAGAGAAATTAGAAAACTGTCTTCTTTGCTTGGAGTGACATTTATTACATGCTTTGGTGTTCCTATTCTCCTATGGGGGACTCCAGGATCCTAAATTTACATTGGATACTCCTGCTTGGGTTGTCTGATTATCTTCAGTTTCTCTGTATCCCTAATTTCTTTGAAAATTCATGTAAAGGGGTAGCTGGATCATGCAGTGGATAGTAGGTTGGTTGGGCCCTGGAGTCAGAGGAAATTCAGTTCAAATCCAGTCTCAGACATTTAATAATTACTTAGCCATAGGACCTTGGGAAAGTTACTTAATTCCATTGCCTTGTAAAAAACAAAAGCAAAAGACAAAAACAAAAACAAACAAGAAAATCCATGTCAAAATCTGCCTTCTTCAAAATTTTTTCTTTCCTGTTTAATCTCACTTGACACTCATCACTCCTTTTTTTCTGTATAATATTAGCACTATAGTTAGTTATATTTGTGGGTATATGACCTTGTAAGGTTATGTCTAACTGAGAAACCTTTTTTAAAATAATTTTCATTTAAAAATTGAAATATGCATAGAAAGATATTTAGAATAATTTGTACATTTAGAGATAATCTTAAGACTGCTCAATTAGAGGCAAAACTGGAATTGGGCAATGAAGTTACTCACTTGCTTTTCTTTTTTATTTATTAATGTCCATTGTCAACTACAAGGGATTACAAAATAGGCAGATTAGTTAAGTTTTTTTGTGCCTTATATTTGTAACACAGGAAAGTGATATTATAAAGGTAAAATGGACATCAAAGACTGAATGAATGTTTTAAAGATGTTTTCTAATACACACACATACACACATATAGATCTACTTTATTAATTGTTCTTTTTTTCTTTGCCTAAATCCCTGAATGTACAAATATTAATAGATGAATGAAACTGTTTATAGAACAGGAGGAAGTATGTGTATTTGTTATGATGAGAAGAGAATGAAAGGGTTGGGAACAGTTGTAGGGAGAAATTTAAACTGATTGTAATAATTTCATTTTATGTGAAATTAATTTCAATAATTCTATAGCTCTGAGAACATTGCCACGTTGCCACCTCAATAATTCATTGGGATTCATATATTTTTTTAAACTCATTGAATTTCTAATAGGCAAGTATCATGATTTAGCTGAAAATTTAAAATGTGTCTTTAAAATCTCAAAGGAATACATGAAAGATTAAAATGTAATTAGCACTGTATTTTAACAAAATTTGAGAACATTGCTTTCCTAAGATCTCAAGGAATCTGAGCTACAGATGTGTTTACTCTGGCAAAAAGACCAAGGTCAAAACAACTCCCACAAACAAAGCTTGAAAGATTCATTTCCTCTTTAAGTTTCTATTGGTGTGCATGAATGTGTTCATCCAGTACACTGTTTTTAAGTACATATACATATTATTTAGATTCATTCTTAAATACCTTAATCTTATTTACAGCATGCATCTTCTATGAAGGAAGAAAATCAAGGGGAAACTAATAGTGATGGAGTTACATTAAGAATGACATTGATTTTTAGTATATTTTATGATTTTTAATAGCCTTATTAGATTCTCGTTTCCCTTGAACATGATAAATATCATTTAAGAGAATCTAAATGTCAGTTAGGACTAAACATATCCCTAGTTTCTGATAGGTGAGATTTCGCCTTATCTTGCAAAGATGTAGGCCACCACAACACTTTCCTTAATGTTTTAATTCATTCATTAATCATTTAATTCATTCATTCAAGAATAAATTAATAACAAAATCATTACACTGAAAAAAGACAGAAATATATAGTAACTTAAATAAGTGAAGAAGTAAAAGCATAATTCTTATAATAGAGCTTGAATAGTAAAACTAATAGTAAACTGGAATAGTTTTGTTCCTTTGAAAATCAATAGGGGATATTGAATAGATTACAGGGCTATGATATACATCACTATGCCATACTGTGACAGCTTATTTCCATGTCTGGTAGCAGAACAATGTTGGTAAACCTTTCAATCATAATTTTATACTATTTGGCTTACTCTGTGAACACAGTAATGCAATTAGATACATCTTAATTTTTGCTGGATTATAGTAGGTAGACATTAAATTGGTTTTATTGAAAGTTATTTTAATGATTCTCATAATGGGACTATCAACCAATCAACAAACATGTGTTAAGGTCTTCAATTGTGAATGACTTACCTTGCATGAACAATTCCTATACAATAGCACTAACAGTGATTGAAAGTGAATAATAATATAATTTCTGTTATTCAAATAAAATCTGAGTTTAATTTTTTTGGAATAACAGAAATTTATTACAATTCACTTTTGACAAAATATGAATTTTATTTTCTTTGAATAACAGAAATTATATTATTATCCACTTTCAATCCACTGTGCTGTTGTATCTAAATTGTTCAGACAAGGTAACTTCTTAACAGTTGAAGCCCTTAATAAATGTTCGATAATTGATATCTTTTTAGCACTTTCTCACTTGAGTTATCTTTTTTTCCTCCCTATGTGCTCTCATTTAGTGATTTCATCAGCTTTCATGGGTGCAATTGTCATTTCTATGTAGATGATACACAGATCTATTTAGAGAGTCCTAGACTCTTTTCTGAGGTCTATTACCATATCATGAACATTTGAAATTTATTTAACATTTAACATTCAAACTTAAACTTTGCATGTTCAAAATAGATCTCATCTTTCCCTAAAAAAAAACCACTGCTCTTCCAAACTTCTTTAAAGCCATCAATTGCATCTAGGTCATGTTCAACATCTTACTCTCATTCACCTCACATACTTAATTAATGGCCAAATCTTAACATTTTTTCTCTCTACAATCTCTTTATCTCTTCACTTACATAAGTTGTGATCTTACTACTAGGATCAGATATGAACAGTCTGACTTTTAAATCTATTTACAAAGTGATTTTTTTCCAATCTTAAACATTATTCCCTTCTATGCTTTATATAAACCAGAGATACTAGCTAGCCTCCTTGTTGGTCATGCACACAGTGGTCCATGTCTCATCTCCATGCTTTTGTGTCAGTTATCTCCCATGTCTGTGTACTCTCCATCTTCATCTCTGCCTTACTCTCTCAGATGCTTCAAAGCTCAATTTTATTGATATTTTTCATATAAAACTTTCTGTGTCCATTTTCAAATTTGCATTGTCTTAATTTGTAAATATTCTCTATATGCTTATATATGTACATATTGTCTTCTCCATTATAATGTAAATTCCTTAGAGAAAATAAGTGTTTTAATTGTGTGTTGATATCCTTTGTGTTAGGTATAGTAAGTGATAAAATTGCTTGTGGATGGAATGAAAGGAATTGTTATATAGAGACATTGCAGAGATGGAATAATCATGTGCACATGTTTTGCAAAATGTATATTTGGGATATCTTACAGTAGTCATACATTCTATTATTCATTGCATGTAAACTTTGTTAACAGAAGCAAATTGTTTGTGAAAACATGGAACCATTAACCTAAAGTAGGAAGAAAATTTGTAAACTGGGCATAAGAAGTAATGCATTTTTCTGGTCCCCTCCATCATACTATCTTTATCCTAAGCAATTAATTCAGTTAAAGTCATTAAATTCAGCAAGCATTGTACTAGACTTTATGGATACACACACACACACACACACACACACACACACACACACACACACAACTAAATGCTGGGGAAGCATATCACTTATAGTGATCAGAGTAGATTTTCTGTCAGAAGCAGTATTTGAGCAAAGCTTAGAAGGTAGCCGGAGAATTCTCAGAGCTAAAAGGAATTAGTATACTCCATTGCTGTCACTAATTATGTAACATTATAAAACAGATAAAAGAGACAAATCTCTTTTTAAAAAGAGGAATCAATGCCTGATCTCAAACTCTATTACAATGCATAAAGCATTGAAACAATTTAGTTCTTGTTTTAAAAAAAATGGAGTTGATGATGAACGGAACAGACCAGATATCTAACATAGTTAGTCAAACACCCACAATAGCATGATGTTTTGTAAATTCAAAATCATCAGTTACTGTAGTAAGGATAGTTAACAAAAATCATTGAGAAACCTGGATAGCAGTCATGCAGAAATTAAGTTTACATCTACTGATCACACTAAGCTTAGCTCTAAATGTACATGTAACCTAGACATGAAAAGGTCATATCATAAACAAATTAAAAGACCAAGAAGATCTATGAATAATGAGAAATTTCATAATGAAACAAGTGATAGCCATATAAGGAAAAATAAATAATTTTGATTACATAAAATTTGAAAGTTTTTGTATTAGTATAATTCAGTTAAAATTACAAAGGAAAGAATAAATGATAAACATCTTTTCAGCAAGTGTTTTAAAATAAATGTCTCATATTGAAGATATAAAAGTTTGTAAAATTACAAAGTGTCCTGAAATACATAAATGGCAAATTCAAATGCCATATGAAAAATACTCCAAATCATTAATAATCATAAAAACAAAAAATAAAACAATTCAGAGCAACATATCATCTCACACCTATTAGACTGACAAAGTTGGAAAAAAAGGAAAAAGCCTAGAAAACTATGGGAAAGTAGATACATTAATATAGTTGGTAATCCATACTTACTAAATTATGCCTATCCTTTGATGTAGTAATATCATTTCTAGGCTTATACCTATAATGGTCAAATGAAGAGACTCTTTATATAGAAAAATATTCCTAGCAGTTCTTTTCATAGTAACTCAAAACTGGAAACAGAGGTTTTCCTCCTATTGGGAAATGGATGAACAAATCACATCATATGAACGTGATGGATAAGTAGAGTACTATAAGATATAACACAATGAACAGTTTCAATGAAAACTGAAGACTTCTACAAAGAATAAAGCAAAGTGAATAAAACAATTTGTACATTGACAATAACATTGTTGAAAGAAGAATGATTTTGATAGATAAATCATGAGTCCCCAAAATTGCATCTCTTGTCAAAGAGATGATGGACTTAAAATTCAGAGGGAAACATATATTTTTGAGCCTGGCCAATGTGGGGAGTTTTGCTGAAGTATGTGTGTTTATGAATAATTTTTGTTGCTGTTTTATCCAATGGTGGGGTAGAAGAGGTAACTGAAAAAACTTGAAATGAACAAATGTTTTTTAAAAAGGTGAAAAACTTATAATTGGGTCATTTGAAAGTATTACAATGAAAAAATATTAGATAATGGATATATTATCTACAAGAATAGAGGCAGTTCTCAATTACTTAGAAATTATGTGAAATATCCACATATTAAAGTTTAGTTTTCGAGTTCAAGGCAGTATGTATAAAAACTGTGGGTAAAGCACTCACTGTTTGCTTTCCAGATATACAATGCAGTCATAGTGAGAAGATGAAATAAAACAGGTTACAGCTGTTTGGGGAGAGGGATCAAGAAGATTACAGTGGTTTTAACTGTGATTGATGTAGTGATGGAAAGATCAGGGCATCTCTGTACCTCAACTTATAGACTTTACTATTTTGTTTTAATCTCACTTTTGAATTATCTAGCTTTTCGGTAACATTTGGATTATCAAATTTACAATATTAAACAATAAGTACAATAAACATTCCATATATAATCTATATGGATTAAAAAGTAAATAGAAATTTAAAATAGAATGCTCTCATACAATATGGATTTAGCAAATAGAACGATTCTTTTAATAATCATAGATCATTGATTAATAAATAGTTCCATATGCACTTTGGACTATTATTACCACTATTTTAGAATTTAGATTTTAGAAAAGTATTCATTTCCTTATAAAAATTTGAAGATGAAAATTGTAGCCTCTTTTCCAAAATTTAGAAAATGCATTAAAATATACTTTGAATA
Organism: Macrotis lagotis; assembly: GCF_037893015.1. Lineage (NCBI taxonomy): Eukaryota > Metazoa > Chordata > Mammalia > Peramelemorphia > Peramelidae > Macrotis > Macrotis lagotis. The sequence continues at coordinate 202,004,267 of NC_133663.1, forward strand.
AATGAATTGAATAGATTTCCTTATTGACATGATTAGCAAACATTCCTTTAATGGACATTTACTTCCACTGAAATGAATAGTTCACATGTTTTCTATCATTAGGCCTTATATCACAGATATAACAGACAGCTGTGGAGAATGAACTAATCCTGGAAAAATGAAAATAATGTGAAACACTAGGGTGTTTCCTTATGTTATTCTCCAAATAGTTTTCTTTTCAAAATTTCAATTTAAAATACATTCTGTTTTTAAATTGTGTGATCTTGGATAAATCACCTCTAAAGTTCTTCATTTTCACACCATTCCACTAGCACTCTAGGAGTTATTTTCATCCTCTTATCAATGTACCTTGAACTATGATCATGGACTGCCAGTTTGATAGGTAAATTCTCATCTTATCTTGCTCAGAATCAGGCTTCTATTGTCACTTACCACCATCTCCGTGACATGCTTTGTCCCCTTTTCTAGTTATGTATTACCTTCCCCTGATAAAATGTAGGCCGCTAGAGGATAGAGACCACCTTACTTGTTTATATTTGAATCCCTAGCATTTAGGATAGTACCTGGCTGTTTACCATTATAAGCTTCTGGAGCTTGCATTCTAATTTTACTAGTTAACTGTTAAAACAACAGGTTTTAAATGGAGGTTTTTGCTTTGCTTTCCTTTTACTTTTTTTACTTGACACAAGTAAATATAACTGAGTCAGTTATTAGAGAAGCAGAGAACAATGAAAAATATAAAAAGGAAAAAAAAAGAGATTCAAGAGGTAGTCTCTGTCACTTCTAAAAATATACAACTGCCAAAAACAACCAGAATTCTCAAGACTTAAATATGCTTTTATGAGATACTTATGTGTGTGTATGAGTGAATGTGGAGGTGCATGTGAAGATTCTGGTACCTACAAGAATGTTGTACTATTTCTTATGGTTTGAGACATAATTCTAATCATTGATTTTATGATTAATAAATTCCTTCTCAATAACTCCATACTCTGCTAATTGTGACCAGGGAGATTTTCCATGTATCACCACTCTCCCCATTCTGTTTCATGATTCTATCTTCTCCATACCACTGATGGGGGGGGGCAATTTTTCAGAGGATCTTTTGAAGGAAACCAGTTTGATTGATTGTTTTCAAATTTTAATAATTGCTTGGATGTTATAATATATTGAAAAGGAAGACCACAATTTGTATTTTCCCATTCACCTTTTCCATATTGTCCTTCTGCAATGCTAGGGGTTGGAATTCTTTATGTCCTCTTCATGCAAGAATGGTGGGGAAGCAAAGAAATGATAAAAATGGGAAAAGGGCTTACATATACAAAAAGGATTTATAGCTGCTCCTTTTATGGTGTCAAAGAATTGGAATGTCCATCAACCAGAGAATGGCTAAACAAGTTGTGGTATATAAATGGAATGGAATACTATTATATTATAAGAAATGATAATCAGGTGGATTTCAGAAAAACCTGAAAATACCTACATAAACTGATGATACACAGTGAAGTGAGCAGAACTTGGAGAACATTGTACATAGTCAGAGCAATGTTGTGTGATAAATAACTATTAATAACTTAGCTTCTCTCAGCAATACAATGATACAAGTCCATTCCAAAGGACTCATGCTATTCAAGTCCAGAGAAGAAACTGATGGAGTCTGAATATAGATCAAAGGATACTATTCTTACTTTCCTTAGCTTTTGGGGGGTGTTTTTTATTTTTGATCTGTTTTTTTTTTCCACAAGATTAATGTGGAAATGTTTACATTATTTCAATATATAACCTATTTAAAATTCTTAACTTTTTAAAGAGAAAGGAAGGAAGGGAGGAGGGATGGAGAAAATTTGGAGTCAGGATTTTTTAAAAATAGATAATAAAAATGTTTTTGTATGTAAAGAAAAAATAAAATACTATTCAAAAACACAATGGTGGGAAAGAAGGTACCGAAAGATTCTTAAGGAGGAATGACTCTGTTAAGTCCTATCTTCTAAAACTCCTAAGCAAGATTAGCACATCAATCTTTGTTGTGATATTTGTGATGGAATTGAGAGTGGAAAAGATAGTGTGGAGGTAGAATATGAGAGTCAATGTTGAGGAACTGAGAGGATGAAGAGAGTAGTTATATGAATCATAAAGCTGAGGATGTTTGGGTGTGGATCTCCAGCAATTTTATAGGTGTGACTGGATATGGATTTCTGGAGGTTGATGTCCCTAGGACAAATCTTGATTCATGTAGCATGGAGAAAATGGAAGATCAAGGGAACCCGCATAGATAAACACTCTTAATATGTGTTGCTAAAACTGAATGTCACTAGTGACTTGCCTACTGAACAAATCCTATACTTGTGAGCCTTATCACATGTAGCATATCTGAGTATCACCAATATAGTCTCCTCCTTAATTTTCACAGATTAAAAGAGAGCACCCAGAGATCAGGAATATTTCTGGATGAATTTGGGGAAAAGTTCTAAATCAATATTTAATATTAAAATTGATTTATCCCTGAGCTGAAAACTGTCTACCTAGCTATAATACTCATCTTTTAAGTTAGATTAGAACATTATTCAGTACCTAGATCCATTTTCTAATATGCAATTTGAGAAATATATACCAAAATGAAACTATACTAGAATAGTTAGATAACTTTGTAGTTCACAATTAAAATCCCATTTCAGTTTCTATAATTGCTACAAGTTGCTTCAGAGGCACACTAAAGAAATATATTTATGAAATCTATGAAAGCATGATCTGTATAAAAATGAATTAGAATTGATTCTGAGTAAAAGCAGCATGAAAGTAGCAAAGTCCAGCAAACTGACATATTTAGGAGAATTTCCAGATTTAAATGAAGGAAAAGATAAATAACTGAAGCAAATGCTTTCAGTGGCATCAAGGAGATCAGACTACTACTTTCATAAATTTCCCAGGGTTCAATCCTGGGGGGAATCTCTCCTTGACCCCACTCCCTGTTGTCAGTTTGACTGTGGTTTTGGCTCTGGAGCAAAACCTGACTTATCTAGGAACCAGAGAGGCATTATGAGCAAAACTTTTTTGGGCTACAGATAGAACCTAATGATTCACCTCCCCACCCATTTCTTCCCCCTTCCCTAACTATTTTTCTCTCTAAGAGGGTGAGTTTGTCTGTGTATCTGATGTGTTTTACCTAGAAGAGGGAGATACATCTATTTTTTTAAGTTTATTCTTAAATCTTGACTTAAACCAGCAAAGCGATGCAGCTGTGTAACTTCTGCCCACATTGGTAAACTGTATGTAGTAGTCTTTGAATACAATTTAGCACTTAAGAGTGATGACTGGGAGTGACTGAGTGTAAAGAGAAAGATATATTAAATTATGGCCAGGCAGTGAGTATGAACTCTGGTTGAGAGTCTAGAGATAAGAGAGCTATGAGTTCAATTTTATAAATTCCCAGGGCAGAGAAAATATGTATTTACCAGGCAATGTTATAGGTAAACGAATCAGCAGCAGTGACTGATATAGCGATTGATTTGTGAAGAAAGTAACACATGGTGGAGAAGACGAGAGGGAAAGACTGAAGGAGTGACTAGGGAGAAAATTATATCAGAAGAGGAGAATTATGTTATAATTTAATAATGAAAGATGGAGACAAGTTTTTGATATCTGATGGTCAGCTAAACAAATAGAATATATTATCACCACTGTAAATCAGTGAAAGTTATTAATTATCTACATAAAGTTGGGTCTTTGCTTCTGGAATTAAAAAGGAAAGTAACTCCAATAACATCTTGAAAGTATTTTTAACTGCCCCACACTTGCTTTAGAGGATCTCTCCGAGTTGATATAATTTCCTGTTACAAATAGCCAAACTGGCTAACTTTTCTGTATTATCATAAAAGTGTATTTTACCTCCCACTTGTTACTTAAGTCTGTCTTTCAGAAACCATAAATACTTTCAAATGTCAGCTCATATCACTTCCTTCAAGAGATCATTCCTGTTTCTTCCAATGTAAATTTTCTGAGGAGAATGATAATCTGATTTCTATAAGACAGTATTTGTATCTACAGTGCTTAATACTTAAAAAAATGACTGCTGATTAATCTAATGATCCCTCCCAACACCTGTTATTCAACTCCAAATTAATTTTTGTTTATTTTATAAGTATTTTGTATCCTGATAGAAAGTAAACTTCAAGTTTACTTTCTTAAACTGCTTAATTTTACTTTCTTAAACTGCTTGAGTTTCCTATTTTTGACTTTTCACGCAGCACCTAGCAGTGCCAAGAATCCTGCTTGTTGATTGACCAAATTTTCAAAATAATAAAACAATAAACAAATCAACAAATATTATTAGGTGCTCAATGAAGAATTAACAAAATAATATAAACTATTATTATCACACACCACTTTTATTGTGATTTATAGCCCAGAATGTGTGCCATGTGCTTTTGTTCTATGATTCTATATTTCTAAGCAACAATTTTTGCAAATGCAGTGCATTTTACTAATGAGATCTCATAGTTTTCATTAACCAAACATATTGCAAATAATATTTTAGAAATTATGCTAATTTAAAAATCAACATGTTTTTAGAAGTATTTATAAAAAAGCGCTTAAATACATTAGTTGAGGAATTTACTCAATGAGTACTTTTGCTATAGTAACAGCAAGCAGGAATGAATTATTGAATTCAATACTTACTAAGTTTATAGAAAGTTGAAATTGTGGAAAACAAACTACTCTCTGCAACACTTTCCTTAAATTATTGCCTGCACCTGTATGCAATTATAATTTCCCAAAGCTTTGCTAGGAAGGTTACACAGTCACTTCACATTTGAATTGCCTTTTAAGCCCCAGATCCTAGCTTCTCATTTTAGCCATCCTCTGAAGTTGGTGTCTAAAATTAGCTATGCAAGGAATGTTATCTGACCAGTCATGGTCATGTCTTGCCTAGTACCCAGAGGCATGAAAGAAATCCTGATCTTGGGACTACTGAAGGAGGCAGTGTAATAGAACAGGAAATAGGACTAAGAAGACTTATAAAAGCACTGAATTTCTTCTTTACTCTGTAGAACTTTTGTGAAATTTATCCTGAGGGAGGGGATACAGGAAATTGGCTAATATTTTGAAAAGACCATTATAATCCCATGATTCTAAATAATCTAACACCTACAATGTTTATTTTTCCAAGGGGGATATAATAATCCAAGAATAAATTACAAAGATTGTTTAAGATAAATAGATACATGTATCTACATTTTGCTTTTGGAATGGTTTCTGTTTAAAATATTAGCACCAGTTAGTTCATGAATATATCGCCATGGAAAGATGGAAAATAAGAAAAAGAAATAGATGAGCCAAAAAAAGAAAAAATTAAACTTAATTTGTGATTTTTGGTGTGAAGCCAGATACCAGAAACTATTTGGCAATCATCTTTAGCATTCCCTCACAAGCAACATCAAATCACAATATCAATGAATTTGGAGAAAATGCTAAAATAAAAAAAAATAAACTTGTCTCATTTCTTCAAGATCCTTTGACCATATCAACTTATATATGTGCATATACACACATACTGGAACTTGGTTTAGCAGAAATAATTCTGCATTTGATATTAATGATGTGGATTAATATTACTTCTGACACTTGTTAGCTATGTGATTATGGACAAATTACTTAATCTTTCTGAAATTATTTACTCATCTATAAAATAAAATATTAATCTAGTGTTTAGCTCTTATTTCAGAATTCCTGACCCCATTCTCTAAGACCTACAAACTTAACCAATTAATTGCTACTTATATGACTAGTTGTATGCTAGTAATGACCTTTTTGCCTTAGTTTTCTTACCAAAAAAGAAGTAGGATTAGATAGTTTCCAGGGTCACTTTCAGTTTAAAATTTATAATCCTATTGTATGATCTCAAAGCTTTCTTCCAATGTTGAGGTTATAAAACTTCAATGCCTAGATAAGCTGTTGTTGCAAATTATCATCACATTGAACTTGACTCAAAGACATTAAGAAATTTACAGGATTATAGCAACACAAAGACAGGAAGAAAATCCAGAACACTGGCAACTTGTTTCTTCTTGTAAGTAAAAATCCTTCTGGGAAGCTGAGTACACCAAGATCAATCTTTCAAATACAATTAAAACTTTGGTGTGTCTGTTTTGAAACTATTAAGAATATAATAGGGTGGGGATATGGGAAGTGAAATGGATTTGAACTTTGTATTAGAACATGAAAAATGTAGTCTAAGGAAGAGAAGGAATGAGTGGAAAGGAATCAAGAAGAGGCAGCACATAGTGGGAGTTTTTAAAACTATTTCCTGATAACCAGTCACTATTTTGATTCATCAGTGGAAAAATCTAAACATCATTTAGTTCATTTAAAAAATGTGACCTTGGGGTGGCTAGGTGGTGCAATGGATAGAGCCCTGGAGTCAGGAGTAACTAAATTCAAATCCAGCCTCAGACACTTAATAATTACCTAGTTCTGTGGTCTTGGACTCACTTAAATTCATTTGCCTTGCAAAAACCTAAATAAATAAATAAATGAAAATGTGACCTTAATATAACTATTCCATCATTAAAACATAGAATGAAATCACAGTGATAATTCAAGAACTGTTGTCTATCATTCTCGAGGTTATCAGACAACAATAGAGTTTTCCAATTATGCCACACACTGAATATTAATTTTTTTCCTTCAAAAACTGCATTAGAAGAATGAGTCATTCCTTTCTATCAATAAATTTGGCCGACTACATCATTCTTAGGTAATACTAAATTCCTCAGGCTGATGAAGAGGCAAAGTAAAGGCTTGGGAAAGCTCAATTTATGCAATACAATGATACATATCAAAACTACTTGGATTGGCAAGCATTTATTTCACATATATCACACAATTGTGAATTTATCATCTTTACCCTCTCTAAAATGTTGACATTCAATCTGACAGCATAACCAATCAATCTCCATGCTTTGGCTATTGCCTAGGTAACCAGCTCAATCACAGACAAAGGCAGCATAGATTGGAAAGTCCCTAAACCTCTCAACCATATGCACACATCATAAGTCTTCTTTGCTTAAATTTTTTTATATTTATAATGATTTTTTAAAAAAGATAGCAAACAATGAAGGAATGCTATGCAACCACAATGCTGACACATTTATGGTGCATTAAAAAAATTTTCTTAGAAATTATTCAGGTATTAAATAGTAATTCTTATATATCTCTCTGTTTCTCTCTGGGTCCTTGTCTTGAGGAGATCCTTATGACCATATGGCAAAGGAAACTGCTAATGTTTTTAGCTACACCAGATTAACTTTGACCCAGGCTCACTGCCTTCTTCTTGATATTTCCTGGCTCTTCCTCTCCACAGTTATTAATTTATTTCTCCCTTGTTTTTAGTTATGTACACCTGCACTGGGCTCTTCTCTTTGCATCAAAATAAACTTAAAAAGAAAGAGAAAGGCAAGGTGAGCCAAGATGATGGAGTAAACGCAGGGACTTGCCAAGTCTCCTTCAAACCCTTCTTAGGAGTGGCTACGTGGGTGGTGCAGTGGATAAAGCACCGGCCCTGGAGTCAGGAGTACCTGAGTTCAAATCCAGCCTCAGACACTTATTACCTAGCTGTGTGTCCTTGGGCAAGCCACTTAACCCCATTTGCCTTGCAAAAACCTTAAAAAAAAAGAAAAAAGAATGACTAAGTTCTAGAGTAGAAGCACTCATAAAAAAGACTAAGTGAAGCAATCCTCCAAACCAAAACAACTTGGAAGATCAGTAGGAAGGATCTGTTGAATCAAGATTAGAGACTATGATGTTTGTTTTTCATACTCAAAGAAGAAGTGATGCCATGAATTAGATCTGAAGGAGGAGGTACAATGTTAAGTCACCAGTCTCACTTTCTCTTCCAGAGCCATCTGGGTCCAGTGAACAGATATGAATCAGGATGACTGGAGATGGCCCTGGATGCAAGGCAATCAGGGCTAAGTGACTTGCCCAAGGTCATACAGCTAGTGAGTATCAAGTGTCTGAAGCTGGATTAGAATTCCCATCCTCCTGTCTCCAAAGCTAACTACTCCTCTATCCACTGTACCATCTAGCTGTCATCAGCAGAGTGGGGTAGCAGAAGTGTGCTGGGACCATAATCCAGAAGTTGAGGGATCAAAACAATCCTCTGCTAGGCATGGCTAGATATGGCAAGGTAAGAGAGGAGCACAGAGCAATGTAGCAGCACCTGAACAAACTGGGGTGCAGTGATCCAGGAAAAGGAATCTGGGTGACTGGGTCAGTGGCAGTCCTGATGGTTTCCAGACTTCTCAACCCAGGAATTGTCAAGAACAACTTGGAAGGTCAGCAGGGAAACTGCCATACTGGGGTGAGAGTGGAGCCTAATCCAGTACAGGCCTCAGAAGCCTCAGTGCAGGCCTCAGATCCAACCCCAGAAGTTTAGAAGTAGGCACAAGAACCATTGAATAAATCATTATCAGCAGCTGCTTTGGGAGCTCTCAGCTCGAGTTTGGTAAAGGATAAAGGGGTTGGAAGGAGATTACAGGGATCTCTTTACAGGACATTTACTTTGCCCTTACTCAGATCTGATCTGTAGTCTGGGGCCCCAGTTCCAGGAAAAAGAGTAGTAGTAGTACAACAGAGATTATTGTCCTAGTGGAGTGGGGATCCTCCCTCATAGTTCCAGGGCAGAAAGGAATGCTGGTGGTCAAATCAGAGCACAGGTTAGGAAAATAGTTATAACCTGTCTTTAGATCATAAGACCTTAGAAGAATTAAAATTTGCAGGTCCCTAGAAGTATCTCTGAAAATAGCTGCAAAAACCTTCAAAAGCTTGGAATTACATCCCCTACCCTGGAAGCACAGTCCCACCTTAACAAAAAGTTAAAAATCAAGTTAGTGAAATGAGCAAACAACAGAAGAAAAAAATCTGGTCATAGTTATTCTGGAGGTTGGGAAGATCAAATCACACAGTCAGGAGATATCCAAAGCCTCCAAAAAAAATATGACTTGGTCTCAGGCTATGGAAGAGCTCAAAAGGAATTTTGAAAATCAAGTGAGGGAATAGAGGGAAAAATTTGGAAGATAAATGAGAAGGATACAGGAAAGCCACTGTAGCTTGGTGAAGGAGATACAAAAAATACTTAAAAGAATAACAACTTAAAAACCAGACTGGGTCAAATAGAAAAAGAGGTCCTAAAAGCCAATGAGGAGAAGAATGTCTTAAAAAGATGAATTGGCCAAATGGAAAAGGAGATACAGAAGTTCACTGAAGAAAATCATTTCTGAAAATCTGGAAAGAAGTAAAGAAAACTGATTGATTTCATGAAAAATCGAGAAACAATAAAACCCCCAAATAAAAGAATGAAAAAGAAGAAAATGTGAAATATTTCATTGGAAGGACAACTGACCTGGAAATCAGATTCAGGAGAGATCATTTAAAAATTATTGGACTACCTGAAAGCCATGACCACAACAAGAACCTAAACTTCATTTTGCAAGAAATTATCAAGGAAAACTTGCCCTGATATCCTAGAAGCAGAAGGTAAAATAGAAATTGATGGAATTCACAGATCATCTCCTGAAAGAGATCCCCAAAATGAAAACTGTCAGGAATATCTATAGCCAAATTTCAAAGCTCTCAAGTCAAGGAGAAAATATTGCAAGTATCCAGAAAGAAGGAATTCAGTTATGGTGGAGTCACAGTCATATTAACATAAGATTTAGCAACTTCAACAATAAGTGTTATAACACTTAGAATATGATATTCCAGAAGTCAATGGAGATTGAGTTACAACTGAGAAACAACTATTCAATAAAATTGAACATATTCTTTCAGAGCATCAGGAAAGATGGACATTCAATAAAATAAAAAATTTTCAAACTTTCCAGATGTAACAATTAGAGCTGAACCAAAAATTTTATCTTCAAATACAAGTCTCAAGTGAAGCATAAAAAGATAAACAGTAAAGGAAAATCAGAAGAGACTTAATGATGGTATTTATATTCCTGCATGGGGAAATGATACAACTCAAATGAACTTCTTATTTATTAGGGCAATTGGAAGTAGTTTATATAGACATGGCACAGATGGGAGTTGCATTTGAATGAATAATATATTGAAAAGATGGAGTTAATGTGGTTAGAGAAGAATCACTGGGAGAGGAGGAAAAGGAAAGTAGAATAGAATAAGTTCACATAAAACTGGCAAGAAAAAGCTTTTTTTTAGTAGAGTGGAAGAATGGGAAAGTGAGGGTGAGTGAACCTTACTTTCATGAGAATTGGCTCAGAAATATACAATCAATTGGGAACAGAAATCTATCTTACACTAGAGGACAGTAGGAGAGGAAAGGGATGGGAGAAAGGTGTTGGGGGAAGGTGATAGAAGGGAGAGAAAATTATGGGAGAGTCAGTCGCAAAATACTTTTGAGGTGGGAATGGGGGAAAGGAAAGAGACTAGAATAAATTAGGGTGGGGAATAGAAGGAGGGAAAATACAGTAAATAAAAACAACTGTGGGAACAATATGAAAACAAGCTTTTTAATGAAAAACCTCAGAGAAATGAGTCAAATTAAAAAAAAATAGACATTCTCTAATTGATGATCAATTGATTAAAAGATATGAACAGTTTTCAGAAGAGATTATCAAAGTTATCTGTTTAAATCATTTATTTATTTTTATTTTATTTTTAGGTTTTTGCAAGGGAAATGGGGTTAAGTGGCTTGCCCAAGGCCACACAGCTAGGTAATTATTAAGTGTCTGAGGCTGGATTTGAACCCAGGTACTCCTGACTCCAAGGCCGGTGCTTTATCCACTATGCCACCTAGCTGCCCCTGTTTAAATCATTTAAAAATATCCTATCTCACCTTTAATAGGAGAAATGCAGGTTGGGACAATTTTGAGGCACTATCTTATACCTATTAGATTGACTAATAGGATGGAAAGAGAAATTGGTAAATGTTGGAAGGGATGTAGAAAAATGAGACATTAAAGCATTGTTGGAGTTATGAAAGGATTAAACTTCTATAGAGCAATTTGGAGCTATGTCCAAAGGTCTATAAAACAATTCTTATTCTTTGATTTAGCAATACCATTATAAGGACTATATTCCAGAAGAGATGAAAGACAGGAAGGAAAAGGACCTATATGTTTAAGAATATTTATAGTAACCCTTTTCTAGTGGCAAGGAAATGAAAATTGAGGGGATGCCAATCAGTGGGGAATGACTAAACAAACTGAGGTATATGATTATACTCATACAGATTTATGTTTCTTTAATTTTACTTATTAATAAGATTTATTAACATTTTTCATAGTAAACATTCATTCCTCTTCTCTAACCAATTTTATTTTTTAATCATAAAAGAAAAAAGTTATTTTTAGTAGAACTGCTTAAAGTCTCAAAAGCATGTTTTCCAGATGGTTGCAGTACATTCTAGTGACCATTCTAGTGAGCATAGTTTTGATTTCTTCCTGAATCATCTATTCTACAATGTTATAATAGCTTCCATTACTGATTTTATGAGAAATAAAAATTTCAAACATTTTTATATTAAATGTGAACAATGATCAGTTTTTGTAGTTAGGTTTTTGGCATTTTTACATTTTATTTTTTCTGTATGCTTGCATATTTAAATATTGTTCATTGCCAACTTGAAGTAAAATTTGTATTATTTGTATCATAACAAGCTCATTTTAAAACATACAGATATTTGGAATCAAGGAGACCAAACTTTTGAGCAATCAGTCTTTCCTTTTCTTCAGAATCTGTTATTGAACTGGCTTTCTTTAAAACACGACAGCTACCCAGCAAGAATGATCTTCAACCTTCAGTTCTGCTATTTGCTACTATTAGTGATATTGAGTATTTTTTTATTGTGACCCTTTATTGTCTTTTTTTCTTCCTTGTATTTTTCCCATTTAAACCTTGAGTTCATTTGAGTATTTTAGATTCCAATTGTGAGAGAATTTCATAATTATTTTCCTTAGCTCAATATAGAATAGTTTTATTTAAAATTCAATGAAATCTTTCCAAGAACATTTACTTTGTTTGAATTGGTAGTGGATAAACAAATCAAAATTTAAACCTATTTTCTAAGATATAATAAAAATAACATATCTATCTATCTATACATATATATGAGTTTACATATGGTTTTATATTTTTGAAAATAAACATTCATTTTAATTTATATCTCCAGATAAAATACTTTAGGACAATTAAAGAATAAATAGAAATTTAAAATAGAATGTTCTCTAAAACAATATGATTTTAATGGATAGTTATTGTTCTTTAATAGTTTTTCCGTTGTGTCTAATTTTTCATGACTTCATTTGGGGTTTTCATGTCAAAAATACTGAAATGGTTTACTATTTCCTTTTCCAGCTCACTTTACAGATGAGGAAACTTAGGCAAACAGGGTTAAGTTGCTTGCTGAGAGTTACATAGTTTATGTTTCTGAGATGAATTTGAATTCAGGTCTTCCTGACTCCAGGACTGTGCTTTATGCACTACACCTCCTGCTTGCCTACTTTAAGATTGATTTGCAGATGGTTTTCTATAATAATAAATCTTACTGATAAGTAAAAATAAACATAACACTTTGTAAAAGATTTATAGAACATAATCAATTAATAGACATTTCCCAAAATTCTTTGAACTAATTTGACTACTGTTCAAGTTTTTAAAAAACTAGTTTTTCCCATTTACAAAGAAAATGCATTAGAATTAAAGAAGAAATGATGTTTGTTACAAACCTTTCCCTTACTGATATAGTAGCACGTTCATTATTTGCAGGATAGAGACTAGGTTCCATGCATGGGAAAGGAAAATGAACCCTAGAGAAATGGGCTGAGCACTTCCAGATTATCAGTCAATGCTGAAGTCATTGATTCAACCTCAGGTTGAAATCAGTCACTAGTCAGCTGACATTCCAATTGAAGAAGAGGTTTAGAATGTCTTTAGGCTCCTTTCGTTTAGCAAAGCTCCAGGTGCTGGTTCTATTCCAGCTGAGATTTACAAGGGGTGTGTGTGTGTGTGTGTGTGTGTGTTTTGCTTATGTAAAAGCAGACTGAAATGTGCTGTATAGCATGAAGAGGTTCTCCTCTAGGAGTTCAAGGATGTCTCCATTGCCTATCTCTAAAAAGGTAAAGGGAATAATTTGTCTTCTGACATTTAGGGGTGTTTCTCTCTTATTCTTTGCTGGCAAGATTCTTACCAGAGTCCTCCTCAATAGATTGATCCATCACTTGGAAGATGATCATCTGCCTGAGAGGCAGAGCAACTTCAGAAAGGGCTGAAATACATTCAATATAGATTTTCCTGCCCTACAACTCCAGGAGAAATTCCAGGAACAGAAAAGAGGTCTGAATAACATATTTGTAGATCTGACCAAGGCCTTTATACTGTCAGTCGTGAGGGCTTATGGAAAATAATGTGAATTCTGTTGCCCAGAAAAATTCATCAATATTAGATGTCAATTTCATGGCAGCATGTTTCCCCAGATTCTGGATAATGCATGATGCTCTTTTGCTTTCCCAATCACCAAGGAGTAAAAGAAGGACTTGCTATCATGCATTGTATCATGTTGTTTTCAGTCATGTTCTCAAACACCTTCAATGAGAATGAACATGATGACATCAAGGTCAGCTACCTCACTGTTGGTAAATTCTTCAACTTGGAAAGGCTACAAGCCAAGCTCAAAGTGGAGGGAGTGTTGTTGCATGGTTTTCTGTTTGAGGATGATTGTGCATTCAATGCAACCTATGGCGTTGATATGTAACTAAGGCTTGATTCTCTGCTACTTGTGCTAATTTTGGTCTATTTACAACAGGAAAACAAAGGTGCTCCATCAGCCAGCACTATGTAGAAGCATCCACTTTATCAACTGGAGAAGCCCCGAATACTGTACATAAGTTCACTTACTTTGGCAGTATACTTCCAGTGATGTCAGAGAAGATACCAGAAGATACCAGAAACAGGTCCTTTCTTGAACTAAAGTGATAAGCATTCAAACTCTACTATAGTGAGCAAAATTCTGGTGCACTGACTGCATTGTTTGAATGCCAAAGATATATTTGCCAAAAAAGGCTATTTTATAGAGAGCTTAGACTGGACAAGCACTCATGTGGTAGTCAAAAAAAAGCAATAGAAGAATGCTTTCATGGTCTCTCTGAAGACTTTGAAATTGCTTTTGTGACATGGGAGACACTGGCACAGAACCACCCATCATGATGCGATTCATTGGAAGAGTTGCCTTACTCTTTGAACAATGCAGAATAAAATAGCTCAAAGGATAGGCAAGATATGCTATTTTAGATAATTCATCCCAAGTGTTCTCATGGACTTTTATGCCTGATCTGTGGTAGAATGTTCTAAGCTTGTAATGTTTGACCTTATCAGCCACAGTTGGAGAGACTGCAAAACTCTAATGTAGTTATGTCATTTTGGTCCTCTTAGACAATGAAGGATAACAACCAATCATTTTCAATATAAAGATGTATACTATGTATGGTGCATGGAAAAAGAAAATAAATAATGAATAATGTCATAATTTAGTCCCTGTTTAAAAAAGAAACCCACTTTCCTAAATCAGCTATTTCTTGAAACTTTTGTTTTTTCTATAATAAAAGAGAAGGTATATTAAGTATGTTCTTTTCCTATTTATATGGCATGAAAAGTAACAGTTTTTTATAATAGTATCTTATTTCTGAATTTAAAGCCTTTCCTCAACTAGATAAAGCTAGGTAAATTCATATTCCTCTTTAAATTTGTAAGATATTTATATTTATAGATTGAGTTGAGGATGAATCTTAGAAAGAAAAATTGTAAATATGCCATTTGTTAAAAGTTTAATTTATAAGGAAAGCATACTGGAGTACAGATTGCAGTTAAAAAGCAATAATAAAGAAAATGTTACACCCCCACCAGTAACTAAGGAATTTCTTAAATGTTCCTCTTCTAGGTGTATTTTCTTCCACCCCCTTAAGGATCTTTTATATTTACCATTTAGAGATTTGGAAACAAAGATTTATCTCTTCCTTCCCAAAGATGTATAAGATTATATCTGCTCTGGGTGGGATGTTACTATCACAGATAATGCTTAACAGCTGAAGTTCCTGATTTATACATCACCCCTCCCCCCCCACTTCTCCTGGTAGAATCTATAGTTTATAATGGACATAAATAAAGGCATTTGACAAACCATCATTTTGACTGTTTCTAGAAAGAACCTTAGTTTGTGCTGAGTTTTAAGATTATTGTCCAGTCTCAAGATATTTTTTCTTTCAGACATTACTAAAAGACATATTTTTTCCCCAAGAGTTGAAGCACAAATATCCTTGTTCTAAGCAGCATGTGGTGAGGTAGCTGAGAAGAAATTTTGTTTCATTTGAGTTTTGACCTCCTTTACAATTAGAAAAATATGTACAATTTTTTAAAAGTCTCTGAAATTTTATATAGATGTCTGTGTTATTCAATGTTATTCAATGATACTTGCTTGTTTAATATCATGAAGTCGAAACATTTTTATCCAAAATATTTTTAGGAGAGCAATAAAATGTCTTCATGGATAAATAAAGGGTTTTATAGGTGAGCAGAATAGTACATCAAGAACAACTGATTTAATATTGTTTCTTGGGATTCTGACTTGTTGAATGTTGTAATTAGATTAGGATTATAAAGTCTCAATTAGGAACTTCATAAAATTTTAGTATTAAATATGAGTGTAATTTCAAAAGAATTTTCCTTAGGGGTTTGATGTACCACCTATAAAGTCAATTAGATTACAACCTAGGAAATTTAGAAAAGAGGAGGAAAAAAATTGTTAAAACAGTTTAACTCTTTTGATTTAATTCATCAAAGATTTCCTAAATGCTTGCCATGATAAAGACATTAAGTACTAGTGAAAAGCAAAACAAAACAAAACAAGCAATAACAAATAAAATGGAACCTGCACTGACAGGCCATTCATAGGAGATAGAGAGTTCCAGTGAAAAAATTGTCTGATTTATAGACAGGAAGTTCCACATCTCAACTTTAAGGTTTATCTTGGGGGAACATTCAATATATCTGAACCTCAGTTTTCTAATCTGTAAAATGGGTATTATAATAATAATTATCACATAGAATTGTTGTAGAGTTCAAAGTTACTAAATGTAACATATTAAAATTATTGCCACATCATTCTCATCTTTTTTGATGGAATTCACCTAGAAATGGTGGAAATTATAACAATATAATTGTTTTATATATTGTTATATATAATTCTTCAACCTTTGAGTAGATAAAATGCTTTTGTAACTGAACAAAGAGTATTTCGATGCAAATTTATCTTCTTGGTGTAGTGGATAAAGCACCGGCCCTGAAGTCAGGAGTACCTGGGTTAAGTGTCTCAGACACTTAATAATTACCTAGCTGTGTGGCCTTGGGCAAGCCACTTAACCCCATTTGCCTTGCAAAAAACCTAAAAAAAAAATTCATCTTCTTAGGGGTCAATAAAAAAAAGCATTTTCTGGAAAATTCTGGAAAATTATTGAAATTGCTTGTACTTTGGTCTGTTATCATATGATTTTAAAATTATGTTGTGAGGGGCATATATTTTGAAAGGATAATGGTTTTTGCCATTTGGAGATTATAAGTATTTGGAATAGTTATGTTTTTAAAAAATATTCTTGAATTTTGATAAAACCAATGATATATTTGGTTGTTGTGGACAGTAGTTCTATTGAATTTTCAAGGATTTTTTTTTGGGAGGGGATTATATTTATAATATGGGGATTTGTCATCTGTCATTTTATAAAGAATTTGTGAGCCTCTAGTGTGTAATTCTCAAACCTTGATGGTGTCTTTTTATATACCTAGTAGGTGCTAAATTAATTTGTTGTGATATTTTTCACTATTTCTAATTACTTCATTAAATAATTAGTAAACTTGAGCTGCTTAAGGACTGTCTTTCTATAATTTTTCATGGTTATGACTTGATCCTAAATCACTCTTTCAAAACCTCTCATTTTCAAAAACTTATATAACTTATTCAGTTGTTTGATTTTTCTCTGTTGACATGTCATTGGTTAAGTTCATGTGAAAATTACCTGACTTGGAGGAGAATTCCTAATGATACAGTATCTGCAGAATAAATGAAGGTTCTGCTCTTGATAGGAGTAATTGAAAAAGTGATAAGGATGATTAGAAATGTCTGAGAATTCTCAAATTCTGAAGGGGTGAAAGGAGAGGAAAGCCATAATACAATCAAACTTTATCTTAACTTATCCCCTTTAAGAACTTCAAAACATGTTTAAGGACTAACAGTATTATATGTTATTATGCTTTTTCTTTTATCACCATTAAAGAAGAAAATGTTTTGTTGATGCCTTTTGGTTTTAGACTAGAACCATTGCTTAATATACTCTCCTTCCTCAGCACTGAATCTTTTCTCTTGTTATCAAGATTAAATTGAGCAAAATCTGTCAAAATTCCACCCTGGTATCCTCCCCTTCTGTACTAAGATGAGGGAAGTATCTTTCTTCAAGCCTTTTTCAGAACCCAAATAGGGCATATCAGCAATTTTAGATTTTTAAGCTATACAGTTCTGACAGTAGAAATGAAAATGTTATATTTGTGAAAGGTAGCATAGATCTTGAAAGGAGTTAAACTTTTTGTCATAAGTTCCAAACACTAATTTCTATTAGTTTACTTTAAGATTTTAAACTTACTTTATTTTTATATAAAATTAAAGATCTATATGATAGCAAAAATCCTGATTTTTCCTTTTCCTTTTACTACATAGCTAAGCATTAGCAATAAACTGTTGGAAATACTCACTTGAAATCATTTCCTTTTAATCAGATACTCGTTAACATAATGCTTCTCAATGGGCCATTTGTTATAATAACTCATTGAGAAGTACATCAAAAGAGCTTGTCACTAATTGCTTGCGTTTCTATACCTTCATGATTCATAGACCTATAAGGAAAATTACATAACTGTTTGACTTGCCCAAAGTTGGAAGTTTAAGTAAACATAGTTCTTTTGTTATTATAATCCCTAATGTGCATATGCACAGTAAGTATGGTATGAAATGAGATATTACTTCATTGTCTATCAGACTTGTGACTCACAAAGTCTCCCTTTTGTGTAGCAACTGGAGTTCTGGGAAACAGCTGCTGATCTCACACTGAAATGAAAAACATTTGAATTGTTTTGATTTATGTTAATTCCCATGGGAAAAGCAAAATGAAAAATGAAGGCTTCTTGTAAACAAGACACCATTTCCCTAAGCATTAAAAAGGATTGATTATAAATTTCCTGACACATTTCTTTTATTGAAACAAAGGGTGACCCTTTTACAATGCTTATATGAGAGAAGAAGATGAACAACCGTTGTCTTCTGTGAGACCTTTCCTGGAAGAGGTAGTTGTACTTTGGGACCATGATTTGCCTAATGTACCTGATTATCAAAATTCATATAATAGCCTTGTTAAAAAATAATAAGATAGTACTTATAAATTTTCATGGAATTATTTTTAAACATCCATTAAGATTAAACTTCATAATTCTTAAAAATAGTAATTTAGAAAGTTATTAGATGAATCTCTCTTTTGTCTACATTGTCCCATTAATGAAAAAATTGGTATCAGATCATATTAATGAATTACATGTACAAGTATCAGTATGACAAAAGTTATTCTTTTACTTTAACCTCTTAGGTAGTCTTTAAACTAAAAATATAAGATTTTTTGAAATTATCGAACATTTTCTAATATGTGGACATATTGTCATGATTAATATTTTCTTAGTATCTGAGAGAAATAACTATATTAGTTGGCATGATTGATCTATTACACACAATTCAAAAAAGTTCCTGGGTGTAAGGCCAAATTTTGTCTCCTATGTTTTAAATTCTCTATTTTATAAGGTTTTACTTTTCTTGACCCTAGCAAGAGAGAGGGGGATCAAACCTATTATGAATGAAGATATGCCTTCCACTCAGGAAGTAGGGTTTAATAGACTTCTTTGGCAACTCCTGTGGTTGAATTTTAATTTTATGGATCCTTCAAAAAAGCTGAGAATATCCTTAGTAAACAGTGAATTTTTATTCTACCATAGAGCAGCAATATACTTTATTTTAGGCTTTACTTGAAATATTTATTATATACTGGAACATATTCCAAATTAGTTTCCAAATCTTCAGTCACTCAAATATCTTCCTGATGTCCTCCATAAGAACTATATATCACATACATAAACTAAACTATTTAACAAAAATAAAAAAGTTGCACAATAGAGATTTACTTACTCACATTTTTTAAAACAAATCCACAAAAAAGACAGTTATTTTTGAATCATTTGTTAGTAACATATTCATGAATTTGGAAGTATGAATTGTATTCTGCTGGCAGTTTGTGAAAATTTTAGATGCTAGTTCAGCATCCCTGATCCTTAGAGTCTTCTTCCTTTCCTTCCATATAGCCACTTTACTTCCTTCCTTGGTGTCTTATGTTGTCACCCCCAGAAGTGATATGTTGCTCTCCTGAGACCTGGTACTGCTGCTGTATATTCTTTCTACCATTCAGGCTAAAGGGAGATGACCACAGTGATCTTCCATGACTTTGCCTCTCATACCTCATTGGGGGATTGTAGTGACAAATGTGTTGTGGGGGCATAGGTTGCATTATATTCAACATAATTAAGCCACGTATAGTACAGTATAGATAGGATTGTATATTACAGAGGTGGGATCCTGAGGCCTTTACCTATTCTAGGTGAGTTCTTCCCTGTTCCAATCCTATCCTCTTTTCTATCTGTTCCTAAACCATCAGTGGACTCAGACTTTCTCTCTGTTTCTGTTTCTCTCTGTCTCCATTCTAAGCCCCATATTTCCTCCCAGGTACTAGAATACCTATTTATTGATCCTACAGTAAACAAGTGCTCTGCTAGACAAATTCTATCTATTCTATCTAATATTTTTAAAAGTTTAAATAAAATGTCAATTTAATAATCTGTAAAGGATTTGATTATCATAATCCCAATCTGAATCTCCTAAAGACTCAGTATGGGTCATAATTCCATTGCAATAAAATCTCTGAATAACTTTTTTTTAAAAATACAAACTTCTCAACAGCAAGGACCATTTCTTATTTTCCCCCCTTAGATTCCTAGGACTTGTTTCCAGTTCATCTATAGTTTCATGGGAAAATTTGATTTATCTGAGTCTTATGACAAGTTTTCTGTGCAGCTTTTCTATATCACAGTTTTTCATTGTTTTTTTGATGTTTATAATATCCCTCTTTTGACATTCATATATCTCTTTGTGGTTGATAAATTCCAATAACTTTGTGAGGCAAGTGATACAGGTATTCTCTCTATTTCAAATATGTCTTTCAATTTCCAGCCTTCTCTTTATTACATCCCTTTATAGCTACTGATTCTGCCATTTTTGGTAGTCCCCCTATCAAAACAGATTAGAACTCCTTTGTGTATTAAATGCATCAAACTGAAGAAAGTAGGGAAGCCATCAAACCATATAAGTATGACCTAATAAATATTCATTATGAATATGAAGTGAAGGTGGTGAATACTTCTAAGGAATTAGGTGTGGTAGATAGACAACCTGGAGACTATGGACAGAGTTTCACAATATTGTACAAGCAACATCAATAAAAAAAGCTTTTCAAGGAAAAATAAAAGCAAGAAAGTAAAATAACTATTTTTTTTAGATTATAAGTAGTTGAGAAACAAAGAAAAGCAAATGATAAAGGACAAAGCAAAAATATACCAAACTAGAGCATTCCAGAGAAGAGGAAGGAGAGATAAAATTTTTTTAAAGGAGTAATGCAAAGAAATAAAAGAAAACAATAAAGTGAAAATGATAAAAGATTTTTTAAATAAAATTAGAGATAAAAGGGAAAATTTCCTCCAAAAATGGACATGATAAAAGACAAAAGTGTAGAGATTTAATAGAAGCAGAATAAATTAAGAGGTAGCAAGAATATACAAAAGAACTATACAAGATAGAATTTATGTACACTGATAATCACAATGGTGTAGTTATTGATCTAGAATCAAAATCTGGGAGAATGGAGACAAGGGTCTTATGAAGCATTTCTAACAAGAAGGATCGTGGAGGTGATAGTATTTCATCTGAGCTATTTAAAACCTAAAAGATGTTGTTGTTAAAGTGCTGCAATCAATATGCCAACAAATTTGGAAAACAGAACAGCAGCTACTGGAATGGAAAAGATCAGTTTATGTCAAATTCTAAAGAAAGATAATGCAAAAGAATATTCATTTGAATTCTGAAAGCATTTCACTCATTTATATGCCAGAAAGACATATATCCATAAGATTATGCAAACTAGGCTTCTGCAACATGTGAACTGAGAATTACCAGAAGAGCAAGCTGGTTTTAAAGAGGTTTTCTTTTTTTTTAATTTATTTTTATTGAAGATATTATTTGAGTTTTATAATTTTCCCCCAATCTTGCTTCCCCCCCCCCAGATAGCACTCTGTCAGTCTTTTACTTTGTTTCCATGTTGTACCTTGATCCAAATTGGGTGTGATGAGAGAGAAATCATATCCTTAAAGAGAATTCTCAGAGGTAACAAGATCAGACAATAAGATAATCTGTTTTTTTTTCTAAATTAAAGGGAATAGTCCTTGCACTTTCTTCAAACTCCACAGCTCCTCATCTGGATACAGATGATACTCTCCTTTGCATGCAGACAGCCTAAAATTGTTCCCGATTGTTGCCCTGATGGAATGAGCAAGTCCTTCAAGGTTGAAGATCTCTCCCATGTTGCTGTTAGGGTGTACAGTGTTTTTCTGGTTCTGTTCATCTCAGTCAGCATCAGTTCATGCAAATCCCTCCAGGTTTCCCTGAAATTCTGTCCCTCCTGGTTTCTAATAGAACAATAGTGTTCCATGACATACATATACCACAGTTTGCTAAGCCATTCCCCAACTGAAGGACATTTATTGGATTTCCAATTCTTTGCCACCACAAATAGGGCTGCTATAAATATTTTTGTACAAGTAATGTTTTTACCCTGTTTCCTCATCTCTTCAGGGTACAGACCCAGTAGTGGTATTGCTGGGTCAAAGGGTATGCACATTTTTGTTGCCCTTTGGGCATAGTTCCAAATAGCTCTCCAGAAGGGTTGGATGAGTTCACAGCTCCACCAACAGTGTAATAGTGTCCCAGATTTCCCACATCCCTTCCAACAATGATCATTATCCTTCCTGGTCATACTGGCCAATCTGAGAGGTGTGAGGTGGTACCTCAGCAATGCTTTAATTTGCATTTCTCTAATAATTAATGATTTAGAGCATTTTTTCATATGGCTATGGATTGCTTTGATCTCCTCATCTGTAAATTGCCTTTGCATATCCTTTGACCATTTGTCAATTGGGGAATGGCTTTTTGTTTTAAAAATATGACTCAGTTCTCTGTATATTTTAGAAATGAGTCCTTTGTCAGAATCATTAGTTGTAAAGATTGTTTCCCAATTTACTACATTTCTTTTGATCTTGGTTACATTGGTTTTATCTGTGCAAAAGCTTTTTAATTTAATGTAATCGAAATCATCTAATTGGTTTTTGGTGATGTTCTTCAACTCTTCCTTAGTCATAAACTGTTCCCCTTTCCATAGATCTGACAGGTAGACTAGTCCTTGATCTTCTAATTTGCTTGTAGTATTGTTTTTTATGTTTATGTCCTGTAACCATTTGGATCTTATCTTGGTAAAGGGTGTGAGGTGTTGGTCTAATCTAAGTTTCTTCCATACTAACTTCCAATTATCCCAGCAATTTTTATCAAAGAGGGAGTTTTTATTCCAATGGCCAGACTCTTTGGGTTTATCAAACAGCAGATTACTATAATCATCTCCTGCTCAAAGAGGTTTTCAAGACCAAATAGTAACATTTTCTGTCTTATGCAGAAAGCAAGAAAGTTCTAGAAAAGAACATCTACTTTTGTTTCATTGATTACACCAAATCTCAAAGACATGGAAGCACCAGATCATCTTACTTGTCTCTTGAGGAACTTATATGTGAATCCAACAGTTAGACTGAATGCAGAATGGTTGATTGTTTTAGGTTTGGGAAAAAGAGTTTCACCTTATTTTTTAAATTTATATGCAGATACATCCTGTGAAATGCAAGGCTAGATGAATCAAAGGCTGGAATCAAAGTTTCCAGGAGAAATATCAAGAATCTCAGATGAAGATGATGTCCCTCTGATGTCAGAAAGTAAAAAGGAACTAAGCCTCTTGTTAAGGCTTAATGAAATAACATAGTCTAAAAATTGGCTTGAAGCTTAACATTAAAAAAACTAAGATCTTGGCACTTGATGGCATTTTTTCTTGGCAAATAGAGGGAGAAGAAATAGAAGCAGTGTCAGAGTTTATATTTTGGGTTCAAAGATCACTGCAGATGGAAATGGCAACCATGAAGTTAAAAGATGTTTGCTTCTTGGAAGAAAAGTTATGACAAATTTGGACAGCATAGTAAAAAGTAGAAAGATTACCTTTCTAAGAAAGATGAGTGCAATCAAAGCTATGGTTTTTCCCATAACAATGTATGGCTGTGGAATTTGGACTATAAGGAAAAACAAAATCTACTCTTTCAAATTGTTTTGCTGAAGAAAACTTTTGAGAGTCTCTTGGAAAGCAAGGATATAAAATCAGTTAACACTTTAAGAAATTAATTCTTGGTAGTCACTGGAAGGTGAAATACTGAAGTGTAAGATTAAATAACTTTGCTCCATATTGAGAAGATGGGACTCATTGGATAAAAGACACTGATATTGGGAAAGATTAAAGGAAAAGGAAAAAGGCACAAAGGATGACATGACTAGACAATATCACAGAAACAGCTAACATGAACTTTGTCAGACTTTAAGAGATAGTGGAAGATAGGAGAGACTTGCATGCTTATGGTCCATGGGTAATGAAGAATCGGGCACAACTGAATGCAGTTAATTGCATTAAATGATAATCTTATGGAACTCTGTAGCACATAAGATTCAACAACCTTGAACAATTCATTGATAAACTTATCTGAACTTAACTAAATTAACTCTTATATAATGAATATGCAACTCATGGTTGAGATTGTATTTGGAGTCTTTCTTTCTTGTTGGAACTGTCCAAAGCTTTTACTCTTTTGAAAAGATTTACCAAAATATCAGATGATTTTAAGTGGTTTGTGAATAAATATTTCCTCTATATAATTGAATAAAGGGTGGCTAGGTGGTGTGGGGCGGCTAGGTGGTGCAGTGGATAGAGCACCAGCCCTGGAGTCAGGAGTACCTGAGTTCAAATCTGGCCTCAGACAATAATTACCTAGCTGTGTGGCCTTGGGCAAGTCATGTAACCCCAATGCCTTGCAAAAAACAATTGAAAACTATAATTGAGTAAGACATGGACAAGGATCATTAGAAAAAAATAGGAAGGTGTATCAGTAGAAGATATTCCCTCAGTCAAGAGCGCCCAGAATGATGAAAATATTGAATTTTGCAAGCACAGTGTCTTATTAAGATTCTTTATAAATATTTGTAAAAGTAATAAAACAAATAAAAGGTAGTAAACAATTTGCCTTACAAGTATCAAGAAGTTTGAATAACATCTACTAACTCATTGCAGTAAGCATCATCCTTGGTTGAAATAAAAAAGATAAACATAAGAAATACATTAAAACAAACATTTCAATTTTTTTCCAGAGTAAAAAAATATTTACAATATTTTGTTTTAATATCAGCATGCAATGCAATATTAGACAACTATTATGATAGACAAATATTATTTCCATATGTTAATGAAAATATTTAGGTATATTAAAGCTTATATAACTTTTGTAGGAAAGAAAAGTCTCCATAGTATTAATAATTTTGTCTATAGAATGATCTGATCTGGAGGAAATCATCAAACTGCATGAAAATTAAGTAACAGAATAAATGTTCATTGTTAGTTTATTTTTTGTAAATGTAAAATATTGGGAAGTTGTGTTGCTAAATAAGAACTGCCTTTTTTTGATCTTGGTGATAATATGTAATATTTTTGAGGCTATTTTAGGAAAACCATGATTTCTCATAATGATAATCAATTAAACAACATCTCAAAGTTTCTTATTTTTGTTTTGGAGAATATGACCACTTTCTAAAGGAGCTTAGAGAACCCCTAGAATAAGAAAAATAAATACAGAATGCTGATTTCCCTCAATAACACTATACTTGGAAGCTTCCTACAGATAGATCCTTATTGCCAGGAACATCTCTGATTTGCAGTGACTTTCAGTATTGTGTCTACAGATAAATACCTGTAGGTACTATGTGCAATTCCTCATGCCATTTATAGATGCTCTTTTGCATTTTTGAATTTTCTAAAAGCACATTTCAGTGGAACATTAATTATTTAATGCATTTATAAGCAATTTAAAAGTAATGAATGAATGATTCCAGAGCAATAGATTTCTCAGAAATTGGCAAGTTTCTTTCACCTTTAATAGCAGAAATTTATCTAAGTTTTACTTATAATGTACTGAATAAATAAATTAATAAACATACATGATACTGTGAATATATACTGTTGGCCCAGAAAATATAATTTAAGAATTATTTTTGTAATTTCATGGTACAAATATAATAGAACCAAAACATAGAAACATGATGTCTTTCTAAGACATCAGTTGCCCAGATTGTTATCGTATTTGAAAATATTAATTTCTCCTCACTCACTTGTTTATTATTTGTATTTTGTATAGGATATATATATATATATATATATATATATATATATATATATTACACAAGCCTCCATTTAAGAGATAAGTAAAATGGCTAGTGAGAACAGATATACCACACAGGGTTTATTTTTGTCCACAGTCAAATGAAGAGGCCAGACAAAATTCCAGGAAATGAATGTTAGTACAGGAACTAAACACGCCATACACACTGCTGATTAATCTAATCAACTTAAGCTCTCATTTGCTTAGACGAATCTACTTCCTTCTTTGAATTTCCACATTTTATTGTCACATGATATACTCTGTTAAGTAAAAGTAAAATGGGACAGGTGGAATACAAATAAAACATTTAGGTCTGATTCTGTTTTGGAACTTAGTCATTAGAGAGGAAGCAAGAAATTTTGAAAAGTACAACTGCAAAAATTGCATTCTATATTTTGGTCATGCTGAAGTCTAGAGGAAGTTCAAAACTTCATTAAGTGTTCTATAAAAGAGAACAATATAAATTAATCAGTGATCTCTCCAAAATATAAAATATAATTCAATCAGATGTTTCCCTTTTCTTTTCCTGCTTTCAACAAATGAGGTGCTAAATGACAAATGAACTATCTTCATAAAGCTATACATTTACCAATTCTGAAAGAATTGCTATTGATAGTATCATACAATTATTTTTGATTTTTCAAACCTGATAATAAATTGAGGTTTAATAGTTTTAGACTCAGAAAACAAAACAAGATTTAAGTTCTTATATTTTCATCTGTTTAGATAATTTCCATTTCCTATTAGTGACCAAGTGCTTATTATTTGAAGGAAGAACAAGTCTTAAAAATCAACATTAATGTTTCAAACATGCTATTAAATTCAATTGAAACTTCTGATTTTATTGCCTCAAAATACTTAAACCCTATTGTAGATCATATTCTTTATGTCTTGTGATTATTGTATATGACTGTATTTTGTTTCTCTGTGATCAAATTAGTAAGAATAACTCATTTATTACAAAGAGGGACTGAAGAGAACACACAACCTAAGTTATGTTTTAAGACTTAAATTTCTATCAGAATGAAGAAATGTCCTAGAAAAAGAATATTTCTTGTGTTCTATCAACTCTGCATCAACAGATATATGATCTTATGGATGTGGTATTCTCTCCAGAGATATCAATTACAAACCATCCATACCTTCTTATTTCATGTAATTATTGTCCATGTTCTCTTACAGATATATACAAAACATCTACTTCCTACCCCCCCCCCTCCCAATTTTACCTTAGGGCCTATCTAGGTTGACTGGTGACTGAATGTGTATAAATTGACTCTCTTGGTCCTCTACATCTCCTGGCTGGTTCTAAAAACCAGAAAATGCTTCACATATCATCTAACTTTCTTGCTTTTCACCAGGTAATCTTACCAGGTAATCTTTCTGGTCTATGCATATGATTCTATCTCCTGAACAATCACCTAAATGAAATATAGTTTCTCTTTTCTTCCTATTTAATTTGAACCCATCTAATTATCCATCTTCAGTACTTGTTTTGCAAAAATGTAGTGAAGAACAAACTCAATAAACTAGTTATCCAACTATATGCCATTGTGAGAACAATAGCATTTTTTATCTATTTGACTTTTCTATATAATTTTAATTTTAGCTTTTATTTGTTTGCTTATTTTTAATATTTATATTTATTTTTCTATGTCTTTTTTTATTTTGAGTTTTACAAATTTTCCCCTATTCTTACTTCCCTCCCCCAACCCCCACAGAAGGCATTCTTTGCATAGGTTCCATGTTATACATTGATCTCAGTTGAATGTGTTCTGTATCATTTTTAGATCAATGTATATTTATTAGCAAATTGTGGTTATGATTGAGAAGACCATTTAATATTCTTGGACTTGATTAAAAGTAGTAACTAAAGGGTATCATTTACTCCTATATCTATAGCAAATCCCTCATCCGCTTTCCACCCCAGTTAAGTAGCTTGGCAAAGATAAGGTCTCAGAAAAAAAAAAGACATTATTAATAAATTTCAGACATATGTTTTTAAGAGTCTGAACATGCAAGCAAAGTTATATTATAAATATTGACATGAAAAATCCATGGCCAAAACTAACCAAAAAATTTCTATTAGCTCATAAAATATCAAAAGCATAAATTAAAAGTGTAAAAAAAAGTATAAAGATAAATAATTGGGAAAATTTATACATATTTATATATATAAATAATATGAGACTTTTATATCAATATACCATAATAGAATATTTAATTTATAATGAAACTTAGAAGTGAAACAGAAATGCAAATGCTTAAAATGAATCATTTTATAAACATCACCTAAGGCACAATAAAATCTAACAGGGTATAGGGATTCAAAGAAACCTTATACTTATCTCATGAAAATTCCTTCCTGGGAAGTTTAAATAAGCAAACAAAAACTAATTTATTCTAGGTTTTTTACATGATTTCATCTTACTCATAATATATATATATATATATATATATATATATATATATGAATGAAATTCACTGAAAATTCATGATAGTTGTTCAAAATCATTTCTGAATTTTTTCCCCTTTGAATGAAATAATGATCAATAAGTCTGGAAAAGGAACAAACTGGGTAAAAAAAAATCAATGTTAGGAAACTCAAATTTCATTCTACTAGGACATTTTAAGTACTTTTAAAAATACTTTCTCCTGCATTACATTATCATTAATTGATAATATATGAACACATAATTAGATCAAGCATTATTATAAAAGTTTGCAAAGTGTTTTACAACTCAAGAAGTGATATAAATATCCTCATTTTACAGATGAAGGAGCTGTGGTAGACTTAGCTAAGTGAGTTGCCTAGGTGATACAGGTTGTAAATGTCTGGAATCAGATTTAAACTCAGGTCTTCCTAACTGCAGATCCAAAAGTCTAAAAAATTAGACTCTGTTTTGTTGTTATCATAAGGTAAAGTTAAATATGCTTCGAATGGGTTCCTAGAAAGGATGAGTAAATTAGTGTAATAGAAATTAATTCTCATTTCCTAATCCTATGGTTGAGAAAAATGTATTTTTTGGAAAACATTGCTTTTAATTATTTATTACATCTCATAAAATTCAAGGGATTTTAATGGTAAAACTTAGAAAGTTCAAGAAATATATTTTATTACAGTACTAGTAAGTTTAGAAAAAGACAGATACTATGGGGACTGAGGAGAGGGAAGAAAAGTTTCTCAAAAAATGGAGGAAAGCAATTTTTCTGCCTCCCCCCCCATTTATTTTTCATGGTTGAGGAGGAGAAATATCAGAAGTTCTGTAGGAAATACTTGTAAAGGTCATTTCCCTGCAACCCCAGGATATTTCCTGCATGAGGGATGGTAAGTATTTGATTAGTGTAGCTTTATCTGAGCCAATCTATTTACATCAGATTGTAAATCATCTCAGGGCATTTGAGCCCAGGGCCCCTGTGAGGTGTCCAGTTCAACCTATAGACATTATCCATTTACAAGCTTTTCTTCACAGTGAAATAAAAACCCTATGCATTTCAGAAACAATTGTGTTTACAGAGTCAAATGATTTCACATCTGGTGAAATTTAAGACAGCATTCTATAAAAACAACCCAAATATGATCTCTTTAGAAAATGCCACAACAACGTTCAAGCTATTAATTCCAATAAGAGGAAATTCTAACTGATTGATTTAATTCTTTACTATTTTAAGTATATTTTATACAAAGAGAAGACCTTTCTAAAATAATTTCTGGCTGTACATATTAAAATAATTTTATTATAATTCAGATGAACCACTATTTTGTTTTGAAATATATTTATGATGCTCTAAAACACAAATATTTTAGGGATAGGAATCTCATGGTATTTTGACAAGTAAATTGTTGGCAAGCTTATTTGTAATAAAATTTGACCAGATTTGTTCATTTGTGTTTAGAAAAGAATCTATTTAACAATAATCATGAAAGATCATGTTGAATGTGTAGAAATTCAAAGTAAGACAAAAACTGAGAAGGAATGAATTTACATATTATATATATATATATAAAACTATGATAATGATTGACTTGATATGAATAAATTGAACATATTTAATTACTTTTATTCCTTTAATGACACTTCAATATGCATTTTAATAGTTAGGAAATGTCTCTAGAATCCAATACTTAATTTCACACTAATAAATCCCTACATTGCTGACATATAGAGAAAACATATTTGTATAAAATTACAAGGGTAATGAATACTGTCATATATATTTATATATGTATACCTTAATGAACATATATAGCAAGTTTTTCAATGAGAAAATTACACATTATTTCACTAGTAAAATAGTAAAGAACAAAATCATGCAGAATCAAAATCATGCATATTCAAAGCTTAAGACTAAGTCAAATTTAGGGGAGTTAAAGTCTTTTTTTTTAAATCTCATAAATGTAATTCCTTTGAAGTGCTCAGATTTTATAAGCAAATTAGGCAAACATTGTAAAACTATGCCAATATGAAAATCTATTTAGCAAAACTGAATAATTTTTGAGATGAGAAAGCCAACATTTCATTTACAGAGCCAGCATATAAAAGATAAATATGTATTCATTCCTTTAAATGATTTTTGTACAGATTTGGAGTTGGAGTTCTGATTCAAATTAGCAATAACAGTGAGGCTAATTGATAAATACATTGAATAAAAACAGAATTCTCAGCCCTTTGATACTGCACTGAATTTATTTTTTCCCTGATTGCTTATGACACTGTTTCATTCTCAACTCTGAAACAAAGAAAAAAGAGGAGGATATGTCTGGTCAGCTCTTAGGACTGCCTCTTAAAGAACAAAGACTCTTAAATGTAGGGAAAAGTCTTGAAGGATCATTTCTTGATAAATATGCTGCTAAGCCTTATCCACAGAGACTCTGTCCAAATAATAAGGTGTGTAGTCAATGAAATAAACTCTGAAAGTTCTTGAGTCATTATCAAGGGAAATCTTTTAGGATAAAGTGAGGACTTCTGACAGAGATACATTCCTGATCTACTGTGCACACAAACAGATACATACATGTACATGTCTGTTCTTACACAGGGCATTCCAAACATTTTATAGCATTATGTGGTTTGGGAGGAAAGTACTAAAATGGAAAGGAAGAGATGGAAGTTAGAGAAATAGTATATTAATAAAAATAATTTGTTTTGTGTAAAACATAAGAGCACTGGAATTGTCATGGTATTTTATTGTATATTCATGCTCAATTAAAAAATCTACCTTCAAATATGTGATGGCATATAATTATTAATATTATTTATCTCACACCTTTATTGAAGTCTTTGATTTCCATTTTTAAAAGAAATAAATATCTTTGTAGAAAACATTCATAAGTGAACTAAATATCCACATTTAGTATCATATTGTGTCAAGAACTGAATGCTTTAAAGTGTAAGTAATTGGTATGAAGACCAGGGTTAGTGGTAAAACTGGTCTCAGATATTACATATAGAAGACAGACAAAGAATATGGTACATTCAAATTCTGCTTTCTTTTGGAAGCCATATAAGTAAATCATTAGAACAAAGAAATTCTTCCTCTACCTAAATCAGGACCATTTAAAGAAACTCATTGTGTGGAGAAAATTCACAAAGCTTTGTTTCTTTGTAGTGTATGAAACTAGGATCAACAAAACAGTGAACCCAAATAGCAGTTCTATTTCTGAAGATTAGATATAACTCTCTGAATTACATCCAAACAGATGTTGTGAATTTAAAAAGGGTTCCTTTCAAGCATATTTAACTCTTGTCATACTTGCTTAATTTTTTTACATAACTGTCTAATTGAGCATTAACAATCTAATAAGGTGCACACCAGGACCCGAACAGCCCCTCTTTTAGGCCCTGCAGGGTAAAGGTTTTGTATCACTTCCAGATTTTCAATTAGATCCTAATTATAACATGCCTCATTTAAAGCTACAGGATTCCCGACCCTGTCAACACTACTGGACCATAACATGTCTGTCTTAATTAGAGCTGATTAGTTCTGGGCCCAACTTTCATTGTGAAACTCAGCTCAGTCAAAAACAGCTCATCTGTTTGGCAGCTGCTAGTGTAGTTGGATCTGATTTATCATGCTGCAATTCAATGTTTTCTTCTACCTTCTTCTCCTGGGATAGTTGGTCTTTGGATTTACCATGGCCCCACATGGTCAACTAGATAAATGCACATCACTAATTAGTGACAGCATGAAAGAGAGTTCAAGATGAAAGTCTCCACATTCAGGGGGCAACATTGTGGTAGAAAAGTGGCCATCCTATTTCAATAATCAATAAAACAATGTAAATGTTTTACAAGCCTTTAATTTTTCCAGATATAAATTTTTTCATTCCTTCACAACATGAATTTTCTGACTATTTCAAAAGAGAAAATTGTCTTTAATTTCCCAGAAATGCATTGTTCAATCCAACCCCTGAACCCTATCAGTTTTATTGACATAGATACTAGAGGTGATTACAGTAGTTGCAGTTTTGCTTCTTTGTTATTTTCAATTTGTTTCCAAAGCTTGTAGATGAACATATAATTGATTTTATCCTTAAACAAATTTAATACATAAAGCTTCTTTCATGGTTAATGGCTCACAAGTGAACAGGATATTCTCATCTCTTCAGTTTTGTATCTAGGAAACATTTTTAAAATAATGATCGAAATGTAGTAGGCATTGGCATATTAGACTATTTATGGTTAATGGAATTTCTCACAACTTTGAACAATAGCTATGAAATATCTCTATCTGATTTACTAGCATTTTCAATAAGACTTATCCTTAAACTCAATGAAAAGTAGGTCAGGAAATTCCTTAGTAGTTGTTTAGGAAAGGCTACATATAAATTATCAGATAAGTTAAGTAATGATTCTCAACCTCATATAAATGTAGACATATGATCCCTTATATACTTATTGTCACTTTTTGGTTAAATGTCAGCTCCTTTTTAATCCCTATGGATTCAACTTAAATAATCTTTGCATGCATAATTTTATGCCTAGGGTACAAGCCTTCTGAATACAGAACTTAAATCAGTTTTTCCTTAAGGGGGAATCAAACTTTATATGTCCTTTATTTCAAGAACATCATATGCATCTCAATGTAAACAAAAAAACAAATAATAGGGAAGCTCCTGAAGGAAAGTAAAAATTTCTAAAAGCAAGTTCCCTGTTTCTAATGGAATCTTTCAATTTAAGTGTATTGTTCTCCTTTCAGAATATTACTATAATATTTATTTTTAAATTAATTTTTTTAATTTTGAGTTTCAAATTCTCTCTCTTCATGCTTTCCCCACCCATTGGGAATCAAACTTTATACCATTATACATGTGAGATCAGGTAAAATATTTCCAGGTTAGGCATGTTGCAAAAAAGCAAGGAAAATAAAGTAAAAAACATGTTTCATTCTGCACTCAGAATTTATCAGTCCTTTTCCTTCATCATTTATTTATTTACTTTATTTTAAAAACCTGTCTAAACAGACTATTAGCAGTCATACCCAAATACCTGACAATTCCTTCACTCCTTTAACCTGGGATCTCATTATCCAACTTCACTGATTTCTCATTATATACTACTGAGAATTTTTTTCCTTTTGACCAAATATATCTATTTATTATACACTATAGACTCCTACACTTGGTTCCCAAACATGATTTTAGTCATTTCTTTAGCTCTTCTTTATTTAAATTAGATAGTTTTCTGAAAGGACTAGATTTACTCAGAACCTATCATGTGCATTTCTACCCTTTCAGCTTTGCTTATCATACTCTCTCCATTTGGAATGTGTTTTCTTCTGTCTCCACCTATTAGATTCCCAAGTATTCTTTGAATCACAGTTCCAATGCTACTACTTTCATGAAGTCTTTTCTGATTACCTCATCTAAATATTATCTTTCTGAAAAAAAATATCTCTGAATTCATGTTTGAACCTTTGTTTATACCCCCTTAATGACACTAATAGATATATACAGTATATTTGTTCTTGTTTTATTCATCCATCTAGGTGATAAATTTATTTATCTTCCCCCCCCCCATAGGACTAAATTAGCTCTTTGGCTTCAATTGCTTCTTTCAAACATACAATTTTTTTCATATTTAGAATACACTTCATTCTATACACTATATGACACCTCTTTTTTCTTTGAAACACCTTTTGTATTTACCCCTTTCAAATATAAACTGTGGTGCTCTCTACATTTAGCTAGGACATCAAGGACTGTCTTTTTCTGATGCCATATTCAAATTCCTTCTAGTATAGAAGACCCAAGCAGAGTTTTTTCCTCTGCTATATTTTTCTAGAATATAGGCTCACCTTAATACCAGGATGAGACAGAAGAAAAAGACTTTGGTATAAAATGAATAAGCATGAAAGTTGAAAATGCAAAGTAGGTGCTTGTTGACTTATGAGTTTAGTTAATATTTGTTACTGCTAATTTCTCACGTTTTCCATACCCTATGTAAATTCGATGCTCAGTTGAGATCAGCCAATTATAATCTTGTCTTTGAAACTTCATCTCTGGAAATATATATTTTCCTAAAATAATTTAGGCTACTTTTCAATTGGTTGAATAAATTATTTTATATAGAAGCATATAGATTTAGTAATCAGATTCAAGAAGGCAATAGTTATACTATATTCTCATTGGTCAATGCCAGATTATTATGGTACATTGTTGGTGGGTTTATTTAAGAAGAACATTAATAAACTAAAATATAACCAATACTAGAAAAGACTGACTAAAATGACAAAAGGACTCACAAATCTTGATATGAGGAATAATTGAGTAAAATGGAACTATAGATTCTAGAGAAATGTTCATTAAAAGGATAAATGATTGCTCTCTTCATATATTTGAGAGATTATTAAGGAGTAGACATTCTTATGTACTCTAAGGGATATAACTAGGACCACTGGTGAAAATTATGGAAGCAGATTTGTTTCAAAATAACAAAGAGAATTATAATAATCCAACAATTTAATAGGTTCCCTTGTTAGAGAGTGAACTTTTCCCCTTCCACCCATCTCATTCATTGGAAATAGTCAAACTGATACTGATCGATGGTTTAGGTGTTAGACATTCTACAACTAAATATATTAGCTTAGAGAAATCACTCATTTTCTTTGGATCTCAGTTTCTTAATTTGTAAATTGAAGAAGCAAGATTAAATGACTCTAAGATTTCTTCAAAGTCTAACTTTAATGATAGCCAATCAGATAATTTTTTGGAATATATTATTCCTCTGAGATCCCTAAAATCCTTTTCATCTTTAAATAATCTACCCTAGCCCACAATTTTCTATATGAAGGTACTAGAGATTTGTTAGTCTTAAATTTTAAAAAAAAATATGTATTATTGTACCCAAAGGGCAATAAAAATGTGCATACTCTTTGAACCAGCAATACCATTACTGGGTCTGTACCCTGAAGAGATCATGTAAAAGGGTACAAATATCACTTGTACAAAAATATTCATAGCAGCCTTGCTTGTGTTGGCAAAGATTTGAAAACTGAGTGAATGTCCATCAATTGGGGAATGGCTTAATAAACTGTGGTATATGTACATTATGGAACACTAGTGTTCTATTAGAAACAAGGAGGGATGGAATTCAGGGAAGTCTGGAAGGATTTGTATGAACTGATGCTGAGTGAGATGAACAGAACCAGAACATTTTGCACTGTAACAGCAACATGGTAGTAATGATCAACCTTAATGGACTTGTTCAGTACATCAGTGCAGCAATGAGGTCTTTTGGGGTATCTGCAATAGAGAATACCATATGTATGCAGAGAAAGAATTGTGAAGTTTGAACAAAGACCAAAGACTATTACCTTTTATTTTGAAGGAAAAAAAAACCCTTTATCTTATTATCTTATTATGTAATAATTTTGCTATCTCTTATACTTTATTTTTCTTTAAGGATATGATTTCTCTCTCATTACATTCACCTTAGATCAATGTATACCATATCAACAATGTAAAGACTAACAGCCTGCCTTCTGTAGGGGTTGGGGGGAGGGGAGAGAGATTAGGGGAAAAACTGTAAAATTCAAAATAAATTTAAAATTTTTTTAAAAAGGAAAAAACATCTTTTTATGCAGAATTGGGGAAAACATTCCATTTAACTTATTTTACTTTTGATTTGTATTTTTAACTCATGGATTTCATTTTTCAACTTAACAATTTTGCAAATGAATATTCTAATTATTTTTACTTATAGATGCTGCTTAAAAACTGATTTCTCACATTTTCTTCCATTGCATTTAAAACAATGGATGAACAAAAATTTCTGTATCAATATCTCCTATGTCACACAATCAATTCCAAGGAGTTTTCTTATTTATATGAGGAAAGGGAAGAGAATCTTTAAATTTTTAAGTCAAATAACCAAATGTTATTGTTCATATTAACTGTAATTCTGGTAAATTAATACTTCATAAAAGTAAAAAAATAGAGAATCATATTAAAGGGAAACTACAAGGGCTCTGGCAAGTAATCTACTGAAAACCTACATCATCTGGGGTCAATTTAAATCTGAACCCGGTTTTGAAAATACTATTATTTTCTTAAACTATTGGGAGTGTGTAAACTCTCATGAGATTAAAGTCTTTATCTATACAATAGTAACTTACTATAATGAATTCAAGAAAATTATATTCTAACTTCCAGTGTTATTGGGAGATCCTTGCTGGAGCTTTATAAATTCCTTTCTGTATAGCTCAAATTGAGGCAGCAACATGGCTCAGTGGATAGAGCATTGGACCTAATTGTTGTCCTTTGTTTGACTATGTTAGAACCAAGTTATAGTGTGTCTGATTGTGGCTGATCAGACAAATATGGGCTTGGAATGCTCAACCACAGGTTGGGCATAAATAGGTCATGTGAATATCTGGATTGGATTCTCTAAATTTATGCATCTTGTCTTTCTTTTATGCTACTTCAATTCCATTTTGCTCATAGAGCACCTTCTCTGTTGAAGCACACTATGCTGGGCAGTCCTGTGTCAATGTCTCCCATGTCACACAATTAATTCTGAAGTTCTTAAGAGAAAATTTGAAAGTGTTCTTTTATTGCTTTCTCTGATCACATGTGAACACTTGCTCCATGTAAGTTCTCCATAAAATAGTCTTTCTGGCAAAAGTAGGTTTAGCATTAAATAATGTGGCAAGCCCACTGGTGTTACATTCTCTACAGCACAGCTTGAAAGGTAGGCAGCTTAATTCAAGAAAGGACCTCAATGTCTGGTATCTTCTCCTGCTGGTTATCTTCAGAATCTTTCTAAGTCAATTCAAATGTAAGTGATTCTTTCTTGACATAGTTCTAGCAGACTGTTTAAGTTTCAGATGTGTACAGCAATGAGAACTTTAATTTGATAGTCTTTTCTCTCCAACACTTTCCTTCAGTGCTTTCCCAAACATGGAACTAGCTCTGGAAAAGTGTAGTTTGATCTCATTATCAGTGTGTACATCTCTGTAAAGTATATTGCCAAAGTAAATGAACTTATATTCAAAAGTTCTTCCTTTGCTGTAACCAAAGGTTCCATGTATGAATGGTATTATTTGACTGATTGGAGCACCTTTGTTTTCTTGGTATTAATTGTTAGGCCAAAATTAGCACAAACAGTGGAGAATAGATTCATACTTTGTTGTATGAATGTAACATAGCTTCAGAGACTGCATTGAGTGCATTATTATCTACAAAAAAAAATTCATGCACTAACTGTCCCTACACTTTAATCTTGATTGACCTTGATGCCTTTTCTGCTTTCCTTAATCCATTAAACAAAAAAATGTAAAACCAATCCAGTATCTTTGTCAAGAAAATCCTACAGACAGTATGGTCCATGGCGACATGAAGCTGGACATGATTAAACCACAGTTGTTCAAATAGGAAAGATTATTCCAAAAGTCTGTTTCTGAACATTTTTCCCTTTGTTAAAAAAAACAATTACAAATGATTAATTTTTCAAAGCTTGAGATGTGTAGAATCATTTAATCCTTATATTAATGAAGAACTGTAGTAAGTTTTAGTCACCTGTGTTTGTTGCCTTTATTTAGTCTCCTATTTTTTGTTGATGTTTATTTGATTAGTTGTGTCTGAGTCTTCATGACACCATTTGGTATTTTCTTGGCAAAGATATTGGAGTGGTTTGCCATTTCCTTTTCCAGCTCATTTGATAAATGAGGAAGAACTGAGGCAAATATGCATGGTTATGTGATTTGCCTAGAGTCACATAACTATTAAATGTCTGAGATCAATTAGGACTCACACTTTACACACTATGCTACCTAGCAGCCCTATGTTATTTATTATAGTCACCTTAATTTCTGGCATCAAAAATATACATATATATTATATACATATATGTCAGCTGTATCAGGGTTGTCTGAATCATCATTTCAAGGTACTCAACAAACAAATGAAAAAGGAAATGTGAATGTACAATTGTGTTAAATTTGACAGATTGAATTCATAGAGGTTATTTGACACGGCTTTGTATCTTTGCCTTCCTTCCACACATTTCTTGAATTGCCTTTTCCAATCAAAATTTCATTGAAACATTTGGTTTGAGGTTAACACCATGGAAAGTTGGCAAAGTTTTGTTTTTTTGGTTGAAAATTATGGATATATACACTGTCCCTCCTGTAAAATTTCATCCTCCTAAAAAGTTCTCACTGAATTCTTATATCTCTGCTTAAAGAACAAGACTGATCACATTTTAGTACTGCTTAAATTTCAGGTTTTTCTTTGAATACATCAACTTCAAATGGATGATTTGTATTCTCTATTTGTTTTTTTAGCTAGTGGACTTTCTATAAATGTCTTCTGGCCCATTTTCTAATAAATTTATGTCATTAACATTTTAGTATCCTACTTTTGCCTGTTTTAAACCTTTTGGAATATTTGATAGTTTCTACAGGATTTTTACTAATCGGAATAATCATTGACAATATTCTCTATCTCACATAGCTGCTTACAGATTATGTGGCATAGCATAATCTCTAAAATATATATTTTTAAATTTATTTTTGAATTTTACAATTTTCCCCTAATCTTGCTTCCTTCCCCCATCCCCCACAGAAGGCAATCTGATAGTCTTTACACTGTTTCCATGCACTAGAACTAAAATATATTTGTTTTAAATCAGCCCTGCTAACTTTTTAAACTAAAGGATAAAATCCAAACACCCTAACCTAAGCCCTTTAAAATTTGGACCTAGTCTATTTTTATAATATTTATCTAGACTTTTAAAACTGGAAAGGATTTAGAAGTCATTTAGGTCAACCATTTCATTTTTAAAAATTATATATATTTTAATTCAGAATTTAGCAAATATATGATAATATGCTTATCCTTTCTTTCTTTTTTTCAGGTCCACCCCTCTTTACCCTTACTGTTCCCTTTCCAAAATAAGTTTTAAAAACCCAATGAAACAAACACATATAGTAAGCAAAGCAAAACAAATTCCCATATTGGTTGTCTCTGTAAAGGTATGTCTCCTTCTACACCTTAAATTCCTTATTTCTATGATAGGAAGTAGAAATTATTCACAAAAGAGAGCGAATCAAGGCCAGAAAGAAATATAAGCAGGGTAGTTTTTGGAAATTTGCACATCAAATTCATACTTATAAGGAAAATCATCTATATGTAAATCCTCATGTAATTACCTCTAGGATAAAAATATAAACTCGGGGGGTGGCTAGGTGGTGCAGTGCATAGATCACCAGCCTTCGATTCAGGAGTACCTGAGTTCAAATCTGACCTCAGACACTTAATAATTACTTAGCTGTATATATAAACTCCTCTGGCCCTGCACTACCTGATATCAATACATCTTTTTTAGCTTCATTATATGTTACTTTTTCTCTCACATTCTGTGATCAAACTGATCTCTATATTCTTCACACACACACACACACACACACACACACACAAAACTCCATCGTACCATTTATGGACATTTGCCTATATGGTTAATGTTTTTGCATTATGTCACATGCCTGAATTTATTCCCTGCTTGTATCACTCTAATAGTGTTCCTCTCTTTATTAAGACATAGTTCTAGTTTTTCCTAAGCCCTTAAATTGCTAGTCCCTTAAAACTGCCTTGTATTTAGTTATATTGTATATATTATATTTATTCAATATAAGTGAATATTTATAATATATTTATATATATTTCTTATCTCTCCTTTTAGAATGCACAATACTACTGTGTATGAATTATTTCATTGCTTTTAATTTTATTCTAGCACCCTAGTACAGTGACAATGATATATATGAGATGCTTAATAAATACTTTTTGATTAATTGATTAATTACACATAATTCCTATTGGTTGTACTATTTTGTTTACTCTGTATGAATTATCTGGCATCTATATTATTTAGTAAACCATATATATACATATAATTTAATCATATTGATATTTATTCTAGTTTTGAATAGCTGGCTGAGGTTCAGTGTTAGCATAATTAATGTATACAAATATATATCTATGCTAATGCATAAATTCACATGTATTAATGTGAGGACTTAATCCATCTAAAGATGAACTGATCAGTATTCACATCAGAGAAATTAACAATTAGCACATGTATTATTCTGACTTTAAAGATCACAACAAATGATATTAAATTGAAATTAATTAAAATTAAAAATTAAATTAATAATTAAAATTAAAAATTTAGTGAAAGGGGTTACTTATTTTGGATATTTTTTCAAATATATTTGAATGGAGATAGTTAGATAATTCCATGGCTACAGCACTGGAGTCATGGAGTCAGTAAGTCAGGAAGCCCTGAGATCAAATTCATCCTCAGACATTCACTATCTAGAAACCCTGGGAAAATCATTTAACCTTTGTCTTAATCTACTGGAGAAGGAAATGGCAAACTACCCCCTACTTTCTTTGCCAAGAAAACTTCATATGAGGTCATGAGTGAGACATGATTGAACAATGTTTGAAATTTTTGAGATATATTTGACTTTCACAAGATTTACATTTCTTGCCATGATCAGCTAATACCATTTGAAAAAACCCTATTTCATGAATTTACTCATTGTTTATATATGATATGGCTATTTTTTCAATGTTTTTGTCTTTAGCCATAATATATTAATATAACTGTGAATACACTTTGAAGTCCAAGCAAGGGTTATTGCTTTTTTTTTAATCTATGAAAGTCCAAACTAAGATACAATTTCATTTGTTTTGCTACAAAGCTCTTCTTAATATTAAGGGGAAAATATATATTCTCCTTTTAGATAGAATCTTATTGTACAGTTGGAAATGCGACTTTGATAGAACAATTGCAGTTTAACAGTTTTATCAATTAAATCCATAGGAATATTCTATGATATTCTTTTTTAAAATTTAAAAAATATTTTAAGGCAATGAGGTTAAGTGACTTGCCCAAGGTCACACAGCTTGGTAATTATTAAGTGTTTGAGGTCTGATTTGAACTCAGATCCTCCTGACTCCAGGGCTGGTGCTCTCTCCAATGCACCACCTAGCTGCCCCCTACTCCTATGATATTCTTGAAGAACATTAAAGCAAGATTAATATATTAAACCTTAAATGGATTTGAAGGAAGAAATGCCTTCCCTATAGCTTTACTTCTTTTGGCAGAAATGTGGAGTGATGTCCTAAAATACAGTTTAGGATATTAGGAGATAAATTAAATATATTTTGTATATGTATGATATTTGAAACTGAACTTTCCTCTCATGAGCAAATGCTATAATCAGCTTTGAAATGTAAAAATTCTAGTAAGATTTAGTCAATTTCTGGTATTTTAGTTCAGAATTGAAAAGTAAATCCATAGTTAAAATAAAGTAAATGTCTTATGTAATAGGAGGTTGATCTATAGGGGACAATGGATAGTGCTATTGGTTTTCTGTTTCTCTCTTTCCCCTACTCTTTCCTCTAAGATAAATGAGTATGAAATAGAATATACTAACCTTGTGAGTTTTGAAAGGTTAGAAGAGCCACCAGAGGATCAAGAACTGGGGTTCATGCCAGGGATTGACAACAATTGAGTCCAGTGACCTCGCACGGTCTCAACTCATCTGAGCAGTGGATTGTGATGGATGAAAAGACAGAGCTGATACTAGGGAATAATTTTGAATCTGCTATACTCAGAGGGGAATTTGTTCAGGCAAATGTTTAGTGGAAACCATTTTGCCCATGAACTTACTTTCCTAGGAGATTTAATTAAGGTAGTAGAGGGAAGATTATATCCAGGTTTGGCAGAGAGGTATGTTTCCGTACCTGGGATTTTTCTAGGTCTTTTCAGAGAACACACCTTAATAACAAGTTATTTATGTTAATTGTTTATTGATGATATGTAGATATCAACAGGTTATATTATATTAGGGACCCTAATTTCTAGTTATACTTATTGGAGAAAACACCGGAGAATGGGGACTTCTGCCAAGTCAATCAAATTCTGTGGGCCTTAGTATTCTTCCCATCTGTTAAATGAAGAAAGAGGTGACAGTGGATGGAATGTTGGATATGGAGATACTTGAATTCAAATCTTGTCTCAAATATTTACTAGTATTGCCCCTGTTATAGTCACTTAGCCTCTTGCAAATTCAGTTTCCTTATTTGTAAAATAAGGAGATAATAATAGTTAATAGATTTGTGATGTAGATCAAATGAGATTACATATAAAGTTTTAAAATACTATATAGATTCTAGCTATGAAAAATGGAGAAAGGACTAGAAGATCTTTAAGGTATCTCAGTTCTAAATCTTACCAAGAAAAGTGCTTCTTGGTAAGGAGCAATTCAAAGGGTACAGTTTAGGTTATTTTGAAAATATTATCTTGTATTCAACTAATTTTGTCATGAAAGTAATTTTTCTAAATTATTAAAATTAAGCCAGAATCAGGTTTAGTAAATAATTCATTACTAAAGTGTATTACATTAGAATATAAAGTCTTTAAGGGTAGAAGGGGGCTTTAAATTTTTTTTAAATTTTGTTACACCAGTGGTTCCACAGCACCTTACATTTTATTTTTACAGTTGTTTCAATCATATCCAATTCTTTATGATCTCATTTGGAGTTTTCTTGGCAAAAAACTGACATGATTTACCATTTTATCTCTAGCTCATTTTACAGATGAGAAAACTAGATTAAGTGACTTGCCTAGGGTCTTCCTGAAATCAGATCTAGCACTCAATCCACTGTGCCACCTGGTTTCCCCTAGTGCTTTACATATTAGATGTTTAATAATAATAATCTTTTGAAGTGAGAATAAAAAGGAGTTCATTATTACTCTTTGAGTATAAGGAAATCTTATTTCCCACTCTACATTGTGTTAAATGTGATTAGAATCATTGCTCAAGTTCTTGAAAAAAATTGTTTGTATTTGATAATTCTTCTTTCTCATGTGTACTCTTATTTTAACTCTTTTCAATCTATTGTTTCTCTGAAACTGTCTTCTCAAGGACTCTTGTTCATATCTCATCCTCTTTACAGTTTTTAACTCTGGTGATCACTACCACTTTATCTGCCCTGTTTTGCCTTCATGAGACAATTTACTCTTTTTTTTTTTTAGGTTTTTGCAAGGCAAATGGGGTTAAGTGGCTTGCCCAAGGCCACACAGCTAGGTAATTATTAAGTGTCTGAGACCGGATTTGAACCCGGGTACTCCTGACTCCAAGGCTGGTGCTTTATTCACTACGCCACCTAGTCGCCTGACAATATACTTTTAGTTCTCTTTCTAACTTTCTATTTGCTTCTTCCCTAGGCTCTTTGTTGCTTATTGTCTTTCCTGCCCATTAATGTATTTGCTTTT
Source organism: Macrotis lagotis (assembly GCF_037893015.1). Classification (NCBI taxonomy): domain Eukaryota; kingdom Metazoa; phylum Chordata; class Mammalia; order Peramelemorphia; family Peramelidae; genus Macrotis; species Macrotis lagotis. The sequence goes on from NC_133663.1 coordinate 202,047,829, forward strand.
GGTTCTATTCCATATCTATTCTATCTTCATTCACCATCTGGTGAATCTGACTAATCTTATTTTGCTCCTTTCCATGCAGTGTCTTTGCTATCATTCTATTTTGAGTTTATTCCTTGTGACCTAGGATATCTTGCCTCTATATATTTATTCTTAAAATAACATATGCCTTATGGCTTGTGATCATTCCTAGTGAATTCAATTAATCTTTTTAAGCTTAATTCAAATGCTTGTTTATTCATGAGGTCTTCCTTGATATTTATTTTGTACTTCTCTAATGTACTTTTCATATAATATTGGGTATTATATTTATGTATAAATATGAATACACTATGTGCAATCTCTCTGTTTATGATTTGGATGTATGTGTAACTATTTGTGGTTAACTCCATGAAGTTTTACTATCAGAGTGTTTTGTATCTAGTAGGGCCTTAATAAATATTTTCTAAAGAATTAAGAAATAGATTGATACTCATTAATTGGAGAACAGCTGAACAAATTGTAGTATAAGAGGACATAAATCAGTGGACTTTAGAAAAGTCTGAAAAGACTTTTAAGAATTGAAGCTGAGTGAAGTGAGCCAAGCCAGAAGAACATAGTGCATCTTAATAGCAGCATAGTGAGAAGGACTTAAGCTCTGCTCAGCAGTACAATAATCAAAGAAAATTCTATAGGACTTGGGAAAATATCATCCATATCCAGAGAAAGTCTAAGCCTTTCAATCAAAGAATATGGAGTCAATGCAAACCAAAGATACTATTTATCATTTAAAACATTTGTTTTATGCTATATGTTTTTTAACCCCCCCCATGGTTTCTTTGTATCCTTTTTGTTCCAATTCATCTTTCACAGCATGACTGCTACAGAAATATCTAGTTGTGTGATCTTGAGCAAGTCAGTTAACCGTGATTTCCTCATATTCAGGACCATCTCTAGTTGTCCTGATTCATATCTGGCCATTGGACCCAGATGGCTCGGGAGAAGAAGGTGAGGCTGGTGACTTAACACAGCACCCCCTCACTCAAATCCAATTCATGTGCCTGTCATGCCATCACTTCCCTGATGTCATGATCTTTGAGAATGAAGGACAAATATCATTATGGAAATAAGTTTAACATGTATACATGTATAACTCATATTAGGTTACTCACTGTCAAAGGGAAAGGGGAGGAAAAGGAGGAAGGGAGAAAAATATGAACTCAAAAATTTATCTTTACATGTAGTGGAGTAATAAATTTAAATGAAAAAAAAAAGAAATGTATTGATACAATGAACCAGATAGTATTAAGAAGTTATCAAGAAGACAGAAAGGGAAAATCCTTCCTCATTGTCGCTCTCTCTTTTCTTTTCTTCTTTTTTCTTCTTTTAGCCCATGCCTTGTGGAACTCTCTAGAGATCTACTATGGATACCTTTAGTATAAGTATAAAATCATCCCTCCCATTCTCACTCTGGCAATGCTTATTAAGAGAAGTTTCTAATATTGTCAAACTCATTCTTGCTAAAAGAGATTTTTTTTTAAAATTATACGGTGGGTTTATAGTTCTAAGGCACTTTGAATCCTTAACCTCCTAAATAATAATGTCTTTCCTGTCCACATCCATATGCCTTCTAACTCTGTCAATTTGTACCAACTGAGAGCTAGAAACTAATTGTCACAAACAATTTACAAAACTGAACAGAAGTTATGGTTCAAAGTCTCTATTTGGAGAGGAGGACCTTGGTAATTATTTATTCTTTGTTTTGTTTTGCTTTTTGCCTTGATCCAAAAATCACAGATCAATTCATCAAAGGCCTGAGACCAATTTGTTATATGTTGATACAGATGATCCTAGACAAGGTTATTTCTAAAATCTCCTTTCAATTTATGATTTTATAATATTTAACACTGTGTCTCTCTCCTGTAAAAAATGAAATTATGTAACTTACAAAAAACTTCAGAAAGTGAAAGTTTTTCTCTTTATTTTGAGAATTGAGAAACTACTTTTAGATTTGCAAAAAACTTCACTTTTGGTTAAATTTATTCTATAAGAAGAAGCTTATTAAAATAAATTAATATACTAGTATTTTGAGAGACTTCAAATAGTATCTAACTATACATTATATGACAGAATGATAATAAATTCCTTATTAGAATTTTTGATAACAGATTATTATCAAATCAAATTTCTTAAAATATTTATAATCCTGGTAAATATTAATATGCAATATATATGCATGCAAACTTACTTGCATACATGTATATATACATATTTATATATACTATGTGTGTGTGTGTGTGTGTGTGTGTGATAATGTAATCAGTAGATATCATGACCAAGTAGATGGGTCACTGGATTTGGAATCAGGAAGATCTGATTTTAAAACTTATCTCAGATACTTTTTAAATGTTTTGCCCCTCTCTGAACCTCAGTTTTCTTATATGAAAATTAGAGTGTTAAACTTTATAGTTTCTATGTTGCTTCCAACTCTGTGCTTCTATAATTCTGTTCAATCACTACCAAAACCCTATGAGGTAAGTACTGTTATACAGATTTTACAAGTGAAGAGATTAAATTTCAGAGAGGTTAAGTGACATGCCTGAGGTTAGGCAAGTTGATATTGGTCTTAAAGTCAAGTGTTCTGACTCCAAGTTCTATAGTCTTTTCATTATAATATACAAATGAAAATGCAACAAGAGGTATTAATAAGACACTATGAAATTTCAGAGAACTTAAACACTACTCCTAACTGGGGAAATCAGAATAGGTTTCATTAAGAAGATAGCATATGGAGTAGTCCTCAAAAGACAGGTAATATGGAAATCCTCATTTAATTACCTCTAGGATAAAAATATAAACTCGGGGGTGACTAGGTGGTCCAGTGGATAGATCACCAGCCCTGGGGTCAGGAATGCCTGAGTTCAAACCTGGCCTCAGACACTTAATAATTACCTAGCTGTGTGGCTTTGGGCAGGCCACTTAACCCCACTGCCTTGCTAAAAAACATATATATATGTAAAATCCTCTGGCCTTGCACTACCTGATATTAATACATCTTTTTAGCTTCATTATATGTTACTCTTTCTCTCGCATTCTGTGATCAAACTGATCTCTCTATTCTTCACACACATACATACACACATACACACACAAAGACACACAAAGACACACACACACAATACTCATTGTCCAACTTTACAAAGGTAGGAAGGGGGGGGGGAGTCAAGATTTGAATACAAATTTTCTGACTTGAAATTCAGCATGAATACAATAAGGAAACTGAGCCTCAGAGAAGGTAAATAGGTGGCCACACTAATGGAAAGTGATAGTCTCAAGGCTTTACCAATCTGGCGCCCTTTTTTTCTGCCATTTACCATATGTGTTCTTTGGATATTCATCTGGCTAGGCAACTTCTCCCCAAGAGAAAGGTAAGAAATTATGTCATTGTTTCTTTGTATACTCCAAGCTCTTCCCACATTTTATGTTGTTAAAATATTAAATTGATCAAAGCAAGAGGAAGTGTTAATTATTCAAAACTACAAACTAGAATGTTAATGTCAAAGGTTTAAAAATACGAGTGAAGAAAAAATTAAAGGGATCAAGGATTTGTAGATCATAGAAGAGAAGAAAAATCAAAAAGGATATGCAACCATATAAAAGGCTGGTGGAAAGAGTAGTAGTAGCATTAGAGTCAAAAGACCTTTAGTCTTCACTCTGAAATTTATTATCTGTGTTATCATGGATAAGACATAAATCAGTTTCATATTTAAAGAAAAAGAGATAACAATACAAGTTATGTCAAAGAATTACTGTGAGGGAAGCACTTTGAAAACTTTTTGCCAACATGCAATTGTGAGATAATTTCTCCTCCCTAAATAATAGCCAATTGTAATTGAGTTTTTATTTATTTTTTTTGTGATTTTGCATTGAGATTATACAGTCATCTTGGTAGTTCTTTATTTTTTTTGGTTTTGATTTTGCCAAGTAATGGGGTTTGACTTGCACAAGGTCACACAACTGGGTAATTATTAAGCAGTTGAGGCTGGATTTGAACTCAGGTACTCTTGACTCCAGGATCAGTGCTCTATCCATTGTGCCACCTAACTGTCCCTTGGTAGATCTTTAAAATAGAGATTCTAATTTTTGTCATATATTACTGGACAAATCCATTGAAAATTATAAGGAAGATAGATTTAATGACCTACTACCTAATTCTCATGATTCTTTTGTATATGAATGCCAACTAAACTTGACAGTGTTACAGATAGAAATTTTAAAGGGAATTGTATTTTAGACATTAAAAGAACAACTTTCTGTCTCATATGGTTATTTTTATACCTGATATTTGATATAGTTAATTTTTAGAACTATTATAGTCTTTTAAAAATAACAAACATTTTATGTTGGTAAAAGTGGTAAAAGAACAATCATCAGAACTGACACACACACACACACACACACACACACACACACACACACACACACACACACACACACATACTGTTTAGTCACCAAACTGTAAACATTTAAAATGTTATCTTATTTTGAATATGAAAAACATTTTAAAATAATTGATTTTGCTCCTATATTTTCTTCATTGCTAAATACATCCTTCTTTTTCCCCATCCAAATTTAGATCATTTCTAACAAAATAGAAAAATTAAGTGAATTCAGAAAAACCAATACATATATTGAATCTGACAGAATATGCAATGTTCCATAGTTATTTATAGTCCTCTTTCTCTGAGAACAAGGAATGGGAATCATTTTCTTATCTCTTCTTTGGGGTCACATTTATCATGTGAATCATACAACATTCAATTTCCATCTTATTTCTATTTCTCTTTCTAATGATGTTGCTTATTAATTGTGTAAATTGTTTTCCTAGTTCTACATATTTCATTTTTTATTAGTTCATATAAATTTACTGAAATTTCTGTATTTCTTAAAGTAATAACTGCCTATGGCATGGTGACATTTCATTATATTCCAGCATTCTTCAAGTGATAGGCTTTGGCTATATTTCCTCTTTATTGTCACTGCAAAAAAGCGTTGCTACAAATATTTAATTGTACATGAGGCCTTTCATTATATCTTTGATATCTTTGGGCAAAAAAGTCTATCCATGGGATAACTGGGACAATGTTAGGGACATTTTTAGCATGATTCCAAATTGATTTCTAGAAGGGTCAGATTAGTTGATAGTACTTAATTCTTCACAACTACTCTACTATTGACTTTTTTCATCATTCTTTTCTCTTAGATGTGAGTAAAGTTAAATTTCAGAGCCAATCACTCCAATCACTCCCATGACTGTTAATAGTTTGCATTTATTTTGAAAATTGTTACTTTATATTCTTTAAACTATACCCAAGGAAGGAATAAAATCACTAAAACATTCATTCAAATATATAGAAGTTGTATGCTTAAAAAATCAAATAAAAAAAAGAGTTTATTATGGCATACATTTTGAAAAAGCATGACAATTACGTTTATGACTAGGAGTTTAATGAACTTGAGTAAAACTGATTCCTTATTTTTATAATTTGAAATAACTTGAAAAGATCTTTGAAAGCCTTAAGCTTCAGTTTTACATCTTATATCTGAACATAACTTGTCAGCATCCTGAATGGTGATTGGGCCACATGAATTAAACTTAATATATTGCTTGAGAACAAGAATGTATACCGTGTGCCTTGTTGAAGTTGTATAAATCAACATTGATCATTTTTTTTGCATGCACTAAGCAATAAATATCAAAGGGGAAAGACAGAGTAGGAAAGTACAGGTCTATTAATTCATTTCCTTTGACCCATAACATTCATTTGTTAAGGATTCATGTTATAGGATCAATTCTTATAAGACCCTAAGTCTGAATCTGTTTCCATTTCATTTGACAAATGGAGCAAACATGCATTGTATCAAATCTTCATGAAATGGAGCATCATGGTGCTGGTCACATTTTCAAAGTAAGAGAGATAAAGTAGAACATTTTAAATTTTCTACAAAATAAAAGGTTAGATGATGAGTAAATTTATGAATAAAGGTTTTTATACCAAGATGCTATTTTAATAAAAGGTATATTGGAATAAACATCACGAGAAAAGAAAACCTCAGTGAAAATAAATAGAATGGATCTATTTTTTAGTAGAGAGAGAAGTAAGAAAAAATGAGGGAGTAATATGATGAAATATGATGAAAAGGATAGTGAATTCAAATGTAACAGGCCAGCATTATAGTCTTGATTCTTTCACTAGCTAACTGGTTAACTCACTTAAATTATCTGGTTCCAATTTACTAACTAAAAATAAGTTGAATACACTTTAAAATTACTAAGATTTCTTCTAATTCTATAAATTGTTTGTGGATAAACTAAATCACCACAAACTTGCATAAATAAACTTGAAGTTATGCTGTATTGTGACTCAATGCAGAATTAGAATAACTTTAAGTATAAAAATTCATAAAATGAGCTTATTCTTCAAGACCTATAGGAATTTTTAAAGATATCTTCCTAATGCTAGTTTCTGAATTATAAAAAATGTTTCTTAATTAAAAAGTATAGAAATAGTTGTCAGATAATCTACAAAAAAAATCCCACAATAATCACAAAAACATTGTTTTCCTAAAGGAAATGTTCACATTTGTTATTTAAAGAAATCTTAAATCTATTTATTAATTATTAATTCTAGTATATTGACATAAATTTTATTTAATTCTGGTATATGCTAAAATTTTCTTATTGTAAAAATAAAATTGATATTATAAATTTATAATAATAATAATTAGCATGAATATAGCATTTTAAAAATCTATTGATATTTTATTCATCCAATTACATATTATGAAAGCATTCCCACATTCATCCACATGAATATGCATATTTTTAAGTAAAATAATTTCCTTCCACCCTCTCTTCCCACCCTCCTTCCCTCTACAGCGAACAGTCAGATAAATATTGTACATACACATTCGTGTTTAATATCATTTTTAGTATCAGTAATTAGGATTAAGGGAAAAGAAAGAAAGCTATGAGATAGGAAAGAAATAATAAGAGAAATTTTTAAAAAGTGAATGTAGTGTTCATTCAGATTCTGAAGGGTTTTTGTTTTGTTTTGTTTTGTTTACTTCCTCTGGATGGGGATAGCATTGTCCATAGCTGGTCTCCTAAAGTTGTCCTTGCTCTCTGAACCACTGAAGGAGCTTCTTCCATGAAGGTTATTTATGTTGTTGTTGTTATTAATGTGTAACAATGTTGTTGTTAATGTGTAAAATGTTCTTTTGATACTGTTCCCTTCATTCAGCATCAGTTCCTGTAATCCATTCCTTGCTTCTAGTGCTCAATCACTAATGGGTTTCTTATGGAACAATAGTATTCTATAACATTCATATACCTTCACTTGTTCAGCTATTCCCCAACTGATGAGCATCCCCTCACTTTCCAGTTCTTTGCCAAAAGACCTGCTATGAATATTTTAGAACATGTGGGACTTTTCCCATTTTTTATGATTTCTTCTGGATATAGGCCTAGTATTGGAATTGCTGGGTCAAAGGGTATCATCAGTTGTATTTCTCTTTGGGCATAGTTCCATATTGCTCTCCATAGTGGTTGGTTCAATTCACAACTCCATCAGTAATGCATCATTGATCCTCCCCAATCTCTATAACATTGATGATTTCTCCCCTTTTATTATCTTAGCCAATTTGATAAGTATGAGGTGATACTTCATGGTTATTTTAATGTGCATTTTTCTAATCAGTAATGATTTGGAACATTTTTCCTATGATTATATATAGCTTTAATTTGTTCATTTAAAACTGTCTGATTATATCCTTAGACCATTTATCAATTGGGGACTAACTTGTAACCTTATAAATTTGATGCAATGCTCTATATATTTTAGAAATGAGACCTTTATCAGAACTTCTAGTTGTGAAGACTGTTTCCCAGCTTTGTGTTTTCCTTCTAATTTTGGGAGCATTGGTTTTATTAGTGCAAAAACTTTAAAATTTACTATAGTAAAAACCATCCTTTTTGCAATTTATTATATATACTATTTCTTGCTTGGCCATAAATTTCTCCCCTTTCCACAGATCTGACAGATAGAATTTTTTTTTGGTCAGTTAATTGATCTATGATGTTGCACTTTATGTCTATTTCCTTTACCTATTTTGACCTTGTTTTGGTTTAGGGTGTGAGATGTGGGTCTATAAGTAGTTTTTGCCATTCTGTTTTCCAGTTTTTTTATCTCAAAGCTAATGTCGTTGGGTTTGTCAAATAGTGCACTGATCCAATCTCTTAACCAGTACCAGGTAGTTTTGATGGCTGCCACTTTATAATATAGTTTTAGATGTGGTAGAGCTAGGCTACCTTCCTTTACATTTTTTATCAGTTCTCTTAGTATTTTTGACCTTTTGTTGCTCTGGATGAATTTTGCTACTATTTTTTCTAGTTGAGTGAAATAATTATTTGGTAGTTTGGTATGGCACTGAATAATAAATTTATTTATTTATTTATTTTTAGGGTTTTTGCAAGGCAATGGGGTTAAGTGGCTTGCCCAAGGCCACATAGAAAGGTATTTATTAAGTGTCTGAGGCTGGATTTGAACTCAGGTACTCCTGACTCCAGGGCCGGTGCTCTATCCACTGTACCACCTAGCTGCCCCTGAATAATAAATTTAAATTGGGTAGAATTGTAATTTTATTATATTAGCTTGATCTAACCATAAGTTTAGATCTGACTTTATTTGGGTGAGAAGTGCTTTGTAATTGTGTGCATACAGTTTCTGAGTTTGCCTTGAGAGGTAGATTCCCAAGTATTTAATGTTTTCCACAGTTATTTTATTTGGAATTTCTCTTTCTTTCTCTTGCTCTTGGGCTTTGTTGTTTGTATATAAAAATGCTGATGATTTATGTAGATATTTTATATCCTGCTACTTTGCTGAATTTGCTAATTGCTTCAAGTGGTTTTTTACGTGGTTTTCTCAGGTTCTCTAAGTATGCCATCATGTCATCTGCAAAGAGTGAAAGCTTTGCTTCTTCATTTCCAATTCTGATTCCTTCAACTTCTTTTTCTTCTCTTATTGCTAAATTTAACATTTCTAATACAATTTCTAATAAACATTGTCTAATAGTGATAATGGGCATAATATCTTTGAGAATGGCAGCCTAGAGTAATAGAAATGTCATTAGGCCAGGAATCAGAAGATGTAAGTTTAAGTAGCAAAGTCTGTCACTTAAAAGTTTTAGCTCCTTGTGTGTAAGTGACTTAAATTTTCCGAGTCTTAGTTCCCTCACCTGTTAAATGAGGAAAAGCATATCTGCACTGCTAACATCACAGGATTGTTATAAAAATCAAATGATATAATAATAATAATAATAATAGCTTTCATTAATATAACACTTTGTGTACAATTATATATTTTTTCATAATAACCTGGTGAAGTAGGTAGTACTGGTATCATTATTCTGTTTTTATAGAGTAAGGACTTTGAACTAGAAAAGTTAAGTGGATTTACTCAAGAGCACCCAGATGGTAACCATAATCAGGATTCAAACCCCGGTTCATTTTGATTCTACATTCAGTTTGCATTGTAACTAAAAATGTTATGAAAACAATCAAGCACTGTAGATGTGGAAGATATTATATTATTGACCTTGGGACTATACTTTTATTAATCTCATTTAAGTTTGCATTATGTTTTTAATACATCCATTGTCATGTGCTCATATTGAACCTGTCTTTAAGTAAAAAAGTCGAGGTTTTCTATATGTTTTGAAGCTTTTCTTTTACTAATTTGTTATTTTTTAAATTTTTTAAAAATTTTCTTTAATTTATTTACACATTACTAAAATTTTCTTGTTTATGAGTAAACATAATACCCCTCCCCACAAAAATATAAGACCTCATGAGAAATAAAATAAGGAAAAGAGAAAAAAATGTGTTTCAGTCTGTGTTTCAATACCATCAGTGGATCACATAGCCCATCATAAGAAGTTACTTCCATATTTTTCCATAGTTGCTGTTGCTGATTGTTATTCCCTAAATCCATTCTTCCCTACTACCATCTATTATATTTTCCCTCTCCTTTCACTCTGTCCCTCTTCCAAAATGTGCTGTGGGGTAAGCCAGAGGGGAAGCAGACAGAGCACTGACCCAGGGGACAAGAGGGCCCCAAGCATACATCTCACTCCAGAGAACCAGAAACCACCTAGCCCTGTGATCTTGAACAGGCCACCCAATCTCACCACCTTGCAAAAAGTAAAAAAGAAAATGTGTTATATTTGAGTATCCTCTCATATGATCTACCCCCTACTCTATCACTCACATCCCCCACCCTATCCCCATGTCCCCCCTTCTCTCCTTTTTTAATCTCAATGTCTCTACCCTATTGAGTGTGTATGCTGTTTCCTCTGAACCATTTCTAATGAGAATTAAGATTGCCTCATTCCTTCTCACCTTCCACCCTTCATTACAAATGCTACATGAAAAATCTTTTATATGAAATACCTTAGCTTATTCTATCCACATTTTCTTTCTCTTATTTCCATTCCCATGATTCCATTTTTACCATATATCTTCAAATTCAGCTCTCTCCTGTGCCTCAACTATAAAAGCTCTTTCTACCTGTTCTATTAAATGAGAAGGTTTATATGAGTATTATTATTAGTATCATCTTTCCATGCAGGAATACATGCAGTTCATTATCATTAAGTCCCTCATAATTTACCCTTCTCATCCACTCTCTTTATGCTTCACCCCTGAGTCCTGTACTTGAAGATCAAACTTTCTGTTCAGCTCTGCTTGTTTCAACAGGAACATTTGAAATCCCCCTGTTTCAGTGAAAGTCCATCTTTTCCTCTGGAAGAGGACTTCAGTTTTGCTGGGTAGTTGACTCTTGGTTGCATTCCAAGTTCTTTTGCCTTCCATTCCAAGCCCTATGAGCCCTTAATGTACATGCTGCTAAATCCTGGGTAATCTTGACTGTAGCTCCCTGATATTTGAATTGTGTCCTGCTAGTAATATTTTCCCTTTGACTTCAAAATTCTGGAACTTGGCTATAATATTCCTGGGTTTTTTTTGGGGGGGGATCTCTTTTCAGGAGATCAGTAGGTTCTCTCAATTTCTATTTTACTATCTGCTTCTAGGATATCAGGGCAATTTTCCTGTAAAAATTCTTTAAAAATGAGGTCAAGGCTTTTTTTCCTGATCATGGCCTTCAGGCAGTCCAATAATTTTTAAATTATCATTCTTAGATCTATTTTTTTCCAGATAAGTTGTTTTTTTAATTAAGATATTTCACATTTTCTTCTAGTTTTTCATTCTTTTGGTGTTGAATTATTGTGTCTTGAGTTATCACAAAGTCATCAGCTTCCTTTAGCTACATTCTACATCTGAAGGATTTGTTTTCCTCAGAGAGTATTCTTATCTCCTTTTCCATCTGAAATTCTACTTTTTAAAAACATTCTTCTTTTCAATAACTTTTTGAACTTTTTAATCCATTTGACCTAAGCTGGTTTTTAACATGTTATTTTCTTTAGCATTTTTTTTGGATCTCCTTGACTAAGCTGCTGACTTTGTTTTCATATTTTTCCTGCATCTCTCTCATTTCTTTTTCTAATTTTTCTTCTATCTCCCTTACTTGATTTTCAAAATCTTTGTTGAGCTCTGTCATAGCTTGAGTCCACCTTCTATATTTCTTGGAGTTTTTAGCTGCAGAAGCTTAGACTTTCTCATCTTCAGATTGAGTATTTTGATCTTGCAGAGACCAAAGTATTTGTCTATCGTCAGATTCCTATTTTTCTCTGTATACTCATTTCCTCAGCATGTGCCTAGTTTTGGGGTGCTTCTTGAGCTTTTGAATATTGTTGGGACACCCTACAAGGGCATTCACATACTCAGTATGTGAGGCTCTGATTGCTCTCCTGGTCTGTTGAATGACCACTAGCTCACCCCTCTGCCCCAGGGCTGTGTGTGTGGGGTACTGCTCTATGGGGGGGGGGTGCCAGACTGCAACCAGGGTCTGAATATGGTTAAATCTCTACAGTCCTGTCCCAAGGAGAGAAGACAGACCTCGGAAGTCTCCTTCCACTCCCTTACCTTCAGTGAGCTGAGCAATCAGGGCCCAGGTACCCAGAGGCTCCTGTTGGGTGGCTCCACAGGCCAGCTTCTGTTTCCTGGGATCTGGCTGCACTGAGTACTATGGCTGGACTGAGTGGGGCCAGACTGGCCTGGGTTTCACCCTTGCTGTGGCAGAGGTCTCCCTGCTGATCTTCCAAGTTGTACTTGGTGTTCTCTGGGGTGCAGATCAGTAAACTGCTTCTGCTGCCTGGAGCTGGCACTCCCAGGCACCCTGGGGCTGTTCCTGAGAGGCTGAAGTTCCTTCACTCTGGCAAGGCCACCCATCTAAACCCGTGGAACAAAGTTTTTCCACTATTTTCTAGGTTAACTTGGGCTGGAGAATTGCCTCACTGGATCTTTCTATGGGTTCTGTCTCTTGAGAATTTAGTTGGAGTCATAATTTTAAGGTTTTTGAAATATTTTGGAGAGAGCGCCTAAGAAAGGCTGTACTCCTGCTGCCATCTACTGATTTGTTATTTTTAAGAGAGGATTTTTCAAACTTAAATTTAGAACTGTATGTTTATTTCTGTTAAATTCAATCTTACTAAATTTCACCTCATAATTTTAGGTGCAATGTTCCAAACTTTTAAAATTATAATGCTCATCATTGAAAGAATGTCACCAGTTATATGGAATAGTGGCAAAAAATATACTGTCAAAGGATTTGATAGATCCTTCTTGGTTTAAAATACTGGTGGTGGGGTAAATTTGAGTTAATCAAATTAGTTTTTCTCATCACTAGCCTAACATGGTTACTGTCAATGATCTCTAAATTCCCTCTAGTCTCAAAACATTATGATTTGTCCTTAATTTATTACAATACAATGAAATTGTATCTGTAATAGTATATAAGTGTATATCAATGAGAAGTAGAAAAATAAATTAGTAAATTAAAAAGTCTTTTGAGGCCTAATGAGAAAATAATAAGAAAAAAAATCTTAGAAACTACTAATGTAGCAGTTGATGAGCTGTCAAACTTCCATGCTTGAAAGAATACAGCTGCAATTCAAAAACACATACTATAGTGCACACAGTTTCTATCTTCCAACTCCTTAAAAATGTTAATCAAAAATTAAGGGGAGGTTAATAGGAAATTTTCATTTACAAAATAGTTTTGTCTTGAGTACAATGGCATTTATATGAAAACTTGTCCAAAACTTATTCAGTTATGATTGGAGTCCTTTAATTCACCTTTATTATTTCCATCTAAAAATGCTTTATTTATTTAAGTAAAAGTCATTTTTTTCAAGAGAACTGTTTTAAAGCAGTAGTTTTCTCATGGAACTGTTGGAAATGAACACAACTGAGTCATCAAATAGGATAATGGAGAAAATAGTAATGGATATGGACAGAATATCATTATGATCTTAATGGGATTAATTTAAGCTGAGTGGTGAGTCTTGAAGTCAGTTTCTATCCTTCACATCTGCCATGTCTGAAATTGATATTTCAGTGACAATTCTCTCAATGAAATCTATTTTGGAAACTCACTGCTAATCACTTTGTTTTGTTATTTGTTGTGATATTTGACTTGTAGTTGTTACTAAATTAAAACCACCAGGAAAACTGAGGACTTATACTCAGTCTGTAGATTAAATGGCACAATTACTTTGTTGTGTTAAAGTTTAGGCATTTGTTCTAAATGCTGATGAACTTATAGATATGTTGATGTTACTATCTCATGACATATGATAGACTTTTTGGTGCAATTCCAAGCACTTTTCACTGACAGTAGAAGTAAGGATGGTTTTTAATTTGGCTATTCTGATGAAATATTAGGGCAGTGTTTCTGTTCCAGGGTATACATGCTGTCATTTGATATCAATATTTTGCAAGTACATGTGTCTCTGAAGCACTTTGTTAAATCTTCAAAGAGATTACAATCTATTGCTTATTTTTTGTGCGTATGTTTTCAGGGCAGTCATCATCATCCCATTGATTGTTTTTAGTATTTAAATAAAATTGTCAGAATATTAAGCTAATACACTCTCAGAAGTCTCAGAAGGGTTTTAGTACCAAAATATTCCTATCACTCTGAATATTACATAAACATTTCTGAAGAAAATAGATTTCACCATGGAATCCTACAATAATTCAACAGTTTTAGGATAAGTATAACAATTGATAAGATTTGAAAAATGTAAATATAGAAATAAAAATAAATACTTTGAAAGGACAAAAATTAAAAGGAAATTTGTATAAACACTTCAAAATGGTCATTTGAAGCATTGCTACCCATTAGTATACAGATATGCCTTTATTACACCTAATGCCAATAATACCTAATAAAATTTTAATTATGCTCATATTTATTGAAAATAATTTCAGTTAGCTGTGAAGAATCCCTAATAAAATAGTTCATGTGTGATCTAGTTACTCTCTACCTTCAACATGTTCCCTCTTCCATTTCACACAAACATTTCTTATTTTCAATCTGAAGTCAAAGCAACATTTTAAAATGTGTAGGAATTTTCAGAACATAAAACATATTTTGTAAGAGACAGCCTGGTATAGTAGATAGAGAGCTGGTCTTGGAGTTAGAACAGACGGGTTAATATTCTGCCTCTTAACAGATTACCTGGTGTCTGGTTATTTTTCCATTTGGGGCTTTCTTAACAAAGTTTCTGAAGTGATTTGCTATTTCCTTCTCCAGCTCATTTAAAGATGAGGAAATTGAGAGGAGAAAGATTAAATGACTTGCCCAGGGTAGATAACTACTCACACAGAAAGTAAATATCTGAGACTAAATTTGAATTCATGAAGATGTGTCTTCCTGATTCAGGGGCTGCATTTTTTCCACTGTGCCACTTAGCTCCCCATTTGCTTGAAAACACAGACCAAATTATTGAATCTATTGAGTCCTCAGGAAAATCTTTAAGATATTAAATTGCAGAGAAGATACCAATCTGCATTAGTAGAGGAAGTTTCTTATTTGAGGTCCCTACATGGATGAAAATACAATTTGAGTGAAAAACAAAATAAATGCAATCATACATTTTAAATTCTCTAAGAGTAGTATCTAGGGAGACACTAGTATGTTATTGAGTCAGTAAATTTAACTGACTGAACATAAATCACATAATAAAAGGTCATGTACTAGACTAAACCCAGAAAACATTTGACATAACAAAAAGTTCTAATTCCAACAGTAATGAATCAATAGGCCAAAATATAGAAAATGGAATCAAGATTCTTTTCCTTTTTGGAAAGCTAGTAAACAAAGTGGCAACTGTGTTTGACATTAAGCTCCAGACAAAACAAAAGGATACTACTTCTGATGAGTCTGTGAGAATTTGACTTGGTATAATGATGGTATATGATATATTAAGGGTTCTATCATAGTTATCTATGATTCAGTTGAGCAAATATTTATTGTCTATTATGCAACCAATAAGATGGTATGACAAGAAAGAATATTATTTTGCCCACTGTGCTTATGTAGGCACAATTTTGAAGGAAAGTGACACAATATCAGACATGGGAAAAGATATTGGAGTCTCATTCTTATTTTATGGAGGAGAAAATTGAGTTGAAACAAAATCAGATAGTTTGTTCAAGGTCACAAAGATTTGTACACAGTGACAGAACCAAGACAAGAACCCAGGTCTCTTGGTTCTTTGTCTACCACAATGTATCTTCTTTCTCATTAAGATACTAAATACACAAATAACAAAATAAACATGTATAATTGCACAAGTTATTCACACAACTAAATTTCATAATTCAAAGAATTGCCTAAGTACATAAATATAATTCAGGTTCTAAGAGAAAGGTCTCTTAAGAGTTATAGAAAGTTCTATTTTAGTTCAAGGGAGGGAGAGATCAATTGTTGTTGCCTAGGAAGATCAGAGAATGCTTTATGGGGAAGAGGTTTTTGGTAGTTGAAGGTTGGGTAGGATTTAGAGAGGCTGAATTGATATTAAGTGCCAAAACAGAGTCACCAACAGCAGGATTACCTACATGGAATAAGCAGAATGACAGGACAAGCAAATAACAGTTTGGTGAGCGACTGTTGGATCTTTACAAGTAGAGGCAGAGGAATGCTGTAAGGACATGCTGAAGCACCACATCAAAGGATGGAGGGAGTCTAGCTGTGGATGGCCTGAGGGGAAGAAAGCAGCTGGCTTAAGCTGCTAAAGTGTAGCAATCAGAAATGGGGTGACTCACTTAGATCAAAGGCAATAGAAAGCCTGTGAAGCAAAAAGCTAGACACCCCAAATAGCAACAAGCCCCCTACACATTTCTCTATAGTCCCTAGAACATGGGAGGCTCTTTAGACAAGCTCAGCATTGAATTACTGTTGACCTGGTATCACTCCTCACATTTGTCTAAGAAGCTAATAACACAAAAAAGCATTTCTAAAACTAATGGAGTTCTGAAACTCAAAGGAAGGTACAACAAATTATGCAAATTATTTGAAATAAAAAACCCTAATAGCAAAAGTACAACTCTGCTTTTGTTTTATCCATTAGAAGTTGGATATGCCCACTAATTACCTCTTCTTGAGATGTGTGTGTGTGTATATATATATACACACATGAATATATGTATGTATTTATGTATATTTACTGTATATATATGTATATATATATATATATATATATACACACACATTTAATTCTTAAGGTGTACACATTTCAGCATGTAGTTTAGAGGTTGTTAAGGTGTTGATTCCATGGAATTTACTTCTTGGTAGATAAGTTAAGGAAAACTTTGGGCAGAAGGGACAGGAAGGTTTAAGAGTATGTCATTATTTAAAATCAGATCCATTCTTGAGATGTATATATACTTAAAGAATAGTGATATGGTGAAGAAATACAGGTAATTTAGGAAAACAGGGCAGACAAGGTTGAGAGACTTTGGATAATTACAGAGTGTTATGATGACCTTTTAATGGAAGTGGGCATTATAGGCAAACTTTACAATTAAAGATAGGCATCATGGTTTATTGATGCTTGAATGAAAGTATCAAGACTAACTTGGAAAGTTGGAAATCTCAAATCATTCCATTCCATTCCAATTTAGGAGTGAGGGAGGGGCATCTGGAAGTCATCCTAGGTAAATGGAAATTAACTGCTATCCCATTTTTACTAAAGAAAACATTATGATTCCTGAAGCACTGGGTGCCTTCTGTTTATATATACATGTGCATATAAACACATATGTGTATTATGTATATGTGTATTGCACATGCAAGAGGACAAGTAGGGTGTTTGAGGTATCTACACCTCTTTGGGGCTTTAGTGTGAATCCTGAGTGACTGTGGGTATGTTTCTAAAGGTATAGTTTATACTCTCCCAATAATATTTCTCTCCATGATTATTGGTATATGTCAATTAGTCAGATAATTACATAATAAAACATCCACTCAAAAGTCTGTGCCATGTTTTTCCTTCATTACATACAGAATCCCAATGAAAATGAACTCAAGCTAATAGAATTCATATGTTAACAAGAGAGTAACTCACAGCCCCTGGCTTTAATAAGAGCTTTTCTCCTCTTGGTGGGTATATTCATGAAGTGTCCCTTGGGAGTGATTTATCTTTACTAATGATTTATGTGAAGAGTGTTGAAAGAGTCTTTCCTCAGGATGTCTAGTTTGTTCTAAAGCATTCACTGATGAGTACTATTGTTTTAAGAGGACATTACCAGGATGCCAATGAGAACACCCAAATCCTTCAACCTTCTAAAGTTTGTAAAGTCGTCCTTTCATCAAAAAGGAGGGAAGAATTTAAAACCAAGATTGAGATTGAGAGATCAGGTCTCATCTTCTTCTTCTTCCCAAATGATTTCTTTTCAGGGATTTTAATGAAATAACTTCTACCTTTAAGCTTACAGAAACTCCAATACTTAACTCCAAACTAGTTTACTGGCATTATGTAAATCCCAGAGGACATGACCAAAGCTCAACCTATGGGAATTTACCTTCTGTATCACCTAGGTGAAAGAACTTTGATTGATTGAATAAAGGGATGTTCATCTAGTAGTTAACATATTGAATGAGTCTATGGAGGAATCTTCACCTGACAAGGATTTGTTAGAGGGAGTTAAGTGGTGTAGTGAACAAAGAATTAGATTTGGGATGGGGAAGAATTGATGGGAGTTCAAATCTGCCATAGACACTAGCTGTGTGACTCTGTAAAAGTGGTTTAATTTATTTCAGTCTGAGTTTCTTCAGCTGTAAAAAGGGAGTTAAAATAATAGCACATATCTTAAAGGATTGTTGTAAAGGATCAAGTGATATAACATATGGGAAGCAATACATAAAACTTAAAACATTACATAAATGCTAGCTACTAATATTAACTAGTTTAAGTAAGGGTGAGGCAACTGGGTAATTGCCTCTATTGATGCCCACCTTTATACACACATATGTATGACATATATATATATATATGCACACATAACACACATATGTATGTATATATATCTATATACTTATGTACTTATATTAACTTGAACCTCATCACAGCCTTATTAGTCTCGCAGGTATTATTATTATTATTATAATCTGAGATGAAAAAACTGGGGCTGAGGGAAAGAATGTTTTGTCCATGCTCACAAAGATGATAAAGGCCAAATTCAAGCCCAGATCTTTCTGATGTTAAGTCCAGGATTCCACTCAATGCTGTGTTTTTTCTATACTCTAAAAGCGATATATTTATTAGTTTTAGGCAAAAGAACATGACAGAACTAATTTGGGAAGGTCCCTTAATGGTGATCAAGTCTAACCTCATTTTTCAATGAAGAAAATGAAGTGTATAGGGAATGGGTTTCATATTTTCTTCAGATTTTTACAGGTGGTAGACTTGAATTTCAAACTGAACCACAGATTGTTTAAATACTAAAAAAAAATGGAATTAGAGAATATATTTGAGAATTGATTAGAGAAAACATTCATTTCTTTAAAATTATGAAAGTGATCCAGAGGGAGTATCCAGTGAATGTTTAATACTATTTAGAAATTTGCATCCCACGAAGTCCCTTTTCAACTGTAAAGATAACATGAGTCAATGCTAATCTCAAAATATACTCTAGCACAAATTACAATGATCAGTTCAAATTTCTCCCCACCTTTCCTATATTCTAGATAGAATTAAGACTAAAAATATGTTCTGAGAAAATTTAGAAATCCTATTTTAGTTCTAACTGCATGGCTTCCAAAATTCTGCTAGGGGAAAATAGACATTTTAAAAATCCTTTACTAAATGAAAGAATAAGTCATTCAAATCTCATGTGAAATGTAAAGTATAGTTTTGTTTCAAACCTGAATTAAGAATAATTCTTAGGCACCAGAGATAATTTTTTTAACTGAATTTTCTTATCACTAAATTATAGTAGTCAGTAGAGTAAAACCTATAAAGAAAACTTAGTAATGTCTTGTACATTTTTGACCCTGAAAAGGAATGATTATTAAAAAACAAATGATTCATGAATACTATTCACCAGTTATAATTGTTGCAGACATTCTAGTATATAAAAAAGTTTTTGAAATAAACAGTGGAAATGTAAGAAGGAATTAGAAAATGCAGATTTTCAAATGTGAGAAGAAATGTATTTTGTAAAAGAATAATATTTTTCATATGTGTAAATCCTTGCATTATTTCATATGTATCTCTATGTACCTTGATACTGTGATGTCATTTTGGTCCTCTTTGAGTATGAAAGACAATAACAACAGCAATGTTATGAAGAGTCAAGAGAGGTATGCTGGGCAAATACTAGTTGCGTGACCATGGCAAATTTATATAACATATAACATCTTAGGAGGGCAAGCACTGAACTCAACTTCATTGACATAGTTAACTATTAAGTGAGGAAACTCACTTTACCAATGCAAATAGCCTTCTCAATAACTTATCTTCTTAGAGAGTTGTTTAGAGACATGAGAACTTGAGTACCTTGCCCAGATCATACAGTCATAAATTGGAACCTAGGTCCCCTCAAGGTCATCTTTCTTTCTCTGCTATACAGAATTTTAATCTAATTCCTAATGTATAAAATAAGGAAAATAATCTTTACAGTAATTATTTTACTTGTTGTGATCAGATTATTTAATTTAAAAAATCTTTAAGTAATATTTTATATCACCTACTAGGTAGAGCAAGTATGATTGAGAATATGGGAATAATCAAAATTTTCTTGTACCTTAAGGGTTACAAACATCTTTTCTCAAAACATCTCTATGAATTATTGCTCAGCTTTCATAGATTATAAAAAAAACAAAATCCAGAGAAACTTAAAAAGTGACTTTGCCATAGCCAGAGTCTATTAAATAAGTATTTATTAAGTAGATATTCTATGGGTAAAATAGTATACTAGGCAATAAGGAAACAGAGGCAAAAATCAAACAGTCTTTGCCTCAGAGGAATTACATTCTGTTGAAGGTTTACAATCTGTACAAAAGTGAGTAAATGTAAGATAATGTGAAGAGTGAGAGAGCATTAACAACTGTGGGTTAAGGGTCAAGAGGACATTCAGGAAAGGTTTCATGAAGAAAGTGAACTGAGATTTTAAGGATGATAAGGAATCATTTTAAGTTTCAATGAAGGTCTACATTTTAGGTATACACAGAAGCCACAATGCTGATCCTAAGGAACAGCTAATAGCCAAATTTGCCTAGAAGGTAGAATTAATAAAGATGTAAATAAGAAATAATTCTGGGAAACAGAGGAAGGTTGGTGCCAGATTGTGGAGGGTCTTAAATGCCACAATAAGAAATGTCTTTTATCCCAGAGGAAAGAAAGGAGTGGCATGATCAGACTTGTACATTAGGAAAATTATTTTGGCAGCTGGGCAGAGGATGGTGGGAGTTCCTACACTGTTCACATAATACATAACATGAAGATGGAGAATGACTCGGAGAAGGAAAAGACTAGAAGCATGGAAATCAATTAGTGATGAAGGGACCATATGAGAATGATGGCAAGGGGGCATAATCACAAAGATTTGACAACTGATATTTGTAGGGGGTAAAAGAGATGAAAGAATTGCTAATTCTAAGGTTATGATCTTGGTTCATTGCATGCCCATTGATGACATCATCACAAAAATAGAGGGAAAGATGTGAAAAAAATGATATGTGGACAGAAAGGAAGATAAGTTTAGTTTTAAATATGTTGAATTTAAAATCATAGTATCATATAATTGATCTTGATTTAGGTATCTGAGATCATCTGTCTAATTTTGTCTAAAAGGAAACTGAGGCTCAGAGCAATAAGTATATAAATTGGAGAACTGGAATTCCCACTGGGTTATTCATTTAGATATATTCATTATGTAGTTATGTGGAACTAAAAGTAAGCTCAAAGTTTAGAATTTTGAAGTATAGAATAGAGATGCTAAGGGAAACAATGGGGCCTAATGAGATCATCAAGAGATAGAACAGAGAAGAGGGACAAAACTCTGAGACAATCATGATTAAAGTTCTTGGGGTATTGGATTTAGAATGGGAAGGGTCCTTAGAAGTCATCTAGTCCCTTGCTTGAAAGTGAAGAACTAAGGACAAGAGAGGTCAGATCCCAAGGTTAGATAGCAGGTAAATTCATGAGGTGAGATCTGATTTTCCTGATTTCAAGTCCAAGATAGAAAGAAACTTGGGTTCAATTTCTCTCTCTGATTCATATAGTTGTGTTACCTTGGACAAGTCATTTAACTTCTCAATGATCTATGTAAAGTTCAAATTGTAGAGAAGATACTTTACTTGCTTTTCATGTTTTCAAAATGAATGATAGCTCAAGCCAAGAAAGGATAATGAGGAATGGTTAGAAGAGAACTGGGAGCAATGTCAGCAATGTCGTGGTGCTAAAAGGAGGAGAGGATATCCAGGAAGAGTGTGTGTGCAAATAAAAGAGTGTGTGGGCAAATAAAAAGAACTTGTTTATGTAAAATAAAAGAGAGAGAGAGAGAGAGAGAGAGAGAGAGAGAGAGAGAGAGAGAGAGAGTGTGTGTGTGTATGACTAATGATTGACAGTGTCAAATCTAATGATGAGAACAGAATGAAGGTCGTTGAAGAGAGCATTGGTAAGTTTGGAGAGAGCAGTTGTCGTAAAGAAATGAGGTCTATACCTTTCCCTGCTGACTCAAAGACAACATAGTTTAAGTATCCACAAAGTCAAGATTTAGCTTTGTTCAGGTCTAATTTTTAAAGAAGTGAATTAGTTTCTATGACACAGTATTCAAATACGGTTTGAATTTATCTGGGGAAATAGAGTTGTACATGAACTTGTAAATAACATAAAGATGTATACTGGCTTTTTATTCTCAGGTTAGTCACTTTATTTCATAACACTTCAGGTATGTCTCAAGACTCTAAATTGCAAACCAGATGCCAGCCCGAATTGGTAGGGGGAGTATTCTCACTGGTTCTCTATACCACTGAAATCCCAAATCTGATTAAAAGTACAGCTGTGAAATATTTAAAAAGAAAAGACTGTATAGTATAGGTCAGAGGATTGGCCTTGGAGTCAAGAATATATAAAGATGAATTATTCCTTTGATAAATGCTACCTAATGTCACCTGGTAATGTCATTTAATCCTTCTGTGAACCAAGCAGCAATCTAAGACTGTATTTTACAGAGCAGCTCCTTATCTAATTAGGTTTATCTACTTGTTGATCAATATATCTATATGACTATATCTATATCTCTCTACAAATGTAGTTAGGTGAGAGAAGATAACACACATATGGAATTGGACTGGACTTGTGATTTCACTAGTACAAAGAATTTCAAGGGATAAAACTCCTTTTACCAAAGCAGGTAAAGTACCTTCTCTACAATTTAGAACCTTGCACAGATCACTGAGAAGTTAAATGACTTGGGTTAGGATAACACAACCAGTATGGTATGTATCAGAGAGAGAACTTGAACCCAGGTTTCTTTCTATCTCCAATGCCAATTTTCTATTCATATGCCATACTTCCACATACTGCATATAATTTTTTTGTATATGTATATGTATATGTATATGTATATGTATATGTATATGTATGTGTATGTGCATGTGCATGTGTATGTGTATGTGTATGTGTATATATATTTAAATGTGTAAGCATAAACATTTTTACATCTTATAAGTATGGTATACATATTACATAACATATATGTATGTATTTAGATAATATATTTATATAGACACATATGCATATTTGTGGATAAATTTCTCTAATGCTATGTATTTGTCAAAATATATCTTTTGCTGTAAGAAACAACTGCCTATATAGTAGTATCTCTGCCCCGGCTGCATTCTGCATATAATGCAATGCTTATCAAGACTGGTATATTTTCAAGAGCTAGCTCTAATCTTCACTCTTGATTATCAGGCTGCAGCTAACTTCCTATTTATAGAATTTAAAAAAGGGGGTGGCTGATATATATAATCATTAAATATTCCTTAGACTTCATTGGTTGTCTTTACCTAATGTCTAATGTGTATCTCTATCTTTCAATAGATTGATAGAAAATACATATATATATATATAATTATATATGTTCATAATATGTATCTATATTATCTACATCTATACAAAAGTATTTCTATATAAAAGCATCCATATGTGTGTGGATATATATTATACATAACATTGTGGGATAATAGAAAGTCATATTACAATTTATTAGTTTAGAAAGAAAAGGCTTTTGTTGTTATTTTGTTTATTTGTTCATAGTGATAGTTTTGTTTTGGTTGAAGGTAGAAAGAGGTTGTCTTAAAAGTGGCTTTAAATACAGAACCTTCAGGGGACAAAGCATGGGTTAAATCTAGACATTTTCTTGTAACAAAATCATGCCTTCCCAGTCCTTTAGTTTCCTTCTCATTAGGGCAAAGATGACAAGCAGTCTTCACCTAGACACTCCAGAATATTTTTTTGGGGATTATCTAGTTATCCTTCTCTCTTATAGCTTGAAACACTTGAACTAAAATGCTATTTATATAGACAGGCCTGACAACCTTCTTTCCTTTTTCTTTTTCATAAATTAAAGCAATAAAAGCTAAGTATCTAGTGATTATTTCTAATGAAGGGGTGCTCCTTGCTTGGAAGAGCTTCTGAGAAAATAAAAAAGAAAAATATTAAGAGTTGTTGATGAGACATGTCTGTACTAGTTTTCAGAGTCTAAATAATGAATTAAGCTGCATGATATGTAACCTATGGTTCAGGTAATTGCAAATTAAGACATTTGTCTGAACTATGGTCAGATTTAGAGAAGAAAAATCAGTAGCTAAACGTACTTCCACCCTTCTGACATCTCCTAAGTTAGTTCTATTATGTACCTTCTAAAACAAAGGCAGTTTTTTGGGGGTGGGTGGGTATCAGGTACATTTTCCCTTTGGTAATTTTTAATTTTTTTTCTTTTTTTTGATATATTGCTGCACTGTTTACTAAAAATATAAAGCACCCATTAGATCCGTGAGGTCATTTTCCTTCCTAGACTTCATGCAGAGGAAAGAAAACTCCTCTAATTTTTCCAGGCAGGTAGAGGGGCAGGGCAAGAATCACGAAAAAACAGAAATAACTATGGCACTGAAGAAACTGTGTTTCATAATACTATACTGCCATCTCCCTTTAATGCATCTCTATACCTGAAACAAAGAGTTGGACATATTTATTTTTTATGAATGTAACAGAATTCTACAGTAGTTTAGGCAGACATACTAAGCTACTATTTTTTTATAAAATTATTTTTTAAGGCAATGGGGTTAAGTGACTTGCCCAAGGTCACATAGCTGGGCAATTAAGTGTTTGAGGTCAGATTTGAACTCAGGTCCTCCTGACTCCAGAGCTGGTGCTCTATCCACTGCTCCACCTAACTGCCTCTAAGTTACTACTTTTTTTTAAGATAAAAACTCCTTTTTGTATAACTATGTATATCTAGTGAGACTAAAGGAATCTTCTCCATGTTAGTTCAGATACTCTTAACATACATGTATACTTTCAGAATATGCACTAATTTTCTTTTTTTGGTGAACAACTTAGGTTAATTCAACAAAATTTTACTAGAAGTTATCAAATATAAGGTTCTCTGTTAGATGCTTGAGATACAGAGATGCAGGATATATGTCTTGAATTCAAGTAGCTTATAACCAAATAGGTATGATAAATGTGTCAGAAATAAGTCAAGTTGAAATATTTTGACATATTTGAAGGTGGAGAGATCACTTTTACCAGGAAAGTGCTGAGGATGAGGTCATATTTGGCATGATCAAAACCAAGAATTAAAGAGAAAGACAGAGAAGAAATGAGAGTGGTGTCAGAGAAATGTTCCCAATGAAACTAAAATATGCAGATTTTTAGGGTATCAGACTTACTGATCAAAACCACTGAGAACAGTGGGAGAATATTACTGATTATTTATTTATTTAAAATTATGACATTAGATATTTTATGGATTCAGGATTTTTTTAGATTCATTTATGTACTGTTAATCTAAGAACTTGAATACATATATTTGCAAGGGAATGGTATTAAGGGACTTGACTGAAGTCAAACAGCTAGTTAGTATGTAGTGTCTGAGCCTGAATTTATACTCAGGTCCTCCTGACTCCAGGATTGGTGCTTTTGTCCACCACATCACCTACCTGCCTATAAATCATAGGTTCTTTAAAAAATTAATTATTATGAAAATGTATTGCTCTCTTCATATCTTTTATCTAGTACTCCTATCCTAATCCTAGGGTGGGATCTTGATTGGTGAGAATTCTCCATATCCAGAAGCACTATGCCATTCTATAGCCATATCTAGTTCTTAGAACAGTAATATCCTGGAAAGACTGAACAATTAAATGATTCTTGGCTCCACTCAAAATCTTGGTGACTCCTCAGTTCAGAATACTTTTCTCCTGGTTTTGTTGTTCAGTTGTTTCCAATTCTTTTTGACTGCATCTGGAGTTTTCTTGGCAAAGAAACTGGAGTGGTCTTCCATTTCTTTCTCCTGTGTATCCAGTGGATCTATTTTGTCAGACAATCGGAGTGAGTTGCTCAGGGTCACACACACACAACTAGAGACTTTCAACTTAAATCTGAACTCAGGTCTTCCTGACTCCATCCAATGTCCCATCAGTTGCCTCCTTTCCATTCACTACTTCTCAATATATATTTTGTTTTACCAGATTAGATTAGAATATAAGCTCTTTGAAAGAAGGAACAGGTTTTTTAAGTGTTTAGTAAATAATAAGACTTAATAACTGCTATTTGATTCATTGTGCAACTTTAATTTGAGGGAAAATGACAAAAATGATACTTGAGGAATGAACAATAAACCAATTTTTGGAAAAGGTTCTCTTGAGTTGATCTCAACTATTGCACCTTTTAGAAGACCAGCTCCATTCAAAAAGCCCAGAATTCACAACTTACTTAAATAAATTAGAAATTTCTAATATGACATTTTCAAAGAGTAAAATCTTACTTTGAATTCCTTTGAATTCAATTTTAACCATATACAAAGCCCTTATGTAAATTTATTTATATACATTCTCTTAGAAAAAGGAACTGAAGCTAATAAGCCATCTCTAACATAAATAATATTAGAAAAGAGGAAGTCAATTAAAGAAATTTAAATTAAAACATGAAGTCAATTAAAGAAATAACATTCTGTGTTATTGAACCTATATATGTATGACTTTTAGTGTATTTGGCTGTAATTTTTATGTATTTAAATATATAGAAATGAGTTGAATATGCTTCTAACACAATGAATACAAGTTTTGAGGAGGGGGAATGTGCTTACATAGTATTCCATTTAGAAAGAAAACTAATGACTAGAAAAGTCTTTGGGGACATTTATGTCAGATTTATTGGGCTGATTTAAAAAACAGATCTTCCTTGAGAAAAAAAATGTACAAGAGTTGCAGATCATAGATTTAGAATGGATCTTAGGGCTCATTTCATGTGATACTATAATTTTATACATAAGTAAACTGAGGAACTGAGAGATGACTATGACATTGCTCAAATTTGCAAGGCAATAAATAAGGCAGGATTTGAAATTGAATACCACCATTCTATGTTTAGCACTCTTTCCACTACACTACTTCTGCCTTTATGCAAGGACTGTATTGTTTGTTAATCCTTAGTTTTTTTAATAGAACTTTTATTAATGGGAATTTGAATCTTAGTTACAAGGAATTATATATATTTTTGCTATATGTACTATGATAGCAGTAATTCAAAATTCTGCTTAATACTGGGTCTGTCAAGCTTAGATTCATTCCTTTTCTTTTTCCTTAGAGTTGCTAAAAATTTATCTTTTTCATTATTTTCTCTAAATCAGATGTGGAAACATTAGAAAATAAGAAGCAAAAAGAAAAGCATTTTAAGCTATTTTTTTTAACCATTATATAGTTAACACATGCATTTAACAAGAAAAAAAAATTCAACACATCTGTTCTTCATCTCATAACATGCAGTGATATGTATTGCATATCAGAGAATACATCAAAATACTCCTGTTGTTATGTTCAAAAGTGAACAATTATTTCAATTAAAAGCATTAATTAAAATAATTATGAGTTCAAAGTCATATACTGAATTTAGCCCTAATTTATACAATTAACTTTAGTTACACAGGGAAAGAGAACAACAAAACTACTTATCTTAACTATTTAAGTAAAATATGTAACTGGAGATATAGTATATAGTTATGTATATATATGTATATATATATACATATCTATATATACATATGCTATTATTCATGTAGAATAATATTTTGGACTGAAACTGCATTTCTCTCAATTGCAAGCTAATAAAACCCCTATGGGGAAGGTAGTTTGGCCAGATTACAAGACTTTTTAAAAACACAGAGTATAATTGAATCTATACTACATTTTAACTGGTTTTAAATGAAACTCATAAGTGTTCTTAACTCATGGAAATGCCTTCTACAGGTGTGAAGTCATTGGGAAGAGGACATTTCTTTGCATATAAAATATGCATAATGCTTTATGGTTCTCCTTTTAAATCAATTATGGAAAATTAAATTTCAGGTTTCAATAAATATAAGTAGGAAGTAGAGACTTGACAGAAGACATTTGGGATAGAGACCAGAAGATATTCTATCATTGTTTCAGTTTTATAGTTTCCCCGATTAATTTATAGATATAACATAGAAGGATGTATATTAACTTATAAGCATAGAATATGTAGGCCTAGAGCAACTTGAGAGTTTAGTAAGGCGTTTTGAATGAAGAAATCATTCTTTAGACTTTCCAAATATTGCAGATAGATTCTATGGATCTGGTGTTTCAAGGAGTTTATGTACTTGTGAGAAACAATTTCCTCATCTAGGACTTCAGTGAATGGTTTGATGATAATTGGTGTTTGTGTGGGTAGGATATAACTTGTCCAATACTCAGGTGAATAAAGTTCACAATAAAATCAGAAGAAATAGAAGAACAGGTTCCAAATGATAGTAAACTTGGCACTGTTTACTTTTGACCCATTTCATTTTAGTTGCCATCATAATCTTTGACCTTTAATTTTGGGCATCCTGGATATATGAATAATTACTAGGTCTGAGACTTAAATGTGATGAAATGTTTTGTGATCACTTTTCCTGCCACCACTCTAGGAAACTGGGTTCATGAAAGAATTTTTCCTTTTTAAAAATGCAATATTGAAATAGATAATGGGGGGAACCTTGGTCAACATTTGAATTTGCATTACTACCAGAATATTATACAGCAGTCAGACCCATAGGGAATAAATTTACTTTACTACAGAAGAGAAAAATTATGGAATACAAACTATATAGGCAGATAAATTTTAAGAGCATAACTTGTCTTTGAATCTAGGTTGATTTGGTTTAGGTTTACCAGCTCCAATTAGTTTTGCTTCAAGATTAGCTAGTTAACTGTTAATCTCAGTAACAATGCTGAGCTACCAGTACAGATTTCTTTATGTGAGGTGAAAATTGCTTTTACCAAAATAATTTGAACCTCAATCTGTTTTTTTCTATCTGACATACCATTTGAACACATCTCCTTTTGATAGACTGTTACAGAAAAAAAAATCTTATTAATGCTCACTTAGGATCAATTTCCTTAACTGATTTCCCCATGAAAGCAAATGAATTATTTGACACTCATAAAAACTATCCCAAATATAGACCAAATGATTTTTTCGGATTCCCTTTTTAAAATAGTTCCTTTCTTTAAAAAGAAAACACATGGAAACTAATGACTTTGTGACACCAAGAATCAAACAAATTAAAGAGAATGAAAAAAATAGAAGAAAATGTAAAATATCTAATGGGAAAAATAACTGACATGGAAATTAAATCCAGGAGAGACAATGTCAGAATCATTGAACTACCTAAAAAGCTATAATAAAAAGGAGAATCTTTTAAGAAATTGTCAAGGGGCAGCTTGGTGATGCAGTGGATGAACAGTGGCCCTGGAGTTAGGAGGACCTAAGTTCAAATCTGGCCTCAGACACTTAATGATTGCTTAGTCATTTGACCTTGGGCAAGTCACTTAACCACATTGCCATAAAAAAGTTAAAAGTAATTGTCAAGGAAAATTGCTGTATTGGAACCAGGGTGCAAAATAGCCACTGAAAGA
This sequence comes from Macrotis lagotis, assembly GCF_037893015.1. Classification (NCBI taxonomy): domain Eukaryota; kingdom Metazoa; phylum Chordata; class Mammalia; order Peramelemorphia; family Peramelidae; genus Macrotis; species Macrotis lagotis. Next base: position 202,077,483 of record NC_133663.1, read on the forward strand.
ATATACCAATCACCTCAGAAAAGAGAGAGCCAAGGAAGATTATAAAAAGATGGCAGATTAGGTCAGAAAATTCCAGGCTTTCCAGATTTCCTCCACAAAGAAGTAAAAAAAAGGGAGCATAAAGTGGCAAAATAAGCAAGAGTTGGGGCAGAACAGTGGTTGAAACAGGAGACTGTAGCAACTAGAGATGATTCAAAGAAAGATCCTACAATCGAAGTTCAGTGTGAGTGAAATGTAAATATCTAGTCCAGCTCCCTGAAACAACATGAGCCAAACTTTAGGGAAAACAGGGTGAGATGTAACCTTTGCCTCGGCCACATAAGAAGCATCGGGGCTCTCCCAACTGTGAACACTTAGCTCTTAGTCTTGGTTCCAGGCTAGAGGGAAAAAACTGAAAGTTATAGCCACTGGAGGATTCTCAGGGATTAAAATCATTTTCAGCACAGACTGTGAAAGGGCCCCAGTTGTGGTTTAAAGGGAGAAAAGAGTCCAGACGCTGGGTCCAGGACACAACTCCTGAAGCCAGAGACACCATCCTCCACAGTCCAGGACTAGAGGTGAATATAACAAGTTTTGAAAAAAAAATTAAAATGACCAGGCAAATGAGAAATTTCCATAATTACTATTGGAATAGAGAAGATTGGAGTTCATCTTCAGAGGAAGATATTGCAGCTGAAAAAAAAGTCTCTGCAATCCTAAAGAGTAATATCAAATGACTATTGTTCAAAAAGAATTCATAGAGGAACTCAAAAAAGAGAAACTGAGGAAAAAGTAAAAGAAAATAATTCAAACCACACATACACACACACACACACACACACACACACACACACACACACATACACAAACACAAGAAGATTATGAAAAGAAAGCCAACCAATTGGATCCAGAATCTTAAGGAATAAAATGACTCCTTGAAAATTAGAATTGAGCAAGGGGAAGTCAGTTAAGTTATTAGAAATCAAGATTTAAAAAAAGAAATGTAAGAAATTAAAAAAAAATAGAAGAGAATGTGACATACCTCTTCAGAAAACAATTGATCTGTGAAAAATAGAGCAGGAAGAGAAAACTAAGAATAATTAGATTATCTGAAAGTTACATAAAAAAGATTTGATATAATAATATAAAAAATAATTAAAGATATCATGAAATGTTAGCACAAGAGGGGAAAGTAGAAATAAAAATATTCACTTGATTACCACCTGAAAAGGATTGTAGGAGGAAAACTGACAGGAATATCATAGCCAAATTCCAAAAATCTCAAGGAAAAAATAAATTCAAACATGACAGAGTCACAATTAGAATTACACAAGATGTAGCAGTAGTTACATTAAAAGATGAAAGATCTTGGAACACTATATATCTAAAGAGCAGATGAATTAGGGTTGCAATTGAAACTATTATACCCAGGAAAGATAAGCCTAATCCTGAAGGGGAAAAAAATGGACATTCATTGAATTGTCATACATTTAGGATTTTGATACAAAAAGATCTGAGCTAAAATAGAAAATATGATATATAAAATCCGAGAGCTTTATCAAGTAAACATCAAAGACTAAGTACAAGGGACTCAATAAGGACAAATTGTTTATTATTTGTACATAGAAATATAAACCATATGTCCAATATTGTTATTAGTAATTAGGTAATTCAAAGGAATGACTGCAATAGACCTGAAGAGGATGGTATTCTTAAAAAAAATAAAATGGCAAAGAAAAAACATTTTTAAAAAAAGTTATACAAATGAAATATGAGAAGAAGAATTGATATAGAAGAATCAGATAGTAAAAAAAAACCTGATGATACCAAAAACTTGCTCTCATTGGGAATAGATTAACAGTATTTTAAATTTAGGAAGAAATAAGAGGACAGGATAGAGAGGGTAAAATGTTAAAGGTGAGGGAATAGTATAAAGGGGATTATAGAAGACTGTGTAGATCAGTGGGGGGTTCAGTAAGGTATCTAGATCAATGAAAAGGGGAGTTATAGAAGGGTATGTAAGGGAAGGATTCTTGGAAGAGTGGTAGGTTAAGGAATAGGAGGGCAAAGTAGCAATAGAAGTAAAATAGATAAGTGGAGAGAAGTTGTTTTCAGGATATCTTATAAAAATAAGAGATAACAACCCAAATATCTATATCTATATATCTATATTTATATATCTATATCCAATCTATATCTATAGGTGGGAACGAATGTATATATAAGTATATAAATATATACATGTAGTGTATATATATATATATATATATATATATGTAGAGAGAGAGAAGGAGGTATACATACCTGTATGTGTGTATGTATATTAGTATGCATATATGTATAAATATATATATGTGTATATATATGTATATATATATATATTTATCCACACTTAATTGAAATCTTTCAGGGGTGGGGAGGAGGAAAAAATAAACTGTACAGAAAAAAAAGAAGACAACCTACAAGGAAGTAAAGAACACAATCTAAAATATTTTTTATATAGACTTTCTTGAAATAAAAATTTATTGCTTTATATTTTGAATCCTTTCATGTTTTGCTGTGCAATGACTTTTTTCTCATTCTGTATTTAAGTTAAAAAAAATTAAAAATAAAAAAGATAGAAAGGAACTCCAAAGAACATTTATGGCCAAATTATCAAACTATCAGTTCAAGGAAAAAATGCTGCAAGTGGACAGGAAGAAACAATTCAGATATGGAGGAACCACGATTAGGATTATATAGGATTTAGTAACTGCAAGATTAAAGGATCAGATGACATGGAACAAGATATTCCAGGAAGCAAAAAATCTAGAACCACAACAAAGAATGTCCTACCTGGTGAAATTAAGCCTAATACTTCAAGGGAAAAAATGGTAATTCAGTGAAACAGAAGGAATTCAAGCGTTCATAGGAGAAGATAAGAATTGAACCTAAAAAAATTCATCTCCACTATCAATACATAAAAGAAGTCTAAAAAGATAAATAGGAAAAGAAAAAAGAAGGGATTCAATTTAGCTAAATGATTTATATCCCTACATGGGAAGATAATGCATGTAATTCTTAAAAATTTTTACCACTAATATAATAGCAAGAAGAAATAAATATAGACAGAGGGTACAGGTATGTGTTTCTTCCCCAAGTTAAATTCAATTTAATGAAAATATTAGTGTATAAATCTCAGGGGGTGTTCTTCTAGAAACATAATCATCTCCTGTGTGTCAATGGTATCTCTTTGTGGAATCCATTGTTTATTTTTTTAATTGAAATCTCACTTTATTTTTTCAATTACATGCCAAAGTAGTTTTCCAAGTTTCATCAATTTGCAAATTTATGAGATCCATATTTTTCTATCATTGTCCCTTCCTTCCCCTCCCCATGGTGGGGAACAGTTGGGTTAAAGTTGAACAATTGTAATGAACATATTTCCATATTAGTGATGTTGTGAAAGAAGAATTAGAAAAAGGGGAAAAGAAAAAAAAACACAAAATAAATTGAGTTTTTTCTTTTCCTTTGGACACAGATGGCAGTGTCTGTAGCAATCTCAGCATTGTCCTTGATCTCTGACTTGCTGAGAGGAGATGCATCCATCAAGGTTAATCATTTCACAGTGTTATTAATGTGTATAATGTTATCTTGGTTCTGTTCACTTTAATCATCATCAGTTCATGCAAGTGTTTCCATGCTTCTCTAAAATCTGACTGTTAATGATTTTTTGCAGAACAATAGTACTTCATAACATTCTTATACCATAACTTGCTTGTTCAACCATTCTTGAATTGATGGATATCCCCACAATTTCCTATTCTTTGCAACTCCAAAAAGAGCTGCTATAAATACTTTTGAACATGAAATTTTCCAAATTTTTATGAATTCTTTGGGATATTGTCCATATATTCATATTGTTGGATCAAAAGGTATGAAGAGTTTTATTGCTCTTTGGGCAGAGTTCCATATTGCTTTCCTGAATGACTTGGATCAGTTCACAACTCCACCAATAGTGTATTATTGTCCCATTTTTCCCATATCCTCTCCAAAATTGATCATTTTCCTTTTTTTATTTAAACTTAAAAAAAAGATAGCCCCAAAAGAACTCCAAGGAACATTATGGCCAAATTATCTGATCCAGCCATTCTGGAGTGCAATCTTATCAAATCTTATATGTGTGAGGTGTACATCAGAGATACTGTATTTTGCATTTCTCTAATTAGTAATGCGTTGGAGAATTTTTTCATATATAAATAACTTTAATTTTTCATTTGAAAAACTGCCTGTTCATATCTTTGGGTAGGGTGATTTTGAGGGAATGACAAAAAATAATTGGAGGTTGAGAAAGAGGAGTTTACTAGGTTCAGAAAGAAGATAGAGTTCAGCAAATTATTTCTCATGAAGAGATGAGAAAAACATTATAGATGAGGGAAAGATGGGAAGGTGGGTTATTAGTGTTACTAGAACCAGTATTAGCTCAAAGAGGGAATAATATACAATAAGTAGAATATAAAAATTTATCTTATCTAAGAGTTAAATAGGAGGATAGCCAATTAAGTAAGGGGTGGGGGGGTGACTAACAGAAAAGTGGGAAATTGGGGGGTGATAGTGGACAGAAGCAAAATGCTGTCAAAGAGAGAAAGGATAAAGGGGGGGAGAGAGAGTGCAAGCAGGAGGAAAATAGGATGGAGGCAAAGACACAAAAATAACTATGAATGTGAAAGATTGAATAATGGCATTAGACTGAAGTGCGTAGCAGAATGGATCAAAACCCAGAATCCTACATTATGCTATTTTTAAGAAATACTTGAAGCAGAGATACCCATTCATAGTAAGGTAAAGGGCAGGAGCAGAATCTATTATGTTTCTGAGGAGTTATAAAAAGGCAAGGGTAACAATTCTTATCTCAGACATAGAAAAAAGTAAAAATAGACCTAATTAAAAAAGATAAGGAAGGAAATTATATCTTGCTAACAAAGTACTATTAACAGTGAAGTAATATTAATATTAAATATATATGTATCAAGTGGTGTAGTATAAAAATTCTTAAAGGAGAAATTAACTGAGTTATAGTTCATGACTGAACAAGAGATAGAGAACATTAGTAAATGTAAAAATAGATAACTTTGTATTAAATTAAGAGGCTTTTGCAGAAACAAAACCAATGAAATCAATATTGGAAGGAAAGCAGAAATCTGGGAAACAATTTTTATCATAAGTATTTCTGATAAAGGTCATATTTCTCAAATATATAAAGAACTGAGCAAATGGTTAAAGGATATGATGATGAAGCTTTTCAATAGGCATATGAATAAATGCACTAAATCACTTCTTATTAGAGAAATGCAAATTAAAACAATTCTGAGATACCACACCTCACACCTATCAGATTAGCTAGTATGACACAAGAGGAAAATGATATATAATGGATATGGGAAAATTGGGACATGAATGCACTGGTTTTTGTTTTTTTGTTTGTTTTTTTAGGTTTTTTGCAAGGCAATGGGGTTAATTGGCTTGCCCAAGGCCACACAGATAGGTAATATTTATAAGTGTCTGAGGGCAGATTTGAACTCAGGTACTCCTGACTCCAGGGCTGGTGCTCTATCCACTATGTCACCTAGCACCCCATGAATGCACTGTTGGTGGAGTTGTGAGCTGATCCAACCATTCTGGAGAGCAATTTGAAACTATGCCTAAAGAACAACCAAACTGTGCTTACCCTTTAATGCAGTAATACCACCATGGGGTCTGCATCCCAAGGAAATTCTAGGCAAAGGAAAATTGTCTACATGTTCAAATATATTTATAGCAGCTCTTTATAAGGTGGCAAAATATTACAAATTGATGTCATGCCCATCTGTACTGCTTGTGCAAACTGTGGTATAAGCAAACAATTGAAAACTATTGTATTATAAGAAATGATGAACAGGCAGATTTCAGAAAAACCTAGATTTGTATGAACTGAGGGAAAGTGAGGTAAATAGAACTAGCAAAACACACATGTGCACAGTATCAGAAACACTGTGTGACAATCAACTATGAAAAACTCATTTCTTCTCAATCACACTCACGTGAAGCAAAATGATATCCACATTCAGATAAAGAACTGATGGAGGTGAACTTGTGGTACAGTGGATAGAGCACCAGCCCTGGAGTCAGGAGGACCTTGAGGTCAAATATAGCCTCAGACATTTAATAGTTGCTTGTGTGACCTTGGACAAGTCACTTAACCCCATTACCTTGCAAAAATTTTAAAAAAAGGACTGATGGACTTTGAATGCAGGTTGAAGCACCCTATTTTTACTTATTTTATTCTTTTTCATTCTTTTTATCTTTTGATATGTTTGTTCTTATCTTTTGATATGTTTATTCTTTCCCAACTGTGACTCACTCCTATGGAAATATGTTTTACATGACAGTATATAGTTAATCTATATCAAATTACTTACCATTTTCAGAAGAGGGCAGTGGAGGGAGAAAAATTTGGAATTTAAAATCTTATTAAAATGAATGCTAAAAACTTTTGACATGTAATGGGGAAGAAATAAAAAAAGAAATAGTTTTCTCTTCCCTCACTCTATCACAGATGGTAAGTGGAAAAATAGTATAACACATTTGTATAGTGCTTTAAGGTTTATGAAATGTATATTAGGCAATCTCCTCCACTAGGTAGCAAATTGTTGCCTTGGTTTTGGTGGCTATCCTCCTTTTGCCCCTGTCCTGCAATTACAGATTATTTCATTTCCACCTTACTCATTATTTAACATGTTAAAATTCATAGTTTGGACAACTTGAGTAAAAAGCTACTTTAGCAACACTTGACATCCTTCCATGAGATGTATGGGATACATTATGGAAAAATATAGTATGTTGAATGTTCTTTATTGACTTAATTCACTTCAACAATCTGCAAAATTTTGCTTCCCTTCAAAAGTAAAGATCAAATAGCTATCATTGCTTTATACTATATAATTTGAATGCTTCCTCTAATATTATTGAATTAATATATATATATATATATGTTTATGTTAGTATAAAAAAAGGTTAAATCAATGGATGTTTGTCCATATTATCTTATAGATCATGATAAATTACTCACTTAAAGGGTTAAATGAACAGTCACATGATTATAGGGTACAATATATCCTTTATACTTGGTATCAGTAGATAACTGGAAAATTTTTGAGTCTAGTATAAACATATGTGGATTTTTATGAATTTTAAAATATATGCACCAAAGTGATGACAGTTGGAAGTACAGTAATACTAAAAACATGGTTGATTTTTTTCACCTAGGTGATTTGGGCATGTTGTCTTTCAGTCTCCACCATCATAATTGTAAACCTCTCCACCATCTTCCATGATCTCTGTCTAAAGACAAGTTCTGAAGGGGCAAGGGGAGCTGAGAGGGCTCCAGAGACTTCATTTTTCTCTTGCTGAAAACAGTATTTTTTAAGTTTTAATGATTTATTTACTTATTTTCATGTTACTACAATATTCTTGTTGTAAAAATAAATATAAACCCCTTTACTTCCCCAAAAGAAAGAGAAACCTCAAAAGAAATGAAATGAGAGAACAAAAAGTGTACTTCAATCTGTGTTCTCTTACCATCAGTTCTGTCATAGGGGTGGCTAGCATTCTTTATCATGAGCCCATCAGAGAAGTTGCTTCAACATTTTTCCTACAGTTGCTAATATTGACTATTTTCCCTTCCATTCTATTACTCCCCACTCCCACGTATTCTATTTTCTCTCTCTCCTTTTAAATTGTCATTCCTCAGAAGTGTGATGTATCTGATTACCCTCTCCTACCATTTTGCCTCTTTTCTGTCACCTACACCTCCCTCCCCTCTCTCTGTCCCCATTCTCCCATCCCTTTCCTCTCCTTTTCCCTCTAGGGAAAGATAGATTTCTATAATCTATTGAGTGTGTATGTTTTCTCTCTGAGTTATTTCTGATGACAATGAAGGTTCATTCATTCCCCCTCACCTTTCCCCATTCTACTCCATTGCAAAAGTTTTTTCCTTGAATCTTTTATGTGAAATATCTTAGCTCATTCTACCTCTCTCCTTTCCCTTTATCCCAGTACATTCCCTTTTCACTCACTGACTCCATCTTTATATTATATTATTATATTCAGCTCTCTCCTGTGCCTTGTCTCTCTCTCTCTCTCTCTCTCTCTCTCTCTCTCTCTCTGTATATATATATATATATATATATATATATATATATATATATACTCTTTCTAACCGCTTTTATAAATAAAAAAATTCATATCAGTTGCCAGTATATTCTTCACATGCAGGAATACATGCAGTTCAAATTCATTAAATCCCTCATAATTAGCCCTTCCCATTCACACTCACTATACTTCCCTTGAAAATCAAACTTTCTGTTCAGCTCTGGTTGTTTCAACAGGAAAGAATGAAAGTTCCCTGTTTCTTTGAATGTCCATCTTTTCCCTTAAAAGAGGATGCTCAGTCTTGTTGTGTGGTTGAATTTTGGTTGTAATCCAAACTCTTTCCCCTTCTGAAGTAGCATATTCTAAGCCCCCAGAGCCCTTAATATAGTCAATGCCAAATTCTGTGTAATTCTGGCTGTAGCAGCATGATAATTGAAACTTTTTTCCCTAGTTGCTTGTAGTATTTTCTGTTTGACTTGGGAGTTCTGCATTTTGGCAATAATATTCCTTGGGGTTCTTTGTGGGGGAGGGGGGATTTTTTCAAGAAGTGTTTAGTGGATTCCCTCAATTTCTATTTTACCATCTGCTTCTAGGATCTCAGGGCAAATTTCCTGAATTATTTATTGAAAAATGAAGTCTAGTCTCTTTTCTTTTTTTCATGACTTTCAGGTAGCCCAATAGTTTTTCAATTATCTCCTCTAGATCTGTTTTCCAGGCTAGTTTTTTTGCCAATGACATATTTTACATTTTCTTCTAGTTTTTCAGTCTTTTGGATTTGTTTTATTGTTTCTTGATTTCTCATGGTCATCAGCATCCTTTAGCTCCATTCTACATTTGAGAGAGCCTTTTTAATTCCTTTTCCAACTGACTAATTCTGCTTTTTAAGGCATTCTTCTCATTGACCTTTTGAACAGCTGGTTATTTTTTTTAGGTTTTTTTTTCAAGGCAATGGGGTTAAGTGGCTTGCTTAAAGCCACACAGCTAGGTAATTATTAAGTGTCTAAGGCAGGATTTGAACTCAAGGACTCCTGACTCCTGGGCTAGTACTCTACCCACTGTGCCACCTAGCTGCCCCTAAACAGCTGGTTATTAAGATGTTATTTTCTTCAGTGTTCTTTAGTATCTCATTCACTGAGCTGCTTACTTGTTTTTTCATGATTTTCCTGCATTGATCTCATTTTCTTCCCAATTTTTCCCTCTACCTCCCTTATTTGAATTTCAAAGTCTTTTTTTGAATTTTTCCACAGTCTGATACCATTTCCTATTTTTCTTGAAGGCTTTGGATACAATTTTGGCTTTGCCATCTTTTGAGTGAATATTTTTATCCTTTATGGGACCAAAGCAATTTTCTATGGTTGGATTCTTCTTTTTCTGTTGTTTGCTCATTTCCTCAACCTCTGACCTGATATACCATACTTCCAAAGGCTTTGGGGGGGGGGGTGTTTTCAGTACATTCTTGCAGGGACCTTAATTCCTTCAATGTCTTCTGAGAGACTCCGATTGTTCTCTGTAGATGACAACACCCCCCCCCCCCTCCATGGGAGCTGTGAAGAAGGTCCCTGTTCCACTATGGTAGTATGGGAGCCCAGTCTGGACCCTGGATCTGAGTATGGCCAAAGTAGTAGGGATATCTCAGGGATACCTTCTTGAGATCTGTGGGTTTGAATGCTTTGGAAGCAGCTGTTAGGTGGCTCTGTAAGTTCCTGGGAATGCCCTGAGGCCTACACTGGCCAGGATTCTGTGCTCACCCTGGTGCAGCAGAATTCTCCCAGCTGACTCTCCAAGCTGTCCCCAGATATCCTTGGGTCAAGAGGTCTGGAAACCACTCCCACTGCTACAGGCCCCAGGCACCCCATGGGCTGTTCCTGGAAGGCTGAAACTGGTTTGCTCTAGCACAAAGTGACTCTGACATGGTCTGAGTTGCAGCTCTTTCCATCCCCAGTCCAGTGGAATAGACCTTTCCTGTGGAGCTACCAAGTTGTCTTGGACTAGAAAGGTTTTTTTTTGTGGGTTCTTCTCTCTAGAATTTGGTGACAGCTTTTGGAATTTTGTGGGGAAGAGCTTCTGGGAATTCTTGCCTCCATAGTGCCATCTTGGCTCTGTACTCCCAGGTGCAAACAGCATTACTCATGCTTACTGCTTCTCCATAAAAAAATAGTTTAACCATTGTCCAAATCAAATTAGAACTTGTCCCTGTGGAACATCAATATATTCTTGTGTTATATTAAAGTAAAATGGACAGAGACAGAGTCAAGATGATGGAGAAAATGCAGGCACCTATTCCAAATTCCTCTCCAAACAACTTTAAATTCTGGAGTGGCAACACATACAAAACAATGAGTAAGCCATTCCCCAATTGAAAAATGGTCAAAGGATATGCAAAGGCAATTTACAGATGAGGAAATCAAAGCGATACAAAATCATATGAAAAATTGCTCTAAATCACTGCTTATTAGAGAAATGCAAATTAAAGCAGACTGGCCAATATGACTGGAGAGGACAATGACCAATGTTGGAAGAAATGTGGGAAATCTGGAACACAGCTGTGGAGCTGTGAACTCATTCAACCTTTTTGGAGAGCAATTTGGAATTACATCCAAAGGTGTAACATTGGAATTATACCCAAAAGGCAACAAAAATTCGCATACCCTTTGATCCAACAATACCACTACTGGATCTATACCCTGAAGAGATTATGAAAAAAGGTAAAAAATATCATTTGTACAAAAATATTCACAGCAGCCCTGTGTGTGGTGACAAAGAATTGTAAATTAAGTGAATGTCCTTCAATTGGGGAATGACTTAACAAGTTGTAGTATATGTATGTCATGGAAAACTATTGTTCTATTAGAAACCAGGAGGGATGGGAATACAGGGAAGCCTGGAAGGATTTGCATGAATTGATGCTCAGCCAGATGAGCAGAACCAGAATAACATTGTATACCCCAACATCAACATAGGCTGATGATAAACATTGATGGACTTTCTTATACTATCAGTGCAACAATCAGGGACAATTGTGGGCTATCTGTGATGAAGAATACAGTTTGTATCCGAGAAAGCATTGTGGAGTTTGAAAAAAGACCAAAGGCTATTACCTTTTATTTAAAAAAAAACCGTGTTATTTTATCATATAATTTTGCTATCTCTTATACTTCATTTTTCTTCCTTAAGGATATGATTTCTCTCTCATCACATTCAACTTAGAACAATATATATCAAGAAAACAAGGTAAAGACTAACAGACTGCCTTCTGTGGGGAGGGAGGGAAGCAAGAATAGGGGAAAACTCAAAGTAAATCAAATTTTTCTTTATTAAAAAAAGAATAGTGGCAGCTAGGTGGCACAGTGGATAGAGTACCAGCCCTGGAGTCAGGAGGACCTGAGTTCAAATCCAGTCTTGGACAATGATTAATTACCTAGCTGTGTGACCTTGGGCAAGGCACTTAACCCCATTTGCCTTGCAAAAACCTTAAAAAAAGAATAAGAGGAAACAAGTTTCCAGTCCAAAACAATTTAGAGGGCTGGCAAGAAATATATATCACACTAAGCAAGTGTGGAGAATAGATTATACTAGCAAACCAGGAGCAGGTACAGGGGGTGGGGGGTGGGGTGGATTGTTATCAAGAGCATCAGTGACTGTTTCTGGAGTTATTGGTAAGGGAGTTAGGCAATTGAGCAGATGGACATTATAGGGGTCTTTTTGCTGATATTGAGTGCCAGACTCTGCTGTATTGTCCATACTCAGTTCTGGGTCTTGGTTCCAGGGCCAGGTGGAATGCTAGCAATATCAGTGATTATGACTCTTTGGAGACCTTGAACACAGTTCCAGAAAAGAGTGCTTGTGCTCACTCACTGAGCACAGTCCGGGAGAGTAGTAAACAAACCTCTCTCTAGATCATTTTTCTCTGACTGAAAATCCTAGACTTCCAGAACTAGCTCTGAAAAGTGAAATTTGTAAGCATTCCCCCTCCACCCCATGAATACAGTATAACTTTAATATAAAGTTAAAAGTCAAGAAAGAGTCCAGAAAATGAGCAAACAACAATCAAAACATTTTGGCCACAGAAAATTACTATTGGAAACAGGGAATATAAAACACAAACTCAGAAGACCAAAAAGTAAAAACTGCCATATCCAAGAGAAAAATGTTAATTCATTTCAAGATGGGGAAATACCCAAAAAGAATTTTAAAAATCAGAGAGATAGAAGAAAAATTTTGAAAAGAAGTGAATCCCCAGTTGATAAATGGTCAAAGGATATGAACAGACAGTTTTCATATGAAGAAATTAAAGCTATATATAATCATATGAAAAATACTTCAAATCACTATTGATTAGAGGAATGCAAATTAAAACCACTATAAGTTATTATCTCACACCTTTTAGATTAACCAAGATGAGAAAATGGGAAGATGATCAGTGTTGGAGAGGTTGGGAGGATTGGGACATTGATGCCGTACTGGTGGAGTTGTGAATGGATCCGACCTTTCTGAAGAACAATATGGTACTACGCCCAAAGAGCAATAAAACCATTCATACCCTTTTACCCAGCAATTTCAATTATAGGACTATATCCAGAAGAAATTGTTAAAAATGGGAAAAGTCCTACATGTTCCAAAATATTAATAGCAGCTCTTTTTGTAGTTGCAAAGAATTGGAAATTGAGGGGAATTGCTAAACAAGTTATGGTACATGAATACTATGGAATACTACTGTTCTATAAAAAACTATAACTCGTCAGACTCTAGAGAAGTATGGAATGACTAATGGGATCTGATGCTGAGTGAAGGAAGTAGAACCAAGAGAACAATGTACACATCAATAACAACATTATTTGATGAACAGCCTTCATGGAAGCAGCTCCTCTTGGAAGTCCAGAAAGCTAGGACAAATGTATTTGACTGGCTATAGACTATATTATCCCCATCCAGAGGAAGAAAAACAAAACAAAACAAAACACACAGGGGAAAAAACCCTTCCAAATCCGATGAACACTTTATAAAATCTATCACATGTATCTGTTTCCCTTAATCCTAATTCCTCATGCCAAAAATTACTAATAAGCATGTTTATCAAATCATGTATATAAAATGCTAACCGGACTGTTCCCTGATAAGGGGAGGGGTGTGGGAAGGGAGGGTGGAGGGAAATTTTGTAACTTGGAAATATGCATGTACATAAATATATAGATGAAAATAAATAGATAAATTTTAAAATTTAAGACAAAAAAAGAAAAGTGAGAATGATTTAAGAATATCAAAAAGAAGACAGCAACTGGTAAAGGAGACTCAAAAATACTGAAGAAATATCTTAAAATAGAGAATAGACCACATGGTAAAAGAGGTATAAAAATCCAATGAAGAGAATAATTTCTTAAAAAGTAGAATTGGTCAGGTGAAAAGGAGGATCAGACTCTCAATGAAGAAAACAATTCATTAAAAATTCAGATTGGGCAAGTAGAAGTTGATGATTTCAGAAAACACAATAAATGAATTAAACAAAATCCAAAGAGAGGAAAAAATAGAAGAAAAGAAATATATTGCTATAAAAACAACTGATCTAGAAACAGATCAGAGGGATAATTTAAAAATTACTGAGGGGGTAGAGCCAAGATGGCACCATGAAGGCAGGAATTCCTGGAAAATCATTCCTGAAAATACTCCAAAAACCATCAAATTATGACTCTAGCCAAAATTTAGAGGAGCAGAACCCACAGAAAGACTGAGTGATACAATTTCCCAGTCCAAGACAACTTAGAAGTTCCACAGAAAAGGTCTGTTTCACAAGGGTGGGAGCTGGAAAAAGCTGCAGCACAGCACAGCCGGGTTGGCTACCTGGGTCTGTTACAGAGAGGTTGGCTTCCAGATCTCTTGGCCCAGGGATCATTGGGGACAGTTGGAAAGGGTGATGAGTGAGTGAGTACGGAGCAGAACTCCAGCCTCAGAGCAGCCCTGTGGTGACAACCTGCAATGGGAGTTGGCAGAGTCACCCAGCACATCCAGAGCTCTCAGTCCATAGACAGTAAGGAGATGGGGGAGGTCTCTCTGTTCTCCCTGGGGCAGGACTCAGCTGTGTGCCCACACTCATATCCAGGTTGCAATCTTGTCCCCACACCACCACCATAGCTGAGTAGGGACCATCATCACAGCTCCAGGGCAGAGGGGAGGTCTGAACATAGGTAAGAGAGCAATCAGAGCCTCTCACAAGACCTTGGAGAAATTAAGGTCCCAGTGGGGTGTCTCAAAAAAAACCCCAAAGCCTTGGAAGTGTGGTAAATCAGTCATAGGCTGAAGAAATGAGCAAACAACAGAAAAAGAATCTGATATAGAAAATTACTTTGGTCCCCATGGAAGATTCAGAAGATGACAAAACTGAAGATTTTGTATCCAGAATCTCCAGCAGAAATAGATAATGGGCTCACTCTATGGATGAGCTCAAAAAAGCCTTTGCAAAGCAATTGAGGAGGGAAGAGGAAAAATTGGGATGAGAAATGAGAGTGACACAGATACATCATGAAAACCTAGTCAGCAATTTGGTGAAAGAAATATAAAAAAAAAATACTGAAGAAAATATGTTAAAAACCAGTTTAGGCCAAATGAAGAAAGCAACAGAAGGCAAATGAGTAGAAGAATGCCTTAAAAAGCAGAATTGGCCATCTGGAAAAGGAGATAAAAAAGCTCTCTGAAGACAATACCTCCTTTAAATGAAGAATAGAATTAAAGGAAGCTGGTGACTTTGTGAGACTCAGAAGAAATAAAACAATGCCAAAACAACCAAAAATTAGAATAAAATGTGAAACATCTCATTAGAAAAACAATTGACCTAGAAATCAGATCCAGGAGATATAATTTAAATACAACTGAAAGTCATGACAAGGAAAAGAGCCTAGACTTCATTTTTCAAGGAATAATACAGTAAAATTGTCTTGAGATCCTAGAAGCAGAAGATAAATTGAGGGAAACTGAGGGAATTCACCAATCACCTCCTTAAAGAGATCCCAAAAGAAAAACTTCCAGGAATATTATAGCCAAACAAACAAAACTCTCAAGTCAAAGAGAAAGCTACCAGAAACAAGCAAATTCAACTACCATGGCTCTATAGTCAGGATTACACAGGATTTGGCAGCATCTACATTAAGGGATTGTAGGGATTGGAATATAATATTCCAGAAGGCAAAAGATCTTGGTTTACAGCTGAGAATCAACAACCAAGCAAAACTGAACATCCTCTTTCAGGGGAAAAGATGGATCTTCAATGAAACAGGGTACTTTCAAACTTTCTTATTAAAACAACAAGAGCTGAACAGAAAGTTTGATCTCCATGTACAGGACTCTGGTGAACCATAGAGGGGGTGGATGAGAAGGACTAATTATGAGGAATTCAATGACATTGAACTGCTTGTATTCCTGCATGGGATGAAGATACTGATAACTCATATGAACTTTTTCATTTATAAGAGCTGTTAGAAGGAGCAGATATAGACAAGGCACAGAAAGGAGCTGAATATAATGATATAATATAGTAAAAAGATGGAGTCAATGGGTGATAAAAGAAAGTACTGGGAGGAAGAGAAAGGAGGGGAAGAAGGGGCTAAGATATTTTACATGAGAGTCAAGAAAAAGCTTTTACATTGGAGTGGAATGGGGAGAAGGTGAGGGGGAATGAGTGAGGCTTCATTCTCATCTGAAATTGATCAGAGAGGAAATAATATACATAATATGGTATAGAAATATATCTTACTCTAGAGAAAAATGAGAGGAAAGGGCTGGGATAAGGGGGGATGGGGGAGGGAAGGGGGCATAGGTGATAGAGGGAAGATGGTGGGAGATGGGACTCAGGTACAACACACTTCTGAATAGGGACAGGATAAAAGGAGAGATAGAATAGAAAAGATCAAAGTGGGGAGGAATACAGTGGAGGGAAGTACAGCTAGTCATGGCAACTGTGGGAAAAATATTGAAGCAGCTTCTCTGGTGGCTATGATGGAGAAGACAGCTCATCCCATAGACAGAACCATTGGAATCTGAACACAGAGAAGTACACTTTTTTTCCCTCTCTCACTATTCTTGAGGTTTCTCATCTTTTGGGGGGTTGAAAAGGGGGTTCATGTTTACTCTCATAACAAGATTATTGTAATAATATAAAATAAATTAACAAAAAAATGTCTTAATAAAAAAAAGAGAGAGAAAAAAGTTGAGGAAAAGAAGTGATTCAGTCTTACAGGAAGTGAGGGATTCTAAAAGCCGGAGATTGGAAGACAAAGCATTGGAAGCATGAAGGACAATAAGGACAAAGGTATATAGAGACAGAATGAGTGTTGGGGGCTAAGAAAACAATAACATAGGGGTAGAGGTGGGGGAACACAACAATATGGTGGAACAAATACTAAAAGACTAGAAGGGTCTTCCTAAAGGGATAGATCATAAAGTGATTTAAAATCCCAAAAGATCTCCAAATGATAAATGATCAAAGTCTATAAACAGGCAGTTTTCACATGAAGAAATTGAAGCTATTAATAGTCAAATGAAATCACCATTGATTAAAGAAATGGTAGCACCTTATCATGACAAGAAAGGAAAATGACAAAAACTGGAGGTCATGTGGAAAAATTGTGATACTAATGCAAGACTCGTAGAGGTGTGAACTAGTACAACAATTCTGGGGAAGAATTGGGGTTTATCCTTAAAAGATTATTGAACTGTGACTTAGCAATACCACCACTGTTTGTATCCAAAGAAATAAAAGAAAAGGAGGGTGATAAAGCTATATCAATAGAAAAATATTTATAGCAGTTCTTTTTGTAGTGGCCAGGAATTGGAATCTAAGAGGATACTCATTGACTGAGAAATAAAAATAGATATAGATTTGTGGTGGAATACTCATGTGCCATAAGAAATGATGAGCAAGATGGTATCAGGAAAACCTGGGAAGACTTAGGTGAACTGATGCAAAGTGAAGTGGACAGAAGCAGGATGACACTATACATGATACAAACAATATTATACAACAATCAACTGAGAAAGACTTATCAACAAGACAATGATCCAGGACAAATCCATGATGAAAAATACTATCCACATCCTGAGAGAGAACTGATGAACTTTTCAGATAAAGCATAATTTTTAGGTTTTTGCAAGGAAATGGGGTTAAGTGGCTTGCCCAAGTTCACATAGCTAGGTAATTATTAAGTGTCTGAGGCCACATTTGAACTCAGGTACTCCTGGCTCCAGGGCTGGTGCTCTATCCACTTCGCCTCCTAACTGCTCCTTACCTTTCACTTTTCAAAAAAAAAGAATTACTAAACTATCTGAAATCCATTATCAAAAGAGTCTAAATGTAGTATTTCAAGAAGTCATCAATGAATGCTGCTTTAAAAATTCTAGAATTAGAAGGTAAATTAGCAATGGAAGAATGTACTGATCTCCTCCTAAAAGAAACCACAAAATGAAAATTCCCAGGGATATCATAGCCACATTCCAGAGTTCCCACATCAAGGAGAAAATATTGTCTGTAACCAGAAAGAACAAATTTAAAAATTATGGAGCCACAGTCAGAATGATGCAAGATTTAGCAACTTCTACATTAAAGAATTGGAGAACTTAGAATATGATATTCTGGAGGGCAAAAGAGTTGTAATTATAATTAAGAATTACCTACCCAGCAAATATAAAAGGAAAATGGGCATTAAATAAAATAGAGGACTTTCAAGTATTCTTTATTAAAAGATCAGAGGTAAATAAAATTTATTCAATATATTCAAATATCAAATGAAAGTGAAGCATAAAAAGATAAACATAAAAAGAAAGCATAAGGGACTCAATAATGTTAAACTGTTTTAATTCCTATATAGGAAGATGATATTTATAATTCACAAGAACTTTCTTATTATTAGGGCAGGTGGAAGAAGTTTACATAGATTGAGAATGTGAGTGTGAGTTGAATATAACATGATGATATCTAAAAAAGTACAAGCAGAAGGTGAGAAAGAAAAAAGGGAGAGGTAGAATGGGGTAAATTTTCTAACATAAAAGTACTTTTATAGTGGAGGAGAAGATAGGAAAGTAGGAAAATCTCTTGAACCCTAATCTCATTGAAAATAAATCACACAGTGAATAACAAATGAGTATGAGTATGAAGATTTATCCTACCTTACAGGAAAGTAGGATGGAAAAGAGTTAAAAGCAGGGGAAAATTCATTGAAAGAAGGATTAATTGAGGGAGATTGCAGTCAAAAACAAAATCTTGTTGAGGATGTACAGGATGAAAGGAAGGAGAGTGAATAGCGTAAAAGGAGGCAAAACAGGATGTAGGGAATGATTTAGTAATCATAAGTTTGAGAAAAATTTTTATAGCAAGTAACTCTTATAAAGACCTCATTTATAAAACATAGAGAAGTGAGTCAAATTTCTTTATTTTCAAGAGACAAAATAGTCAAAGGATATGAACAGGAAATTTTCTGACTAGATTGGCTAATATGACAGATTGGAAGGAACATGGGAAAACTGAGACACTAATGCATTGTTGATGGAGTTGCAAACTGATTCAACCATTCTAAAGAGTAATTATAACTAGACCAAAAGAGCTGTAAAACCAGGTATACTCTTTAACTGAGCAATACCACTACTAGGTCTGTATTGCAAAGAGATTAAAAAAACAAAAAGAAAAATGACTAATTTTCCAAAATATTAGTAGCAGCTCTTTTCTGGTGGCAAGGAATTGGAAATAAAGGGATACCATTAATTGGAGAGTGACTGAACAAGTTGTGCTATATGATCTTAATGGAATACTATTGTGCAATAAGAAATGATGAGTGGGATGCTTTCAGAAAAAAATCTGAAAAAACTTACCTGAAAAACCTGACAAAAAAAAAGGTGCAGAACTGAACTTCTGGGGTAGAGCCAAGATGACAGCATTAAGTTAGCATGCTACTGGAACTTTTTTAGACAATGACAAATGAAACCTCTGCACAGACTTTACGATTATAGATCATACCAAATAAAGACAAAGTTTAAGACAAGTTTTGAACTGTAGACATCATGGAGGAGCTTCTGTCTCTTTTGGGGGAAAGGAGAAGAAAATGCAGCTAAGTGGGAGAGCAGAAAAGACAATGGGAGACTTTTAGTCACTGTACAGTTCAGGTCCAGATAGTTTGACAGCAGCATAGCTGCCAGTAGCCAAAAAACAAAGTCTAAATCCCAGGAACACTGGGGCAAAAGACAGGACTGGGTTGGGAACAAACCACTGCATAGGCAGAATCTGGACATAAAGGAGGAAATAAACCTCTGCAAAGGCAATGCCTGGGTTGCATAGGCAACACCTTTGCCAATGATAAGCCAAGGATCAGACCCCAGTCCCCACATAAAATGTTTGTGTTTATTCTCCCTATACCTCAGTAGTAGAGCTCAAACAATAAAAATGAGCAAAAGAGCTTACAAAGATAACAATATCACCTCAGAAGAAGAAAACAGTGAAAAATTACTTTCATGGAAACTCTCAAAAGAGTTTATGAATTGGACTCAAATCTAAAAGATTATAGAAGAGTTTTAAAAAATTTAATAAACCAAAGAAGAGAAGAAGAGAAATAGAAAAAAAGAAATACAAATCATGCAGGAAAATTATGAAAAATTGACCAAAGAAATGAATTCCCTTAAAAGGAAAAATAACCAACTGGAAAAAGAAAAAAAAATAAAATAAAAATTGAATAATTGGAAAAGGAATGCAGTTCATCTAAAACTCAAATTGATCAACTGGAAAGGGAATACTACTCAACAAAGTAAAATTAACTGGAAAAGAAAAGAAAAGAAAACACAAAAAACTAACTAAAGAAAATAACACCCTAAAAATTAGAATTGGACAAATAAAACCAATGAATCCATGAGACTGTAAGATTCCATCAAACAAAGTTAAAAAGACTGAAAAAACTGAAGAAAATATAAAGTACCTTTTAGGAAAAACAAGCAGGCTGGAAGATAGAACTAAGAAAAATAATTTATGAACTATTGAACTAGTGGAAAGCCTAGATTTAAAAAAGAGCCAGGAAAATATCTTTGAGGAAATTATCAGGGAAAACTGTCTAAATCTGTAAGATCAAGAACACAAAACAACCATTTAAAGAATACATAGAATTTCTTCAGAAAGAGATCCCAGAATAAAAACTCCAAGGGTTATCATAGCCAAATTTCAGAATTCTCAAATAAAGGAGAAAATACAGTAAATAGCAAAAAAGAAGCAATCTGAGTACCATTGAAGTAAAATCGGACTTATACAGGATTTATCAGTTTCAAGACTGAAGGACTGGAAGACTTGGAATACCATATTATAGAGGGCAAAGGACCTTGGATTACAACCAAGAATTTACTACCCCACAAAATTCAGTATATTCTGTTAGGGAAAAGATGGATGTTCTATGAAATAAAGGGCATCCAAAATTTCATGATAAAAAGAGCAGAAGTGAACATAGAATTCATTCTCTAAATACAAGGTACAAGAAATGTATAAAAAAGTAAATGGAATGGGAAAAAACCCAAAACAAATATTAGTGAAGAACATTAAATTGTATACACCCCTACAAGGGAAGCTATAACACTTATAACTCTTGAGAATTTTATTTCTCTTAGTATATTTAAAGAGTTGAATATATTTGAAGAGTTTGGATTTAAAGATATGGTTAGTACTTGTCTTTCCATTGAAGAGGACCAAGATGACATCACTATGGTTGAGACAATGATCCAGGTGAAAAACTGGGGTGGTTACTCTAAACATTATACATACGTAAACATTATATATATGTATATAAAATTTTTTTTGCAAGGCAATGGGGTTAAATGACTTGCCCAAGGCCACACAGCTAGATAATTATTAAGTGTCTGAGGTCACATTTGAACTCAGGTCCTCCTGACTCCAGGGCTGGTACTTTATCCACTGTGCCACCTAGCTGCTCCCATTCTTTCTTAAATAGCACACCTCATTTGTTTCTTGGTTTAAGATTGTGATATGCCTTTTGCCATTTCCACTGCACCACCTAGCCAACCCTTAAACATATATTTCTCACATTTTCTTTGATCCACTTTGATTCTATCTTGCTCATAGAGCTTAACATTTTCTCTGATGAGGACAATCTTTTCTGGGCAGTCCTGAGTCAGGGCCACCTATACCTTACTATCAATTGTAAAGTTCTTAAGTCAGACCTTCAGGGTGTTCCAGGACTTAGAATACTTAGATACTCTATAATTAATTAAATCAGTAAATGACTTTACTAGATTCTTAGAGGTTTGTAGTACCATAGGGAATGAAGTGGCAAACTACTTAGAAGCTTTGGAAATAGGTACTATTATCTTAATCCATACTTAAGTTAATGAAAGTTTAAGTACTGTGATTGGAGAGCTAAAGGGTTGGTGGGGGGAAAGTATGGGAGTGAGTATGCTTGGGGCCAGGTTGGTATACAAATGGTTTATGAAATGATTTGATTTTGTATAAAGCTTTGGCTCATGATGATTGTGTATCCTTGAAGGGGATTTGAAAAGGGGATAAGATATAAAATGATTACAATTAGTTGTGATTCCCGACTCTTGAGAAGTATGTTTGTAATGAGTCAGAAGAGGTGATAGCATTTTGTGACTATGAGGCAATGCTGTTTATCAATCTATCAATCAATTAACCTTTGATTGTACTTTGATAGTACTTTGAGTTTACCAAGAAATCAATTATTCAATCATTGATTGATGGTACTTTGACTGATAGTAATTTTATCAGGTCAGATAAAAGGATTATAATTTGATAAAAGAATGTAAGTCTACAACAGGGTTAAAACAAAAGAAGCAGGTGAGGCATTAGTGGATAAATAATACCAGGTGAAGAGGCAAAAAATCCTATTATAATTGAGGGAAAGAAGGGAGGGTCCAAGATACATTCCCATTTGGGTGATAAAACCTGTTCTACTTAATGGGGAAGGAGGGGGAAGGGAAAGAAAATGGAAGAAGGGACTATTAAAAGAAAAGATGAAGGTAGGTATAAGAGAAAATAAACTGAAAGTTGAAATTTAAAAGAAAAGTTAAAGGGGGAAAGGGAGTAAAATTTTGATGAGGAGGAATAAGAGGAAAGGAAAGAGAAAAGTATACATGGGGAAAGATACCATGGAGGTAAAGACAGACTTAGTAATCTTAACTGTAAATGTGAATGGGATGAACTCTCCTATAAAATAGAGAGCAGAACGGATTAAAAAATCAGAATCCTACAATATATTGTTTACAGGAAACACACATGAAGCAGAGAGAGTCACACAGAGTAAAGGCAATAAAAGGATGGAGCAAAATATATTATGCTTCTGCTGAAGTTAAAAAAAATCAGGGGTAGCTATCCTGATCCCAGACAAATCAAAAAGCAAAAATAGAAATCATTAAAAAGGATAAGGAAGGAAACTACATCTTCTTAAAAGGCATGATAGGCAATGTAGATATATCATAATTAAATTTGTACACTCCTAGTGGTATAGATTGAAAATTCTTAGAGGAGAAGCTGAATAAATTACAAGTAGACATAGACAGCAAAACTTTAATAATGGGCGACCTCAAACTCCCTTTCTCAGATCTAGATACATTTAACAAAAAAATAAACAAGTAGGATATTAAGATGATGAATAAAATATTTAAAAACCTTAGGATGGACCTCTGGAGAAAAATTAAAGGGGATGGAAAAGAATATGTATTTTACTCAGCAGTACAGGGCACACATACCAAAACTGACCATGTACTAGGGCATAAAACCTTATAATTAAATGGAAAAAGGTAGGAATAATAAATGCAAGCATTTCAAATCATGATGCAACAAAAATTGCATGTAAAAAAAGGGCCATGGAAAGATATACCAAAAGTTAATTGGAAATTAAATAACAATTTTAAAGAATGAATAGATCAAATAACAAATCATGGAAATAATCAGTCATTTCATCCAAGAAAATGATAACAATGAGACATCATACCAAAATTTATGGGATGTAGGCAAAGTAGTATTTGAGGGAAATTTTATATATCTCTATATAAAAAATATAGAGGCTATCAATGAATTGGATATGCAACTAAAAATGCTAGACAACAAATTAAAGATCCCTAATTAAATTCCAAATTAGAAATTCTGAAAATCAAGGAAGAGATTAAAAAATTTGATTTATGAAAAAAAGAAATAAAATAGACAAACCTTAGGTTAATCTGATTTTTTTTAAAAAAAGGCAAATAAATGACAGTATCAAAAATGAAAAAGGTGAACTAAGCACCAATGATGAGGAAGCTAAAGAGAAAAATTCACAGATTTTTCCTGAACTGTATACCAATAAATTTGATAACCAGAGTGAATGGATGAATATTTACAAAAATAAAAACTGCCCAGCTTAATAGAAGAGGAAATACAATACTTAAATAATCCCATTTCATAAAAAGAAATTGAACAAGCCATCAATAAACTCCCAAGTCTCCAGGTCCAGAAAAAGTCTCCAGGTCCAGTTGGATTTACTAGTGAATTCTACAAAACATTTAAGGAACAACTAATTTCAATTTTACATAAACTATTTTAAAAAATTGGAGGAGTTCTGCCAAATTTCTTTTATGACACCAATATGGTGCTAATAACCTAAACAAGGAAGAACCAAAATAGACAATAAAAATTATAGATCACTCTCCCTAATGAATATTGATGCAAAAATCTTAAATAAAATTTTAAGAAAGAGATTTCAGCAAGTTATTACTAGGGTAATAGTTCATGTTCAGGTAGGATTTATACCAAGTAGATTTGGATGGTTCAATGTTAGGAAAACTCTCTAAATAATTGAACATATCAATAACAAAAGCAACAGAAGTCATATGATTTTTTCAATCTATGTTGAAAAAGTCTTTGACAAATATATCATCCGTTCCTCTTAAAAAACATTTGAGTGTATAGGAATAAATGGTGTTTTCCTTAAAATAATAATCAAGATTTATCTAAAACTATCAATAAATTTTATATGTAATAGGGATAAACTAGAAGCATTTCCAATAAGATTGGGGTGAATCAAGGATGCCCATTATCATCTTTACTATTCAATGTAGTATTGGAAAGGCTGCTTTAGCAATAAGAGAAAAAACAGAAATTGAAGGAATAAGAATTGGCAATGAGTAGCAAAGCTTTTGCTCTTTGCAGATGATATGATGGTATATATTTAGAGAACCCAAGGGGTGGCTAGGTGGTGCAGTGGATAAAGCAACAGCATTGGAGTCAGGAGTACCTGAGTTCAAATCTGACCTCAGACACTTAATAATTACCTAGCAGTGTGGCCTTGGGCAAGCCACTTAACCCCCATTGCCTTGAAAAATCTAAAAAAAAATATTTTTATTTATTTATTTATTATAGAGAACCCGAGAAAATCATATAAAAACACCTTGAAGTAATAAATTCAGCAAAGTAGCAGGACATAAAATAAACCTGTGTAAGTCAGCAGCATTATTATATATGAACAACATAGCCTAAGAGCAAGACATAGAAAGAAAAATTCCATTTAAAGTAACTGTAGACAATATTAACTACTTGGGAATCTACCTCCCAAGACAAACCCCAAAACTCTATGAACACAATTACAGAACACTTCTTACACAAAGTCAAAGTTGAATAATTGGAAACATGTCAATTGCTCATGTTTAGGTCAAGCTAATATAATAAAAATGACAATTCTATTCAAATTAAATTACTCATTCAGTGCCATACCAATCAAACTACTAAATAACCATTTTTCTGTGCTAGAAAAAGTAGTAACAAAAGTCATTTGGAGCAACAAAAGGTCAAGAATATGATGGGAGGCTGTAATCTTCTCTGACCTGTGGTCCAGCCAAAGGTACTTGGCTGTTCTTATCTCTCTCTCCCTTCCCCCACTCCCTATCTCTTCCTATGTGTTGTAACTTCTTTTAATAAATTTTTGTTTTATTTCTACCCTTGCTTTTCTGAGTCTGAATAATGATTCCTCATAGGCAAAACCAAATTCAAGTAGCCAGCAGCTACATAATGGTGAGCCAACCAGGAGAAAAAATGTCTGCCCAGACTTGGGAAACTGGATTGAGTTCCATATGTGAGAAGCAACCCCCCCACCATTTTTTAGATCCTAGATTTTTAGAAAAGTAGGAAAATTATTGGACCTCTAGCCCTCCTTCTGTGTTTCCCTTTTTCTTGAAAATGGAAAAAGCTTGAGTTTTCTGGGGAGTCAGCTAAGCTGATCCTATGTGGTTTTCACAGTGGCCCTTTTGTGGACCTGCCTGTGTTGTTTTCTGTCACCTTTATGTGGACCTGCCCTGTTTTCAAACTGAGGAAGGTGGTTCTGATATATGTTTGGTTTATACACCACTGTGGAGTGAGGGTTGTTAAGGAAGGACATTTAGCCTAAGTCCAATTGACATGTTTGCTTACCTATAAATTGATGGAGAAAAGATCTCTCCCCCCACCCCCACCCCTCCCTCCAGCTGTTTGTTCCTGGAAGGAATTAAATTTGACAAAAGCAAAACACCTGAACTCCTGGAAATTATCTTTGTGTGGTATTCTCTTTTTCTCTTTCTCTTTGTCTTTGTCTCTCAAATTCTCTGATGCTCCTACCACCTGCAGGGGGAAAGGGGGAGAGAGAAGGAAAATCTTCCTTTTTAGAACTTTGAAACTCAAACCTTTGTCTCACATGGAATGCATGCTTTGTTGCAGGAAGGGTAAGACCCGCCCCCCCCCCCAAAAAAAGTCTTGTTTTAGCCCCTTTGTAGGAAGGGACCATGTTTTCCTTAGGCTACACGTGTTTATCAATTCCAAGCCCCATTTAACTGGGTTGAGAAAGTTCCACCCTTGGGAGAGGGAAGGGGAAATGGGCAAATTGATTGAGAAGCCTGGTCAATTAGCTGAGGAAAAAAAAAGAGGAAGATAAATTTTTCTGGGACTAGGAAATTCAGATTTTGAACTTTATAAAATTACTTAAGAATTCATTCAATTTGAATTATTGGTTGACTACTTCAACATCTTAATGAATATATGAGGTTCTTCAAGAAATTCTGATTGATTCTAAAAGTTATTTTTTGACTGGTCTTAATTGGTACATTCAAAAATGTAATATAAATGTATGTGTGTATATGTGTGTGTGCATGGGTATTTAAACATAAATGGGATATTTTCATATCTCTATTGGCCTGGAGAGGTGGGAAAATGTTTCTATATTCTGAGATTTGGTGCTGGCCATCCAACAATCTCACTTTGGTAAATTTGAAATCTTCATATAAGAGTTGTTTCTGTGTCTAAACTCTTGTATCTATGTGTATGTAATTCAGATCTGAAATAATTATAGATACCTGAGTTAAATGTTACTCCTTTTAGTTTGGGTTTTGAATTTAATTACTTGAAAGTGTCTAATTTTAAGTAATTAATGAAGTTGGGATCAGAGCCTATTCCCTTATACTATTTGAAAGTTTATAAGTGGCAAAGTTTGTGAAATGATTTCAGTTGTGAGCTAAGTTTTTGTTAACCTAATATTGATTGAAGGCTGTATTCAACTTAGGTTAACTGAGACTTTAAGGTTTAGTAAATGTAGACTTCCTTCCCTCAAGAGGGCTTGAAAAGAGAGTGGGAAGACCTTTGATAGAAAAAGGTCACCGACTTGTCTTTAAAAAAAGAAATAGAGCTAAATGAGAGTAATGTGGTCATCTAAGTTCTGTAACAAGTCTTGAGAATTTGTGTGTGTTATTAAGAAGGAAAATATAATTGGGATAAATTGTATGTCAAGGAATTTGGGACTATTGAGTCATATATAACATATTTACTGATTTCTTTTGGGAAAGAGAAATATTGTACTAATTTTGTATTCTGATCTGTTTTGATGTTAAATTGAATTGTCACCAATGTCATAAGGTCTTTTGTTGGTAAAGGAAGGAAGGATGTGATAGTCTTTGCCTTATTATCTATCATCAAATGCTTATGGCATGGAATATATATGTATTTATTAGATATGTGATATTCTTTTGTAACTTCAAAGAAATTGTATTTACAGTATTTGATTCTCTTGTGAACATGTAAGCCATTTGAATACTGTCATGTTAAAGCCTGGAATTAACATATGACTGCTTTGAAGGGGTGCTAAGGGAAATATCACAAATTATGACCCCTTCTGGGATAAATCTGTGGATTCATGCATAACTCTTGTTGTTAATTTACTTGAATGCCTAGTTGTTTTTAATATTGTTTAATTGCATTAGAATCAATAGTACATGTTAGAAATTTAAAGTTACCTAGGATGTTCTAATGGTTTTAAAGAATTCTAAAGGTAATAATTTGTTTTCTGAAGATGGCTAGTAGTTAAGTTTATGTATAGATATTTCTAGCTATGTATGTAAACTGGGACTAAACTGAGGAAAAAGCACCTATGTAACATGAGAAAGATAAAATAATTATGATGATTTGAGATTTCTTTGTGGCAATCTCTAGCCAATTGTTTTGTTGGAAGATATGGAGATGATGGGCAACCTCCTAGCCACAAGGAGATGCTTTGTTATTTTAAACATAGTTAATAACTAAATGGGTTCATTGCAAAAAAGTGTTTTTTTATTTAAAATATGAATTAGGTTTATTACATCTCAAAATCTGTTTATTGCATTTCATTCACTGTTCTTGAGCAATAATTGAATTATTTTTTTTCCTCTGGATCTCTTATACCAAATAACAGCCTGGGACACTCTTGTTTCTCCTTAGTGTTCAAGTCACCTGAAGCTCTGGTTACAGGTAATTGTTATATTACAATGTATTGATAATTGATCTCCCTGACATCAGATATGTTAAAATAGAAAAGACAATATACCAATGAAGTCATTTATCCCTATGGGGTTTGCTATTAAAGATTGTTTAACAGCTTATATGGTGGGATAGCTAGATGGTATAGTGGATAAAGCACCGGCTCTGGAGTCAGGAGTACCTGAGTTCAAATCAGGTCTCAGACACTTAATAATTACCTAGCTGTGTGGCCTTGGGCAAGCCACTTTCCCCCATTGCCTTGCAAAAACCTAAAAAATAAAAATTTTATCTTATGTTTTTCTTTCTGTCTCATGGTTTTCTTTCTTCTCCTTTATCCTAATTCCTCATATAGAAAATGAGTAATCTGTGAGCATGTTAAACACAAATGTGCATGTACAATTTTCGCCAGACTGTTCACTGCTGGGGGGCAGGGCAGGATGAGAAGGTGGAAAGAAATTATGTAACTTAAAAATATACATATGCATGTTGTTGAATGTTGAAAATCTTTCATGACATGCAATTGGAAAAATAAAGTAAAATATCAATTAAAAAGAACAAACCAAAACAAAGCAAACAAAAAACCAAAACAAAACAGAGGAGCAGAACCAGGAGGAAAGTAACAGTAATATGATCATCAAGTATGAATGACTTGGCTCAAGACTGTCCAAAATGTGGCCCACAAGTTGCTTGCAGTCAAAGTGAAATTTTATGCCATCCCCTGTGGATTTACTAAATGTGTTAGTAAATGAAGCCAAACTACTGCAGAACCCTTACTAAAATGGTAAATTAAAATATGTCTATTGTTTCAATAAAAAAATTTTAGAAGTAAGGTTGGATAACTCTGACAGTTATTCTCAGCAATACTATGATCCAAGAGAATTTTGAAAGACTTATGATGAACAAAAATTCTATCCCTAAAAAATATTGGAGTTTGAATGTGGAGTTTGGTTTTGCTTATTGTTACTGTTGATAAGTAACTTGTAGAGTTTGAATGCAGATCAAAGAAAAATTTTTACTTTCCTTCTTTCTTTCCTTCTTTTTTTTGTTTATATTTTCTTTCACAACGTGACTAAAATGGATAAATGTTTTGTATTATTGCACAAATATAATATATCAAATTTCTTGCCTTCTCAACAAGGGAGGGGTCAGAGGAGGGAGAGAGAGAGAGAGAGAACTCAAAATTAAAATAAAACCCTGTTAATATTATTTTATGTGTAACTAGGTAAACATTAATTATTAAATAGAAATTTTTTAATCAGCATATGACAGAAATTTCTCATTTTCTGTTCCTTTTATCACTTGATATGGTTAGAATTTGATTACTGCTTTGCATTACTTCTATGATAATAGAGGTAAATTATCAGTCAATTGACTGATTTCATAAAAGATCACTATGGAGTATCCAAGTATGAATTATTTTTTTTTTTGCATGGGGCCAGAGGCTAATTTGTTTTATTTGACAACATATATTTTTTTCAAGGATTTTTCCAATTCATCAGGGTAGTACAGGGTGGGGGAAAGGGGAAAGTAAGTGCTTTATTAATTGAAAAAATTAAAAACAGCAAAACTTAAAAATAAAAACGAGTATAGATGTGCAAAGATGATGATTTGGTATAAATTTTAACTCCTCTAAAAATCTCAGAGAGACTCAAAACTCTAAAACTAGGAACACTATTATTGTCTTGGTTAACTTGTACTCCAATATTCTTATTTTTACAATGAATAAATGTCTAAAAGTGATTTGATCATAATCATACCAAAAAAAGAAATTTAGTTTAGAGAGGAACTTCTTGAAGATGGATGGGGTCCAATTTTATTATTTAGATAATATTTTCAGATGAATAAAGTAAAGCCCAGAAACCTATGAAGACACAGAAATGTTGCATAGAAATATTTTTTCATATGTGTACAACAAAGATGAGAATATTTTTGATACATATATATATATATAGGATAATGTATTTCATCAAAGTATACATTTAAAATGTAAATTGTTGAAGCAGTGACTTACTCATTTTTCGATCTCTTTCAGTGCAAACTTTACCATTAATAAATTAAATAAATTATTGTTTATCAAATTAATTAATGTGATTCAAATTAAAAATAATTTTGTAGCTAATATTACTTTATTTTTTCTAATTGAATATAAAGATAGTTTTCAACATTTATTTTGGCAAAATTTTATTTCCAAATTCTCCTCTATCCTTCCTTTCCCTTCTTCTTTCCCAAGATAGCAAGCAATTTGATATAGGTTATACATGCAAAAGAATGTTATCTACATTTCCATATAAGATTTTATGAAAAAAAATCATGAAAAAAATGGAAACACCATGAGAAGAAAACAAAATTAAACAAATTTTAAAAAGTGTAAAATAGGGCAGCTAGGTGGCACAGTGGATAGAGCAGCAGCCCTGGAGTCACAAGGACTTGAATTCAAATCCAGCCTTAGACACTTAATAATTACCTAGCTATGTGACCTTGGGCAAGTCATTTAACCCCATTGCCTTGTAAAAACTTTAAAAAAACAGTCAAAAAAATGTAATATAGTATGCTTCAATCTGTAATCAGTCTCCATAATTCTAATTGTAGTATTTTTATTTGTATCAAAATTCTAAGCAATTTTAATATTAATCATCTACTTGTCACATAAAATGTCCTAAGTCACGGATGTTCATTTTTAAAAGATTATCAGATTAAAAAAATTCCAACACAGGAATTAGAAGATGGGAATTCATTCCTTCAATTAAGTCCCAAAAGTAAAACATTTCTCCTACTTGGACCTCTGTTTTCCTCATTTGTAATATTAGGGAACTGTAATATGGAGTATCTAAGATTCCTTCCATTCAACAGTTGAAAGATTCAATGAATTTAATTGAATCAATTTAAAATAAAAATCAACAGTAACAGTAGGCAAAACCAAATCCAGGTTTTTCTGTTAGTAAAAGGCTGAAATTAAGAGAAAAGTTATTATTTCTCAACTAGGTTTCACTAAAACCTAAATGCTTTGGAAAGATTCTTGCTCAGAAAAAACAACCTCAAAAGGCCATTATCAGTGACTTAAAAACAAGAGAGATGAAATTTCCTAGAAACAATGGGACATTGATTTTAATTTGCATCACAATTCTCAATGCATTTTTTCTTATTGTAGCAATGCTGGATTGGTTGATAAGCAGGTTTATTTAACCAATCCTATTTACCAGTTCCCTAATGAAAGTCAATTCTACTGACTCATTTAGTGGAGTATGGTTACACATTCACTTTGCCTTTAAGGAAGAAGACCTGCAAAATTTTGCAGTTTCACAGAATTTTGTGATTTCCTCTTCTTTTCCAGAAATTATGAATAACAGAATTTACACTAATTTGATTTTGTATTGCAGTAAGTAGATTCTGAAGATGTTTAGTCTTCAGAAAAGAAAGAAACCATAATCATCATCAATAACAATAACAAATTCGTGGTGTGTCAATTGTGGATAGAAAATTCTATCTTGTACTTTTCAATACAATGATGCATAAGGCAGATTCTTTGCCCTCAAAGGGGTTATATCTAACCAGTAGATAGAAAACAGAGATAAAGAGAAAATGAAGTTAGAATCCTGAGAAGATACAATCCTGAGGGGAACAGGATGTTTTTAAAGGGAAATTCTTTCTCTAACCTACTAAATAATATACTAACATTTCCAAATTGGGGAATAATCAGTGATGATAGGAAGAAGACAGGCAAAAAAGTAATTTACTATAGAATAATAACAAAAGACCAACTCATCAAGCTAGTTTCTCCTGATATTTCTATTGGCCTTCTTTGTGGTTTATATTTCCTCACTGAAGGCATGGATGCCCTCAAGACTGTAGGAATTTTTGGCATACTCAGAGACAATAGTTCATGGAACAAAATTTAAAAGAAAAAAGACTTCCCAGTCTTAGAAATGAGTGTTAAAAAATAAAAATACTAATTTAATACTATTGAAAGAGACTATCTAAAGATATGTCTTCCAGGAAAAAAAAATCTTGAAAAAGAAAAAAAATGTCATATTTCAAGCAATCTTGAGAAAATATTGCCAAGAAATTGGGAGACATAAATTATATCATTAGGTAATGCATGATACTAATAGAAAGATGCACTAAGCTTAATTATCTAAGAGGCATCAAATTCAAACTTTAGAATAACATCAAAGAATAAGTTTTGTAGAAAGCATTGGATCACACCTTTCAGATTCTGAGGAGAATATATCAGAATAACACAGGATTAATATATGATAATACATGATAACAAGAAACTAAAGAAAAAAATAGAATTCTAAGAAGCAAAAAAATAAGTTGTACAAACAATATAACATCCTACAAAGCTGAGCTTAAATATTTTTTTAAAAAATTAGATATTCAGTAAAAAAAAATTGAATATCTCCTTAAGAAGAACCTAGAATTGAGGGGCAGCTAGGTGGTACAGTGGATAGAGCACCCGCCCTGAAGTCAGGAGTACCTGAGTTCAAATCTGGACTCAGACACTTAATACTTACCTAGCTGTGTGGCCTTGGGCAAGCCACTTAACCCCATTGCCTTGCAAAAACCTAAAAAGAACCTAGAATTGAAAGTAGAGCCACAATGGTGGAGTAAAGTCAGGGATTCAACAAAGTTCTCACCCAAACCACTCCAAAACCTTTAAATAATGATTCTAAACAAGTTCTAGAGTGGCAGAATCTGCAAAAAGAGTTTATGAAATAGTTCCCAGTCCAAGACAACTTGGAAGATTGATGGGAAGGATCTGCTGCCCTGGGATAAGAGAGAGGAGTACAGAGAAACACTGGCCTTGCCAGAGTGAACCAGCCCAGTAATCCAACAAGAGACAGTGGAGTGACTGGGTCACTGAAGCCGTGATGGATCTCTCAGCCCTGAGGACCTCTTGGAAAATTAGCAGGAAAAGTTTGCCTCACCATGGTAAGAGTACAGCACAAGTTTCAGCCGCACAAATCCGGCTACAGAGGACCAGAAGCAGGTCTTGGAAGAAACTGAAAAAGCAAGAACAGCAGTTTCCAGAGCCTTTAGCCCATGAACAGACAGAAAGCATTTCAGGAGATTACAAGGGTATCTTGTTATTTTTCCCAAACTTATCTTGTTATTTTTTCCCAAACTTAGATCTGAGTCATAATCTTGGGTCCCAGTTTCAGGAAAAGGAGCAGATGCACAACAGAGCTTACTGTCTCATCGGAGCTCACAGTTCCAGAGCAGAAAGTATTTCTTGTGGTCACCCATAGAACAGAACACAGGTGAGGGGAATGAAGACCTTGGAAGAATTGAAAACTTGCAGATTCCTAGAAGTTTCTCTGAAAACAGTTGCAACACCCCCCCCTCCCCAAGTTTGGAACAGTGCACCCTCCACTCTGGAAGAATAGTCCCTTAACAAAGAGTTAAAGTCAAGTTAAAGACTGGGGAAAAGACCAAACAACAGAAGAAAATAAATCTGACCAGAGACAGTTACTATGGTCATCAGGAAGATCAAAATATATGCTCAGAAAAAAATGACAAAGTTAAATCTTTTACATTCAAGACCTCCAAGAAAAATATCATTTGGATTCAGGCTATAGAAGAGTTCAAAAAAGAATTTTGAAACTCAAGTAAAGAAAGGAGAGGAAAAATTGGAAAGAGAAATGAAAATGATGCAGAAAAATCATGAAGGCTGAGTCAGCAGCTTTAGTTAAGGAGACACAAAAAATACTGAAGAAAATAACATATAAAAACCAGACTGGGGAAAAAGGGTGAAAACATCACTTGCACAAAAATATTCATAGCAGCCCTCCCTATTTGTGTTGGCAAAGAATTGGAAATCAAGTAAATGTCCTTCAATTGGGGAATGGCTTAACAAACTGTGGTTTATATATGTCATGGAACACTATTGTTCTATTAGAAACCAGGAGGGATGGGAATTCAGTGAAGCCTGGAGGGATTTGCATGAACTGATGCTGAGTGAGATGAGCAGAACCAGAAAAACAATGTACACCCTAATAGCAGCATGGGGGTGTTGGTCAACCTTAATGGACTTGCTCATTTCATCAGTGCAACTCTCAGGGACAATTTTGGGGTGTCTGTGATGGAGAATCCCATCTGTATCCAGAGAAAGAATTGTGGATTTTGAACAAAGACCAAGGACTATTACCTTTAATTTAGGGGAAAAAAAACCTGATATCATATAATCTTGCTATCTCTTATACTTTATTTTTCTTCCTTAAAGATATTTCTCCCTCATCACATTCAATTTGGATCGATGTATACCATGGAAACTATGTAAAGATTGGCAAATTGCCTTCTGTGGGGTGGGGGAGGGAAGTAAGATAAGGGGGAAAATTGTATAACTCAAAATAAATAAAATTTTAAAATGAAAAACAAAAGAAAACAAAACCAGACTGGGTCAAATGGAAAAAGGGATCCAAAAAATCAATGAGGAGAAGAATACTTTAAAAAGCAGAATTGGTCAAATGGAAAAGGAAGTGAAAAAGATCACTGAAAAAAATAATTCTGTAAAATCAGGAATTGAGGGGTAGTTGTGAAGTGGATATAGCACCTCTTGAATCAGTAGGACCTAACTTCAAATCCAGCTTCAGAAACATGATGGTTACTAGCTATGTGACCTTTGGAAGGTCACTTAATCCTTTGTAAAACCCTATATACATATACATATACATATACATATACATATACATATACATATACATATACATATACATATACATATACACATAACATACATATACATATGCATACACATATACACACATACACATACACATACATACACATACACATGTACATATACGTGTGTGTGTGTGTGTGTGTGTGTGTGTGTGTGTGTTGAGCTGCTTATATTCCTACATGGGAAGGTAATATTGATAACTCATATGAATGTCTTCATTTATTAGGGCAGTTAAATGAAGATATTTAGACAAGGCACAGGTGGGAATCAAATCTGAGGGAATAATAGATTAAAAAAGATTGAGTTGGGGCAGCTAGGTGGTACACTCAGGTTCTTCTGACTCCAGGGCCTCAGGTGCTTAATAATTACCTAGCTGTGTGACCTTGGACAAGTCACTTAACCACATTACCTTGTAAAAAATATCAAAACAAAAAAGATGGAGTTAAAGGGTGAGAGAAGAATGTATTGGGGGGGAATGAAGTAAATTATTTCACTTAAAAGAGGTAAGAAAATGTTTTTGTAATGGAGTGGTAGAGGGGGGAGTTGAGGGGCAGTGTTACTTTCATCAAAATTGACTCAGAGAAGGAATGACATGCACACACAGTTGAGTATGGAAATCTATCTTATCTTAGAAGAAAGTAGGAGGGAATGGGAGAAAGAGGGGTGGAGGTAATAGAAGGGACTGTGGGAGTGGGTAGTTAGATGCAAAACACTTTTGAGTAGACTGAATAAAAGGAGGGAGAGAATAGAATAAATAGGGATGGGGGAATAGGATGAAGGATAATAGTTAAAAATAGTAACTATGAGGGAAAATATTGAAACAAGTTTTTCTGATAAAGATCTCCTTTCTCAAACATAGATACCTGAGTCAAATTTATAAAAATAAGAGCCATTCCCCAAGTTACTAATGAGAAAAGATATGAATAGTTTTCAGATGAGATTATCAATACTATTTATATCCATATGAAAAAAATTTCTAACTCACTATTGATTGGAGAAACAGCTGGAAAACAATTAAACCTATTTTATTGGCTTAGACATGTTATTATTGCCTTATAGGACAAGAAGAGAAAATGACAAATGTTGAAAGATATGTAGGGAAAATGAGATATTACATTGTTGGAGGAATTGTGAAATGATTCAATAATTCAGAGCAATTTGGAATCATGTCCAAAGGGCTAAAAACCCCTGCCTACTCTTTGACAAAGCAATGCTACCATCAAGTCCATGTTCCAGAAGAGATAAAAACAGGAAGAAAAAGGACATATAGGTATAAGGATATTTATAGAAGATATTTTCTGGTTGGAAGGACCTGGAAATTGAGGGAATGTCTATCAACTGAGAAATGACTGAACTAATTGTGGCATATGATTTTGATGGAATATTATCTGCTTTAAGAAATGATGAACTATCAGTAAAACTTGGAAAGACCTATGTGAACTGATGCAAGGGGAGATTTACTATACATATACACACACACACACACACACACACACACACAGACACACACACAAAAGAACAGCAGTATTGCAGGATGATCAACTGTGAATGACTTTTCTTTTCTCAGCAATACAACAACTTGAAGGACTTACAATAAAGAATGCTATCCATCCTCAAAGACAGAGCTAATGATATCTAAATACAGATTGAACTACACTATTTTAAAGTTATTTTTCTTGAGGATTCTCTTATGTTTGGCAGGGGGCTATATTTACTTTCACAACATGACTTATTATAATTTTCATGACTACATATTTTTAATTTAGATCAAATAACTTTCTTTCTCAATGAGTTGGATTGGAATGGGAAGAAGAGAGAGAATTAGGATCTTAAAGTGTAAAAAGTGAATGTTAAAACTCCTTTTAACTTGTAACTGGAAGAAATAAAATATAAAAGAAAGGAAAACTTCCCCCACATTAAAACAAGCAAAAAAGCAACAAAAGTGCCTAGAGTTGATCAAAGTATTCAATAAACAAATGTCAATTAGTTTCAAATACTAATGAAATATTAATAAAACACTAATAAGTGAAATAAATTTTTTTCATTTGACTAAGACTAGATAAGGGCAGAAGATGTGGTGAGAAAGTTTGATGTTTGATACTCTTTAATTTTTACATGGTGTCTGAGAGACATGATCTAAAGAAGCTAAGGAGTAAAAAGTATATGGGAAAAAAGATAAAAGAAATGAATTAATTTTTCATGAAAATAATGTCATCCAATCCCTTGAATTCAATTCCATTGAATTCAATCAATTGGTTGAATGGGATAAAGTAGAGGAATGTTATTTATTTGGGGTGGAAACAAAGTCTATCTAGAATGTTAATCATTAGACATATCTAAAGTGTGATGAATGAGAGCCTTTCTACTCCTTTTGGGTGGTGTTTCAACACTAAGAAGGATATAGAGGAAAGAGTGGGATATGGGTAAAGACATCAAGAAAGAGAATTATCTGATAGCTTCATGAATTGATTCTATAGAGGTAAGAGTAGTGAAACAAAATATAATGAGCTCTCCTAGGAAAAAAGGGATGGACACTTCAGGAGACTAGCTATTTAATAAGGTAACATATATTTTAAGAGAAATTTGGGATCCAGAAAAAGCACTAAGTGAAGAAAGAGGGTTTTAAGGTTCCATGAAATTATGCTATGACAACAAAGGAGTAAGAAACAAGATGAAGATTGGATCACATTCTTTCTCCCTAAACAAGGGTTAAATAATTCTTGCTCCTGCAAAACAACAACAACAACAACAACAACAACAACAAAATCACTGTCTCCATTGAGAATAAACATTCCTGGGAATAACAATTCTAGAATTGGTAGGAGAGGAAGATTGAGTTGAAATAAGATAAAAGTTAATTAAAAAATGAGTAAGGAAAGAAACTCATCTTAAAAAGAGGTAATTAAGAATAATTTTCACTGAAATTAAAAACTGGATATGAAGCCTTTTTTGATCTAAGTTGACTCAAATTGTTATGTCATGTATACATACATACATATATATATATATATTTATACCATCTACATAGATTTGAAGATATTATTTCAGAAGGTAAAAACAAAAATTTCTCCAAAATAGAGTATTCAATTATGGTTAAAAAGAACAACAATTAAACACACTAAAAAGTACAGGAATAGATGGAAGTAGAATGGCAAGATCTAATTAGTGTCCTGTTTGACTGGATAGTAAATCCTACTTCTACCTCATCTTAAGCACAGGTAGCTTTCATATCACTTTGATTCAGACAAGACATAACAGGATAGGAACCTGTTCTTACCTTTGTTAACCTGAGAGTATTCTGAAATAATGATGCAGACAAATAAAACTTCACCTATTGTATTTCAAAGATAATCTAAACAATTGATTCCTAGAAAATGAAGATACATGATGGAGAGAAAAAACTTGGTTATCTACAACTACTTTGGTCAAATAGCAATCATATGGCAATGACCCAGTAGATAACCTCATGAATTGGTATGACTCAACTGATAATTTTATAATTCTTTCCAGTATGTCACTGGACAGGAATCGCTTCTTTAGTCTCTGCTGAGTGGTCAAATTCCCCAAACCCATTTCTCATAGTCAGCTCTGGATATAGAGGTAGTAAACTTTTTTTTTTGCAGAGTCAGATGATCAACTGGAGTATACTTTATGCTTAAATGGACAAATAATTTATGGTTTGCCCATGTGAAATCAGCTCAGAGATGTTGTACTAAGCAAGTTCTTAGGATAGCTTCATTCTTTGCTTAATACAGGATTATGAATTTCCCTTAGACATGACTCTAAACCAAATATAAATTATTGTTTTTGTTACCTCATATTTTGATGGAGATTTAAAAATCACTGCTTTTTTCATACTATCAATTGGTCTCTATACTAAGTATTATATAATTTTCTGACCTTTAGTTATATCAAGCCTTTGATTAAAAAGTCTCTTGATTAGAACAAACAGTTAAAAACATGGAAAAATTATATTTTATGTCTAATTTTGTTCTACCCAAATGCTGGAGAAGTAATATTCATTTCATTCTTTCCACATTTCCACCCAGGTCAAGGTAGTCAGACTTTTCAGAATAGACCCTCCAGTTATTTTAACTATATAACTATGGGTTCATCCTTTGGGAAAACAAGTTAATTGTAAATCTATCATCAGGCTTGTGAGTAGAGAATAAAATCATGGAATATAAGAGCTGAAATTTATTTTAGGAATTTTCTGGTCTAACCCTTCTCATTTTCTACATTAGGAAACTGAAGGTCAGATAAATAATGTTCAGTTTCACACAGTTTGTCAATGGCATTTACGGGACTAAAATGTAGACCTTTACCATCCTCATTCAGTACTAGTTCCACTGTGATAAGTTAGGAATATATAGAAGAAATCTAAAAGCATACACAATACATCATACATGTAAAGAAATTCTCAGTTATTTAGAGGAAAACAATGAAAAAGATCTAAGGACCTACAAGTGGAATGCTAAAGGGAAATAAGAGTAAATTATGCACATTTTAAAAACTGTGCTTAAAATAATGTTTATTTTTATAGTCAATCAGATTATATATTGCCAGGTTATCTTCAGACTGTTTGAATAATCAGAAAGAACATTTTATTTATACTTTCAAGAATTAAGTAAAGGAAAAATAGAATGGAATGTAAGCAAATTCTAGAGTCATTATGTTTAATGAAAGATTTTATAATCTTTATTAAAGGCTTTGGATTTATAGTGAAAAGGAATGAGTGTAGGACCAATTGGGCAGGAGATACATGGTATTGAACCTTTTTCAGATATTTCTTAGTTGGATTAGGCCTATTGTGGTGACACTAATAATTCTTCTTCTAAAATTTTAGATTATATGCCTTTTTTTCCTCTCTGCTGCAATTCTGCCTTATTTTCAGATTGCAATTAACTTCTATAAAATTTCTCTTTAGGGAAAAAATCTCTAGGTAAAAGGATTAATTTAGCTAACAGTGCTATAATATAAAAATCACTATAGGTACATGTTCTGACCCTTTCCAGGGACTCTGCCAACTCAAATGCTGGAAGGATAAAAGAGCTCTTCATAACACATGAAATAAGGAAAAAACCCATCTAATCAGACACGTTTGCCCTCGATTGATACAAAGGGAACCACAACACTTTTTATGTCTAAAAATGTTACTTACTCTACCTTGAGCCTAGGGTACATAAGGTTGAGGGTTTGTTTTTATTTAAATAATTTTTTTTCCCTCAGGCAGATGATGAAGGTTTCTGTGTTATAAATGAGCTATCAGAACAGAGGAGAGCGATTTTCTCTCAGAAGTCCAGAGGTAAAGGTAAGGTTACATGAAACAAGAAGACATGAATAAAGAGAACACAGCCAGTCAAACAATTCCTTCCATGCTTGAGCCACAGTCAGTTTTGAAGATCTGCTTCTGAAAGATGTATTATATTATGATTTCTAAGATTTATCGTACTTCTTTTTTATCTCCTATTACATAAAATTTCTTTTTAGCATATCAGACACATCTTTGGTTGGTACTCTCTTCCTATTAAATATATTCAGGAGACTACTAAGAGAAAAGTCCATTTAAAGCTGCAATTGTGCTTTCTGTACACTAAAAATTAATTCTCTTTCTTAGATGTGATACTAATCAGACAGTTTTATAGCTTACAAGAAGATAATTAAATAAAAAAACGGTGCTAGTATCACAAGACCCACAAGACAAGAATTACATGGTTCTGGTTACTAGACAAAATTCATCTTGGCCACCGTGTAATTAGAGTGTTACATTTAAGCAATGGCTATTAACTATGTGCAAAGATATCAAATGCTCATTCATTTCTCAGAATTATACACTAAAATTCTCATCTTCCTTTAAGATGAATTGGAAGGATTAGCAAATCTTATGAAATCTTTTATACTCTGGCAATAAAAAGGCAATAAAAGTATGCTGGTAAAGTAAATGGTGAATTAAAAATAAAACTATCTTTCACATAGAAAGAAAGTGACAATATTTTGTAGAAGCATTTAATAATGATTAAAAGTTTATGTTCACTTCAAGCAGAAAAGGAAAAACCTGGAAGATGAAATATTTCTTTGCTTTTTCTCTGATGTCTTCTTGAAACCTCATTGCTCATCAGGTAACATATTAACATTTGTCTTTGTGGTTTATTTGTTGTAACACTTTCCAGTTTGTTTAAATCTCAGTTGCTTTTTCCTTCATCCATTCCCCATCTTTTGGTCTTCTCTTTTGTTTTTTCCCCACTTCTATCTACATGCAGATCTCCTTTGCTAAATTAATAGCTTTTTGTCTGCTTCAGTTGCTAGTTCAGTGTGTCTCTCTCTTATTTCTTTCTATGAAGTCATACAAAATACACACAAAGAGATTGATATCAACAGTTGCTGTAAATTATTTCTCCTAAAAGTTTATAATATTAAATATGTAATTTGTGAAGTGCAACTTTGTTTTAGCATTTAAGCAATAACTCTGAGGAACAGAGGAGACAGTTTTGCAAGCTATTTTGTTCATTTCCCAACCCTAATACTTGAATGTACTTTAGGCCTGATTAGATCCTGAAGAGTCTGTACTATTGAGATATTTTTAGAACTTCAGTTATGTTTAGTTGAATTCTAATATTTAATCACCTCAGA
Source organism: Macrotis lagotis (assembly GCF_037893015.1). Classification (NCBI taxonomy): domain Eukaryota; kingdom Metazoa; phylum Chordata; class Mammalia; order Peramelemorphia; family Peramelidae; genus Macrotis; species Macrotis lagotis. The sequence goes on from NC_133663.1 coordinate 202,118,714, forward strand.
ATCTGAGCTTTCTGCCTCCTGAAAAACAGGTCAAAGAGTCTATTTCAAACTGCTTTCCTGGGGAAAGTTCAAAATCAAAAGAGCTTCTGGGGTATGTTTCAGAAGGACAGTGGCTCACAGACAAAGGAGAGTCCTAAAGGTTTTATTAGTTGCTGTTACAAGCCTTGGCAAATAGTTAAACCTGGGCTGAACTATAATGGGTCAGAAATTTGAGAAACATTCATCATAAGCTTCCAGTCTCCTATTATGTGAAGTTTTAATTTTTTTTGTGCCATTATCTATAAACAGCAGATATATATTAGAATTAGTAAATTTACATTTCTTATCAAGCAAATGAATTGTCATGCCACCCATTAATAGGAATTATGTGATTAGATATAATTATACTTGATAACTGAGCACAATTAAAAAAATTCTCCTGCACAAGAGGTATCGAAGATATGATAATTTATTTTTTATCATTCAGTGCTTCTCTAAGACAATGAGCTGCAGCATTCAAATACCTCAATCTTTATAAAAAAAATAAGAATTCTATCTTGTATTCATCTTCCAGCTAGGAGTTACTTACATCATTTCTGTCATTATTGATAAATGAAGAGGTAGAGATTTTCTTCAGTAAGTTTTTCACCAGAATCTATCCAATAATATAATCTGTCAGTGATTATGATTGACAAGAGTCTGTGTTTTCAGTGATGAAAAGTAGGTATTTTTTTCTTTCTCCTTTTTTTTAGGTTTTTGCAAAGCACTTGGATTAAGTGGCTTGCTCAAGGCCACACAGCTAGGTAATTATTAAGTCTCTGAGCCCAAATTTGAACTCAGGTCCTCCTGACTCCAGGGCCAGTGCTCTATTCACTGTACCACCTAGCCATACCATTTTTTTTCTTTTTTAGGAGAAACTAGTTCAAGTATTGTTTTCCTACCCTTCACCTGCAATTGTGAATATTATTATGGGTAGTTCAGAAAAGAAGTATTAAAGACATGAAAACAAAATTATAACACTGTCAGAATATCTTCAGATTTTAGAATATGTTTGAGAAGGCTTTTAGGAAAGAAGTTATATAATAAAACACAATAATTCATTGCTCTCGGTGCCTTTGCATGCATTGATCTGATCCAATATTTCTCCAAAGTGTAGTTTTATTGCTCATGGATTAAGCAGAGTCTCAGTTAAAATTAAAAAGAGATGCATCTCTTTGTATTTGTTCTGTCTTACTCCCCCACCTCCCTTGTAATACAATTCAGTTCTCATCCTTATCTTTGGCAGATAGTGTAGCCTTCCTGGTTTAATTCTTCCTATTATAGATGATAGTTAACTAATAATATCATTTATACTCTAATATAATGGGAGTTTAAAGTGTTACTGTGCTAAATATTGTACTTTTTTAAAGATAACCATTAGAGAGAGGGCTACAAATAATACAAAAAAGTAAATCTCTAACAATGAAATTCCAGTCATCAAAATTATTTCAGGATCTTCTCAGAATGCTTAAATTAACAATGTATCAGCAAATACTTGATCTACTTAAGCCACATAATGCTAACTTTGATGGTAGGGATTTCAGAGGAACTACGCATATTTATCTTATTTTAACTTTAATGTTATTGTATTTCACTTTTGAATTATATTCATTTCTAAATATTGCTCCGTATAAAGGGAAACAATCTTCCCTTTGTAACAAACATAAAAACAAAACAAAAGCAATCACACAGCTGATACAACATTGTTTCATTCTATTATTCTTTTCATTCATTAATATTGAATTATTGGTTCTGCTTTCCATAGTCTGCATACCTTCAAGTGTTTCCATGTATTTCTTTGAACCTCATATTTGCCATTTTCTAAGGTACATTAATATTGTCATTATGTTCACATACAATGATTTGTTTAGCCATACTACACTCAGTAAATATTCACTTTGCTTATATTATTTGCTACCATGAAACAACTAATATTAATATTTTTGAATAAATGCAACCTTTAAAAAAATCTTTGACCTCTTGAAGAGATATATTCCTAACAATGGAATCTCTGGTTCAGAAACATGTATTCACTTTTCCCCACATAACTTCAAATGCTCTTCCAAAATGATTGGACTTATTCATAATTTTCTATTGGTGTATCAGCAAATCTATCTTCCTAAATCCCCTCTAGTATTTACCAATCTTATCTTGTCTAATCTTTGACAATTTGCTGAATGTGATGTAAAACTTCAGAGTTTTTTTTAATAGCTCAATTAAAAAAAATTACCAGTGATTTGGAATAGTTTGTAATTATAAATCTCTTTAATTACAACAGTTTTCATTATTTTCTCTTGATATTTTTGACTTTCAGTTTGGTCAGATGAATTTCACAATATTTTATCCAGCACTTCAAGGAAACCCCTTTTTATTTTTGAATGGTATTACATCAATTTCATCTTAATATAAGTAGTATCATAACTTTTATTGTAGTGATGTGAATAAGCAAGAGTTTGTTTTATTTCTTTAGTCTTTTAAAATTATAATTATGTAATCTTATGTTTGTCTTATGAGATTGATTCACAAATATTTTATGTATTTTGAAGTTATTTTGAATGAAATTTATGTTATAATTTCTTCTGGCTGTTTGTGATTATTGTATTGAAATGCTAAAATTGTCTGTGGATATGTTCTGCAAACTCAGACTTTACCAAAAACATTTATTTTAATTATCTTATCTCCTACACACCTTTAACTTGCCTTTTCTACCATAACACAACTGGTACAGGCTATCCTCTCACTTTTTTCCCAACTAATCTATTCTGATTTTGCTTATTCCTGAAATTAAAATACTGAAATATCATGTCTTAAACAGCTCTAAACATAAAAAAAGATAATAATTATTCACATTTCAAAGGAGTATTTCTTAAATTTAAGAATTTTATTAAATAGAGATTCCCATTATTGCATTTAAAATGATCTGATTCATAGAAATAAATTTATTGTATAAACATTGTCAAATATTCTGGAAATCTTTTCACATTGCTTCAGCAATGAAATGTTAACGAACTAGACTGGGAAAATCCACAAAGAGAAACAATTTAGAAAAAAAAATTTTGCTATATAAAATTAAAATCATCTCTTCTGGCAGTTCTGTGAACACAATAAAACTCCATAGAGAAAAATACCATTCCTCCTTCTTCCCTTGTCTCTAAAATCATATAAGCTATAGCCTAGCTAGTCTCAAACTGTTAGTCACAGAAATTTGGCTTCTTCACACAATGAAAATCAAACTGCAGTAATCCAAATAAGTTCCATGTGTGAAAATGTCTAAATTTCCTCTGGCACTTACATAAGCAACTTCCTGTTCACATATTTTACAAAATATCACTCATAAAATGTATTAAATAACATCTTTGCTCAGGGAGTTGATTATATTTTCAAAATAACATAAACTCACAGGGAAGATCTCAGAATTCTGACTACCAAAAACACCATGTAGAAGAAAATAATAGCCAGAAGAATTTGGGCCAATTATAATCCATAGATTTTTCTACTAATGCAATTTTCATAAAGGAAAGGCACAGTAATCAGCTTCTATTTAGTAAAGACATTAACAATGGGCCTTTCCCTCATTTGCTACATTGTTCTGCCATCTATGGGCCATAGAGTATATTCCACTATAAGCTTTTTACTGGGTACTTAAATTTATTGAGTTCTTGTGTGTCCATTTGATTTTTTGGATGTCTTAAAGGGTTTCCTATGGTCTTGTAGACTCCACAGATCTCATAAATAGTGTATTTATATAATATGGAAGATAAAATACAATATTTTGCTTATTTTTCAGAAATATGGTCAAATAAACAATCACCCTTTTTCTATAATTTTAAAGATTTCTATATTCAGTTTAAATGAGGAAACCTTTCATACTTTTAGAAACAATTGTAAGAATGAAAATGGTATCCTGCACAATGATCAGGATTTAAAAATTTCCAAAGTCAAATCAAAGAAATAAATGTGAAATCACTTCCTACATTTATAAATGTGTAGGCATTATGTCTTATTCTTAATATTATCAATGCCAGCATCATCCAAATATCCATTATTCCTGTTACTTTCCCAAATAGTTTATTTAATATGAAATTTCAAAATAAGACAACCTTTCTGGATCTCTACCTCAATGCTTTTTTTCCAAGAAAGAGTTCATATCTTTGAGAGTATAAAAGAAATATGATTAAGAGAATTTAGAAGCCAAATAGAAATTAAGTTCTACTAATCTTGTGTGTATGTGTGTGAATGTGTGTACAAAACAGTGTCCCATTTATATTGTGTATAAATACGCATCATGAATGACTAAAGAAATCAGAAACAATGGAGAAAACAGAAACAGAAAATAAAAAACATTTCATAGAAATACATGCTTCATATTTTTATTAACATGCAAAAGACATGAAATGAATATTAGAACAATAAAATAAAGTAAAATCTAGATTTTGATAAATAATCACATCTAGTAAAAAGCTTAATTAGCTTAAATTTGTTGTTTTAATGCAAGCACTTTTTTTTACTACTTATATTTTGAATGAAATTTTCCTTCCATCCATGCTATTAGTGATACTATTTTATTTTAACACAGAATAAACATAGCTGATGAACTGTGTGTTAAACTCTGTGCTATATATACCACACTTAGCATACCCCATCATTAAATCCTAACAGCTTAAGCAGAACTGGATGTCTATTATTTCAGTAAAATGATCAATTGTCACTATCTGTAAGAGGCAAGACTATACAGAATAACTATATTATCTAGGTCTCTAATGAGACACAAAAAAAATCTTCATCTTTAGATATATCATTAAATGAATGAGTCACTGAAATTCTGCCACTTTCCTAAAATTTTCATTCCATATCTGACTTTAATATTAGTAAGGACACTTCCAGATTATTTGCCAAAGATCAACTGAAGCAATTTTATTGTGAGCAATTTATCCCATACACTGGCTGAATCAACTTTCTCTTTAAACTTTCTTGGATCTTCTTCCATTAGGGAGCATTATCTTCTAAGAATCTTTCAAAATTCTGAACCCTTATGTGTATTTGAACCATTTTCCTGGGAACTTTAGATCTATAAAACAACAAACTTAATCATTTAAGCTATTTAACACCTTCTGTCAGAGGTTTTAATTGTCTGTTTAGTAGGACTATTATTATTTTTGCTTTATGTTTATTAATTCTTTCTAAGTTTGTAAGCTAAAGCTAAATTTCTATTAACTGTGCCAAGTCTCTGTAAAAGAGGTGATCTAGAAACTGATTTTAAAGGTCAAGATGAATGAAAAAATTTCTACGACTTGAAATTGTGAAGCAGATTCTAAAGCTCAGGTTGAAGGGGGAAAATTCAATTTTTTTAGTGCTAGAATTTCAGTAAATCTTATTACATATTTCCAAGGACAGTTAAAATGATATGTCCACTGAAGAATATTCAAATGCTAGCCTAGTAACATCTTGAAAATAATATCTTTGGGAAACCTAATGATTGCTCAAACTGAGGCAGTAAAACATATAAGAAAGTATTTTTACATATTTGGAGTAGTTAAATCTTGTTTATTTGGAAATATTAGTCTGTAATTTCCTCTATCTAAGGGCATGGGAATGGGAGAGAAAGAAGAGGTATCTAACCTATATACTAGGACCTATCTGAAAGGCAGGTCAAAAAGGCTAAACCAACTTTCATTGCTCTATCTCATTTTTAAAAGAAGCAGCAATCAGATCATGAAATTATATCCCTGGAATATGTAGTTTGAAGCATGTAAATGTGTGTCTATTTAAGAATCAGAGAATCAACAACCATGTAGTTAAATCCATACCTGAATAAGAATCCTTCTCTAACCTATTTCATTAGTGTCCATTCAATTTTTGCTTGGATATCCCCCTTTCCCAAGTGGGGTCATTCCAGTTTTAGACAGATTTAATTATAAGGAATTTTTTTCCTGCAAACCAAAATTTACCTCTTTTCAATTTCTGCTCAGTATTCTTAGTTCTTCCAACTGGGACAAGCAGAATAAACATAATACTTTTCTATAGAAGGGACCTTCAGATTCTCAATCCATTATTATGCTTACCTGTCCCACCCAACCCATTTACCAGTCTTATCTCTAGTGGTCATCTAGTCCAATTGATCCACCAAAGGAACCAGTACCTGATAAATATCTGCTGGCATTTATTTAATACATTCATATGTGCAAATACTTTACTTATGCTTGACTTCCTTGGTCCTTAAAATAACACTGTGAGGTAGGTGCTATTATTATCCCTATTTTATAGTTGAGAGAAATAAGGTCAGTTCTTATTAATTCAAATCTTCTACTCTAACTAGCCATTGTTGGAAGACCTCAAATGAAGGGGAATTCACCATGTCTTGAGATAACTCATTCCTCTTTTACATAGATATAATTGTTGAAAATTTTACTTACTATTAAACCACATAACTGACTAAAAGATATTTGCTTTAAAGATACTTCAATTTAATGTCCTTATTCTCATTTCAAAATCTCAGAATCAAGGTTATCTTCTTTTATTCTGTTGTGGCTCTCCTCCTACCTCCACAGTGATATGGAACTTTAATAAATTCTTTATGAGAAACATGTCCTCAACTGTGCTTTAGGAAGGAAGGAACATTTTATCTGTTTTTTTTTTCTTTACCCAGGAAGAATAAGGGAAGATTTTTGATCTTTCTTTATTTTCCTATTTTGGAGTCAGTAAGTCAAGTCAACACAAGGGTTTACTATGTACAAGGCACCTTGTTAAGTGCTGAGAATTTTTAAAGGACAAAAACAATCCTAGACTTCAAGGAACTCACACTATAATAAGAGAAAAAAAAAACTTGCAAGCAACTATGTACAAACAAGAAAAAATATAGGATTAGCTGATGAGAATCACAGAAGGAAGGGACTAACATTAAGATGTATTTCATATTTTGCTTTCAGAGAGTGATGGGACTCCTCAGATTTGGAATTTCCACAGCTAATTTGAATGCTTACCAATGGACCAATAGTCTACTTCCAGAAGTCTGAAAGTAAAGAGAGAAAACATTGAAAGGATGAATTTAAGCAATTATGATTTCAACAGTTCCTTTATATTATTGAACAGATATATTTTAAGTGTTCTTCATTGTGAATTGTACATTCAAGCAAAAGTATATGCAATAAAATTAAATGCGTAAAAAAAGAACTCCAGATATAAAAGAAGACAAACCACCACAGGATATTTGGGCTCTTCCTGAGAGGAATCAAGTTAATACTTATACCAGGTTTTCTCTGAAAGAACTTTAATCAAGCCTCCAAATGACTCTAAAGAGCCGGAATCCACAAAAAGACAGATTAAAACAACTGTTCATTTTCAAGAGATCTTGGAGGGATTTATGGAAGGTTTGTTTCACTTGGTGAAAGGGGAGCATGGTTCATTGTATGGGGAAGCCAGTGGGAAAATCATAGCTCAAAGGATCATTGGTACAGGAAGCCAGCAGTGAGGGCCCCAGTCCCATCAGAAGGCATACTGTGAACCCTGGTATGCCAGGGGAACAGGCAGGACTAGATATGGTTACCCTAAAACAGGGAACAAGTTGCCAGCACCTGAGACTGGTAAGGAAAGTCAGAGAATAGACCCTTGAACCCCAGCACAAAAAATTCCCCTGTGCCCCAGAGAACAGAGTTCCATTTTCAAAATGAGCAAATAAAAAGGCAACAAAAATAGGCCCAATTATAGAAATTTATTATGTTGACAAAGATCAAAATGCCTTCTCAGAAGAGGAAAGCAATGCCTGACAAGATGTCTATCCTCAGAGGGGATTATGAATTGTTTTTCAAATCCAAAAAGTCCTCTTAGAAGAACTCAAAAAGGATTTTAAAAAACCAAATAAGAGAGAAGAAAAATGGGAAAGAAATTGAGAGTCATGCAGGAGAAGAAAAATTGGAAACAAAAAAAATACCTCTAAAATAGAATTGATCAAATGGAAAAGGAGGTTCAAAAGCTAACTGAACATATCCTTAAAAATTAGGATTGGGCAAGTAGAAGCTAACAACTCTCTACTATATCAAGAATCCACCAAATTCAAAAGACTAAAAAAAAAAACTAAAGAAAATGTAATGTACCTCATAGGATCTGGGATTATAACCAAGAATTTGCCACCCTGTAAAATTCAGCATATACTGTGAGGAGAAAAGATAGATGTTCAACAAAATAGGGGACTTTCAAAATTTCCTGACAAAAAGACCAGAACTGAAGAGACGATTCAATCTCCAAATACCAGAATCAAAATATACATAAAAAAGGTAAACAAAAAGGGAAAGGAAAAGCAAAACAAAACAAAACATTAGTCAAGAACATCAAATTGTATACAACTCTATAAGGAAAGATATAACACTTGTAATTCATGAGAACTGTATTTATTTTAGGATAAATTAATGGGCTGAATATAACTGAAGAAATTGCATTTAGAGTTTATTGGTATGGTTGGTTCTTATCTTTCCATTGAAGAGGACTAAGATGATATCACTATGTTTGAAACAAAAAGTCAAAATGAAAAGCAGGGGTGGTGTACTCTAAACATGTGTCTCAATGTCCTTTGACATACTTTTATTCTGCTTTGCTCACAAAGTTTAGCAGAATCTCTGATAAGGGCATCCTACCTTGGGCAGTCTGGAACCAGTGTCTTCCATACCTTACAATCAAGTGTAAAATTTTTAAGAGAGATCTTCAGAGTGTTCCAGTGCTTAGAACACTTAGAGTCTCTGTAGTTAATGAAATAAGAAGTGATTTTAGGGGCAGAAGGTGGGAACCTAATTAGAAGGGCTGGACTTAATCCATTTTTCAATTAACAAGAGTAAGTACTCTGGGGAGCTAAAAGGTGGGAGCATGGGAGAGAGTGTGCTTGTCAGGGGTAAAAATGCTTCATGAAATGATTTGGCTTAAGATGATACTTTGGCTTATGAGGATTGTATGTCATTGGACGATACTTGAAAAGGGGGTAAGGTACATAATTGTAATTTGATGTGATTCATGACAATTGAGAAGTGTATTCTAATGAGACAGAAGAGGGGATGGTACTTAGTGACTATGAGGCAATGCTGTTTATAAAACAATTTGTGATTGCACTTTGAGCCTATCAATCAAGTAATTAATCAATCAAGCTTTGATTGGTAGTACTTGATTGATAGTACTTGAAATTGAAAGATAAATTTTAAAATGATAGTTAAAGAGGAAAGGGAGTAAAACTTTGGTGAGGAGGAATAAGAGGAAAGAAAAAATAAAAGGGAAATGATAGCATGAAGGGAAATATAGATTAGTAATTTTAGAATCCTACAAGAAACACATTTGAAGTAGAGAGATTCACACAGGGTAAAGATAAAAGACTGGAGCAAAATATATTATGCTTCAGCTGAAGTAAAAAAAATCAGAGATAATGATCCTGATCTTAGACAAAATAAATGCAAAAACTGATCTCATTAAAAGGGATAAGGAAGGAAACTGTTACATTTTCTTAAAAGTACCATAGGCAATGAATATTATCAATGCTAAATATATAAGCATCAAGTGGAAAAGCATCCAAATTCTTAGACAAGAAACTGAGTTAAAAGAAGAAATAGACAGTTTAAAAATATTAGTAGAGGACCTGAACCTCCTTCTCTAAGAATTAAATCAAACTAATCACATAATAAACAAAACAAATTAAGGAGGTGAATAGAATGTTAGAAAAGTTATATAAGATAGACTTCAATATGTGGAACTTTTCTCTTTCTTTATGATTTCTTCTGGATAAATACCCAGTATTGGAACTCCTGAGTCAAAGGGGTAGGATCAGTTTTATTGCTTTTTGGGTATAGTTGCATATGGAATAGATCCATATTGGAACAGTTCACAACTCCACCAACAATGCATTAATATCCCAGTCCTCCCACAATATACCTTTTCCCTTAGTAATACATGGTATCTACGCAAAAATCAAATGTAATAAAGGGCTATGGAAAGTTAGACAAAAAATTTATTGAAAACTAAATAAACTAATCCTAAAGAATGAGTGGGTAAAGAAACTAATCATTGAAGCAATCAATAATTTAATTCAAGAGAATAAAAATGATGAGACAACATAAAAACACTTATGGGAAAGCAAAGCAATTAATAGGTGAAATTTTATAACTACATGCATACATGTATAAATTAGAGAAAGAGGAAATCAATGAAATGGTTGTGCAACCAAAAATTCTAGAAAAAAAAAGAACAAATTAAAAATTCCCAGTTAAATAATAAATTCTGAATTGTGAAAAATAAAATGTGAGAATAATAAAATTGAATTTAGGAAAACAATTGAGTTAATAAACAAAACTAAGGATTGGTTTTATGAGGAAAAACACTAATAAAATTGATAAAACTTTGGTAAAATTGATAAAAAAAGAAAGAAAACAAAATTACCAGTATCAAAAATTTTAAGAGTGTACACAGCACTAATGAAGAGGACATTAAAGTAATAGTTCAGAACCATTTTGGTCAAGTATATGTTAAAAAAAACTTACAATCTAAGTGAAATGGATGAATATTTATAAAAATGTAAACTGCCCAGATCTGCTGAAGAGGAAATAAAATAAATAACTCCATTTCAGAAAATGAATTGACAAGCCATCAACAAACTAATTAAGAAAAATCTTCATGGCCACATGAATAAACAAGTCAATTCTACCAAACACTTAAAGAACAATTGATTCTAATACTATAAAAACTATTTAGAAAATTGCAAAGATGGAGTCCTACCAAATTTCTTCTAAGGTGCTAATACCTAATGGTGCTAATATCTAAATTAGGAACAATCAAAAGTGGGAAAGAAAATCATAAAACAATTTCCTAAATAGATATTGATGAAAAATTTTTAAATAAAATATTGACAAAGAAATCACAACAAATTATCACCAGGATAATACACTATGATCAGGTGGGATTTATACCAATAATGTAGGGCTTGTCCAAAATTAATATGATCAACATAACAAGTCTTTCAATAATAAAGCTATCAGAAATCATGCGATTATCTCAATAGATGATGAAAATCTTTTGACAAAACACAGCAACAATTCTTATTAGAATTGGTACACTAGAGAACATAGGAATAAATAGATTTTTTCTTAGAATGATAAGCAGTATTTATCTAAAACTATCAGCAAGTCTCATATACAGTCAGAATAAGCTAGAAGTCTACCCAACAATGATCAGGTTGAAACAAATATGCCTGTTATTACTACTAATTCTCAATATTGTACTAGAAATGTTATCTTTAACAAGAAGAAAAAGAAAATAAAGGAGTTAAATAGATGATGAGAAAATAAAATGATCACTCTGTGATCAGAGTATCAGATAATCAAAGAAAACCAATTATTAGCAACTATTTCAAAATTGTAGGATATAAAATAAACCCACATAAATCATCAACATTTTTATACATTATCCACAAAGAACAACAGCAAAGAGAGATAGAAATTGTTTTCAAAACAGCTGTATACTACATAAAATATTTAGCAGTTCACTTGCCAAGAAAAATTCAAGTATTTCTTTATAAAAAACATTTTTTTTTCTCACAAATAAAGACACATCTAAAAAGTTGGGAAAATATCAGTAGCTCATGGATAGGTTGAGTTAATGTAATAAAAATGACAATGTTATCAAAATTAATCTGTTCTTTTAGTATTATGTCAATGAAATGTTATAACCAAGAATTAATTTATAAAGCTAGAAAAGATAACAAAATTTATCTAGAAGAACAAAAATTCAAGAATATGCAAAGGAAGGTAACCTTGTCTCACAAGATTTAAAACTACATCATAAAGCAACAGTTATGAAAGCTATTTGGGAGTGGTTAAGATGTAAAGTGGAAACACTATACTAATCAGCTATTTGATTAACCCAAGCATTCCAGTTTCTGGGATAAGAATGACCTATTGGACAAAAACTGCTGCAAAAACTGGAAAAATTGTATGGCAAAAACTAGGTATAATCAGGGCAGTTAGGTGGCACAGTGATAGGAACACCAGTCTGGAATCAGGGGAACCTGACTTAGAATCCAGCCTTAGACACTTAATACTTGGTGAGTTGTGTGACCTTGGGCAAGGCTCTTAACCCATTGCTTTGGAAAGCCCCCCCAAAAAAATCCCTCAAAAAAAACTAGGCATAGCCCAATATCTCACAACATTTACATAGATAAGGTCAAAATGGATTCATGGATTTAACTTAAAGAATGATACCACAAGCCAAACAGAAGAGCAATAAATCATTTATCTGTCAGATTTATGGACTGAAGGAGAATTTATGACCAAAGAAGAGAAAGAGAACATCGTGAAATGTAAAATGGATAACATCAATTACATTAAATTGAAAATATCTTGCACAAACAAAATGAGTATACCTAGATTAGAAGGAAAGTAGAAGCTGGGAAGTAATTTTCACTGAGTCAAATTTATTTCACTGAGTCAAATTTACTAGAATAAAAGTCATTCTCCAAATATTAAATGGTCAAAGAATATGAAAGATAGTCTTCAGATGAAGTTATTAAATTTATATATAGTGATAGAAAAAGATGTTCTAAATCACTATTAGAAATGCAAACAACTGGAGCAGCTAGGTGGCAGGGTGAATAGAGCACTGGTCCTGGAGTCAGGAGGACATGAGTTCAAATGTGACCTCAGGCACTTAACAATCACCTAGTTATGTGGCCTTGGGCAAGTCACTTGCCATTGCCTTGCAAAAAAAACTATAAATGCAAACAACTCTTGAAATATCACCTCTCACCTATCAGATTGTCTAATATGACAGGAAAGGGAAATGATAAATGTTGGAGGTGGTGTGGGGAAATTGTAGGAGTTGTGACCTCATCCAACCATTCTGGAGAACAATTTCTAACATGCCAAAAAGGGTATAGAACCATGTATATACCTTGATGCAGCAATAACATTACTAGGTTTGCATCCCAAAGAGATCACAAAAAAGGGAAAAAGACCCACAAGTACCCACAAATGGTTTGAAAGAATTGGAAATCAATCACTTCCCCATCACTTGGGGAAGACTGAACAAGCTGTGGCATAAAAACTATGAGAAGGCAGATTTCAGAAAAACCTGGGGGGATTTTCATGAAGTGATGCTGATTGACATGAACAGAACCAGGAAAACAATGAATATCTTAACAGCAACATTGAGTAATGATCAGCTATGATGAACTTAGCTCTTCTCAGCAATACAGCAATCAAAGACAATTCTAAGAGACCTGCGATGATATAGTCAATACTATCCAGAAAAAGAAATAGGTAGTCTGAATACAGGAAAAAGCATAAAACCTTCACCTTTTTAATTAGTTTTTTGTTTTTTCCTTCTTGGGATTTTTCCCTTTTTCTTTGGGTTCTTCTTTCAGTGTGACTAATATGGAGATATATAAGGATGGGGGGCATGGATAAGAGAAAACTTTACCCAAGATAAATATTCATTCAAATTAAAATAAATATGAATAAAATAAAATGGGAGAATTTTTTAAAAAAATAATTTAATCTGCAGGTCTGGTATATGCTAACTTTATAGGATGTTTCAGGAAGGAGACATAATTAGACATGTTGACAACTTGAACATTTAGCATTATCCTCCTTGATTGGACAGTTCAGATGTTCATTGACTTGTGCAGGTGCCCAGAAGTATATCTTGGAAAAATTTAACGGTTCCTGTGCAGGATAAATTAGAGAAAGCCAAAGTGCATGCAAATTTTTCATTTCTAGCTTCATGAGTGCTGGTGACATTTTGTCAGGGAATCTAAGGATACCAGAGAACTTTGTCTTGTTTCATTTTATTATACTTGGAATCTTCTTGGTTAGAAGTGGAAAAAGAAAGATGCTATGCAAACTAAATTTAAGTTTTTTCTCAAGAGGTTAATAACATAAAATGATGCTATATTTAAGACAGGCTGGTCATTACTGCCCTAAATTAAAAATCAAAATCAATACATCAATATCATTGAAGTTGTAAATTGTAAATATCAAAAACAAAAATTCAATATCATTGAATTATAAGAAATCATGAATATGAGAAATTCAGAGACATGAGTGGACTCATATGAATTGATGACTAGTAAATTAAGCACAACCAGAAAAAATATAGACAAAATGATTATAACATTGTAAGAAAAAAACACTGCAACAATAAACCTGAAACAAAATACTATAATTATAGTGACAAAGACTGGTTCTGAAGTGAGAAAATTTGTTGTAAATTTGGGAGCAATGAATGAAGAATACTGAATGAATTTCATATACAGATGCTATGTGGATTAGAGTTTCTGAATGCTTCCTTTTCTTTTCAATTTTTATATTAATAGATCAATTTAAATGTGGGAGGGATATTTGGAAATAATAATTGATATCTGGAGCACCTAAGCAACACAATGGATAGAGCTCTGGTCCTCAGCAATATTTGAGTTCAAAATTGTAATGGGGTAAAGTTATTTTCATGGAAATATTCATGATACTTCTTTTTCTTCTCTTGCTATAACATCTAAAAGTCTGCTAGGTCATAAAAATTGTTCTACCTCTTTCCCTTCTTTCTCTGTCACTGTCATCTGTCCTTCTTAGTGACCTCTTAACCTTGTTGTCCTTTCCATTGCTGAGTCTTAGAACTTTAGGTCATATCAGTTTGTCCTACTTCTGAATGGTTTTCCCCCCCAGGAAATGTATGAGTTTTTTTATACTTCTATTACTAGTACTTAGCATAGTGTTCAGTATATACGAAGTACTCATTAATTAATTAATTAATTAATTCAAGGCATCTCTGAATCTTCTAGAAGAAAAAAGGGATTATCATTTCTATTTGGCATTCTATTTAATAAAAGTTGAAAATGAAGCTAAGTAATGTAAGAGACCTTAGTGGGTACATGCATGAACAGTTAGATGTCTCCAGCATTGTTCAAAGAAAGATCCATAAAAAACGATATCTTATTATGTAATTTTGCTATTCTATACTTAAGGATATGATTTCTCTCTCATCACATTCAACTTAGATTAATATATATCTTGGAAACAATGTAAAGACTAACAGACTGCCTTCTGTGGGGGGGTGGGGGGAGGGAAGCGAGATTAGGGGAAAAATTGTAAAATTCAAATTAATAAAAAAAGATTCATAAATTAGTCAAAGAACAAAAGGAAAGCCAACAAAATGTTGGGTAGATGCTCAGGGAACATTTTTATAAATATTTTTATTAACTTTTCCAATTACATGCAAAGGAAGTTTTCTATATTCATTCTTTTGCAAGTTTTTGAATTCCACACTTTTCTACCACCCTCCCTTCCCTCCCCCTTCTCCATGGAAATGAACAATCTTATATAGGTTGTAAATGTACAATGGTGCTTAACATATTTCCATATTAGATATGTCATAAAGGAGGAAATAGAACTAAGAGGAAAAAACATGAGAAAGAAAGAAAAAATATAAAAAAATTGAAAACTGAACATAGTATGCTTTGCATTAAGACTCCATAGTCCCTTCCCCCCCACCTCCCCCACCCCCCCCAGATGAGGATGACATTTTCCATAACAGGTCTCTCAGAATTGTCCTTGATTGAAGAACTTCTGAGAGTAGCTGTGTTCACCTTAGTTGATCATCTCACAAAATTTTATTTAGTGTGTATACTGTTCTCCTGGTTCTGCTCACTTCACTCATCATTGTTTCATGCAAGACTTTGAAGGCTGTTCTAAAGTCTGGCTGTTCATATTCATATACCATAACATGTTTAGCCATTCATCAACTGATGGACATTTCTCCAATTTCCAATTCTTACTACTACAAAAAGAGCTGCTATGAATAATTTTGTATATGTGAGTCTTTTCCCCTTTTCTATGATCTCATTGGGACATAGATCTAGTGGTGATATTGCTGGATCAAACGGTATGCACATTTTTGTTGCCTTTTGGGCATATCAAAGCATCAAATTTTCTTACAATGATTGCATCAGTTCACAATGTCCCAGTTTTTCCACATTTTCTCTGACATTGATCATTTCCCTTTTTTTCATTTAGCCAATCTGATAGGTGTGAGATGGTGTTTCAAAATTGCCTTAATTTGCATTTCTCTAATCAATAAAATGATTTAGATCCTTTTTTCCTATGACTAAAATAGCTTTAAATTCTTCATCTGAAAATTATTTACTCATATTCTCTAACCATTTTTCAACTGGAGAATTACTTGAATTTTTAAAAAATTAACATAGTTCTCTAGATATATTAGAAATGAGTCCTTTATCATAAACATTAATTCCTATAGCTTCTTCTCTAAAAATTTAGATGCTATATCTTTTGGTGTATATATGTTTAATAATGAAATTACTTCACTGTTCAGTTACCTTTTAGAAAGATGTAGTTTCTTTCCTTATCCTTTTTTAATGAGATCTGCTTTTGTTTTTGCTTTATCTGAGATAAGGATTGCTATCCTGACTTTTTTTTTACTTCAGCTGAAGCGTAATATATTCTGTTCTAGTCTTTGCCCTGTCTTTATCACTTTGTTTTAAATGTGCTTCTTTTATTTTTATTTTTAAGAATTATTATAATAGCCAAGACAAAGTGAAAAGTTCAGATTCAAACATTTTTCTCAATATACTATCACAAGACAAATCTATTCACTATTCTTATTGAAATGGAATAAGTTCTCTGGTCCATGTCCCAGGATTCCTTATCCATTATGGAAGAGATGAAAGTCAAAGGCCTGAGTTCAAATATCAGTTGTTTTACTTACTACCTTTGTGACATTTTGCATATCACTGAACTTTTATTTTTACATTTAATTAATGTATTTATTTTCACATAACTACAATAGTCTGAATGTAAAAGAAAACATAATCTCCCTCACCCCACAAAGACAGAGAAACCTCAATAAAAATAAAGTGAGAGGAAAAAAAAAGGTACTTTAGTGTGTATTCAGATACTATGAGCTTTGTCTCTAAGATGGATCACATTCTTTATCATAAATCCATCAGAGAAGCTGCTTCAATATTTTTCCACACAGTTGCTATTGCTAGCTCTATTTCCCTCTAACCTATTCCTCTCCACACCATTTATTCTATTCTCTCTCTCCTTTCACATGATCCCTCCTCAAAAGTGTGTTGTATCTGACTACCCTCTCCCACAATCTTGCCTCTTTTCTATCACCTACACTGCCCTTTGTCCCCTTTATCTCATTCTTTTCCTCCCCTTTTTTTCCCTCTAGGATAGATTTCTATACCCTATAGAATGTGTATGCTATTTCCTCTCTGAGCCACTTCTGATGAAAATGAAGACTTGCTCATTCCTCTTCAACTTCTCCTCTTCCATTCCATTGCAAGGGCTTTTTATAGCCTCTTATATATGAACTATCTTGGTCCATTCTACCTCTCCTTACCCTATCTCCTATTATATTCTTTTCTTACCTATTAACTCCATATTTATATTATACCTTCATAATCATCTCTCTCCTTTACCATATCTCTATATGTTCCTTCTAACTGCTCTAATAAATGAGAATGTTCATATGAGTTATCAGCAACATCTTCCCATGAAGGGATACAAGCAAGTTCAACATAATTAAATCACTCATAATTTGCCCTTCCCATTTACCCTCTCTTTGCTTCACCTAAGTCCTTTATTGAAGATCAAACTTTCTGTTCAACTCTGGGTCATTTCATCATGAAAGTTTAAAAGTCCCCTATTTCATTGAATTCTCCTGGAAGATTGATTCTTGGCTATAATCCAAGCTCTTTTGCCTTCCAGAATATCATATTCTAAGCCCTATGGGCCCTTAAGGTAGAACCTGCTAAATTTTGTGTATATATCTTATCTTGTCTATAGCTCCAAGATATTTGAATAGTTTTTTATCAGGCTGCTCATAATATGTTCTCTTTGAATTGGAGTTCTGGAATTTGGTTAGAATATTCCTGGAATTTTTTTGGGGGGGAGGATCTCTTTCAGGAGGTGATTGGTAGATTTCCTCAATTTCTATTTTACCCTCTGCTTCTAGGATCTCAGGCAATTTTCCTGGGGAAATTCTTTAAAAATGAAGTCAAGGCTCTTTTCCTGGTCATGACTTTCAAGTGATCCAATAATTTTTAGATTATCTCTCCTGGATCTGTTTTGCAAGTCAGTTGTGTTTCCAATGAAATATTTCACATTTTATTCTAATTTTTCATTCCTTTGATTTTGTTTTATTTTTTCTTGGTTTCTCACAAACTCATCAGCTTCCCTTAGTTCCATTCTACACTTGAATTATTTACTTCAGAGAGCTTTTTTATCTCCTTTTTCTATCTGACAAATTTTGCTTATCAAGCTATTCTTCAGTATCTTTTGTAACTCTTTCACCAAACTGCTGACTTGGTTTTCCATGATTTTCCTGCATTGCTTTCATTTCTCTTCCCAATTTTTCCACTACCTGCCTTACTTGAGGGAGCCTGAGATCAATTCATATTTTTCTTGGATGCTTTGGATACAGAAACTTTTTTTTTGTCATCTTCTGAATGTGCATTTTGATCTTCAAAGGGAACAAAGTAATTGTCTGTGATCAGATTCTTTTTCTTCTGTTATTTTCTCATTTCTCAGCCTATGATCTGATTTTAAATCTTGGCAAAGGTGGGGCTTTGCTTCCAGGGTGGAATATGTTCTTTCCCAGCCTTTTTGGAGGTTTGGGGGATATCCCTTCAGGAATCTCAATTTCTTCAAGGTCTTATGAGAGGCTCTGACAGTTCTCTTAGTCTATGCTCTTGTCTGTGGATGACCATAAGCATTCCTCTCTGTCCTGGAACTATAATGTGGATGCCTGCTCCTTTGGCATAAGGAAGCCCCAGACTGTGACCTTGATCTGAGTATGGCTAAAACAATAGAGTCCTATGAAAGAATAGTGGAGAGACCCCTCTTAATCTCCTTACTGTCCATGGAAGGAACACTCTGGAAGCAACTGCTGGGTGACTCCACAGGCCTGCTTCTGGTTCCTGGGGCAATGCTGCACAGAGACCTACATTGGTCAGGGCTCTGCGGTCACTTTACTGTGGCAGAGCTTTCTTGCTGACTTTCTAAGTTGTTCCTGACAATTCCTGAACTGAGAGGTCTGGAAACTGCCCCTCACCTTCATGGAACCAAGTGCTTCCAAGGACCCAGGTGTCCCTCAGGTTATTCTTGTATGACTGTTGGTATGGCCCAGGTTATGGTGTGGCCCTTTCTAACCCCAGTGTAATAGACCCTTCCCACCTATCCTCCAATTTGTCTTGGGTCAGAAAATTGTTTCATTCAGTCTTTTTTTTAATCCTTCCCAATGCTTTGATTCTGTGAAACTTTAATATTTCCTTTTGGGTAAACTTATTCTTTCTTTTTTATATGCACAGTTTATTTTTAAGTTACAGAATTTCCTTCCATACTCCCTCCCCTCCTTTGTCTCAGCAGTGAACAGTCAAGTTAGCATTGTACATACACATATGTGATAAACATGTTTGCGAATTAGTAATTTTTGGTAAGAGGAATTAGGATTAAGGGAAGGAGATACATAAGAGATAATTTTTATAAAGTATTCATCAGATTTGTTTTTCTTGTGTATGTGTTTTGTTTTGTTTTGTTTTGTTTTTCTTCCTCTGGATGGCGATAGCTAGTCTAATACCGTTATCCTAGCTCTCTGGACTGCTGAGACAAGCAGCTTCCATTAAGGTTGTTCAGGTGACAGCTAGGTGGTGCAGTGGATGAGGACTGGTCCTGGAGTCAGGAGGACCTGAGTTCAAGTCTGGCCTCAGACACTTAATAATTGCCTAGCTGTGTGACCTTGAGCAAGTCACTCTTAACCTCATTGCCTTAAATAAGTGATTTTAAGAAAAGGTTCATCTCACAGTGTTGTTGATGTGTGTACATTGTCCTTTGCTCATCATGGGACCCTGTAAGTCATTCCATGCTTCTCTAGAATCTGACCATGTATGGTTTCTTATAGAACAATAGTATTCCATGTACCATAACTCATTTAGCCATTTGGAATTGCTGGGTCAAAGGTTATGAACAAGTTTTTGCTCTTTGGACATGGTTCAATAATACTTTCCAGAAAGGATGGATCGTTCAGAATTCCAGCAGCAATGTATCAGTGTCCCAATCCTCCCACAACCTCTCTAACATTGATCATTTTCCTTTTTTCCTATCTTGGCCAATGTGATAGGTGTAAGATGATAATTCATTGTTGTTTTAATTTACATTTCTCTAATCAACAATGATTTGGAACATTTTTTTCATATGATTATATAGAGCTTTAATTTGTTCTTTTGAAAACTGTTTATTCATAACATTTTACCACTTATTTTGGGGGGAATTACTTATAACCTTGCAGCAATTCACTATATATTTTAGAAATAATACCTTTTTCAGAACTCCTATTTGTGAAGATTGTTTTCCACTTTCTGCTTTCCTTCTAATTTTGATAGCTTTACTGTACTTAGTGCTAAAACTTTTAAAGTTTATATAGTCAAAATCATCCATTTTGTAGTTTATAATGTACTCTATTTCTTGCTTGATCATAATTTTGTCCCCTTTCCATAGATCTGATAGATAATTTCTTGGTCTAATAATATGTCTATGGTGTTGCACTTTATGTCTAAATCCTGTACCCATTTTGACCTTATTTTGTTATAGGGATCATAAATTTCTAAACCCAATTGGGAATGCATGTTATTCACTCTTTAAAGCAAATTGAGAGTAAGATTTACTCAGTGCTCACACCATCCCTTCTTGTCCTCTACTATAACAGATCCTTTGTGCATCATCATGAGACCCTCAAATGATTATATCTTCCTCCAGTATAATCCTTTTTTCATGTCTTAATTGTTTTCTGTCTTATACCCACACTGTCTTTCAATCAATACATATCCTTTCAACAGTACTGATAGAAATACAATTCTCAAGATTCAGTTTATGTCCATTCCCTTTTCCAAATATATTCATTAGACTATCCCAATGGAAATCTAATCCTCATTAACTAAAGTAATATCACATCATGTTGAATTTATACCTATCCTCTCTGTCTAATTATGGTCCTTTCAAATATCCTAAGAGAAATATAATTCTCAGGAGTTGCAAGTATTTTCTTCCCATGTAAGGATGTAGACAGTTCACTCTTATTGACCAACTTTTTTTTCTTTCCATTTACCTTTTTACATATTTCTTGAGTCTTATATTTGAAGATCAAATTTTCTGTTCAGTTCTAATATTTTTATTAGATAATTTGAAAGTCCTTTATTTTGTTCAAAATCCACCTTTTTCCCTGAAAGAGTATGCTGAATTTTATAGGATACCTTATTCTTGGTTATAATCCAAGTTCCTTTGCCCTTTGATTCCTACCTCATGGACTGTTTTAAAGATAATATTTGTAGAGAGAGCTTAGAACTGTACCTGTCACATAGTAGGTGATTATTAAATAATTATTTCTTTTCCTTCTTGGATCTATCTAAGGCATGAAGTCTGACAAGAAGATATTGAATGATAGTAATCTTTCAAAGCTTGGCACAGTACCCGGCACATTTCAGTCATGTCTGACTCTTTGTGACCCCATTTGGGGTTTTCTTGGCAAAAATACTAGAGTAATTTCTCATTTCCTTCACCAGCTCATTTTATAGATGAAGGAACTAAGTCAAACAGAGTTAAGTGACTTGCCCAGGATTACACAACTAGTAAATATCTGAGGCCATATTTGAACCAAAGAGACTGAGTCTTCCTGACTCTGATATTCTATTCTCCGCCCCCCAACACCTAGCTGTCCCTAGAATATAGTATGCATTTAGTAGATGTTTATTATCTGACTATTTAATAAAAATTTGTTTCATGAAAGGAAATTAAATCTAGATTAGGATAGGAATCATGTGGCATAGTACTTTGTTTTCCTGAAATAACAATTAATAAAATAAGTACAGAAGTACTTATACATCAATTGGTTCCAATTTTATCAATTCATTATGCTATACTTTAGTAGTAGATATATTAGAAGAGGTGATTATTTTCATGGTGATTAGAAGAGGTGATTATTTTCATGGTGACAATGTAAGAAGCCAAGTATTTAAGTGTTGGCACAGGTTATTATTTTCTACTGGAGTTTTACATCTACTTTTAAAATTACTTTTGTAACTCATGTAAACAGGACATTGTTTGTGAGCGAGTACATAATGAGTCCATAAGTCTAACTACATATTTCTGGTTAAGATTTCAATTTCAGTCTAAAGTAAGTTTGGGAGAGCAGTTGAGAAATCTTACATGTATTGCATTTCAAAAAGAACATACAAGATATACAATTAGTTCAAGTTAATCTCCAGAAAAATATAGAGCTAATTATAGAGAACTAATCACAATAAATCTGCTTATATTTTAGAGTATTTTTTATTTTTTACAAAATGACTTACCAAATATTATCTCATTTAATTCTTTTTGGGGTTGAGAGAAAGAGGCAAATAGGATGCTCAGGGCCACATAACTATTAAGTTTCTAAGGCCAGATTTGAACTTAGATACTCTTTAATTCAGGATGTCTTCTCTATCCACTGGTTACCTCTTGTTTAATTCATGCAACAATTGTATTGCTATGCCAATTATTTTCTGTTTCTTTCCCAATCCCCTTCCTCTCCAAATACACATCTGTATGATCTCTAAAATCCTTATGTAAACTTTAAAATCCTATGATTTTAGTAACAGCACCAATACCTCTAAATGTTCATTTTCATCTTTCAACTTCCTTCTTACAAGTACTTAACTAAGAGGGTTGTCCCTAGAAAAAAACTGGTGCTTAATTATCTGACTGAAATTCAAGAAAGATAATTTAATATGTGTATCTAGGATGCAAGCAAGTTATATAATACATATATAGCTAAAGTAAGGCATAACATCAAAATGTCAATAATTATACATCATTCATAACTGATCTTATATATTATTATAAGTTACTTCATATTTGGTCATATAAGGAAGTAGGTCCTTGGTCTTTTCCATCTTAAGTCACCAAATTTCCCTATCTACCTGAGCATGAAAAGATGTTTTAAGGAATTAATTCAAATTCACATGATATGTATAAGCTTTAAGTACTTTAATACTTATCAATTGTTGCATCATACTATATTATATTACATGTGGCCTTACATGCTTAAATGAAATATGTAAACATTTGTGTATTCCTATAAGAATGTGATTTGATAATTCTAGATGGAATTAGTGATTACTCTCCTTATATTTCATCATTAATTTCCTATCACTATACAATAATTAAATTTGGATTTGATCACTATGCATAAGGCTAATACTACTTTCTGTTCTTATCTTATGAGGTATTTGATAAATGTACTTGAAGGTTATATTTACTATACGAATCTGAATTAATTTCATTAAAAATCCTTTTCCTTGTTCTGTGTATTTATTTGTGCTTCAGTAATTATTATTCAAAGAAACATTCATTTTTATTTCTCTTGCTAAATAACCTCCTCGCTTCAACCTATTTCAGTCCCTAGATCTATCCTTTTGTCCCTTCCTCTAATCTCAGAGGAATATGGCATTTTTTCTGTTAAAGGCCACCTCCTCCATCTGTGCTTATTCATTCCTGGATCCTAAGGGATCTTGCTCTCAGACATATCTCATTGTCTATGAATATTCAATTTTTTTTCATTTCCAGTGGCTTATTAGGATCTTCATACAATAGAACCTTCCCATCTTGAAAAATCAAACCCAAATAAGCAGCTGTTGTGTTTCTGTAAATTGTACCTTTTTTTTGGATGTATACCTATCTTATGAAAAACAAAGTGTCTGCAAGGTCACTGACTATGATAAAGGATCCTCCTGCATTGGGCAAATAGTTTGGCTAAATAATTCCTTTTGTTCTTCTAACCCTGATTTTATGATTCTTTGAGAAAGGTAACTCAAATAGTCACAGAATATAAGAACTCATAATGGTAAAATGGGTTTATGTTCAAAAAGATTTGAATTATATTTAGTTGAATTTTTTAAAAGGGTCAACAGGAGATGAGACAGGACAAGACAACCTATTAGCAATTCAAAAAAGAATTTCCTATTATGCAAAATCTTTATATGCAGGTTAATTGCCTGTCAAGATTTCCTTTTAAATCAACGGTAAAGTATGCAGGATCAATGCCATACAATGAAATGTCATTATTTTTGACTACCTAAAATACCGCACAGACCTTTTGAACTAATTTTAAACCATGTGGGAGCTGTACAAGTTCTTTTAAACTTTTCCCCCTGCAGGTTTGTGGTGGAGTGTTAGGAGACTAATATTTTCAGTGTTTATATAGGCAGAAAAAAATCCTTCATACATATTTTTCCCAATTAAAATAAAATAGTTGGACTGTGAATAACTAGGGATTAAGCATAAACCTGAGTATAAAATGGGTGTTATACATTTCAATTTAATTGTATATATATATATATATATATATATATATATATATATATATATATATATATATATATACATACATAGACTTTATATCTTTTTGGATTTTTTCCCCCTCTCAGATCTGTTTTTCCTTTGAGAGCTGGAATAAATGTCATTGATTCTACCCCCGACTTCTTAGCCTATATATTCACCAGATAGTTGCTAATCATTACTAAACTATCGTTTCCACTTTTTATTTTAAGCTCATTTGCTTAAGTTGACCTGCCCCTCAACTATTATCGAAAATGTTTATATATACCTATTTCTTTGTAGGAACGTTTGTAAAACTACTTGAAATCAGCTTCAGAGAAGTCAACTGTCCCCATCATTGTCAAAGACTTTGCACTTTGTGTTTTGTATTTTAAAAGCTTATAAATCAAAATATTTGAAAAATCTGACAGTACTTCAAAACAACAGTTTGTACCAGATGCTTCCTTTGAAAACCAAGAATTATGAACCTATTACTTTAGTTTGGCGATATTTTTACACTTTTCTCACAACAGATGGACCCAATACATCACATATGTGCTACATCAAAACATACTTTCCACTTAAAAGGCAAACTAAAGACAGTTTTAACCTGATATGAAAAGAAAAAAAAGATTCATATTTGATAATGTGCTCCCAAGATATTCAGGAGCTAAATAAGATTCCATATTTATCTTTTGTCATGTAGGAAATGATTCTCTTCAAATGAAGGCTATTTTGTGGTCTCTCTTAGTAGCTTGTATGTGTGTATCAACACTACACATGGATTAATTTATAGATCACTGACACCATCACACCTACAAAAAACTAGTTACCCAAGTTAGTTACTTGAAAGGTCTATGGTGTTATTAGATAGAACTAGTCTTGAAGTTCTAGGTTCAAGTCTACCTCCTATATAAACTGCCAATGTGACCCACAACATGTCAATTAATCTCTCAGTATTCACCCTCCCAGTACCTTTTAGTCTAAAAGATAAGTTGCTACATTAGAGTTCTTTCTGTAAAATTTACCTAATTACTTCTATTCTAAAAATACCACATGATTTCTAATCAATACATAATAATCCATGAATTTTAAAGCATTCTATTTTTAAATAGTTTTTTCTGATCTTCTAAGAAGACCACATTCTCTATACTTTTTCTTCACTTTTTTGAGTGCAGTGTTTGTATAAATTAGAAATAAGATTTCCTGCAGCACTCTCCTTTATGAAAAAAAGGGGCCCGTAGTCACCATTTTTGAAAGCTTAATCAATTGAAAATCTTTAGTAAACCATTCATGCCATCTGACTTATGACTAGCATAAATGTATATTTAACATTTTTACCATATTTTACCATTTAGGAATAAATTTTACTAAGAGAACAAATAACCAGTACTTTGGTATGAAGCAAAATTAAAATATGTTTTTGAGAACTGGAATCCAATAGCTTCTTTGAAAGGATAAAAAAAAGATTATCTATTTCTATGAAATCAAAAAAAATCCATTCTACAGACATGTTATAAATACCATTATTAAAGCTCAATCCACATGTGCTTATTAATTATTGACACTTGAAATTGAGTTCAATTTAAAAAGGGGAAATGCCATCTCAGTTTTTTTGCTTCACCCTTAGATATCTCTGACTTTTCTTTGTTGTTCTCAGTGTTTATCATAAATTGAAGTACATGTTTCTCTGTAAAAGTTATTATAAATGTTTTTGTATGGCTTTTAAAGATTGTAAATTAGGGAAGCATATGGCAATTAGTAACAAGATCAGTTGAAATGGAAGGGAAGAGGGAAGCTTGGGGAAGATAAACTCTTGCTAAACAGAGTGATTCCATACCAGCTGTAATGCTACATGTCTGTGTGAAGAATTTCCAGGCTTCTGTAGTTTATCTTTCCACAATGCCTACTAATCCTAAGGGTGACATAAAACCTATGAGATGGAAATTCAGAACCTGAGACTCTCAGAATGACTTGAGGGTTGGCCTTTTGGATTCCTCACTAAATACCTTGGGACTACACTGTTAAACAATTGTGAAAAGGAAACACACTCTTGCCTGATCATTATGAATCAGCAAAGCCAGATGGTACTATGTGTAACAATGGACATTATTTTACTGATTTTTTTCCTAACATTTGAGAGAAGTCAGGTGAAAAACTTTAAAATAAGAAAACAGTAAAATGAGAATTATTACCATGGTTAACTTTATACAGTGGGATGCATATAAAAAAAATCATGATTTATTTTGTTGAGACTAATACTGTAGGAAATTCAAATTACTTTCAATGAGACAGTTTAAGTATTTTCTTCACTGAAACTTTGTTTAGCATAATAGTTAAGAAAACATAAATATTATTTAAATCCCACATAAATTTCATAATCTTAACTTTTAAACAGTGAAAAATCAGGCATGATTTTTTGGAGGTACTTTTTATCCTCAGGAAGAAATAATGTGATACATCATAATAACTGGATTTCCTGATATCACAGAGAGTATGTTATTTAAGGATATTAATTTCACAAACTATCTGAAAATATTTTAATGGAGAGAGCCCAAGCATATCAATAAATGTTTTTTTTTTGCAAGGCAATGTGGTTAAGTGACCTGCCTGAGGTCACACAGCTAGGTAATTATTAAGTATCTGAGACTAGATTTGATAGTGCTCTATCCACTGCACCACCTAACTGCCCCCAAAATAATTTTTTAAATAAGCAAATTAAAATATATAGCTAGGAGAATAGCAATACCTATGTATTTCTGGAAACATTTGTCCTCACACTGATTCCTTTCAGAAATTTATTGAAGAGAACTTTAAAATTTTCTTCCCCAACTCATAGGAATAAAATAAAAAAGTAAAAAAATAATTAAAAACCTGAGTATTACAAAATACTATTTAAAGAGAAGTTTATATACCTTTGATATGTACAGAAACTAAAGCATCAATTATCAAAAAGTATTGCCATGTAGAAAGAAGTAAACTTTACTAAAATAATCATGATTTTTAATAAAGGCTTTGCTTATCCAGAAGTATCAACAAAGGGGTTTATGAATTTGTGGAGGAAAAAAAACAATACAAAAGAAAACAAAACAGTTCTCTCATTTTGGAGTGGGAAAATGCTGAATTTGGGACAAGGTAAACCTCATATTTGCATTTCACTTCTAAAACTGTGTGAGCATGATTTAAGTCACTTCTTTTCTCTGAGTCTCAGTTCCCTCATCTGTAAAATGGGGGTAATAATGCCTTTGTTATGAAAAAGAATGGCTGTATTATGACACTTATATGATAGAAACCAGGCCCTCTACTGAGTAAGACCAGGATTTATATTATACTTCCTACACATAATGATTATTTATCCTCTCCATTTCTCAAGGCAATCATCTAACAGTTTAATTTGCAGAAGAGTACTGAATTGCATTGATAGAGGAAGTTTTCAGAGCAGGAGCTATTTACCTATCCTAATAAAACTCTATCACTGGATCAAAAGAAAAAAATTTTCTATATCAACAATACCTAGCACAGTAGAGGTACTTAATAAATATATAATGATTGACTAAAAGGTAAATAAATAAATAAGTGAATAATGGGAGCAGTAGTGTGGTGGCTAGGAAGCTGGAAAGGATCAGGGTTCAGTTCTCCCACAGAATATTTACCATCTGGGTGATTTGGACAAGTCTATTACATTCCATTTCCTGGTCTGTACAATGAGGAGCTGGGACTAGATAATTTTCAAGGTACTTTCCAATTTAAAATTTCTAAATTGCTGTCATTAAGTAGGGCAAAATTCCTTCATTCATTTTGTGTACATTGATAATTTACTTAAATACATTTTAAAAATAACTTAAAGATAATACAAGTTAATCAGCCTAGCTGACATATAAACAAAGAGCATTGCTAGTATATCCCTAACCAGAACAATATTTTCCTCACAAAAGTTGTGGGTAGAGGTTAAAGTGATCATACTTGTTTGTGCTTTTAAAGAATTTCTTTAGTTTAAATATTGGGTAACTTACATTGAAATCAATGGGGTTCAATATTCTATTTTTTTTAGGGAGGCAGGGAGGGAATAAATATTTATATTTTGCCTACTATGGGCCAGGTCACTTTATTAAATGTAACCCTTATCCCAAATCCATTAAAATGAGACTCTCTCCTTATTGGTGGAGATAAAGCTGTTCCCTTGACTGGTGGGGGTAGGGTGGGACTTTGGATAGGAACTGACTGAGAGCACTTTAAGAGGGAATTCCTCTTCAGAACTCTTCAAAATCAGTTCCCTTCTAGTCCCCCTTCAAGACTCTTCAAGGTCATTTGGTGAGAGTAAGAACTTTAGATCTTGGCTTATTCCCCTTAGGGGACTATTCAAGTGGAAGTTCCTCTTCAGGATTCTTCAAGGCCAATTCCCATCAAGTTCCCTTTAGGACTCTTCAGAACAAGTTCCATTCAAGCATCAAGTCTATATGAAATAGGGGTAGCTAGGTATTGCAGTGAACATAGCACTAGCCTAGAATCAGTAGGATCTGAGTTCAAATTTGACCTCAGACATTTGACACCTACTAGTTGTGTGACCTTTGGCAAGTCATTTAACCCCCTTGCCCCACAAAAATGAAACAAAAAGTCTGATGGAATATAAGAAATTTGGCTTCTACTTTTGACTTTGCCCATTGTTCAGTTAAAATAACAACAATGACTCGCATTTATATAGTACTTTAAGATTTACAAAACCCTTTAAATATGTTGTCTCATGTGGTTGTACCAATAATGCTGTGAGATAGTTAACATTATTATACACATTTTAAAGATGAAGAAACTTAATTTGAGAGTGTTTGACTTAGTCACTATTGTTAAGTTATTGTCTCATTGGCATGATTTGAATTTATATTTTCCTGATTCCAAATTTAGCATTCTTTCTACTGTGTTATCTAATTGCCTTAATTATAGAATACAGAACTCATTCTGTGGTATACTCTCAAGATCTGTAACTAAGTACAAGTTACTTATCTTTTTTAAACCTCAGTTCATTTATCAGTAAAATTTGAATTCTGCTGATTCTATGTATTTCATGGGCCTGTTGTAAAGAAAGCACTTAGTAAATTTTAAAACATTATGTACTAATGATTGTTATTAACACTAGTACATACATAAATACACACACACACACACACACACACACACATAGTGGTGGTCAGGCAATGAGGGTAGAACAGAGAGATGAAGTTGAGCAGGGCAGTGAATCAAGGTTTAGGCTCAGATAAATGACTATAAATTACCTAGCAGGTACTAATTGGTTTGGGTATTTAGAATTACTCTAGAAAATGTTTAACCTATCAGTCTAACTATCCATATTCATATCTTTTTCTCCCTCCCCATCTATTTTTTGTCTATCATTTATTTATGTCTCCCATCTCTCAATCATCTAACTTCCTCAAAAATCCAGTCAATGATAGTTAGATTTCTCTTCTCCCACATTCTTCTTAACCCCTTATAATGACCTTTTGCATCTTATTCCATCAAAATCGCTCTCTCCAAAGTATGATTTCTTAGATGCAAAATGCAATAATTTTTTCCTCAGTCCTTATCACTTTGACACTATCAGTCATTCTCACCTCCTTGACATTCTCTTTTCTCTAGGTTATCAGGTTACTACTCTTTCCTGGTACTCCTCCTTCCTATCTGCTCACTCCTTTGTCTCCCTTACTAGATCCTTCCCTGGATCATGTCCTCTAAACCATAGATGTCTCTAAGAGTTCAGTCCAGGATTTTCTTTTCTTTTCTCTCTATATTACTTCACTTGTTGTAATCGGCTCTCATGGATTTAATTACCATATCCATGCTGATGATTTTCAAATCTACCTGTTTTTCTGTAATCTCTCTGGTGATTTTCAATCTCACATTTTTTACAATCTGTCAGACTCCTCATTGTTTTGTGTTTTTTTTTCTTCCTGTGTCTGTGAGGAAAGAATTATTGTGAGACTCTTCTCCCAGGTAGTTGCTATGCTTCCATGAATTCGTGGAGAAATTGTTTACTGTTTATTTTTACTACATGTTTACTGTTTTCTGAATTTGGTAGAATGATTATTCTCTGAAGGGAATGTTTGGTTGACTGGTGAGCTCAGGAAAGCCTTCAGAACTACTCAAGTCATTGGGGACCTGATCTACTAGCTTAATTGGGAACTGGGAGAGTGAGGTCAATAGAGATGTTTCCTTCCCTTTATTAGCAGTTTATAACATTTTTTTGCCTCCTGTTACATCCAGGGAATTGGCAAAAAGCATAGAAGGGATTAAAAGAAGAGTATATTGATTTTTTTTTGCATTCAAACTCAGGTCTAACTCCATACCTTTCAAATCATTAGTTCTTCTGTCTCTGAAACCAATTAGAAACTTTTTTATTAACACATAGCATGAACCCTTTAGTCATTACAGCAATTCTGACTTCTTAAATTCCATATGTTAAATTGACAACAGGCAGAGAAATACTATGCTGATGCCATTGCCCAATCCCTCCATTGCACATGCACAGAAACACAAAATTCAAAAGGCATGAAGGGAGAGAGAGAGAGACAGAAACAGAGAGACAGACAAACAGAGAGACATAGAGAGACACACACACACAGACAACGAGAGAGAGAGAGAGAGAGAGAGAGAGAGAGAGAGAGAGAGAGAGAGAGAGAGAGAGAGGGAGTGTCATAGGTCATTTTTAGATTTGGGGGATTGGCCAGTTTATGTGTTATTCCTACCTTTCATCTCATCCAGTGGAAAGGACTCACTTTATTCATGCAGAAGTGGGAGGAAGGAAGGGGGAGAAGTCCCTTTTCTTCCTTCTTTCCCTTCTGAAGTTGGAAAGGTAGATAAGAGAAGGGGGGGGGAATATTCCCCCTACCCTATACCTCTAAATATGAGGAGCCTGGCATCTTATCTCATCTGAGGATAAAGAAGCTTTCTCTTATTTTTTTAAAATAATAATGGGAGGGTGATTCCAAGATATAAAAAAGCTGTCTCCTGAGTTAAGTCAAACTAATACCTTTGTGGAGATATAATAATAGAGAACTAGAAAATCTGGACACTGACCAATTGTATTCTGTGGACAATCAAGGGTAGCAAGTGATCCTAAACCCTGGAACTCCATAGAAGAGGAATCTCAGGCCATGTAATATCAGCCACAGAGAGAACCACTCTGGGAAAGGAAGTGAAAATGTGGAGAATGTGGCTGGAAGCATTAAGATTTCTTCAATGTAAATTTCTGTCCTAATAATTTTTATAATAATATTCCTTTTTCTGGACTGGTTCAAGAAGTAAGAAACTTAAAATTTAGGCCCACCATCTTCAGAAGTTCCTAGTTTTGAGAAGGAATAAAGGCAAAAAATAAAAACAAATAAATTACCATGAAAAGTTCCCATGATTTGAACCCAGGTGAGGACTTTGATTATACCAATAAGATACAGATACTTTTTAAAATTTTATTAAATTAAGTGCTATTTTCATAATGTAATGTAAGATATTCTGGGTTCTAGAAGTCTATGATAAGGGAACATGAATGATCCTAATGAGCAGGAAAAACCTTGAAGTTTAAAGAAGCTCATCATCAGATGGACTATGAGATGATTTAATTATCACACCAGAGAAAACATGAAGACTGTTTATTAAGTCATATGGAGATGGCAATCTACAATGAATGAACAATTCTTAGATTATTAAAATATTACTATAATTTCTAATTCTATCATATAATTTTATTATCATAATTACCAATACTATTATTACTACTATTTTCTATGCCTTATCTTCATATATATTCAATAAGTTTTTGCTGTTCAGTCATTTTTTGATTCTTCATGACTCCTGGGTTGCATGTGAGCCTCAAAGTCCATTCATGCAGCAATATTCAATTTTATTATTAAACTCATTGGTAATATAGGTCACATTATAGTCATAAATAAATATTAAATTCTATATGTGGCCCTTGACTAAGTTTTTTGGGGTGAAGCAACCCAGAAGAGTTAAAGCATTGGACACCCATGACCTAAATTATACAGTCCATGGGGTTTTCTTAGCAAGGATATTGGAGTGGTTTTCCATTTTCTTCTCCAGTAGATTCAGCCAAACAGAGATCAAGAGGCTTGCCTAAGGTCACACTGGTCAGATTTGAACTCAGATCTTCCTAATGGTAAGCTCAATGCTCTATCCTTTAAGTCAAGTTGTCCTAATTAATAGATATTTCCATATCCAATAGACATTTGTATTTTATCTTTTAATTTATTAATTTTATTTTTTAATTTATTTAAGGCATTTGGGGTTAAGTGGCTTGCCCAAGGTTACACAGCTAGGCAATTATTAAGTGTCTGAGTCTGGATTTGAACTCAGGTCCTCTTGACTCCAGGGCCGGTTGCTCTATCCATTGTGCCACTTATCTGCCCCAATGTTTGGATTTTTTAAAAGAATGTTAAGGGATGGAACCAATATGATAGAGAGAAGCTAGGAACTTCCTTGAGCATTCTGCAATTTCCCTCAGAAGCAATATAATTCAAACCTCTAAATGGATTCTGGAATGACAGAACCCACTACAAGACAGAAAATCAAATTTCCTACTTGAGATATCTTGGAAAAGGCCTGCCTTTTTCAGGTGCAGGGGGACCATAGCCCAGCTCAAGCAGTGATGGGGAGCGGATGAAGTGGGGAAGGCAAAGGAAGGCTCTCAGTAATAGCACAGATAAGTAACTATAATGGATACCAGCCCAGCAGTTCAACCGAGAGGCCTCCAGGTTAAGCATAGAAGGCAAATTGTGAACCCTAGAAACCCAAAGTAGCAGGTGTGACTAGGCCAGGCAACCCCAGCACAGTGGGGATGCCTGCTAACATTGAGGTCCCAGTTCAATGAAAGTCAGTTATTCTGTTCTCTGACCTCCAGTCCAAGAAGCTTTCTGACAGTGGCCCATTTTGATTCTGGAAGAAAAGTCCAACTTAAAAACCACAAACTATGCTAAACATAAGTCAGAAACAGAAGAAATCTTTAACCATAGAAGTCAATTATGGTGATAAGAAGAAAACACTATCTCAGAAGAGAACATGAGTAAAAGGCCTATATGTAAACCTGGGAAGCCTCAGAGGGGAAAAATGAATTGATCTCAAGCACAAAAGGTTCTCTTGGAAGAACCTAAAAATTTTTTTAAATCAAATAGAAAAACTGGGAAAAGAAATGAGAGGTATGCAAGAGACACAAAAATTGAATGAAGAAAATATTTTTTTAAAAAGTGCAATTGGGTAAATGGACAAAGAAAACAACTCTTTAAAAATAGAATTGAACAAATGGAAAAAAGAAAACAATCCTTCCAAAATATAATTAGGCAAATGGAAAAAAAGAAAATAACTCCTTTAAAAAGAGAATTGGGTGGGGTAGCTAGGTGGTGCAGTGGATAGAGCACTGACCTTGGAGTCAGGAGTACCTGAGTTCAAATCTGACCTCTGTCACTTAATAATTACCTAGCTGTGTGGCCTTGGGCAAACCGCTTAACCCCATTGCCTTCTGAAAAACCGAGAGAGAGAGAGAGAGAGAGAGAGAAAAGAGAAAGAGATAACTGGGCAAATGGCAATGGCTCAACAATTATCAACAAATCAATACAAACAATGAAAATGATGATACATCATACCAAAATTTGTGCAATATATACAAAGCAATTATTTGGTGAAATTTTTATCTGTAAATGCTTACATGAATGAAATAGAGAAAGAAGAGATTAATGAATTGGACATACAATTAAAAAAGCTAGAAGATGAACAAATTAAAAATTCCCGATTAAATACTAAATTAGAAGTTCTGAAAATCAATGAAGAGAATATAAAGTTGAAAGAAGGAAAACTGTTGAAGTAATAAATAAAAATAAATGTTGGTAATATGAAAAAAATAAGTTTTGATTAAAATCAAAATTTTGATAAAAAAGAAAACCAAATTAACAGTAATAAAATGAAAAGAGTGAATTCACTATCAATGAGGAAGAAATTAAAGTAATAATTCAGAGCTATTTTGCCCAATTGGATAAATCTGACAATCTATGTGAAATGTTTGAATATCTTCAAAAATATAAATTGCTTATATGAGCAGAAAAAGAAATGAAGGACTTAAATAAATCTATTTCAGAAAAACAAATTGAACAAGTCATCAATGAATTCCCTAAGAAAAAATCTCCAGGACTAGATGGATTAACAAATGAATTCTACCAAATATGTAAACAACAATTAATCCCAATCCTATATTAAAACTTCGAAAAATTGGGACAGGAGTTCTATGAAATTCTTTCTATGACATCAATATGTTGCTGATAATTAAACCATGAAGAGCTGAAACAAAGAAAATTATTCACCT
Source organism: Macrotis lagotis (assembly GCF_037893015.1). Taxonomy (NCBI): domain Eukaryota; kingdom Metazoa; phylum Chordata; class Mammalia; order Peramelemorphia; family Peramelidae; genus Macrotis; species Macrotis lagotis. The sequence goes on from NC_133663.1 coordinate 202,153,478, forward strand.
ATTTCTCTTATGACTATTGCTATAAAATTTAAAATAAAATATTAGCAAAGTGATTATAACAATTTATCACTAGGACAATACAGCATGATCAGGTAGGATTTATACCAGGTATACATGTATAGTTCAGTATCAGAATAAAAATTAGTATAATTGACCATATTAATAGCAAAATGAATATAAACCATATGATTATCTCATTAGATACTGAAAAAACTTTTGGCAAAATACAGCACCCATTCCTATTGAAATCACTAGAGAGCATAGGCACAAATGGAGTTTTCGTTAAAATGGAAAAGCAGTATCTAAAACCATCCAACAAGCTCTGTATGTGATAAATTAGAAGTATTTCCAATTAGATCGAGGTGAAATAATGATTCCTGTTATCACCACTATTATTCAATCTTTTCTTAGAAATGCTAGCTTTGCATCTTTGAGGTACCACCTCACACCCCTCAGACTAGCCAATAAGACCAGAAAGGACAATGATCAATGTTGGAAGGGATGTGGGAAATCTGGGACACTAATACATTGCTGGTGGAGCTGTGAACCCATCTAACCTTTCTGGAGAGCAATTTGGAATTATGTCCAAAGTGCAACAAAAATCTACATTTCCTTTGATCCAGCAATACCACTACTGGATTTATGCCCTGAAAAGATTATGAAAAAGGGTAAAAATATCACTTGTACAAAAATATTCATAGCAACTCTATTTGTGGTGGCAAAGAATTGCAAATTGAGTGAATGTCCATCAAATGGGGAATGGCTGAACAAATTGCAGTATATATATATAGGCTATTGAACACCATTGTTCTTTTAGAAACCAGGAGATATGGGAATTCAGGGAATCCTGGAAGGATTTGCATGAATTTATGCTGAGTGAGATGAGCAGAATCAGAAGAACATTGTACAAGATAACAGCAACACGGGGCAATTTCAGGTTATCTGTGATGGAGAATAAAATTAAATAAAATTAAATAAATGCTAGCTTTAGCAGTAAGAGAAGAAAAAGAAATTGAAGGAAGGAGAAAATAAAACTGAATCTTTGCAGATGATATGGTATACACAGAATCAACTGGAAAACTACTTGAAATAGTTAACTTTAGCAAAGTTGCAGATTATAAAATGAACTCACATAAATAATCAGTTTTTTTTTTTACCATATATTGCCAACAAAGCACAGCAGCAAGAGATAGAAAGAGAAATTCCATTTAAAGTAACTGTAGACAACATAAAATACTTGGAAGTCTGCCTGACAAAACTCAGAAAAAACATGAAAACAATTACAAAACACTTTTCAAACAAATAAAGACATCTAAATAATTGGAATAACATCAATTGTTCATGTGTACTTTGAGCTAATATAGTATAAATTACAATTCTACTAGCTTAAATTATTTATTCAGTGCCATACCAATCAACTTATGAAACATTATTTTATAGAACTAGAAAAATATTAGTAAAATTCATCTGGAGGAAGGAAAAATTCAAGAATATCAAATAAAAAATGCAAAGGAAGATGGCTATAACTCCCTGATATTGGCTAAGAAATAGAGTGGTGGATCAGTGAAATAGATTAGGTACAAAAGAAACAGTATTAAATGACTATAGTAATAAACTGCTTGATAAATCGAAAGACTCCAGCTTCTTGGATAAGAACTCACTATTTAACAAAAAGTATAGAGAAAACTGGAAAAATAGTATGGCAGGAGCGAGGTGTAGACTAATAACTCATATACTATCCCAAGATAAAACCAAATTACTATAGGATTAGACATAAAGGGAAGGACTATAAGCCAATTAAGAGAATAAGGAATAGTTTACCTATCAAATCTATGGAAATGGGGGGGGGGCTGCTTAAAACCAAACAAGACACAGAGAATGTTATAGAATGCAAAAATGGATAATTTTAATTACATTGAATTAAAAAGATTTTGCACAAATAAAACCAATGAAACCAAGCTTAGAAATAATGCAGAAAATTGTGAAATAATTTTCACAACTAGTGTTTCTGATAAAGGACTTATTTCTAAAATTTATAGAGAATTGAATCAAATTTGTAAGAATGCCAAGTCAATACCCAATTGATAAATCATCAAAGGTTATGAACAAGCAGTTTTAAGATGAAGAAATTAGAACTATCTATATTCATATGAAAAAAATGTTTGAAATCATTATTGATTAGAGGAATGCAAATTAAAATAACTGAGGTACCACCTCATACCTAGCAAATTAAATGACAAAAAAGGAAAATAATTGGTGTTGGAGAGGATGTGGAAAATTTGGTACACTAATGTACTTTTGGTGGAATTTTGAACTAATCCAGTCATTCAGAAAAGCTATTTGGCACTTTCCCCAAAGAACAATAAAACTGTGCATACTGTTTGATCCAGCAGTACTACTACTAGGTCTGTAGCCCAAGAGATTTTATACACACACACACACACACACACACACACACACACACACACACACAGACATATATACAAAAATGTTTATAGCAGTCTTTTTTGTAGTGGTAAAGAATTGGAAATTGAGGGGATGTCTATCAATTGGGGAATGGTTGAACAAGTTATGGTATATATATATATATATATATATATATATATATATATATATATATGATGGAGTACTACTATTCTATAAGAAATTATAAGCAACTGGACTTTAAAAAAGCCTTGAAAGACGTGAATGAACTGAGACTGAGTGAAATGAGCAGAATCAGGAGAACATTATATCTATTGACTGAAACATTATGAGATGATTGAACAAGGTGGACACAATTCCTCCCAGGAGTTCCTCAATCAAGGACAATTTTGAGAGACATATAAAGAAAAAAAACCTATAGAATTTAAATGTAAAGACATTATGTTCACTTTTTAAAATTTATTTTATATTTTTTCATTCTTTCTCATGGTTTCTCCCTCTTAGTTTTAATTTTACTTTTGCAACTTCACTAATATGGAAATATATTAAACATGATTGTATATATATATATGTATATAAAACCTATATAAGATTACTTACTGTCATGTGGAAAGGGGAAGGAAGTAAAGGAGGTAGAAAAATGTGGATTTTGTAAGTTTACATAAGAATGAATGTTGAAAACTCTCTTTGCATGTAACAGGAAAAAAAGAAATGAAATAGCTTTTAAAAATATTTATTACTTCTCTTCAGATTTGAGCTATATATTATATACATATACTCATATAGATATATATTTGCAGGGCTCTATGGTTACAAATGAATGAATGATAGCATTTATTAAGTTCTTAATCTGTATCAGGTACTGTTCTAAGCACTGTGACTACAAATTCAAAAATAAGATCTTATTGTGATATTCATGGTAGGGCATATTGTTCTGGAGAGTTACAGGAATATAAATTGATGGTTTGGATCTGATTGTAGTGGTCAGAGTAAGTAGTTGAAAGTAGAGGGAGAGAAAATAGGTATGAGGTTGCAAGGCAGATGTCAAGATGGTTCTAATGGATGGACCTATATATAGGTTGAGAAGCATGGTCTGGTTTGAACCCTATGAAAATATATGAGTGTGAATGAGTTTGTGCTCCTTTATTTACAATCAAGATGACTCAGTCCCAAATATCTTGAGGAATTCCAGAACATAGTCAATTTGCTTCCCTAGTAACACAGTTTATAGAGGTCTACTTAAGTGCTATTCCAGTGGGAAGTTTTCCCATTCATGATGTTTCCCCCCTTACTACAACCAGAGAATATAGTTTATTTGCAACCTGGAAAAAAGTATATCTAATTAATTAGATATCTCTAGTTAATTCTTCACATCTTTCTATCTTATTTACTTCTTAACTCAATTATGTTCTTCTAGTTTCTGACTTGACACTTTTTTTTTTTTTACTTTGGTGATTTATATTATGATCAGCAAGTGAAGACATTGTTCCTGCCCTCATGGAACTTACAGTCTATTACAGAGATGAGATGACAATTAAAATATACAGTTTTGAATGACATAGTAAATCCATTAGAGAGTTATAGCATTATATGAAAAAATTATGGAGGGAGATGAGATCAGAGAAAACTTGCTTCATGGAGTTGGTGGTATAGAAGACTTCAAAAAATGTGTAGGAATTATACAGATTGTTTTGTTTAATTGCTTTGAGGAAATATATTTGGAGACTTGATTATGAGCTTTTTTGTGTTATTCTGCTATGTTAAAACACAACTTGCAAATTAAAATTTAAAAAAGAATTCATCATGCATGAAGGGTACCAGAAGCCTATTAAACAAAATATGGTGACTGGAGAGTACCCCAGCTGTTAGCAGCTTATGGGATGCTTGGAGAAAGGAGTGTGATATGAAATAAAGTAAGAGAGTAGTTGTATATCAAATTGTAGAGATTGTTGTGTGTCAGTCAAAAGAATCTGAACTTTCTTCAAGAGTCAATATGAAACTCCTGAATATTCCTGAAGAAAGGAGAGACATGACAACATATCTACCTATGTTTCCTTCTGACTTACCAGTCAAGGTGAATGACCCTTGAATTAGAAATGACAGATGTAAGATACCCAGACAAATAACAAAATAGTAAAAGAATACTTAGCTTCCCTTGATGAATTCAAGTCACCTGGCCCAGGTTAATTAGAGCTTCCAAAAGTACTGGGCAGCTGTGATTGTTCTGCCACTCATTACTAATGATATTTGAAAGATTGTGTAAAACAGGAGAAGGGCAAATATTATACTAATTTTCATATGAAAATTAAGAGATCAGAGTGTATAATCTATCTAAACTTGACTTTGATTTCAGGGAAAATTACAAAACATATCCTTAAAGAGATTATTTGGAAATGTTCAGAAAGGAAACAGTGATTACAAAGTTCAGCATGCCTTTAAACAAAAGAAAAAACTAAACACATGATATATTTGTCTAATCTAACATTTATTTTTTTTAAAAAGGATTGCCAAACTAATAGATGAAGGAAGTGGCTTGAATTAACCAACATGTTAAACAAAAGATTTCATAATATTCTTGTGGAGATGTAGATATATGGTATGGGTGAGGATATAATCATATGCTTTCAGAATGAATTGGGAGACTGAACTTGTCAAATGAAACTATGTCAATTAGAAATCAGGTCTCTTGTGAACTATTTAACGGATTTAGGCTTAGCCTTAGGCTATTAATTTTGTTATTAATACAGATCAGAGGTGTCAAACTCATGGCCCTTGGAGGGCTGCTTAAACCTGATTAAAATGTAATTGGGAAGTGGGAAGTGTTTAAAAAAATAAAATGCATTAGAGGCAATGTTAATTAGTCATTTTCTAAGGCACCATATAGCTGTAGCATTCTGCTTCTATTTGAGTTTGTACTACTACCTGTGATAAAGGCATAGTGTGCTCCCTAAATTAAAGCTGATACAGAGTTGAGAGTGATACCTAACAAAGTGGATGTCTGGGAAAGAACCTAAGAGGATCACGAGGATAAGCTAGAACATTGTACTGAATATGATAAGAAGAAATACAGTAAATGTAATAATCAATAAATGTAAAATTTTGCAGTTGGGTATAAGAAAATCAATTTCACAAGTTCAAGCTAGGACACATATAGCAGTTGTTCTTGAAAGAAATCAGGGATCTTAACTGATGGCATATTCAGTATGTTAGCACTAAAATATGATAGCTAAAAAGCTGATGAAATCTTGATGGTTATACAGAGGCTCTTCTCTGCTAGGCTACTTCAGACCTTGTCTGGAGCAGGATATCCATTTCTGGTAGCCATAGTTTAATAAGGACATTGATATGCTGATAGGATGATGAAGGACCTTGACTCTATGTCATAAGGGTCTGGCAATGTTCAGCCTGCTGAAGAGATGACTCAGCAGGGCATGAAAGATGTCTTTAAGACTGAAGGATGTGTGTGTATCTATGTGTATGTATGGGGGGGTGTAGAGGTGGCTATGTTATCTGAAATACACAATACAAGTGAATAATGAGTTAAGTGAACATGAGTGGAAAAGAAAAAAAAAAAACCTCATTTATCTTCAGAAAACTTCTCATACTAACAAAGGCTCATAATTCTACCAAAGTTTGTTGCTTTGTAGTTTTGGAACACTTTGTCTTTGATGAATTAAAAAAAAAGAGATATTACATAGATGGCAATAGAGAGGCAATAACTCTCAGCAAGCTGAACTACTTAACTAATAAGAAACTTTTAAGAACCAGACTTTATCAGAAAAGTTTATGAACAAAAAATAGATTGGCTGGTAGTACGGAAAGATTGTAGAAAATTTTATACACCACCTATAAGATGACTTGGTATCTTTGTAGTACATTTTGCAATTCCCTCATGGTAAGATCTGTTAGGAAGCTATTATGAGATTCCCAGTAATAGTAATTCAACTCTGTATTTGGGAGTAGTAGTAAGAATATAACAGAATGAATATATATATATTATATATATATATGAATCTGTTATAGAGAGAATTGCTAAAAATCAGTTACTGAATATGTGAAATGAAAGAATGTGAAGAGTGAAAGATAACCTCAAGATTGTGATTTTGGAAGTCATAGTGAATGGTCTAATCCAAAACAGAAATTGTAAAGTCAGATTGTAGATGTATTGAGAGAACAGACTTTAGCTTTTCATTCTTAGATCTTAGGAAAGGACTTATATTTACTAGGAACTAAATAAATGAATGGAGAATTAAATTGAATTGATCTGAATGGAAATACAATATTCAGGGATAAGGATAATAATCTTGGTTTGAGCCATATTTTGTTTAGATACTACTATAACAATAAGGACATATGCTCTTGTAAGCTGTCAGAAATATGGGTTGCAGCTAAGAAAAGAGGCCATGATTAGAAAGATAAAATCAAATGTCATTTGTTTGAAGTTATAGTTGAATCCATGGATTTGAATGATATTGTTAAGAGAGATTATGTATGAAAAGGAAAAAAAGAAAGAAAAGAAAGAGAACAAATGTTTTTTTTTGGGGGGGGACACTAAGAGAGAGAGAAACACTTTAATTCTAGTCATTTTGTAAATTAAGGTATTCAAGTGCTATGCCCATTATAAAATGTGGAAACTGATTTAGAGGGCTTAATTGATTTGCTCATGGTAATAAGCATCAAAACTGGGGCATTAGCCCAAATTATCTGACTCCAGTTCTAATTCCTTTACATCATAGTGAATGGTAAAACTGACACAAACCTCACTGTTTCAACTGAGTTCTAAAATAGAATTAATACTTTTGTAGCATCTTAACAGATTGGCCTAAAGTTTCTTTTAACCACAACTATGGCATAGCTATTTTGGGTACATAAGGTCTATAGAACTCATATTCTCATAGACAAGTAACATGGTTTATTTGTAGAATGGCTTGTAAACTCAGATGTTAGAGAAAAAATGTTTCAGTGTTAGTACATTTCACCAAGAAGAATTTACAAAGAACAAGGTATTGAAATTCAGGGGTACAAGATTTTTAATTAGATTAAATATTGTATAAAAACCATTTATAAATTGCAAAATAATTTGTCTTGTGGTAAAAGGGGAAAATGAACTTTTAAGAGAGTTTTATAATTTATGAATGCTTTCACATAATTTCTATGTTTTTATTTTCAAAATAACATTAAGACAGTCAAAGCGGGTACATTCTCCTAACATTTTTAAAATGAGGAAATTGAAACTCAGAAACCTTAAGTGACTTTCCTGAAATCAAGAGCTAATAATTAGCCATGCTGGGACTTTTAGCTTGGCTTTTATTCTAACATTCATTTCTTTCACTACACTAGATTTCTGCTGTATAGTTCATTAGAACTAATTTATAGAGCACAGAAAGGACAGTACAAAAATAAAAGGACAGAGCCTCAATTGGCTTTCAGGAAATTGAAAAATTACTTTAAAAACCCATGTGCATGACCCTGACACACATACACACATATACATACATACATCCATATATATATAGCACAAATGAGACATCATATGGTTATCACTTCCACTTAATAGGAGTTGGGGCATGCAGGAGGTAGAGTGAGGATGTAGAGAGATTGTTTGGTGGGCCTTCTCACTTCTGTCTACATGAGGTGCAAAACTTGAGTAAAATTTGCTGATCTTCCCTTTGTACCAGAAAAGAAGTTTGAATTTTTTTTTCTTGTACTTTTATGGGGAAATTTATTAGGGACAGTTGACACATATTTCCTTTTCTTTTTGCAAAATTTGGGTTTAGCATCTCTGGATTGCTAAATTTTTTTCTGTGTCACCTTCCTGCCTTTGCATGTTGACTACAGCCTTCATAATATTCACCCCAAACTCCCCCTTACAATAATTTCTTATGTTGACCTGAGTTATATTGAAAGCTTGATGGGGGAAACTCATAATATAAAAGGGACAACTGTAGATTTAGCTTGTATAGGACATTCTAGGTCATCCAGTTTAATTCCTGACATTATATTAAAAAAATTTGATGCCCATAAGATGATATAGAGGAAATATTAGAGAAAAGTGTTAGGTCAAATATTATTTCCTTCTGATCTTGCATATCCTGTGGGGTTCTGATTTCCATCCCATTATTATTTAGATAAAGAGCTCCCTTTGTAGATCATCTGGAAACTATACACCAAAAGCTTTTCCACCAAAATGGTTAGTGAGATATAAATCTCAGCTCCTTTCCCAAACTCACCCAAAAGTAAGCTCACCAAAATGAAGTAATGAGATGTAAAAATCCAATTCCTTCCTGAAACTAACCCCAAAGAAATACTGAGATAATAGGAATTACTTCAACTCTTTAACTACTCCCTTACCTTTTTTCTAGTATGTACACCATACATTGCTGCCCTGTATAAACCCTGTCATTTCCCTTGAAGGATGCTGCCGTTTTCAGCCCAGTTGCAGCATCTTTCAACTGTCCATAATTTCTCTTCCTTCTGTTGTTCTCCCTCTTTATGAGAATTATCAGCATTGGCAGCTGCTTTTATCAGCCCAACTGATAAACTGGCAACTGTCCCAAAATTCTTTATGCTACAACTGCTAATCTTCTCGGGGGATCACTGCCTTTATTGCCCTTACTTTCTCTCTCTTTGCTTCTGCTTACCACAGTAATATGTATTAAACCTTTTTTGGTCCCTGAATATTTCCTAGGTCAAAAGTCAGTATTTCCTTAATTCATTTACACAATCTCAAACTTTCCCCTTTATCAAAGGTAAAAGAGACTTAATTAAAGTTATAAAGTTATTAAATAGCAAACTGAACTTCACATCCACCATTTTCCCCCTTATGAAATTTAAACATTTTTAAATCATTAGCAAAATCATGCAACTGAAGCTTAGCAATTACATATAATAAAAATGTGATGTACTATGGACTTTTCTCTGTACACATTTTCAAAATTGTTATATAGTCCTGTTGAAGATACATTCCTAAAAAGATATTTTTAAAAACCCACATTACCTTCAACTTGCAATATATATATATATATATATTTTTTTTTTTTAAATTCATAGTCTCCCCTTAGAAAAGCCTAATAATTAAATAATTGAGGATTTTTTTGCCTTGTAAATTTAACAGCTGGAAAAATATAGTTAGATTTAAATTTAAGAAGTTAATTTAATATATTAAGAAACACTCTTTAAATATGCAGAAGGCACTTGGAAAGTAAATCAAACTGTCGATATTATTTTAAAGCATAATTGAAGGCAGCTGCAGTCTCATTCTTCTGAGTTAGAACCTGAAGTTAAGTTTATAAACACAAAAACTGTCAATTCATCCAAACAACTACCCCATACACTCAGAAAGGAAAAAACAACACCACAAAAATAACATCATTCTTTAAATGATCTGCTTAAATGAATCAACCAATTTAGTTACTCTGACTAGTGATTCTAACAAATGGTTTATATGAGAAGTTAACCTAGATATAGCCATTAATTAGCTGGTATAATATGAGGTACTGGCAAGGTAAAATAAATAGGCTAGAAACTTTGGATCTCGGACAAGGTACTCTCAACCTGCTAAAACAATTTACTTTCTGCTAAAGTTTTCAATGACTGACTATTTCAGTTGCTTTAAGCAGAGTATTAATTAACTTAAAAGTCTTGGATCCATACCTATGCATAGCAGCTAGCTTCAGTCTGAACTTCAACAAATTGGTTCTCACAAATGTGCAGCACTGAATTTTTATTAAAAATATTGAACCCATTTCTAAGAACACTCTCCTTTTTCCTCTGATTTATCTCATATTGCTTGGACACCCTCTGTCATGATCTACTTCCTATCTGTCCCACAGGAGAAGTATCCTTTGTTCTTGTCAGGATAAATCACATTATTGATAAAGTGACCCTATTTAATCTCATCTTCTCCAACAGATTACCTACTGTGTCACTTCTTACCTTCTTTCTCTCCTGGTCTACAGGCTGCTTCCCAATCACTTACAAAAATGTCCATGTCTTTCCATCCTCAAAAAACCTTCACTTGATCCATCTATTCCCACCCAAGTATCCTCCTATTTTTCCTCTACATATTGTGATTTAATTCCTTTAAAAACTATCTATAATTAATACTACTACTTTCTTTCCTCTCACTCTGTTCTAATTTCTGCAATGTTTTTTTCTGACCTCTTAACTTAAACTGCTCTCCCCAAAGTTGCCAAGGATATCTTAAAAACAGAATATAATGATTTTTTTCTCAATTATCATCCCTCTTGACTTCACTGCAGTCTCTGTCTCTATTGATTATTCTCCTTTTTGATACCCACTTCTCTCTAGAACCAGGATAGTGATCACCCTACCAGAGCAATGTCTTCAAAATCTATATTCCCAGCATTTAGTACAGTGCCTAGTATATGGTAAATCCTTCCTAAATGCTTAATGACTGACTTTCCTATTATGAGATTTCAGTCAAAAGAATTAATTGAAATATTTCTTCATTGAACAACTCAAAGTGACATCTTATCCTCAGTCAATGGGTCAGTAATATCACCTTCAAATATAAGGGGTAGTATATCAACTTCTATTTTCTCTCTTTCAATTTATATTAGAAGTTAAGACAGAGAGAAATCTTAAAGAGATAGGCAGATGTTCAAAATTTGTATTGCCAAAAAGAGAAAATACTGGTGATAAGCTTTATTGCATGAAATAGAATTGTAATATTGTTATTTAAATAGATCTTGTTATGGGACTAACTTAGCTTCTTCTGACTTAAAGATTTAAACATCAGATTAACTCCTAGAGAATAGGAAAACATTTAGAAAAGTTCTTAGGGGGCAGCTAGGTGGTGCAGAGGATAGAGTACTGGCCTTGGAGTAAGGTTCAGATCTGGCCTCAGACACTTAATGATTGCCTAGCTGTGTGGCCTTGGGCAAGCCACTTAACCCCATTGCCTTGCAAAAAAAAGTTCTTGGATTTAAACAGGATTGAAGGAATGTAACAGACCAATGAAATACTTTAACATTCTTGGGATAACTTTTGAAAAAAGACTTTTTGAAGTTACTATCACTAGGATTTACTCCATCAAAGATAATAATTTGTTATATTCACATGAGAAATTTGTGAGAGGCTAGACTCATTAGGAGAACAGTGGAAAAGAGGTTATCTTAGCATCTAACATTTAGTGATCGAGAGTAAGGTAAAATAAACTCAAGTAAAGTGCCATTATAAATGTTGAAAAGCATTCAACTAAAACCAGTATGTTTTGAAATATAGCATCTCTCAGAACTTTTAATGAAGAAAATAGACCATCCTGAAATGTAATCATTGAAGCAATAATTTGTATTTTATTTTAATTTGCAAAGTAATTCTGATGGAATTTATAAATGAGGAGCTGTAATTACAGCATACAAATAACAAATTCTCTCTTTCATATGAGTCAGACTGGAAGAGTAGGCAAAGTGATGAGTTTGAGAGGAAAAGATGAGTTTGAGTATCTGCATGATCTTGGTCATGTCACTAATTCACTATATGTCTTAGGCAACTCTAAGACTTTGAGGCATTGAGATACAGTGCTGAATTTGTCAAAGGACTTGAATTGAAATCCATAGTCTTTCATTTAAAATCTATTACTTTGTCCAAGTTGTTCCAAACTGTCCGAGTCTCACTTCCTCTGAGTTCACTTTGAGTTCTCAATCTATGATCCTATATTATTTGCTATGTAATAGAAGATTAATTTGTTTTAAGCCATTTGGAGTATTGTGTACATATTACACTTTTCAACCACCAAAGCTTATTCATATAAGATCAATGAATGAATAAACATTTATTGCTTCAAAACACTGCAATAAATCTTGGAAATAGATAAAACCAAACTAGTCTGTATACTTACAAGGATACATTCTTTTTGGGCATGAATACAGAGGAGTTAGCTAGTAAATGGAGATAATAGAAAGCATTTTGAGGTGACATCTCTCTCTCTCTCTCTCTCTCTCTCTCTCTGTCTATATTTCTGTCTTTTCAAATCTATGTGTATATATTTAAATATATATACATATAAATATATATAATATATAATCTAAGTATTATATTTTATGACATAAACCAAACAAAATTGTGAAGTAGAACTAATGAGCAGTGACTTTTTGTAGTGACTAAGTGGCTGGGGTTAGAGAAAAGGCAGTCTATCCTTAAGGTTACCAGATTAAAATAGAGGCAGCATTAAAAATATTCTTGTGCAGCAGCTTTGTGGAGCAGTGGATAGAGGACCACTTCTGGAGTCAGGAGAAGATGAGTTCAAATGTGACCTCAGACACTGAATAATTGCCTAGCCATGTGACCTTGGGCAAGTCACTTAACCCTATTGCCTTGCCAAAATTATTCTTGCAAGCAATTTTTTTTCAAATCATGGCATTTCTGTTTTCAATAAAACAAATATATGTACCAGGATAAACCACAATAGAATCAAACTAATTATATAATAAAATTTTGTAAAACTTATATTAACATCAAATATTACTCCTCAGTCATATCGTAATTACTGAGTTGCCTCATCCAGCACATTTAGATGAGGTATTCATAGATAACTACCTTAAAATTTGTGATTGAAACATCATAAAACGTTTAAGAACACAGGAACTGATTTCTAGATTGCTTTGTTTTCTGAGTTCTTTCTGACTTCAAAGAAAAAATATGGAGAATAGCAATGGGGGAATAATCTATTGCTCCTCTAAACTACTCAGAGAATTATTCCTCTGTGATTATCAAAGAGAGTTATATACACAAAGGATATTTGAACCATCTTCATCCACTAAACTTGCAGCTTTAGTTTATAGCAAACTATTTTATCACAAACTGGTGAGAAAAGGAAGTCTTCATAGTGTAAAGTTTCTATCTGATCAGATTTTGCTTTTTCTTAGATAGATATCTTATTTAGCTGTATTCCACATGAAGATGATAAATTTCCCAAGGAATTTCATTTAATAAAAAGGAATGGCAGTTTAGAGACAGAGATTAACTAAGTACTTATTAAACTAGACAAATGTATTTTATTCATGTATTGCTTAAAGAATGTTTAAAGGACTACAATCAACTAACACCAACCAAAAAAAAAAAAACCTTTGTCAAGTGTATCTACTTCATGACCAAGCACTGACTATACTTGTTCTCAAGGTCTTACAGTCTATGGAGGAGCCAAATTGTATATATGTAAATATACAAGATATATGTATATAAAATAAATATTTAGATGTTCTCTGAATATATTTATACATACAAATGCATATATACAAACACATGTATATATATATGTATATATATATATATATATATATATATATATAAATATATGTGTGTAAACACAAATAAATACAATATAAATAGGTAGCTAGATTATATAGAGTGCTGGTCCTGGAGTCAGGAAGACCTGAATTTCAGTCTGACCTCAAACACTATCTATGTGATCCTAGGCAATTCATTTAGCCTCTATTTGTCCATGTTGTCTAATCTGTAAAATGGGAATAATTATAGTACTTACCTCCCAGGGTTATTGTGAGGATCAAATGAGATAATAATTATAAAAGCCTGGGGTTCATGCCCACTAAATATTAAGCTCTCTATATATGTTGATGGTTTAATGTTATAATCTAACTATAAGGAAGTGCTTTTGTGAAGAAAAGGATTCATTTTATTGGACAATAAACTTTTGTTTTTCTCTCTTCAAATCCAAGGTTCTTGCTTTGTATTATGTTTATTGAGCTAATGATGGCATCATGTATAGCAACTTTTGAAATTCTCAAATCTTGCACAGTGCCCATTCCTACAGATTCTTTTATCTTTTGTAAGAATCCTTAAATTAAATCAATCCCGCAATTGCATGAAATGAAAGCACTGTTTTGAGATGTTTATTTTAAATATATTCTTATGGGAGCTATAAGAGACTCCAAAGGAAAAAAAATTAACTTCAATTAACAAACACTTATCTATCAGTTGGAAATCGTGGCTATTAGAGCTGATGTTGATGGAAAGACAAAGATAGATATGTTTTATTCTTTAGGACCTAGCATGTCTGCAGAAGATGTAAAACATGTCCATAAGTAGCTGTGATATAAAAAATGTTGTTGTCAACAGAACAAGGCACAAATGAAGTGATATTAGAGTTCCAGGGAGGGAAACATAACTTTTAAAAATCAAGGAAGAGGGGCGGCTAGTTGGCACAGTGGATAAAGCACCAGCCCTGGAGTCAGGAATACCTGAGTTCATATTCAACCTCAGACACTTAATAATTGCCTAGCTGTGTGGCCTTGGGCAAGCCACTTAACCCCATTGCCTAGCAGAAAGCTAAAAAAAATCAAGGACAGGCTCATGAAAAATGTAGCATTTAAATTAAGCCTGAAGAGTAGAACTTTTATAGGCAGAAATTTTTCAAGGACACGAGAGTGGTCTAAGCAAAGGCAGGAAGCTGGAGAGAGGGACAAGTTCTTCATAGAACAATCCAGTTTAGCTGGAGTGGTGACCATGTGACAATAATAAATGTGGCATAAGTCTGAAGATTTCTATTAACAATTAGAATACATTGAAGTCTATTAAACTGTGTGAGACATAGTTAATATGTGGGACTATGGTCTAGAAAATGGTTGGAACCAATTTGTTGGCTTTTGCAGAAGTCCAGAAAAGAAGTGAGAGTTTGTTTTTTTCTTTTTTCTTTTGTTTTTTTTGAAGTGAGAGATTGGAATAGAATGGCAATATTGGGAATTGAAATGGGAGGATAAAAACTACATTACCAACACAAAGGGACTGGACTTGCTAAGTACATACAGAAGCATAAAGACAAGAAAGGAGTCTTCAGAAGCACCTTCAGAAGATGTATTCAAAGGAAGCAACATTCAGCAGAAACGTCACATACAAAAATCAACAAGCAACAACAACCTGACTACTCACAAAACCACCACTGAAAAAAATGTACAGCAGATACTACTAGACCTTGTAGTCATCTTAAGGTCACAGGGGATACTTCAAGTCATGTAATCTGGTGACATATATTTTGTGTAAGGATATTTATGATGTATGATTCTTATTTGTGATGTGTCTCTGTGTTTGGGGGGATGATGTGCTATCAATATATGGAAGTGATGTTTTATTTCAGCTTTTCTTACTACGTAATTTATATTGTTTTCATTTCTGAATGAATCATTTCCCTCCCTGCTCATAATTATTCTTTGTAGTAATGAATAAGAAAGGAGGAAAATAAAACCAGGTCAGCAAAAGTAATCAATCATCACATCAATCAAGCTTGACAACCATAGTTCCATAACAATAAGATTGTGTTCACATTATTGTACATTTTCTCTAACAGATTGTATATACTTTATTATTTAATTACCCAATTTTCTTTGCTAGATTATTTCATTAAATTACTGCTTTCAATTAACTGTGAAGGAAAAGTAAACCATCAATAGGGACTCATGAGATCTAGTTTGGCTTGGATACAGACTCATAGAGAATCTTGAATCTGGGATAAATATTGGATACTCATGTGAGAAGTGGGGTTACCTAGGTGCTACAGAGAAAAATTCACCTTGATCTATAAGGGTAAAGATGGAAGATTGTCTTAGAACTAATATGGAAGTCACTACACCTATAAGCACTCAGTGATATATTAGTAATATAGAACTTTGGTATAGGTCATAAAAGAAGCCTGAGGCAGCATTACCATAGCAAACATCCCCTTCACAGCACTGTAAAGACTTTTAAAATCTCTGATGCCCTGTTGCTTTAAAGATTTTACTTGAATTGACCTCTTGACTTGGCTTGTTGATCTTTATTATTGAAGGACTGATTTCTAATTTTATAACTGTTATTACTAACTTTATAACCATTAGTGGGTTAGCCACTTTGGGATTACCCTTTTTTGACAAAGAAGAGGCAAGATTATAGTGTTTTTAGCTTCTCAGTGGCAAAATGAGAGGTTAATTCATTTCTGAAATATAGACTAACCAGGAAATACATTACCTGATTTTTGTACAGCTGAGTTGGTTGACATTATTTAGACATGAGAGGTACCATATTAGAGTGGGTAAATGACCAGTCTCAGAATCAGGAAGAGCTTAATTCAAATTCTGCTTCTGAAAATTTGCATTGGTAGTATTAATTTCCTCCATGTTGGTTTCTTAAACTAATGAAATCACAAAACCTCTACAGACATAATATCTATGATTAATTCCTGTGGTTTAATTTACTAATGCAGAACATAATTTTGAGATAAAAGTGTAATAAAGCAAGACTTTTTTGTACCATTCTTCTATTTTTGACCTTTAAGAAAGTAGTACCACCTCCTCCATGACAGAAGAACCTCTTGTATTAGATAGTTCTGGTGATATTACAAGAATGTTTTGTTTTCATGATAGACATACAATCCTAGGAAACTGTGTTCTTTACTAAGGATGCCAAAAATTATGATTAGAAGTCATTACTTCAGGGCAATCATCATGAGATATATACAGAAGAATTTGGATTTTAGGAATCTTTCTGGAAGAGAAGTTCTGATGTTTAGAATGACATATATAGTTTTCTTCCCATTAAATGCTCTGAGGAGAAGTTCTAAGATAAAAATGTGACTACTGACTATCCAAATAGATAGTTTCAAAGAGTCCAGTGCAGTTATTTGAACTTGATCAAATAAATTAACTTTTCCAAAAACGTTCTCCACAGGTAAAGGTGGTTGTACAAATGCCAAAAGAAAATTTAAACAAGTTGTTCTCATCAGATGGCAATGCAGCATATGAACATAATCTTCCTCATGATTGTATTCAGTGTGACATCCAGGTGCTGTAGTGAACCCATTTGTAAGGAAAGTTATGTTCATATGTTCCACTGTCATCTGTTGAGAATAGGATCTGGAAGCCCCTTAGGGTATAGGCCTGGGTGCAGTCTCCACAGGTAGTGAACTTGCTGGTAGTAGCAAATATTCAATGGAGGACTCTTTGAAGGCCAAAGTGTAGAATGGTTTCATTGAACAGCAGTTGAACATGGGTCAGTCTGTTCTGAGAAACAGGCAAAACACTATTCTAAAAGGAGGGGCAATGGACTTTCATTGAAAGTGAGTTGATTTTAGATCCCTGACCAGAGTGATGGAGGCAGTGCTGCAATGTGTCCAGTGAGGAAACTTGACTGAAACCAAGTGAGTATCTTGGGGAGATTAACTAAAGACTTTCACCATAAAATCACTGTACTGATATTTAGAACAGCAAGAGACAAGTTTGGATATACTATGTTGTCAGTAATTTGTCTTCAGGAAATCAAATATTGATACTTTTCATGGAATTGATGGAGTGTCATGGTGCCTTACTGATATGGGGAGGACCCACGTTTATTAAGCCAAGAAATCCCACAGCATTCCGGCCATCCCTAGAAGTCTTATTTCATATTAAATCAGTTCATGGAGTGATAATGGGTCTGGAAAAGTCAGTGAGAAGGATTTGCTAAACGTTCCCCTCACTACAATCAACATAATGTGCATGTCATGCTATCACTTATTTGATGTCATGGTCTTCTTCGATTACAAAGGAAACAAATAATTGATTCCATTATAAAAGAATAATGAACCATTATTAAAATCAATAATAGATTTTTAAAAATCCATTGAGTCATTCTATATAAATATACAGAAACATTACTAAATATACTTAAATATCAGAGAACTAGGCCAAACCCTTACAGTAAAAAAAACTTCTTAAAGAAATAATCTCATAATATTATCAATAATATTTATCTGGGAATCCATTTAAATTCAGTTCAAAGATTACTGGATTCAATTTTATTCAAATTTATTAAAAACTAAAATGTTCACTGACACCATATGTTCCAATTTTTAATTAGTCTAATCCCTCTGGTTTAGTGAATCAATGATCTCCAAAGGCTGTTTGAGTTTACAGTCTATCATAAAGATTTCTGAATACAAGCAGCCTGAATCCTTTATCCTGTTAGATATGGTAAAAATGAATTTATTATTCTAAAAGCCAATGTAAAATTGTCAGGATTTCCAATAATGAAGCTAAATAAATTCAATGCCAGATTACATCTTCTTATATTTCTATAAATTTTATGATATTCCAAGACAGGGAAAAGAGGTGCAAAGTTTAATATTTTAGCAATATTTTATTTGATATGGGATACTCTCTCCAATGGATAATGTTGTGTAGTAGGAATGAATAATTAGGAATAACGGTAAATAAATTCATATGACAAGAATGAAAGGATATAGGTCAAGAGGTAAGATAAGAAAGCATGGAGTAAACTTATGGAAAACTTGGAAGTGAATGCAATTCAAGTTTCAGTTTCATTCCAATCAAAATGAATAGCTAATCAAATACCTTGAAGAGGGAAATGAAAGAAACTTGAGTAGTGAATGGTATAGAGTGAGGGGAAGGAATCCCACAGATGAAAGAAGAGTTCTTCCTGTAGGTCAAGTAGTAAATAGGAAAAAGAAAAAAGAAAAATTATATGCAAAAAGCACAGACAAAATGAGTATAGGATCAGAAATAAACTACTGATACTACATCTCATTAGAAAATCCTTAATAATAATGAGAGATTAATCAATCTATCATAAAAATTCAAAGGATTAAATAATCGGTACTGCCCATTCAGAAATTGGCATTAACATTTTAGTGTTTAGTTAAGTTTAGCATTAGGAGATTAGAATGGGAATTTAAAATTTAACTGAAATTTAATAAGGACAATTAAAATGTTCTGCACACTAAATATCATCATTGTCCTATGGTTGTAAAAATATCTAGATGGATCTTTGACTATATAAATATATGTATAATTATGGTGTTCAAGGATGATAATTGTCCTACTCTATTTTTTGCATTGATTTAACTATTTCTCCAATGATTTCAAGATCCTCATTTTAAATGGGATAACTGCCCATGAGAAGATCAATCATTTTCAACTGGAAGATCAGAGAAGATCTCTGCCTTAGGCAAAGGGCTGAAAAAGAAACCTGGCAGAGAAAGACTCTGCCATGACCAAGACTGCAACTGGAAAACTGAAAATGGAGCTGTGATTTAGATCATTCTACATTCATTTTATTTGTTGAATAGAGGGGCTGCCATCTATTTTGATTCCAGAATCATTCCCAAATAGTAAATTCCTATTCCCTCTTACTCTTTGAATCACTCTTCTCTAAATCTTTTTATCTACTCTTCCATTCTTATTCACATTAACCATCTTTCTGTTCACTTCCAATGTCCCTCTCTAGATCTGCTGGTCCCTTCTACTGTCCTAACACTCATTTTGTTTAAGTTCTAGCTCTTCCCCTTCCCTTAAATCAGAGCTAGAAAAAATATATAGTTGATTCCATTGAAAGATAGCTAAGTTGTCAGTTTGAAATTGTAGGAAGATTAATGTTCAAAATATGTTATTCAAAATAAAGTTTTGGGGTGGCTAGGTGGCATAGTGGATAAAGCACTGGCCTTGGAGTCAGGAGTACCTGGGTTCAAATCCGGTCTCAGACACTTAGTAATTACCTAGCTGTGTGGCCTTGGGCAAGCCATTTAACCCTATTTGCCTTGCAAAAAACCTAAAAAAAGACAAAAAGTTTTAAAAAAGGTTTTAGTAGAAATGCATTATAAATGTATTTATAAATCCATTCAGCAAATGACTCTGTACCCTCATCAAAGCTCATTATATTTTGATTGCAATTTTCTTGTAAATTTATTCTCCTCTAATTGCCAAATCTAATTATCTTTTCTCAGTCTTCATCTCGCTTGACCTCTTTGCAGTATTTGACACTGTCAACTACAATCTCTAGCTGAATATTTTTACCATTTTTTGTTGCTGTGGCATTGCTTTCTTCTCCTCCTTGCTGAATTATCATCCGTCTTATACCCTTTAACTGTGGAGACCAAGATTCCATCCTGAGTTTTCCTCTTTATGCCTTTTTGTTAGTTTCAACAGCTCCCATGATATTCTCAAAACAGAAGACTCCCAGCCTTACATATCCAGTACTATTTTCTCTTCTGAATTCCATTCTTTCATCATCAAATGCATATTGAACATTTCAAACTTGATATTGTAAAGGAATCTCAGACTCTACAAATCCAAAACAACTTGTTAAATTTAACTTCAAAATCAAATTTAGTCTTTAGTCACCATAAACTTTTTACTCTTCCTTATTCTACAAATTCAATCAGTTGACAATTATATTTTTTCTATCACATTCTAATAGAATTAAAGAATTTGAGAGTGAGAAGAGACTTGAGAGGCCATCTAATCCCTCTAATACACAAAAGGAATACCAATTATAACATATTTCCTTTACTAGTTATTTTTAAAATTCTTTTTGAAGACCTCTAAAAGAGGGGACCCACTATCTCTTGGGACAGATCATTCCACTTTTGGCTCCATTAAGTTGTTAGGAAGTTTTCTATGGCAAGATGCCTAAATTTACTTCTTTGTACATTCTACTCATAGGTCTTGGATTACTCTTTTAAGGTCAAGAAGAACAAGTCCAATTCCTCCTCTACATGATTGTCCTTCAAATACTTGAACATAGCTTTCATATTTCCTCTGGATTTTCTTTTCTAGAATAATCACCTCCAATTTCTTCAGCCAATTCTTATATTACATGGAATCAAAGTCCTTCATCTATTTTTGACAATTAAACTCTTCCACAATTTGACCCCAACTTACCTTTATACTAAAGTCTTAGTGAATTTTAAAGCACTTTAAAACTAACACAGTGTACAGAAGATGGGGGTAGATGCTAGTTGATTAATCATTATCTTATATTGCTTATTTTTATACATGATTAGTCCTATTGGATGAAAGTTCCTTGAGAACTTGGACCCTGATAAATGTAGACTTCCCAGTTTTGTAATACTATTAACAAGTGAGACAATACTGGTTTTTTTTTTAAAGAAGCTCAAATTATATTATTTTGATGAGTTTTAAAGAATATGGCTAAGTAATAAGATTTTTTTAAAAAGAGAATTAATTTTATGTACAGATGATCTTCTTAGATTATGTCACCAATGTAAATATAATTTTAGGCATTATTGAGGTTCATGACTAAATCAGCCCAAATGTAAAAAAGTTAAAACTGGCTGCAATAAATTGTATGGTGTACATCATTTTCTATTCATAGACCAAGAGTATTCCTAGCTATGTGTGTGCATGTATCTCTAGCTATATGTATGTGTGTATATATACATATATAACATACATGTATATAAACCCTTATATGTTAATATTTTCTATGAGGTTCCTGAATCACTCTTCAAAAAGTATATTAATTTATAAATGAGCATCTCTAGATTGTAATTTGTAAAATCAACATGCAAACATGAAAAAGAATGAAGGCTATAGAGTGCATTTTATAAGTTTCACTAATTAATAAGGATACTTGTAATACTTAGAAGGAACATTCATTTCTATGAGATCATGGATACAGTTGGGAACACACCATATATAAAAACCTCACACTGTACTAATACTATTTAGACTCTACTTTTCAATGATGAAAAACTTTTTTTACAGTAGTCATGGAACCTTTTTTGTGTGCTTATTTTCAGATCTTTTCTGAGGTGAAAAAGCAAGTTAGCTTTTTTCCCTAATAAAAATGTTTCCCACAACATTTCTTTAAAAAAACAGAATGTGATAGATCTCAACTTCTATACCCCTCTGCCCTGTTTTTTTGACACCATCAGTGAGAATCTAATTATTAATGTCCTTATGCCACATAAAGCTAAAATTGGACTAATTTGCATCTATATCTCTATGTAAGTTCTAAATCTCCATTTCCTTAAATAAATTAGTTAAATAACACAGTAATTTAGATGCTGTGAAAGAATAAGTGTTTTAAAAATCACACTTGTCTATTTTGGGGCATGCTTTACAAAAACACAAACCAAATATAAAAATCTTGACTACAGAATAACAATCAAAAAGCCTTTTAAAACAAAATTTCTAATCAAAGAAATTCATGATTATAATATCCTTTCACTGAAACTTTCCTGGTGATAAATTATTAAAAGATGTAACCTTTTTCAAAAGATTCATTCATCTTGAAATAATTCATCTGACTTCTAGGAATATATTTTCCGATGGAAGAATAATCATCACCATAAAAAGTTATTATTGATCAAGCACTTAGTATATATACATAACAGAGGAGAGACTAAAAGCTGGATCAATACTATCATACATATATTCATTAGTAGGAGGTAACAAAAAGATAAAAATAAACAAAAAAGTTTTTATATAGTCAATTAATTGATTGGCATAAACTAATGTCCATTTAGCAAAAAATGTGAATTTGTTGTTTTCCAAACCACTGGTTGTTGGATAAAGTTGTTCTTTTTTTAATATTTCTAGTGAGGGGAATTGTTGTAAAGGAAGTCCACTGCATATTCTGATATAAAATTGTTAGGAAAGTTTTTCTTAATTTTATTTTATTTTTAGGATTTTAATAGTATTTTTTACAATCAAATGTAGAGATAGTTTAAACATTAATTTTTGTAAAATTTTCCACCTCCCTGTCTTCCCTCCCTCTCACAAGACAGCCAGCAATTTGATATAGGTTATATGTTTATAATCATGTTAAACATATTTGCATATTAATCATTTTGGGAGAGATGAAGCAGAACAAAAGGAAAATAGCAAAGAAAAAACAAAAACAAGTTTTAAAAAGTGAAAAAGAATATTTTGTGCTGTTTGCAGATTTCACAGTTCTTTCTCTAGATTTGGATGATATTTTGTATTACAAGTCTTTCACAATTGTCTTTGATCACTGCATTGCTGAAAAGAGTTATGTCTATCAAAGTTGATAATCTCACAATGTTGCTGCTAATGTGCTCAATGTTTTCTGGTCTTTTTCACTTCCCTCAACATTAGTTCATCTAAGTCCTTTCAGGGTTTTCTGAAATCTGCCTGCTCAACATTCCTTATAGAAAAATAATATTGCATTAAATCGATATATCAAAATTTGTTCAATCATTCTCCAATTGATGGACATCTTCTTAATTTCTAATTCTTTGACAAAACAAAAAGAGCTTCTACAAATATTTTTGGTTCATGTGTGTCTTTTCTCTTTTTTGTGATCTCTTTGGGATATACCCTAGTAGTGGTATCACTGGATCAAAGGGTATGAAGTTTTATTGCTTTTTGGGCACACCAAATTGCTCTCGAAAATGATTGTATCAGTTCAGTTTCACCAACAATGCATTAGTGTTTCAGTTTTCCTACAACCCCTCCAACATCTATCATTTTCCTTTTCTGTCATGTTAAGACAAACTGATAAGTATGAAGTTTAAGCTCAGAATTGTTTTAATTTGCATGTCTTTAGTTAATAGTAGCAGAGCATTTTTTTCCTTTGACACAGATGGCTTTAATTTCTTCATCTGAAAACTGAAAACTTCATATGGAAAAAAAAGGAATATGAAAAGGATCATATCTTTTGATCATTTATCAGTCAGGGAATTAGTTTTCTTTTAAATTTGACTTAGTTTTCTATATATTGTTTCAACTATCCCACGATCACAAAAGAAATAGTTACAATTTATTTAGTGTTTTTAAATCTGCAATGTATTTTATATATATTACCTCATTGTTCCCACTTAAGAACCCTATGTGATAGGTACTACAGATAGATTTTATTGGAGAGGTTAAGTAAATTGCCCTGATAATATAACTAGTAATTGTTGGAGACTGAATCTGAACCCACGACTTTCTGATTCTAATTATTCCACAGTGCATCTCCACATTCTTTTCACCTTTCTGTTTATGTATCCTAAGTGAAATATTTCTTTGTTCATTAACATTTCTTGTTTCTATACCTTTGCACTGGATTTCCAGTTACCTGGAATGTACTTCTTTTCCACCTCTGCTTCAATACAATACATTCAACTAAGGTGCCACAAAGGGGATGGATAAGCATAATTGTTTGTGCCTCTCTATTCAAATTAGCTTGTATTCATTTCTATTTATTTTATTCCTTTTTTTCTGACTCTACACCACTATAAAGTAAGCATCTTGATATTAGAGATTGTTTCACTTTTATTTATGTCCCCCAGTGTCTAGTACCATGCCTGGAACATACCAATAGTAATCATTTATTTACTTATTGATTTATTGATTTATTTATTCATCTATTCATTCATTCATTCATTCATTTTGGTTTTTGCAAGGCAATGGGGTTACGTGGCTTGCCCAAGGCCACACAGCTAAGTAATTATTAAGTGTCTGAGGCCGAATTTAAAGTCTGGTACTCCTGACTCCACTGCACCACCTAGCTTCCCCAAGAGTTAATCATGTAATAAATACTTTATTGAAGTTGATTGAAATTGAAGTTGAAATTGATTGAATATACCTCTTAAAATATGATACTGAAATTTCAACAACCAAATCTTTTCCATATAAACTTCTTTCAAGTCCTTTATCAATTTTCTTCTGTTTTTGACTTGTGGAATGCAAGAATTTCCGAATTTTTCATTTGTTTCTAGTAAATTTAATCTTTATTCAACACATCAGCATCATTGATACTGGCATCCACATATAATATCTCCACACTCACTGATGGAGAAAAATTTATCACAGTGACTCCTGCAGTTGTATTTAATGATTTTTATCTGCTAAACATTTTTCCAATTTTATCTTTAAATGTTTCCGGTATTATTTAACTTGGGTCTCTTAGCAAGCTATATGTAAATTTTCTTCCCCTTTACTGCTTTTTCCTATTCATGAGATAATCCACTCATAATCTTTTACCACAATCCTCCCTAAGAGTTAACAGATGCTCCCAAGAAAAACACAATAATTGTATAAACTCAATTATAAAGCACATGTTACCCAAATAAAGTCAGATCTAAATAATTGGAAAAATGTCAATTGCTCATGGTTAGGTCCAACTAATGTAATAAAAATGATGATTCTACCCAAATTAAATCCCTTATTCAGTGCCATACCAATCAAACAACCACATAACTATTTTATGGAAGTCAAAAAATAGTAACAGAATTCACCTAGAGCAACAAAGGTCAAGAATAGCAAGGGAACTGATGGGAAAAAATGTAAAAGAAGGTAGCCAAGTTCTACAGATACAAAACTATACCATAAAATGGTGGCCATCAAAACTGCCTTGTACTGATTAAGAAATAGAGTAATGGAACAGTGGATTAAGATTGGTTCAAAAGAAACAACTGTAAATGATTTCAGAAATCTATTGTTTCACAAAACCAAAAACTTCAGCTTCTACTATAAAAACTCACAATTTGACAAAAATTGTTGGGAAAACTGGAAAACAGTGTGGCAGAAACTAGACATAGACCCACATCTCATACCCTATACCAAAATAAGGTCAAAAAGGGTACAGGATATAGCCATAAAGGGAAACATCACAGATAAATTAATAGAACAAGAAATATTCTATCAGATCTATGGAAGGGGGATAAATTTAAAACCAAACAAGAATTAGAGTATGCTATAAAGTGTAAAATGACTGATTTTGACTATATTAAATTAAAAAGGTTTTGCACTAATAAAATCAGTGCTACCAAAATTAGAAGGAAAGAAGAAAGCTGGGAAACAATCTTCACAATTAGGAGATCTGTCTCACTTTTAAAATATAGAGAGAATTGTATCAAATTTATAAGGTTACAAGTCATTCCCCAAATTGATAAATGGTCAAAAGATATGAATAGATTGTTTTCAAATGAAGAAATTAATGCTATATATAATCATATAAAAATGCTCCAAATTATTATTGATTAGAGAAATGCAAATTAAAATAACTATGAGGTATCACCTCACACCTATCAGATTGGTCAAGATGAGAAAAAAGGAAATTGATCAATGTTAGAGAAGTTGTGGGAAGATTGGGACATTGATGCATTGCTAGTGGAATTGTTAATGGATCCAGCCTTTCTGGAGAGCAATACGGAACTATGCCCAAGGAGCAATAAAACTGTTCATACCCTTTAACCCAGCAATTTCAATTCTAGGTCTATATCCAGAAGAAATTAAAAACTACAAAGTGGGAAAAGTCCCAGATATTCCAAAATATTCATAGCAGCTTTTTGTGTAGTGGCAAACAATTGGAAATTGAGGGGACGTTCATCAATTGGGTAATGGCTAAACAAGTTATAGTACACTAATACTAGGGAATTTTATTGTCAAATTCTAGAGAATCATGGAAAGAGTTACAGGATCTGATGCTGAGCCAAGGGAGCAGAACCAATAGAACAATGTAAACATTAACAACAACATTGTGAGATGATTAACCTTGATGGAAAACAGCTCCTCTGCAATTCAGAGAGCTAAGACAACCATATTAGACCAGCTATGGAAAATATCCCTCATCCAGAGGAAGAAAAACTAAACCAAACAAAAATAAAAACAAAACCCCTTCAGAATATGATGAACACTTTATAAAATTTATCTCTTATGTATCTCTTTCCCTTAATCCTAATTCCTCATATTGAAAATGACTAATCTGTAAACATGTGTATACAGTGCTAACTTGACTGTTCACTCCTGAGGGCAGGGGAGTGGAACGGAAGGGTGGAAGAAAATTTTGTTACTTAAAAATATACACATCTATATGGATAAAAGAACAAAAAATATTTTAAAAGAGTTTACAAATGAGTTTATATTAACTGTTGTTATCTCTGGTTTCCATGTGTCTCCACTTTTCCTGTTTTACTGTTTACTGCTGACTAAGTCAGTTTCTTTGTATTTGTTCTCATTGTGGCTAATGATTTATATGAGCTATACTTCCTTAGTAAATGGTTGTATTCTATATCAATATTGACTTCTTATCTCTCCCCCAGGTTTTTGAATCATAATCTCATTTAGAACAATATCATAGAAGAGTTGACCTCTACATGGCACCATATCATCTCTTATTTTCGCTTCTGATTGGCTATTGATCGAGTATTTATATTGAATTTGTTTTAGGAATATGGTCTAACTGCCCATAATTAACTAATTTAGAAATAATTCCCACATCAATAAACAAATTTTTTTGTGAACACATAAGAAATTTCAATTTTGTGATTTTGATTGTGCTAAATCCCAACCTTCTTTATGAAGAAACATTCATTATGTGAACATCAACAAGAAAGCATCTTTTTTCCCCCTTACTCCCCTACCATGGTTTTTTTAATTATTTTTTTGTCATCCTTCCCTGGGTTCCCTCTTTTCTTAATAAAATAAATGCCAGTTTGATTAGAGGATCTTATTGTGCTCTTTATAGAATTTATCTATATCTTCATTTTCTATAACAAATGTTGATATATATATATATATATATATATATATGATCTTTTTGTTTATGTTTATCATGACTACCAACATGAAAGATTACCATGTTTCATGAAATGATGTTTCATCAGTTATGTAACAGAATGGTTAGAATTATAAAATGGAGTTAAGTTACAACCTTTGATTTTCTCAGTTTCCATCTGTAAATCTGAGAATAATAATATTAGCATTTACTGCCCAGAGTTGTTTTAAGGATAATATTTGTAAATCACTTAGTAAACTTTTAAGTGTTCTTAAATTTAGTTGTATGCACCAAAAAAAATCCATCATCCATACTGACTTTCTAAGGAATGTTTTCATCTACTCTTCCATATTGTGATAGCTATCTTTTGCCTTATTGTAAGCATATCTATATTGATAAGATTCAGTTCTTCTAGGAGCATTGCAGAGTATTGGACAAGGATCTTACTTCTGGAGAACCATCGATTAAGTACCTGTGTGGCAATGTTCTAGGAAATTGAATGATCAATGAACATGATCTGAATACTTACTTAGAATTATGTTTTATAAAGTGTTCCCAGTCATACATATATCAGTATAGAGAGTACAGATGAACAGTAAGTTAGGTCCAGATTTGAAAAGGAGGGGAAGAGTGCATTATATTGCTTTTGAAAAATTAGAAAGCATATTTATTGATCTCATCAAACCCAAAGGCTAATCCTTTCAATATACGTATTGTGCCAGGATTACTACATAACACCTAGACCTGCAACATTGCTGAAGTGCATGGTACTTATAAGCAAGATTTTATAACTAATGAACAATTCCAAAGGAGAACAGGAATAAAGGATGCGAATTCTACAAGAAAAGAAGAATATAGGCTGGTTTACATGATGAGTGAAAGAGTGGATGACTGGAACAATGTCTGAAGAAAGTAAGAATGTCCTCAAGAATGTTTGCTGTCTCCCTCATGCCAAAAATTTCAGGAAGACAAGATGATGTTTGTCTTTTGTTCTTGAAGAAGGTCATTATATCAGGGAGGTGATTATCCATCACAGGCACATGAATTCGATTTGAATGAGGAGTTGCTGTGCTAAATCACTAGCCTCATTTTCTCTTTCAGAAACATCTGGATTCAGTGGCCAGATATTAATCAGGATAACTGGATATGGTCCTGGATGATCGGTTTAAGTGACTTGCCCAAGGTCATATAGTTAGTGTCAAGTGTCTGAGGCTAGATTTGAACTCTAGGTCCCTGACTCCAAGGCCTGTGCTCTGTCCACTGTACCATCTAGCTGTCCTTTCAGGAGGGCATGGATGAATCCTATAACATGAGTAGAGAAATATGGAAAATGATTCACATTGGTGGAGGGATCCTCTGAATTGATGAGACCACAGATATATCTGAATATTTTAGTATTATTTTGGTCCAATATACCAATTTATTTTCTTGAACTCTGATTCTATTATCTAATTGATCTATCCTTGACATATAGGGATACAGGGACTGACATTAAAGATTTTCATAAACACAATCTTATTTGATTCCCCCAAGAACTCTGTCTAGTAGGAAATGAAAGTTAATATTAAAGTCATTTTATATATAGGAAACCAACCTTCTAATAAGTTAAAGTTGACTAACTCAAGATAATATTACCTATAAAATATCAAAGCCATAATCCAAACCTAATTTTTGTCTGATTCCAACCTCTTTCCACTACAGTACCTTGATGGATACAAAATAGTAGTTGAGCATATTCATTTCCCTTTGTCTAATTATTTTACTTTTCATTTTGACACCATAGTCTTTTCTTCTTGACAAGTTTTCCCCACATTTAAACCCTTAATTGCAAAAGAGAAAAACATTTAAGTACATTTAACCAAGAGAATGTTCATCATTGAAAATATATCTTTATGTCTCTCTCTCTCTCTCTCTCTCTCTCTCTCTCTCTCTCTCTCTGTCTGTCTATCACATATTACATCTTTGTGCCAAATTTCTCTAACAGATAAGGAAGTTTTTCTTAATATCATTTGTTCTTACATCACTTTTTCTTCCAAGTCTATTCCTTATCTCTTACCTGTCCAGTAATTCTTTGTAACACATATTAAAAAAAGAAAAAAAAGTTTATCCAAGCAGATAACCAAGCAAATGATGAACATATTTATTTTATCCTATAAATGCTAGAATCTGCCCTAGGTCACTCACCTTTACAAGGAGAAAAAGAAAGCATATTTGCTAAGTTCTCCTCCAAAGCTATTTTCATCATTTAAAATTATTCATTTTTTATTTTTTATATTAGTGTAGCCATTGTGTACATGTTATTAAGATTCTTTGTAGTCAACTCTTCAGTTGTTCGTGTAAATTGTCCCATGCTTCAGTGAATTCTTTATATTCATTATTTGTTATGCTGCAATAATAGTTTATTTCATACACATACTACAATCTGTTTGACCATTCTCCAATTGATGGGCACCTTTTTAGATTCTAATTCTTTGTTCTAGATCATGGAAATATATTTCCCTTGTCCCATTAATATATTTCCATTGTCCCTTGTTCCCTTCAAATGCTTTCCTCCACTTGTTGAGTTTGTGTTAGTGTATTCCATTCTTTATCGTCTCCTTTTTTTAAAATTTAGTGCTTTGTCCAGAATCAGTGTTTTACTTATGTGTCTTTGACATAAATATTTAAAAACATAGTAATCCAAAGCAATTAGAAGTAAATGTCTTGCCTGCTGAATGTGATGTCCCTTTTTGGAACTAATATGGTGTGTGTGTGTGTGTGTGTGTGTGTGTGTGTGTGTGTGTATGTGTGTGCGTGTGTGTGTGTGCGTGTGCAATTTCTCATCTCAAAGATATGTTAAAATCCAGAATATTCATTGTGGAAGAGGCGTCTTAAAAATTCAGCTTTGTTTTATTTTCAGTTTTGAATTCATTTCTTTCTTCCTCCAACTCCTTAAAATGGTGAGAAGCCAAGAAAAACAAAAACCCATCATAAATATGCATAGTCATTCATAACAAATTTCTACAATAGATATAAATCAAAAATATAAAGAAAGAAAAGTAAGATTCAATCTGCACTCTGAATTAATCAGTTCTCTATCTGGAAGTGAATAATATGTTGCATTATGAATCTTTTGGAATTATAATTGGTCATTGCTTTGATTATTTGCCAAGTTTTCAAGCTTAATTATCTTTGAAATATTCTTATTGTTGTATAATTTTTTTCCTGCTCCTGCTCACTTCACTTTGCATCTGCTCATACAAAAATCCTTAGCTTTCTTCTGAAATCATTTATGTTAATCAATTCTTATAGTACAATACTACAATATATGGGTATTCTTCATTTTCCAGTTGCACCCTCACCAAAAAAAGGCTTTTTAAAGATTTTTTGTATAAATTTCTTATTATTACAGTCACAAACCTGTAAAATTACATAAATGAAACTATCTTTTATTTGAGTTTATAAAGTAATTCTATGATAAACTAAAAGGAAATTTAGCCTTTGTTAAGAACTTAAGTTACTGTTTGTGCTTATATTTTCAATTCTAACCACATTCCATTCTTTGCTCTTTTATAAATGAGAAAAAATGGGTTTTTTTTGCATACTAGGATAGAACTACATAAATATAATTTCCTATATTCATTTTTTTGCCTATTCAATTTATTTTTCCTATGGTAAGAATTAGAGAATAATAAGATGATAGGATGGTCCCTTGTGTTTCCATTCCAATGAAATCATCTACTTAAATCATTAAGTTCTTTCTGAAATGATTAATTTGCTCTAAAACTGAGTTAAATTTATGAACTAGCCATCTTCTTACTAGAAATTCTAATGAATTCTTATTTTTACAGAATTAAGAGATGCCCTTATGAAAGTCAACTTAACAGTTAGCTCTCAGACACTTGAGCTTCTATTTAGAGATAGTCTGCATTTTAAATTTAATGACAAAATGACATATATTAGTGAGGAGAATTTTAATATGAATATTGTAGCTGAATAAGAAATGACAAAGGATCTACTGGCTGGGACACTTGGAAAACTAAAGAAATAATATCTTTATGATGCTTTCTTTTCCCCTCTACTGACACAATATTTTAATTCAGTTTAGTCCCTTAAAATTTATGGAAATATATAATATTAATCTGCTTATACTGATGTGACTAGGAATAATTTGAAATGGTCATTAAAAATGCCTTCTAATGGGGCAGCTAGGTGGATAGAGCACTGGCCCTGGAGTCAGGAGGACCTGAGTTCAAATGTGGCTTCAGACACTTAATAATTACCTAACTGTGTGACCTTTGGCAAGTCATTTAATCCCATTGCCTTGCAAAAACTAAAAAAAAAAGTGATTTTTATGAACAGTTGGTGGGCATTGAGTTTTGTTCTATATCTATTTGCATTTAAATAATGTTGCTTTTAAACTTTTTTTGCATTCTTATATTTTTGTCTTCAGTCCAGAAACTTTGTGGCTACATATCTTTGATTTTTTTTATAAAAATTCAAGGAAAAATAGAATACAATT
Organism: Macrotis lagotis; assembly: GCF_037893015.1. Taxonomy (NCBI): domain Eukaryota; kingdom Metazoa; phylum Chordata; class Mammalia; order Peramelemorphia; family Peramelidae; genus Macrotis; species Macrotis lagotis. The sequence continues at coordinate 202,185,657 of NC_133663.1, forward strand.
GTAGAAAGTTAAATTCACAGATATTACTGAAAAGTACTTCTTACATTTCAATATTGTCTTCTAATATTTAAAAAATCTGAATATTATTTACATATAACTGGCTTATGATGTTTGATTAGTATACACAGATCTTGATCATATTAACTATCATCAGTTATTGGCATTAAATATTACCTGAAAAATTGTTCAAAATTCAATTTTATTAGCCCATTTTCTGGAACATCTTTAGCATTATAATTATGCATTTTGTTTTACTATGCATGATATTTGGCATTCAGTTTAAAATATAAAGTGTTGACTGATTTGGGAATAGATTACCTGAGAAATTTTTTTTTATATTCATACTACATGACAGCTGATTTCAGCTGTCTCCTTAAGCACTCACATAACAGCTGAGGACTTACTTTTTGTCTCTAGATTTGAAGATAGGGTAACTTGAAGCACCAAACTGAAGTGGAATGTATATAACCCTGGGATTTGTTTCTTCATCAGCTACAACTTTAGGGTATTGATGTTTGTGATATTTAGACAGGCAAAATTAAGTTATTTTGGTCTTGATTTTCTTTTCCTATCTACACATACACACACACACACACACACACACACACACACACACAAAAGTCCCTTCATATTTTTATAAATAGAGGTTCCAAAAATCATGCATATAAAAAATGAATAACTACTATGTGATTTTTCTGTCTTTCTGCAGACCAGAGGCAAAGTACATATCAAGAAATTTAAAAAACTTAAAAATTACTAGAGTAGCTTCAGATTTGTTATTATTCCTCATTTTTGGCATTATAAATAGTACCATAAATAGTTTATAAAGCAAACAGATGCAAAAATTGAATTCAATTGGTAGAAATTAACCTTACATATAATTTTCCTGTTCCCCTTCCTCCATTAGAATGAAGTAAATTCCTTAGGGAAGAAGGACTGTTTTGTATTGGTTTTCATCTTTGCTTAGCACATGTGTGTAAGTCATGGAACACTATAGCTGAACAAGAGTTGAAACTAAGCATCACTAAGAGAACAGTAAAAAGATATATGATTTGCATGAGAAAATTGAAATGCAAGACAAAAAAGAACCCACAAAGAACTGGATTAAATAATACCAATTAATAAATATACGATTAAAAATTATGTATGTGGTTCACATCCCAAGGAAAAGGGATAACCAATGAAGAGAACTTATATATCCTTACAACATCAGGAAAAGAAAAGAAGACCTTCAGTAATTTGAGTAGACATTCTGTGGTGAGTATGGGGAAGATATGGAAAAGAGTTAATATTCGTCCTTCATTTTCCAAGAATACCACGACATGAAGGAAGTGATGCCGTGACAAACATATGAATTGGATTTGAGTGAGGGGATGCTGTGCTAAGTCACCAGCCTCTCTTTCTCCTCCAGAGCCATCAGGATCCAGTGGCAAGATATGATTTAGGATGATTGCAGATAGCCCTGGATTCAGGGCAATCAGGGGGAAGTAAATTGTCCAAGGTCACAATGATAGAAAGTGTCAGAGACTGGATTCGAAATCTCATCCTCCTGATTCCAAGACCAGTACTCTCTATACATTGCACCATCTAGCTGCCCTTGGGAAAGAGTTAGATAGGACAAGCATGAATGTGGTTTGCCTTTCTGAAAGGAACATTCCTATTGATCAAATCAAATTTTCATTTGAGCACACATTTTTTTTCTCATAGTAGCAATTATTTAAGCATTTGCTGAATTGAATTGATTTAAAAGAATCAAAAATTAGAATTAGAAGTCAGGTTAGAAGCAATTGCTCATCCTTGAACAAAAGTCTCATCTACAAAATTTTCAGAAAATGTAAATTTAGACTTTGTGTAAATACCACTAAAGAGGAGAACCCCTATTTCCTTCTAAAGCAGCCCATTTACTTTTGGATATTCTTGTTAGGAAATTTTTCCACATAGTGAAGGAATATCTGTCTCTAAACATTATTTTTGTTATAATCCTTGAAAAAATTAAAAATTACCATCGTTTTATATTTTATGATGCATACATCTAGGAATCGTGAGATTTTCCCTATACCTTCCCTTGTCAGTCCTCATTTTGAATTTCAGTTTAGTTCTGGGGGTCAAAGTTTTAAGACAATGATAGACACTGCAAGGTAGAATATTTAGAAGATGGCACTTGGAATAGTGGAGAGTACTGGGTGAAAAAACAAACAAGTAACTGGAAAGTTTAAGCCTAGAAAGGAGGGAAAACTTGATATCTCTTTTCAAATATTTGAAGGACTGTCATGTAGAAGAAGAAAAGACTTTTTCCTAGTTGGTCTCAGAGATCAAAAACCAAGATCAATGTGTGGAAGTTAATAAAGTCGCAAATTTAAGATTAAGGTCAGGAAAATGCCCAATTAGCAATATCAAAAGTGAAATAGGATGCTTAGAGAAGTATTTTGTGCCTCTTTCTTGAAAGCAGAGTCTGAAAGATTACTTATTTGGTATGTTATAGTGAGGATTCATTTTATGAATTGTATCAGCTGTCTACCAAGGTCCCTTCCTGCTCTCATATTCTGTGATTCTGTGATCTTAATAAGACTGGGATCTGTACTATATTTTTAAAAAGTATTATAACCTTATCCTGTATTTTTAACCAAATATATAAAATGATATGTCTACAAGATCAGTAGAATGCATTTGTACTTATGCACATATATGAACATATACATATGTATATGTATGTACCATCTATATAAATATGTATGTGTAAAGGGGTATCATTTCACTCAATTCTCTTTAACACATTAGCTTTTACACATTAGCTTTATCTGGGAAGATATATCTCATCTTAAATGTCTGAATGCCAGCATATTCTGTCAAATGCAGTTGGTTTCCAGCTGTCCATGATGAGATTGCCTGCTTTAAACAATGTTTCTGAACATTCTAATTGGTTTTCCTGACTGTGAAAGTCTCCTTTTCCTGGTTCATGATAAAACTGTCATCAACTTTGTAATCTGTACACCACAAGAACTTTTTTTAGCAACTGAAATAAAAATAAGTTAATATCATTCTTAATATTGAAGATTACATTCAATAATCTTAGACATGGATTAGAAGAAATTTTGTTGGGATAACAAGTAAAAATTAAGAAGCAAAGGGGATTTCTCACTGAATTGGATGTTTATTTTCTTTTTAACAAACAAATAAAATAACCTAGGTTGTAACTAGTGACTTTTGTTGAAAAAAAATACATCTTTGGATAAAAGATAAGAGAAAAAAGCTACATTTATTTTTATTCAACAATATTGAATTAAGGCATATAAATAAGGAAGAAGGAATGATAAATAAATATAAACAAAACAGCAACTTTTATTTTAAGGTATCACCAAATAGTCCTCAAAAAGGCCCACTAATTTTTAAAGTTTTCAAGACATCTCAGGGGGGAAAGTTTTCCTGAATAATTCTAAACCTTTTTTAATATTTCCAGAATATCCTCATATGATCAGCTGAAAGAATAGTCATTAATAACTCCTGAAAATATAAAATACCCTGTCATGAAATTCATAATGTTAATGGAGCATGGTCTATGGGGTGGATGGAGAAAACTTAAGCATCAAATGTTTTTCAGCCATTACAAACACTTGGAAATGGTGTTTTTTTACATTTGCAAGTTTACTACATAAGGTAAAAGTGATCCATGACTCTCATATTAAGAACATATGGAAAAAGATCTTGGGAATTTCCTGATGTGTATAGAGTTTTAATGATGAAATCTAGATATATCTTTTACTTTACAGCATGCCTTAAATTTTGTAGAGTTTTGTAGAATAATACCTGCAAATTTAAATTTAAAAGAAAGATATTACTGGAAATCTGCAAATTTAAAAGAAAGACATTACTTGAAATCTAAGCCTAACAGAATGCAAGTTCATGGGTAAAGGTTTAAAACCCCAAAGTAGCCAACCAAACACACACACACACACACACACACACACACACACACACACACACACACAAACACTCACACACAAACAGTTTTATGTGAGGTTTTATCTTCCTTACGTTTTTTCCAACCCTAAGCTTTAGGGAGGAAAAATGTGATAGTAAATTCATTGAGTTCTGCTTTTTTGAATCTGATGAACAGATGCTGTTATGCCACCATAGTTCTCTTTAAGCATTTTTTTGTTTTATATTGGGTTTATCTTTAAATTCTACTATTCCTTTTTTCACACTATTTCCAAAGACAGAAATACTTTGAATATACTTAAAATGATTGCAGAATAGAGATATTTACAGGTATACTGAATAATATTGGGATATTTTAATAGGTAAAAATTATAGAATGATAACATTGCTTTTAATTTCTATTTACACTTACTTCAGAAATATAGTAGTTACAATATACACCTTGCACAAATACTCTGAAAAAAATGTTTAGCTCATTTGGTATTTTGTAACTTTTGAGTTATTAATTGCTAAATTTTTAACTATTTTAAATATCTGGAAAGGCTAGCTAGCACAAATGTTATTAATCAAAAATAAAATCAACCTAAATTTTGCATAGCAAATTGTCAATATTTGTGCTATATATTTTTTCTTTCAGTCCTAATTCTCAATCTTCTCAATATTTCACATATGAAACACTATAATCTTAGATAGTTGTTGGATTCACCTTCCCTCCAGTTGTATTCAATCAAGTAAACAAATTTGGGGAATGATTTATAATGTCTTTGATTATGTCTTTCAATGATTTGGTGCCTGTGGATTTGGATGGATGAAAATTATAATGAATTTTCAAGGTTAAGTACCAAGATAGATTTCCTGAAATTCTTCATGAATAGAAAGAATTGGGGCTGTTAGGTAGTGCAGTGGATAGAGCACTGGTCCTGGAGTCAGGAGTACCTGAGTTCAAATCTGGCCTCAGACACTTAATAATTACCTAGCTGTGTGGCCTTGGGCAAGCCACTTAACCCCATTGCCTTGCAAAAAACCTTAAAAATATTTAAAATAAAGAATAGAAAGAATCAAGGATTTGTTTAATCAAGGGTAATATAGTGATGGCCCTACTTAAGTTAAATACATAGACTAAAATATATTCTGGTCTTTATGTAAAAGATTTTGACAGATTAGCGTATTGAGTTGAATCTCATAAGATCAAATTCATTATGGATAAATATACAGTCTTATACCTGGTTACAAAAAAATCAACTTCCCATATAGAAGGAGGTATTATTAGATACTTGCAGTAACAAAAAAGACTAATATCATCTTGGGCTACATTTAGAGGACCACAACTTTCAGATGGATTCTAGGTTCCTCTGGATTTTTAATTTGTCAACTTCATCTCTAATACTCAACTCAGTTCTGAGCACCATGCTTTAAGAAATTGAATGATAAGTTGGAGAATGTCCAAAGGTGGAACCAGTATAGTGAAGGATATCAAGTCCTTTTTATATGAAGAACATTTGAAGGAAGTTGGGGTATTTTGTTCTTGAAAAGAGAAAACTTGGATGTGGGGTATGATAGTTGCCTTAAAATATTTGAAGGGATCTAATGTAAAAGGCTAAAACCAAAAAATAAATTTAGGCTTCATATTGGGAAAAAATTCTCAACAATTAGAAAAATATAAAATGTGAATGAGCTACCTTCAGATGACGTGAATTTACCCCTCTTTGGAAGTCCACAAGCAGATAACAGATGATCAATTTGATATGTTATTATGGATTGGATTAGATGACTATTGAGGTCTCTTCAATTTCTCACACTTAGTAATTCTGTAAAGGTCATTTCTGCTTTCAGGTTTCAGTTTATACTATACTCTCATGAATCTCTGTTAATTCAGTGAAATTTTCCTCCTTCAACCTGTATAGAATGCACAGGAAAGTATATAAGGAAACTTGTCCATACTTCTTGGTTTGTATCCATGTCTTTCCATAAATTTTTCATAGCTAATTTACTTACTCTGCTGGATTCACCTTTGCATTGTATTATTTGGAAAATATTGACATTAAAAGAATTATTTTTTATTGTTTGGTTGATTGGTTGGTTGGTTTTCTTTAGAATGATGAACGACTCTAGAACTTGGAAATTATTTTACACTTTCCCATATATTCAATAGGCTGACTTCTAATCTGATTCAGTTTATCATTTTTCTATAGATTCTTTTCAAGGTATATAGGGATATAACCTACAGGGAGCAATGCAGTATGGTCTATCGAGCATATTGCTAAGTGTGACAGGGTGTTAAAAAATCCAGTTCATATGATTTAATGGTGGAGACATTAGAAATCATCTATCTAATCAAGTTCCCTCTGTAGATGAGGAAACTGAGAAAATTTGTTTTCAGGATTGTGTAAGGTGCAGCATGAGGGTTTCAGTCAAATTATTTTTGGCTACAAATTTCATGCACTTTTGACCATATCACAACCAACTCTAAAATTGCTTAATTAATGAATATTGACTAAACTAGTCAAATTATTCAACAATAAAATTTATCAACAATAAAATTTTTCAGTTTACCTTTTGTGGAGTGGAAAGAGTACTGTCCCAGTTTTGATATTTAAGTAAGTCACTTAGATTCTCATTTTGTAATTAGGAATAATAATTGTGAGGAAAATGTTTTTCAAATTGGAATATGTGATATAAAAATGCAACTATGATATTTTGCTACAAGACATTGAAGATAATTGTATTTATGTGCAAAAATCTGATAGAAAAGAATAAAGAATATTGTTTTTAATAGAGTTATTAATTTTGAATGATATAAGAAAAAGCTATCTGGCTAACAGAGAAATTCTGGATTAATGGAAAGATTAGGAAGTCAAGTTGACAAGCCTCACACATTTATTAAGCACCATTATATATCATGCACTATGCTTAAGATTCAAAATGGAGGAAAAAATCTAACAATCCCTATTATCAAGGATCTGATAGCCTAATTGGAGAGATAACATGCAAACAACTATGTATGGGATATATATTTTATATAATATATTATATATATATATACACAGACAATATATGCAGAGTAATTTAGAGATAATCTCAGAAGGAAAACATTATTAGCATTAAAGGGGATCAGAAAAGTTTTTTGGAGAGGTGATGAATATTTTGTTGAGAATTGAAAGGAACTAGGGAAATAATGAGGCAGGGATGAGGAGAAGCATATTCTAGGCTGTGAATTGTCAATACACAGAGTAAAGAAATAGAATATCTTGGGTAAGGACATAGAAAACATATAGGAGAATAAAAAGTAAAAAAAGACTGGAAAAGCAAGAAGAGGCCAGTTATGAAGGACTTTAAAAGCCAAAATAGAGAATTTTATATGTGATGACAGCGAATCACCAAAATTTATTGATTAGGAGACTGACATCATCAAGTGTTCATTAGTAAAGTCAATTTGACAGGTGAATGTAGGATGGATAATAATGATAATATTTCTGGCAGATAGATCAAATTGCAGGGTATTTAAATTTGTTTTATTCATTAGGTGGCTAGCCTTGTCAGTATCAGAAAACCTGGGGGAAGGCATATTGAAGAGATTTCATAAAGATAGAATCAATTAGATTTGACAACAGATTTATGGATAGTGAGGATTTCAAGGCAACACCTTAGGTACTACTAGATTAAGTGACTAGGAGGATGGTGGTACTCTTGATGGTGATAAGTATAATAGAAAGAGGAGAGGATTGTGGAGAAAGATAATGAGTTTAATTTTAGATGTTTTGAGCTTAAGACCTATCCAATGGATAGCTGGAATTGAGAGAGAGCAAGAAGTCAGGCTGGATAAACAGATCTGACAATCATCTCCAAAGAGATGATAGTTCATAGTATGAGGGATATTATCAACAGGCAAAATAGTCCAGAAGTGTAAAGGAGAAAGGTACAAAATAGAGTCTTAGGGAGCATCCATATTTTAGTATGTATGACTTTGATAAATGGGCAGGTCAGTAAAGGAATCTGAAAAGTGGTGAAATGGGAGAACCAAGAGAAACTTATGACACAAACACCTATAGAGAATATATTAGTGAGAAAAGGGTGCTTAATAATGTTAAAGATTGCAGAGAGGGCAAGAAGTATAGAGAATAATTTATCTTCATGAAATTTCAGATATTTAAAAATACATGCTTTTTTGCAAGGTAATGGGGTTAAGTGACTTGCCCAAGGTGACAAAGCTAGATAATTATTATGTATCTGAGGCCCAATTTGAACTCAGGACCTCTTGATACCATGGCCAGCATTCTATCTACTATGTCACATGACTCCCCCTAATACCTGATTTTTTAAGAATAAATCATCCTTGGGAACTGGAATGATTTTTAAAACCCAAATATTCAAACCCTCTCATTTCTAGATGAGGAAACTGATCTCGAGGAGACTGAATTCCTCAAGATTACATTGGGGGGGGGGGGGCGCAGAGCCAAGATGGTGACAAGAGGGGATCATCTCTTAGGTGCTCTCTCATAAAACTTATGAACTAAGGCCTCTAAATAAATTTTTGAGAGACAAAACCCACAGAGGGACCAAGTGAGGCAGTTCTCCTACTCAAGGTAACCTGGAAAAGAGCAGAAAGGCTCTGCTCCCCGAGGTTGGAGGGGCGGCCTGCCAGAGCAAAAGAACCTCAGCCTCCCAGAGGCAGCCCCAGGGACTTGGGAGCCGGGGCTCACAGCACCAGGGGAGTTTCCTGACCTATGCCCTGGGGAGCACCAAGCACAACTTGGGGGAACGGGGGTGGGGCTGCCAGAGTGAGCATGTGAAGCCCAGCCCTCAGGGCACACAGCAAGCAGTGTGGCCAAGACAGTCCAGATCCAGGAACCAGAAGCAAGTGGAGCCCATTGAACCTAGGGAGGGGAGTGAAGAGAGAAACTGCAGAGCTCTGTCCTCTGTCCCTGGAGCAGGACTCTGTGGTTCTGACCACATTTACATCCTGAGCGCAGTCTAGGCCCCCCCCACAGAACAGCAGCCCCCCCACCTAGCCCCATGGCAGTGGGGGTGGCACTTATGGTCATTCACAGACCAGGAGGGAGAACAGAGCCTCATATGCTGAGATCCTTGTGGGAACGTACCAAAAGCTCAGGAAGCACCCCAAAACCAGACTCAGGCTGGGAAAATGAGCAAGCAGAGGAAAAAAGCGGAACACCATTGAGAAATATTTTTGCCTGTGAAACCAAGAAGGATCAAAACACTCAATCTGAAGATGAGGAAGTACAAGCTCCTGCATCTAAAGACTGAACAAAAACAGAAATTGGGCTCAGGCTATGACAGAGCTCAAAAACGACTTTGAAAATCAAATGAGAGAGATAGAAGAAAAACTGGGAAAAGAAATGAGAGAGATGCAGGAAAAACATGAAAATGAAGTCAGCAGCTTAATCAAGGAAATCCAAAAAATGCTGAAGAAAATAGCGTGCTAAAAACCAGCTTAGATAAAATGGATAAAATAGTTCAAAAAGTTACTGAGGAGAAGAATGCTTTATAAAGCAGAATTGGCCAGATGGAAAAAGAGATAAGAAAGTTCTCTGAGGAAAACAAATCCTTCAGACAAAGAATAGAACTCAGGAAAATTGCTGAATTTAGGAGAAATCCGGACTCAATACTTCAAAACCAAAAGAATGAAAAATTAGAAGAGAATGTGAAACATCTCATTGAAAAAACAACTGATATGGAAAACAGAATTAGGAAAGATAATTTAAAAATTATTGGAATACCTGAAAGTCATGATCAGGAAAAGACCCTTGACATCATTTTCAAAGAATTCCTACAGGAAAATTTCCCTGATATCCTAGAAGTTGAGGGCAAAATAGAAATGGAGAGAATCCACCGATCATCTTGAGAAAGAGATCCAAAAAATACAACCCCCAAGAATATTATAGCCAAGTTCCAGAACTCACAAGTCAAAGAGAAAATATTACAAACAGCCAGAAGGATACAATTCAAATATGGTGGAGCTGCAGTCAGGATCTCACAGGACTTAGCAGCAACTATATTGGAAGCTCGTAGGACTTGGAATATAATATACTGGAAGGCAAAACAGCCTAGAATGCAGCCAAGAGTCAACTACCCAGCAAAACTGAATGTCCTCTTCCAGGGAAAAAGATGGACTTTCAATGAACCAAGGGAATTTCAAATGTTCCTGTGTAAATGGCCAGAGCTGAATAGAAGGTTTGATCTTCATATACAGGACTCAGGTGAAGCATAGAGAGTGGAGGAGCAGGGTAAAATATGAGGGACTTAATGATGATGAGCTGCATGTATTCCAGTATAGAAAAATGACACTGATAATACTCATATGAACCTTCTCAATTAACAGAGCAAGTAGAAGGAGCTTTTATTCATGAAGCACAGGAGAAAGCTGAATTTGAAGATAAAATATGGTGTAAAAATAGAGTCAATAAAAAAAGGGAAATGTAATGGGAGAAAGGAAAAGGAGAGGGGGAATAGGCCAAGATACTTAATGTAATAAGATTTTTCTTTATAACAATGAGCTATTGAAATGATATGGAAGGGGGGAAGGCAAGGGGGAATGAGGGAATCTTCACTCTCATCAGAGGTGTCTAGGAGAGGAAACAGCAAATATACTCAATGGGGTATAGACATCTGGAGTAAGAATGGTGGGGCAGGCGGAAGGTGGGGTATGTGAGTGATGGAGGAGTGTATGGATCATGGGTGGAGAGTGGTCAGATATAACACATTTTCTTTTTTACTTCTTGCAAGGGACTGGGACTGGATGGCTTGTCTGGGACCATAGGGCCAGGTGGATGCTGGGCCTAAGCGGGTGGTATGGGGGCTTGGGGCCTCTTGGCCCCAGGACCAGTGATCTGTATGCTGCGCCACTCAGCTACCCTACAGCAGAGTCAGAGTGAAAGGAGAGAGAAAATATAGTACATGGTAGTGGAGAAATATGAAAGGAAGGAGTTGCAATCAGTAATGGCAATGACAGAAAAATATGGAAGTAACTTTTGTGATGGACTTATCATAAAGAATGTGATCCACCCGTGATAGAGTTGGTAGTTTTGGAACACAGACTGAAGTACATTTATTATTATTATTATTATTATTATTATTATTATTATTATTATTATTATTTTGGGGGGTGCAGGGCAAATGGGGCTGGGTGGCCTTTCTGGGGCTGCATAGCAGGGTGATAGTTGGGTGTCTGAGGCTAAATTTGGACCCTGGTGCTCCTGGCTCAAGGGCCAGTGCTCTGTCTGCCACCCAGCCACCCCTACTATTATTACTGTTTTATTTTATTTTGGGTCTTTTTCTTTTTTGATTTTTTGCAGGGCAGTGGGGTTGGGGTGGCTTGCATGTCACACAGCTGGGTGATTGTTGGATGTACGGGGCTGGATATGGGTTCGGGTGCTCCTGGCTCCAGGGCTGGTGCTCCGTCCACTGCACCACCTAGCCATACCTACAATTATTACTATTATTTTTTATTTTAATTTTAATTTTTTTCTCTCCCCTTTACTTTATTGCCCAAGCAATTCTATATTTTGGGGGGGAGGGGATATTTTGTTTACTCTTAAACAAGAATATCTTATTAATGAATAAAAACATTATTTGTACAAAATGAGAACAAATAAATATTTAATAAAAAAATTTTAAAAAAAGATTATATTGGCACGGAATGGCTATGTGGAGCAGTGGATAAAACACTGGCCCTGGAGTCAGGAGTACCTGGATTCTAATCTGGTCTCAGACACTTGATAATTACCTAGCTGTGTGGCCTTGGGCAAGCCACTTAACCCCATTTGCCTTGCAAAAACCTTGAAAACAAATTCCATTGGCAGACTTCTGGCTAAGATGGTGGAGGGAAGACAGTACAGTTCTAAAGTCTCCTGATCTTTCCCCATCTATGATATGAAATAAACCCTAGTAACAGAAATCTGACCCACAAAACCCAGAAAGAAAAGCCAGGGGAAAGAACATCTACCTCAGGATTTGTCTTCCACAGCTGTGGGTAAGTCTGGGTGCAGAGGGTGGATCAGCCACAGATCAGCCTGATAAGGGGCTGGATTGGAGCCTGAGTGCAGGACCTGCCTGATCAGCAGCGGGGCTAGACCGTGAGGGCTTGGGTCTACTGGGGAGCAGAGGTGCTGATGTTGGTGCTGACCCTCTGGAGGTTGCTGATGGGCTGGGAGGGGAGTTCTGGTGCAGGAGAGCTGCTGACACCATCCCTGGGCTCCTTGGGTCTGAGGAACTCTGAGTCCATGCCTCCATTACAGTTGAGGCCTCTTCCCAGAACAAACACAATTACAGACCTGATGACCGAGGCACAGGTGTGTAACAGAAGAACCAGCCCAGCTGACAATAGGGAGAGGGATGAACTCACCCCAGGGTAAAGCCCACCACTGATTGAAGGCAAAAGTATTTAACAGCTTCAATTGCTCCCTTCAGGCTAAGGGAGCAGGCCTCAATCAAGTCACAGATACTCGATAGAAAGCAACTAGAACCTCCTACTGGCCAGCTGGAGAAATTGCACTCAGTGAGTAAAGCATCTAGGGAGCCCATTACCATGCCTCTGTGAACCAGCCCCTCCCCTACTCAAAGTCTTAGTAAAATTAAGAAAGGTCAGCAGAAAGGTGGATCCATAGAAAAATTCCTGGAAAGAAAACACCCTAACTCAGAGAGATGGGTCTCCAGTGCAGAAAGACATCCTTGAAGAAATAAGGAAGGAGTTTAAAAATCAATTGAAGACTTCTGGTCAAGATGGCAGAGAGAAGACAGGCACAGTTCTAAAGTCTCCTGATCTTTCCCCATCTATCATATGAAGCAAACGTCTTAAAAGAAATCTGACCCACAAAACCCAGAAAGAAAAGCCAGGAGAAAGAACATCTACCTCAAGATTTGTCTCCCTCAGAAGCACTGGATGAATTTGGGCTGGTGAGTCTGGGTGCAGAGGGCAGATCAGCCCCGGATCAGCCAGATTAGCAGCTGAATTGGAGTTGGGGAGTCTGAGGGCCTGAGAGCCAGACTGGCTGCAAGCAGCCAGAAAGAAACAATTCAAATATCAAAGAGCCACGGTAAGGATTACGCAGGACATGGCTGCATCAACATTAAGGGATCAAAGGGCCTGGAATGAGATATTTTGAAGAGCAAGGGAGCTTGGAATGCAGCCAAGAATCCACTATCCCACAAAGCTAAGCCTTCTCTTCCAGAGAAAAAGATGGACATTTAACGAAATGGAAGAATTCCAAAAATTCCTGATGAAAAGACCAGAGCTAAATAGGAAATTTGGTCATCAAACAGGAGGTTCAAGAGACACATGAAAAGGTAAAAAAGGGGGGGGCAGTTAAAAAAATTGCTATCCAATAAAATGAATCTGGCTATATTGCAGCATGGGGAAAAAAGATTCTCATAAATCTTGAAAATTGTAACTCTATCAGAGAGAATATACCTAGGCAGAAGTGCTGGACATAAATGACCTATCCATGAGACTGCTATTCAATGGGGCGTAATTGGCTTTAACCCCATTTGGGAGAAAGACTCTAATAACTCTCAAGAATTTTAACTCTTTTAGACAGAATGTACATAGCTAGAAGTGACAGATACTCAGAATTTTCTATGACTCAGATAGAATGATCTAAAAACCACTACCTCCTTAAAAAAGGGGGACAGGAAGGAGACAGGGGAGGGAAGAGACTGAATGGGGTAAATTTCATTATACTAAGAGGTACAAAATACCTATGGTAATAGAGGGGAAAAAGAGAGGAGATGAAAAATACCTGAATCTTCTTCTCATCAGACTTGGCTTAAAGTCAACTTATGCATACTTAGTTAAATTTAAAAATATCTAACCTTTCAAGGATTAAAAGGGGAAAAGGGGAGGGGGCAATGGAGAAAGGGAGGGGGAGTGGGGAAAAAGGGGGAAATAACAAAAGGAAGGGAGGGGAAAAGGGAAAGAGAGAAAAGGGAAAGAAAGGGGAGGGGTGATATAGGAAGGCAAACACACTGAAGGGGTGGTTTTCAGAAATAAAATACTGGGGAATACGGCTAAAGGGAGGGGGAAGGGGGAAAGATACAAACAGAGGGAAATAGCATGGAAGGTAATAAAGAATTAATAATCATAACTTTGAATGTGAATGGGATGAACTCTCCCTTAAAACGTAAGCAAATAGCAGAGTGGATTAAAAACCAGAATTCTATAATATGCTGCTTACAAGAAACTCATTTGAAGCAGAGAGATACATATAGAGTAAAGATAAAAGGTTGGGGCAAAATATATTTTGCTTCAGCTGAAGTAGGGGTGGCAATTCTTTTCTCAGATAAAGCAGCTGCAAAAACAGATAGTGTTAAAAGAGATAAGGAAGGAAACTTTATCCTTCTAAAATGTACCATAGACAATAAAGTTATTTCAATACTGAATATATATGCACCCAATGAGATAGCATCCAGATTCTTAGAGGAGAAGCTGAAAGAACTACAGGAAGACATAGACAAGAAAACTCTACTAGTGGGAGACCTCAACCTCCCACTCTCAGTTCTAGATAAATCAAATCATAAAATAAAAAGAAAGAAGTTAAGGAGGTAAACAGATTCTTAGAAAAACTAGATATGGTAGACTTATGGAGGAAATTGAATGGGGATAGAAAGGAATGTACCTTTTTCTCTGCAGTACATGGAACTTATACAAAAATTGACCACATACTAGGACATAAAAACCTAATGATCAAATGCAGAAAGGCAGAAATAGTGAATACATCTTTCTCAGATCACAGTGCAATAAAAGTCATATGTAATATTGGGCCAAGGAGATACAGACAGACCCAGAACCAAATAGAAACTGAATAACCTCATTTTAAAGAATGAGTGGATCAAAAAACAAATGATAAAAAGAATTAATCATTTTATCCTAGATAATGACAATAATGAAACAACCTACCAAAACCTATGGGATTCACTCAAAGTGGCTCTCAGCGGATATATTATATATCTTTAAATGCTTACATGAATAAATTAGAGAAATAGGAAATCAATGAACTAAACATATCCAACTAAAAAATTAGAGAAAGAACAAATTAAAAATCCCCAATTAAATACCAAATTAGAAATTATAAAAATTTAAGGAGAAATTAATAAAAGCAAAAGCAAAAAAACCTATTGAATTAACAAATAAAACCAGAAGTTGGTATTATGAAAAATCCAAAAAAATCGATAAACCTCTGATCAATTTGATTAAAAAAAAGAAAGAAGAAAACCAAATTGCTAGTATCAAAATTGAGAAAGGTGAACTCAACACCAATGAGGAGGAAATTAAAGTAATGTTTCAAAATTCTTTTGCCCAACGCTATCCCCCAAAATTTGATAATCTAAGTCAAATGGATGAATATTTACAAAAAATATAAGTTGCCCAGGTTAAACGAAGAGGAGATTAAATACCTAAACAACCCTTTCTCAGAAAAAGAAATTCAGCAAGCCATCATTGAACTTCCTAAGAAAAAATCTCCAGTGCCTGATGGATTCACAAGTGAATTCTATCAAACATTTAAGGAATAATTGCTTCCAATTCTATGTAAACTCTTTGGAAAAATAGGGGAATATGTAACTCTGCCTAACTCTTTCTATGAAACCAATATGGTGCTGATAACTAAACCAGGAAAAGTTAAAACAGAGAAAAAAAATTATAGATCTATCTTCCTGATGAGTATAGATGCAAAAATCAAATAAAAATCTTAGCAAAACAATTATAGCAAGTTATCACTGGGATAAGACATTATAATGAAGTAGGATTTATCCCAGGAATGCAGGGTTGGTTCAATATTAGGAAAGCTGTTAGTATGCTCAATTATATCAACAACAAACCTACCACAAATTATATTATCATATCAATAGAGGCTGCAAAAGCTTTTGACAAAATACAGCATCCATTCCTATTAAAAACACTAGAGAGAGTAGGAATAAATGGATTGTTCCTTAGAATAATTAGCAGTATCTATCTGAAGCCATCAACAAGCATTATATTCAATAGGGAGAGGCTAGAGGCATTCCTACTAAGATCAGGGGTGAAACAAGGGTGCCCATTATCACTACTACTATTCAATATTGTATTAGACATGTTAGCTTCACAATTAGAGAAGAAAAAGAAATTGAAGGAATTAGAATTGGGAAGGAAGAGACAAAACTCTCACTCTTTGCAAATGAAATAATGGTCTACCTAGAAAATACCAAGACATCGTTCAAAAAAACTACTGGAAACAATTAGCCATTTTAGCAAAGTTGCAGTATATAAAATAAACTGTCATGAATCCTCAAAATTTCTATATATGTTTATCAAGATACAGCAGGAAGAGCTAGAAGGAGAAATCCCATTCAAAGTAACCTCAGACAATGTAAAATACCTGCGAGTCTATTTGCCAAGACAGACTCTTGACTTTTTGAAAACAATTATAAAACACTTCTCACACAAATTAAATCAGATTTAAATAACTGGGCAAATATCAACTGCTCGTGGATAGGTAGAACTAATATAATAAAAATGACAATTCTACCAAAACTAAACTACCTGTTCAGTGCTATACCAATCAAAATTCCAAAAAATTACTTTAATGAGCTAGAAAAAGTTGTAAGTACATTCATATGGAGAAATAAAAAGGCAAGAATTTCCAGGAATTTAATGAAAAAAAAGTACAACAGAAGGGACCTTAGCCCTACCTGATGTAAAATTATATTATAAAGCATCAGTCATCTAAACTGTTTGGTATTGGGTAAGAAATAAAGTGGTGGACCAGTGGAATAAGCTAGGTGCAATAGCTGGAAACGATTATAGTCATATTCTGTTTGATAAACCCAAAGAGTCCAGCTATTGGGATAAAAACTCTCTCTTTGATAAAAATTGCTGGGAAAATTGGAAGTTAGTATGGAAGAAACTTAGATTAGACCAACACCTTACACCCTTTACCAAGATGAGATCCAGATGGATTCAGGATTTATGCATAAAAAACAATACTATAAGCAAATTAGAAGATCAAGAACTAGTTTACCTGCCAGATCTATGGAAAGGGGAACAGTTT